>NC_135393.1:12502522-13175022 GCF_051989625.1 Stigmatopora argus
CAAATATAATGTCAAGTTCGAAACCAGATGTCAGGGTATGCAAATGTGTGTATGTTTCACCTAAAGACAGCACGCAAAGTCCAATAATGATGTCCTTGCTGGCCATCACTCCCGCGACAACTCGGCGGAAAACATTGTTGTCACTAATGAAGGTAAAAAAGGAAAGGGCCAATTCTGCGTAGCAGCTGACGTCTGCCGGTATGCAACGGCGAAACAGTGGTACTGATTTACTGGAAAGGAGAATCATTCAATTTAGAAAACGGACCATAAGCAGCTTATTGAATATAAAATGTGAATATTTTGATCACCTTGGTGCAACAGGGAGCTTGGGACATTTGGTGAATCGATCCGAGTGGCCCGGGTATCTTGTTGGACTGATATCATAGGAGCAGAGTGCAGATCCTAAGAAAAGAGACATTGATTATATCATTGAAATAATTTAAGAGCAAAACTACTAAGAAAATAATAGTGGTAAAGATATTTAAAGGACGGTTAGCACTGTAGGTTGAATTAGTTATTAAGTGGCAAGTTGGCAGCAGTATGAAAGTGTTACTAAATTAATATTAGCTGGAGATGCTTTGTTTTTAGCGCCATGTCAACTATACATTAAACTCAAATGAAATAAATAGTGTTCATTAGCTCACCGTTATTCTGGGCAAACTGCTTTAAATCATAATAGGTCTTTAGTTCAGTAGCTGGGCATTCAGAGACGCACAAAGCGATGCTCTTCATCTTCCGGTTTATGATATCAATATTGCAAGGGTCCAGAAAGAATACATACCTGAGAGACATAGAGAAAGATATGTTCATTAAATTAAATTAAATGTGATAAAGCTACTATTACATTGTCTTGTTACATATAATAGAAGCACACAATTGCCTTCTAAATATCTGGTCCAAAAACACCTTTAAATTATAGTAAAACTATTTAATTTTATTTTTCATTTGATAGTGGGGACCACATTCTCTGATTGGCTTGCAAGTTTCTGTTAGAAAAATCCAACAATTGACTCATGCGGACTGAAATTCCAAGGGGTCCTCCTAGTCGACGCTTTTAAAACAAGAGCCCATTTGGTCATTAGAATGCAAGACTGTCCTTGAAGTGAAGGCAAAAATAAAAACGGGGGCATTTGCTTCCCAGCTGCACAGTTGTTTCTTTGTTGCAGAAAAGACTTGGTGGAAAATCAACATCAATAAACCAGGCGCCATTGTTTGAGCAATACTGGGCCTGTAGGCTGAATTCTGCCAGAACACTACGACCCACAGAAATTAAAAAGACCACAACTTTCAAGTACTTTCAGAGAACGGAAAAAAAAAATTAGGTGCGCTTATTAATCTGGTTTTTGCTTTCATTTGGATATGGCAGGAATGTTAACAAGAACACACAAGCAACCATGCTGTCCCGAGGGCTTTTTTTCCCAATTAGAAATTGTACTACTGTAAATTATTGCCCCAAGCCAATGTTTGAATGCCTAGTTGATGATTTTTAGTTAACTTTTTTTAAAAGTTTTACAATACATGAACTTTTTTCTCACATTTGCATGACAGTTTATGCATTACATAAAACTCGTGTCGCTTTTAACAACCCTGCTTCAAAACTTCCCAATATTTTGTGTCTGAAATCTTAAGCTTAATGACAAATTGGTTTAACTAACAGAAAAACAACTACTTTATCCACATCCATAACTACGGACAATTTGGGGTTATCTACTTCCGTAACGTCCTCACCGACATCCTTAGTATCCCATTATTAATGCAGACAACTGTGGTTTGTCCAGTGCAGTTTAGTATACTTGGAATTTATAATGCATCCTACTATGGATGATCTTCAAATCTATTCCTCCAGAAGCTGTCATTTCATACATTTTCCAGGACATTATGCAAACATTGGAACCAAGAGGAATAGTATTTACACCTTGTTTCATAAATTGGATGATTAACCACTGAATGGTGATTTAAAACAGATTAATAAACTCCAGACCAAGCTTAAAAAAAATCTTGATTTGAATAATGCAGTAAACCCACTTGTTTTCAAGCATATTCCGGCCACTGAGCTCAACATCCTGGATCTTGGTGTTATTGTGACCACAAATGTTGCCATAGCTGTCATATCCTGATATAAGTCGGGAGGCAGCTCCTGTGGCAATGGTGAAGCCACATATGCAAACCTGCGTGAATCACATGCAACAATAAGACATGAAATAAGGAATGCAAGCATCCTCACTGCAAACCAAATCGGGTCATTATCAATAAGTGTGTTTAGCAAAATGAATTTACAACAATGTTTCCCAAGACACACGACAATGCAATTTAGTTGCCCTTCCCTGACACCTCATTCTGATCACTGGACACTGACTTGATGATTACTTTATCTTCTTATCTGTACTCTAAAATTGACTCAAATTCTTTACAAGGGTCATTGGGAATCCTTTTCCAACTGATTATGTCATTTTTTTTCTATTCAATATGGTTGTCATGATCAGATGTTGTTCTCTGTTGTTGTTTCCATGAAAAAAGGATCAGACTCAGAAAGGGTTTTTCTTTTTCTGTGTTTTGATCCCAATCACAGAGTGGTTGAATGTACAGTGAGGACACAACAAAAGAAATATTGCACTGTCAAATTCCCATAAAAACAATAAAAAATCATACTCGTACCATTCCGATGCAGAAGAGCGTGAAGAGTATGAGCCATGGGATGTCCGTACAACTGCGCTCCTTTAGCGGACTCCAGTCACGTTTACTCTTCCAAGACATGAAAAGACAAAAAAAGTTTTAATTCTCGACTATTTTAGTTTCGGGGGAACGGCGCCGTGTCACGCCCGATGGTTGTTTGCGAGCGCTTATTGCGTTGGCTGTGCTGGAGAAACAAGCAGCCTTTGTCTGAAAAGTGACGTGAATTGTTCTTTCGCGCACACAGCCAGGCGTGAGCCACCGTTTGGATGTAATACACCATGTATTATCGCTCACATTGTCAATTATTTTCCATGATTATGGCGAACATACCTCCGTACTGCTGCAACATCCCATTTCAGACAGGAACAACAACAGTGGCGATCAGACAAAGAAAACTTTCGGCGTGGCTTCTTTTTTGCTCCGATTGCGGTTTTTTTGTTTCCAGATTAATGTCATTCCATCTCTAAAACTCTATTTAGTGTTAGTTTACATGTAAGTACAATGAATTAAGCAAAGGGCGTCATTTTTCGCTAACTTCCCTCAGGTAAAGGCGGAAGAAAACAACATTCAAAATGGTGCGTTCGAAGGCTAGAAGAAATATTGGAATTAGCAACACTCGCTACCCTAGACGTTCACGTAGTGTAGGTTTTACATTCACAATCAAATCTTAAAATTAAACCTTTTGCCTGTATTTTGTCGTTATGTGAAATATTTTATTTGTTATGTAGGAAGCCATACGTAAGCAACGTCACAAAAAGCTTTGATTTATATGAATAGAAAATTTCCGAGTATTGGGAATGCAGCAAAATGTGATGGATTTTAATCCAGACATCACGTGCGGTAATTGAAATTGTTTGCTGAGGTGAAAAGACGCTGTATATATTTGTATAATCGATCCCTTCTTAATGCTGAAAGTATCTCCAAAAAACAGTTTTAAAAGTGTTCTTCCTGGTACTGCCAGTAGACTGAAAACTGAAACAGAGATGGATGTATCACCCAGGTAATCTATCTAATTTTCCACCATTAGAGTTGAATATATAACATAAGGTGAACTACACGATGTCTGAGAGGCAATAAGGTTATGATTTACTTGAAATTGTGGGTTTTTAAGATCAACAATAACCGATTTGACACGGTGGTAAATCCTTGTTGTGATCTTTTTAATGTTAATCATGGCATATGAGAGTAAAACTTGTTTTATCTCTGTATATATTCTAATACTTGGGGTGGGGACGATGGGGATGTTGCAACTCCTCTACACAATTAGCCAATTTAATCATTTAGCTTTTCAACCAAATGGATTAATAGTCTTGATTTTTAAAGAATCGGTGTCCATTTATATAGTTTAAAACTAAATGGACGCACAGTGTAAAATTTAGACAAAGTAGTAATAAGAATTTGGCGTCTCCTGCTGCCCCTGAGTTGTTATTGCAGCTATTTACTAAGGCGACAAACCGCTCTGGTCTGTATTTTTTAGATTCACATTATAAATTACCCATGCACAAAATAATGATTGAAATGAATAATTAGCCAAATCTGTGTGGAACTATTGTGCTTAGATCAAAGAAATATTTTTACTATTTTACAATGGGAACTCTTGAGCATTCATTCTTTCCTCTTTATTTTTTAACTTATGTCGACTTCAATGGAGAAAAAAGCTTGCATGACCAGTGTCCGAGAATAGTGATTTACATTTTAGCATGGAAACATTATCAAGTGTAATTAGACCTTGCAGAACGAAAGGATCTACTGAGCATGACATGGTAGAGTGAAAACAGGCGTTGGGAGGATGCAGTTGGCAACAAAATGTGGACTAACATCAAAATGACGCCATTCATCTCTTGATTTTTTTTTCTTGTAGTTTTAAAAGTGACAGCACACAAATGCTTTGGCAAGAGTTTCAGAGGACAACACATTTTCTTGGATTGCCTTGGAAGAATCTAAGCCAGCAACACCACATGTTTGCCTGAATCCTGGATGGGGGTGAGAGGTAAATGTTTCTGAACCCAATGAGCTCAAAGATGCATCCACACAGAACACCAGTTTGGTATTTTTTTTAACACATTTTGTTGTGAAGAAAAGCTTTTGGTGTTTTCAGTTTCTCTATGTGAATCTGTTTTGACCTTTTTTGTGAAAGCAAACATCTGTGCACATTCCAATGTGACGCTGTTCTACTGTAAGATTCAGGTGGAAGGAAAATTGTGTGCTGTATACAAGACCAAATGTGTATTCGATTTTGGTCGGATGACAGAGAGAATGAGAGAACAGGGAACAGGGACTCTTACGTCATTTCTCAGCAAGCCTTCCAAAAAAATATTTTCTGTAAATGACACGTTCATCTAACTAAACAACACATGCATATACAGATAAACACATATACCAAAAAAACACTTAGATTATTTTAGCCTCCAGAATGTTATGGTCAGTCCTCTCAATAACTTTTACTTCCTGTTCCCACGCTGAATTGCACCATAAACAGTGGTTGGGGGCCAAAGCCCCCATGGGTTCAGTAAGCAAGGATTTCTTGTTAGCTTATTTGTTGCATGGCATCTCATTGTCCTTTGTTGTTTATTATTGGATAATCGAGAAGTGTTCCAACCTGAGTGGAAGATTAATTCAACAGATTTTGAAAATGGTTCAATTCTCAGTGAGAAGAAATTTCAAATGAGGGGGAAAAAGTCTCCTATTAGAACTTTTGTGGCTCCATTAGACCATTTAGAGGAGGTCTCTGGTGTCACCTACTTTCCTTTCATGGGGAGACTCTCTCGCAAACGATTTTTAATGCCAGTGATTTAGAGTGACGTATTTTTTTCCAATAATAAACTAAAGTGCTTAGGAATGTAAAGCTGTTTCCTTCGGAGCATCACTGCTCCTCTTAAGAAGCCAAATGGTTTAAACATCGAGGGATTAAGGCGTGAATCAAAAATGGGTCATTTTTAAACATGTTTGTGACCAATGGTGTTTTCCCATGTGCTGTCCTTACAAATCAAAATCAGACGTAAGTGTAACCTTTCAAGACTTGAATGATGCAAATTAGAGTCTGCAAAGTAAAATACACCAAGAGCATATATATCTAAGCAGAAATTGTAAAAGAGGAATAACATTAGACTCTGTCGTGGGGAGCTAATTCCAGTTTGTCATGGGTGTCACGATGTTCATGTGATGATCATTCATTCTTGCCTCAGCATGTACTGCCTCTTAGGATGCCACTGGAAACTGGCCAATCAGATGAGAGTTAAAACAAGGGAGAGAGTAGCATTAAAGCTCCTAAAACGAGTTCCAAATATGGAGGGTTCACCAAGTCAAGTCTCCATCCATTTTGTATACTCCCTATCCTGTTCATGGTCACACGGGCTAGATCCCAGCTGACTCATCCTGCTGTTGCATGGCGCACTAACAGCTCTAGTTGACCTTATTTTTTGCTGTTGGTTTTTCCATATCAAAATACTACCATAGTTTGCAGTGTCTTTATAGAGTGGTGGCTGAAAATAAATGAACTGCTGCAGAAAAGTGGCATCTGTTTCCAAAGCTAATATGCAGATAAACGTATCACGCATGTCAACTTTTTACATCTATAGTTGTGAATCCTCAAATATTATAATGATGTGGTGATGACTGTGCTCCTACACCAATCAGCCAACAGATATGCTTATGTCACTCTTATTTTACTGAGTACGACTCCAGAAAAACTGTAGTAACTGGTAGTGCTTAGGGCAGGGTGAAAAAAAATGTGTGACGGACGTTTCGTTGAAAGACGTTTGGTCGACCGGACGTTTGGTCGACCGGGCGTTTGGTCGACCGGGCGTTTGGTCGACCGGGCGTTTGGTCGACCGGGCGTTTGGTCGACCGGGCGTTTGGTCGACCGGGCGTTTGGTCGACCGGGCGTTTGGTCGACCGGGCGTTTGGTCGACCGGGCGTTTGGTCGACCGGACGTTTGGTAGAACAGACGTTTGGTAGAACGGACGTTTGGTCGCCGGGTTCGCTCGCTGTCAAATTATAACAGAGAGTTTACTTTGTTGCTATTTTGATATTAGATATTTAGATATTAAACTCACTCTATCCTTCTCTCTCATGATTATAATTTTGAGAGCTGGTTTCAACAGTAACAACCCGGCGACCAAACGTCCGTTCTACCAAACGTCCGGTCGACCAAACGTCCGGAGACCAAACGTCTTTCGACGAAACGTCCGAGTACCAAAAAAATGTATAAAAATTTTTTCGATCTTCAATCTCAATCTTGAATTTACCTAAACCATATGGCGCCTAATTTTGCCGATGGAAAACCATAAGGTGCGAATGAAGCTGAGTTATAATTTCAGCAGTATGAACCACTATACTGCCAATGGTGCCCTATTGATTCCTTCCATAAACCAAAAAGAGCTGAAATTGGCTTTAAGAGCCCTCTTTCAATATCACCACTGTTGTGGGTCATTCGTAAAACATCCATTGGTTTACTACTGTGGGGGTCTGAATGGCATAAGGAGGCTTAAGCTTTTTAAATTATAGATGTAGAGATAGATGGCTACAGGCGGTAATGAGTGGATGGATTGAGTCATAGTCCATGTCGGCCCGTATACTTCAATCAGATGCCATCTCCACACTGAAGCCACTGTGGCCGACCAGTTCTGTATTTCGTTACACTGCACTTGGAATAACTGCAGGGGACATCATGTGACACACTCCAGAGAATTCTTGTTGAACTTGAAGCTTTTCCTTTAAGGACGACCATCTGTGTCCCTTGAGAGTTGAGAATCTCTGTTTCCCAGCAAGACACCCCCGAAAAAAGATCATCCGTCTCACATCTGGATGACCCATAAGGTTAAAAGGCAGAGATTGCAGCCATAGTCGGAGGGTGTTCTATTCCAGTTTTCCGGATAGTTCCCATTGTTTTCTTTCTGTTGCATGATCTTGATAAATGTGGTCACCATTTGAGATAAGTGAAGAACCAGTAACCAGGCGTTCTGTGATGACACAATTTATAGAGAATGTAATGGACTTTTTGAGGCGCAGAATGCCTTGTCGCTGTTGCACTTAGCTGCCTACTGGCTTTGTAGACATTTAAAATAAGAAGCTAATCCACATTGACGCATTGTTGTTTGAAAGTACGGGTATATAATTCAACACAATAATATATCTCCTTTCTAAGAAGTCATTTTGTTTGTGAAGTTTTATGGTAATCTGGACAAATTAGTTTGAATAATCTGACCATTTAAAAAAAAATCCAAAACACCCCCAAAAGAAATATATGTATATATGTATGTAAATATACATATATAAATATATATGTATGTATATATAAATATATATGTATGTATATAGTATAAATGTTTATATGTATATATGAAAAGCAGTATAGTGAATACATTCATTCATTATGTTGAAGAAGTTATAAATTGGGGGTTGGGTTTGTGGGACTCAAACTCCCTGTCAAAATCAGCGGGGAGGAGACCTGAAGAGAGAGGGATCGAATGGAGAAGACCAGGGGGAGGAGTGGGGAAAGGCAAATCCAGCCCCTCTTACACCACCCTGCTCTCTGCATTCAGCGTCAGCAAAAACACTAATGTGATCAAGATGGAAGATGTCTTTTGACTTTCCACTGCTCCCGGGCTTTCGGTCTGTCTTTGGGGTGTTCTTCTGCCTGCCAGTCGCTGTACATGGAAGCTACCAACTTCAGTCACAAACCTCAAATTGAAGACAGCCAACAACTTCTTAGACGGATATAGAATCATATTTCCTTCAGATTGTACTGATGTCACTTAGTGGATGAATGAAAAGGCGACTTCCACACGTTTTTGGCGGACAGACCAGCAGATCTGAAACCAATTTGTTGGTTTCCCCAGATGTTTTACTGTTGTCCTTATGGCTTCATAATTATATCATAAAATGGTGTCATCGCTCACAAGGGGGAAAAAAAGGCAAAGTATTGGGTCCTGCAGGGTCACTCTTGTTTTTTTTGCTGAATGACCAACTGAAGGAACTTTGAACTTCTACAATTCATGCTGATGACAATTGGAGCTCTTCTGTGTGGCTTCTAAGGAAATAACAGGTAATATTATTAAGAAGAGTGAAGTGATGAGATGATTGTTTTCATGATTGACAGTATAAATAGACCATAATGTTTTAAAATTGCATGATTCGAAGCATACTTTTTTATGAGCATAAGCGGTATGGATCATGAATGAATAAAAGCAACTTTTTAGCACAATGAGATTAGTGAAAATATATTATTTTTATCCATTGGTCTTAATAATGGATATACTGACAGTCAGAAACCTGTTCAATTATAATGTACAATATTTATAATTGTTAGTGCCAGTTAATTTGCTACAAAATAAGACTAAAACCTATATTAATTTTGTGGCAGTTTTGTCATTTCAGTTGCCGTTCCTATCACTTGGTTTGGACATCGATATAAGTCGTCCAACGTAGCAAACATGCCAACTGTACTCCTAAAAAATGTAAATTTAAGAGATTTAAAGAAAGGGGTAAATGTAACCAAATGAATCTGTTTATGTTTGAAACTTTAATTACCTGGCTGTCAATGCATTACAGTGACATTCCTAAATTGGTTTTCTCACGCCATTCTTGTATTTTACCCTCAGTCCGAAGCAGCCCTATGGACTAGCACTGGCCACCACCAATAATGCCAGTAGCAATACGCAAGAGAAGTTGGGAGGATCATGTGACTCACCCCTCAGGATTACAATATAGCTACGATGATCTGGACCTGATCTGTTGCTATGGTGTTGACAGTGGGGGGCTTTGGAGAATCTCAGCCGCCTCCAAGCATGGCCGTTGGACAAGGTGCGCCTCCTTGCCGGAGGGCTGTCACCAACTGCTCACAGATGAGCTGCCTCAGAGGCGGGATGTGACCGCTTGTGGAGAACATGATTGTATCCATTCGGAGCATGTGACGTTTACAAACAGTATTAAAGCTCCACTAGAGAATAAGCTTGTTTGCGGCCCTCACAAATGCCTGGCTGTGCCACTAAAAGGTACAGACCACCTTAACACTGCAAGCCGTTTTGATTGTATCTTTCAGAGTGAAAAAAGCAGTCCCATTATATTCTGCGCAAATGAAAACGGCGCTCGAAAAACTGTGGACGGTAAGGATGCAAGTGAAAGAAAGAATGATGCCGATGTCTTTAAAAATGCACATATCTCTCGTGACGAGCAACAATGCATCTTTATTTCTTCAAACAATGGGCCTCCACTGTCACAATCTGCTGCTGGACAGCCTGGCAAACGTCCAAAGCATTTCCACACAAAGGAGGGACATACAGATAGTTACAGCAGACATGAAATCTCAGAGTCCACCCTGAAGTTGTGCTCTGCCGCTCAACGGGAACCCCAGAATGACCTCCCAGATGTTGAGGAAGTGATTTCCATCCCTGGCCATGCAGGCACAGAGATAACCTTGGATGTCGGTGTGCTCAGACCACCCCTTAAAATGGATAGTATTCTTGTGATGTCATTGGCTAACAAAACTGCAGAGTCTGTCGTGACCTCAGACGGACAAGGAAAATGTGACAAAGGAGCAATTGAAACCTGGACAACAGATTTATATGACGAACTGACTGGATCAAATAACCCAGAAACGTTAAATGAAAAATCAGGATACAAACATCTTTCCAGAGACATTCAAGAAGGAAAGTGGGACGCCGCCGGAGCATGGGATCAGGCCCCTGGTTGTGAAATACCCTTCCAGACGCTGGTGGAGCAGCGGGATTCTGAAACAAGAGCAGTCAAAATGTCTCAGGGGGAGGAAAGTAGAAATGGTGAAAGCAGCAAAAAATCTGAAGATGTCAGCCTGGGGTCAGTCATATCACCTGATATATGTGTCAAAGTTCAGCGTTACTCAGTCAATAATGTTTTACAATGTCAGCAACAAGGATCGAGAAGGTTGGAAGAAGACTTAACAGAGAAAAGCTTTAATCAAGACGTGGAGGCCAACTTAAGTATGGACGCTGGAAGTCAGACAAACAAAGGTTTTAATGAAACTTCTTCATCATTGAAAACTATTCTAACGGTGAACCAGGTTGAAACACATATCTGTGCACCTGTCCCAAAGAATTTAAGCAAAATGAACCGCTGCAAAGAAGTTAATGAATTAGCAGTAACTGAAAAATATCAACAGAACCTGCTTCCACTCTCAGCAGATGTCAACAATGCACTCTCACTAGAGGGAATCCATGGCAACGAAGCCACTGGTCGCCTCAGTGAGTCACCTGGCTCTGAGGTGGCAGATGGTCAGAGGGAACGCCACACGACAGCGGCCAACTCGGGAATCGAAGAGATAAACAACTCCACACAGGAGGGCATTCTCTGCGACACATCCCTTGTTAATGATGTTTTTGATGGTCCTTGTGAGTCTGGAGTTCAGATGGAAGAACAGGTGGTCAAAGTACGCATCAAGAAGGTGAGGATGAAAC
Organism: Stigmatopora argus; assembly: GCF_051989625.1. Classification (NCBI taxonomy): domain Eukaryota; kingdom Metazoa; phylum Chordata; class Actinopteri; order Syngnathiformes; family Syngnathidae; genus Stigmatopora; species Stigmatopora argus. The sequence goes on from NC_135393.1 coordinate 12,513,628, forward strand.
TAATTTAAAAATGATTATCCCACTGAAATTCAATTTATGAGACAGTTATTGGCTGGTAGTGGTTAAGTGAATAATGCTTTTCAGTAAATTGACACTCAGCCTATGAATTATTTCTGTCCCACACTTTGGCAAACTTCTTGGAAAATTATGACTTCACTCTCACATGCTTCCAAATCTTTGCATGTGCATTTCGGGGTGTTGATATACGAAATATTTGTCTTTCTCCGATATTTATTTCAAAACAAAGTCCTGCAAGTATGTGGAGATATGAGAACAGAGATTTGGCTGGCCATGTTATTGTGAGGGTGAAAGGTTTAAGCGTCTCGCATAATTGTACACTGGTATATTTGCACTCTGTGGTCTGCTTAACAGGCACAGTTAAATGCCAAAGATGGATTTAGGCTACAATAAAAAAAGCAAAACAACATTCCCAATTTCGTCATTTGTAATGTACAATATACAAGAAAATGTCAGTCTGATATTACATATTGTATATTTAGCATAAGCCTATATTGCTGTATATCGTCACATTGGTCCACACTGAAAATCTCAGTCTGTCTTGTTTGCTTTGAGTCAAAAAAGTTGAAGACAAAGTAAGAGATTGTGGTAAAACTCGTGAATCTTATGATCAATGATGTGTAACTCAGCACAAGATCTTCAATTCCTGAAAACATTTTACAAGGCTCATGTAGCCGTGGATCGAATTAGTAAAATGAAACCCATCTGGTGTGCGTAATGCCTTTAGATTAACTTGATATTGGGCTTTGTTTCTATGTTTATTTGTTTTAGCAACAAAGCGTTATCCTGACCTCAGGGCTGATCTGGCTCAACAGTCATCTATCTGGCAGCCGACAATTTGGCTAGAAAAGAGATTTTTCTGCCTGTCTTAATTTCTGTTGTCATTTCTCAAAAAATGACTTAACTTTTTGTTAGTACATTGCTACTGCTCTCATTTGCAGATTGTTGAATAATTGTTTAGCTTTTAATTATTAGAAACTTACAGGAACGGCAATGATATAAGGCACAGGTGTCAAAGTGGCGGCCCGGGGGCCAAATCTGGCCCGCCGCATCATTTTGTGCGGCCCGAGAAAGTAAATCATGAGTGCCGACTTTCTGTTTTAGGATCAAATTCAAATGGTTATAGATGTACATTAGATTTCGTGATTTTCCCCTTTTTAAAATCAATCATTGCAATATTTTCAATCCAATTTAATTTATTTTGTGTTTTTAGTTCAAAGCGCATTTTGTAAGATCTAAAAATAAATATATAGATATTTTCCGTTTTCCACTTTAATATTGAACATTATTAAAAAGTATATTTTGTTTCCATTTGAAATGAAAAACATGATTAAAAGAAATTTTCCATGACTAAGAAAAAAAAGCTCAAATAAACATTGCTTTAGATATATAAAAACTGACTATTAGGGCTTTTGATCCAGTTATTTTAATCCAATTAAAAAAATATTATTCTAAATATTAGATCTAAAATGGTCCGGCCCACATGAAATGGAATTGACGTTAATGCGGCCCGCGAACCAACCCGAGTTTGACACCCCTGATATAAGGACTTAAAAAAAAGACAAGACCTAGTACCGTGTAAAATTACTTTCATGTAAAAGATAGTTGGTAAAAGAATCTAAATAGGACAAATCAGGAGTTTGATAATGGAGACAGGACAGTCCTGTCTTGTGCTTTTAAAAGATACAAACAAAGAAAGGCCAGGGAAGTATCCAACAGTTAAGTGTGGGAACTGTCTCATATTAAAAAAAAAACAGGAAATGGGAAGGAATGTAACAGGATGAGAAAAAAGGAGCAACCAAACCACCAGAACTCCAGACCTTGCTCTTCACTTGTTTTTCACTCTGCTGTGGTTGGTTGCAGTTGTTGCTTTCTCTAGCCAGATGCATTTGTTCATTCAGCAAGCCTTCGTGAAGATGTCATTGTTTCACTCTGACAGTGTTTCATTGTGACACTCTGGTAAAGAGGCACGACACGGTCATGTGCGACCATACCAGACTGGAATTTCAGTGAATGCAATAATGTATGGCCTGCAATGTTGAAACATATGTTGGTACCTCTCTGTTAAATCACTTTCACATGTTGCCATACTTTCTTAACTTTGCCGAAAATTACGATCCAGGTATTTTATTGTCCTATGAGCTGACCATCATAAGCCGTTTGTGTTACGTTTGTGGAGATTGTAAAAAAAATGGTGATGTTTGTTGTTGTAGAGTTTTTATTATATTATGATAAGAGAAGAGAGAGTTGTAAAGTGGAGCTTGCCTTACAGTAGGACCACCACCTGGGGTCACTCTGAGACTTTTCATCACTGTTGAATTAATGCACTAAGCATGGCAGGTGTTCTTGCATGACACAGCTGCTGCTCTTGATCTACAATGCAATGTCTCCGAATTTGTTTTTATTTTATTTTAAATATGTTGTTTTGTGTGTTCATTCAAAATATTTTTGGCACAGTCCTTCAAATCTCAACATTGTTTAAAATTAATGAATTATACATGATGATATGCAGTGATTGTGGGTGAGAATGTCTGGCACTTTGTGCCCTACAACTGACTGGGTTTGGTACACATTTGAGATGCAGATACAATATATAAGAATATGTGAAATACATTGTAATTGACCATGTCAGTGAATTTCTTACTTCATGATACTTTGCTCTTTGATACAATGTTCTTTCAGAGAGACCATGCTCGTCTGGACTCGATGGTGCTGCTCATGATGAAGTTGGACCAGTTGGACCAAGAAATTGAAAATGCCTTGAGTGTCAACTCTTCCATCGCCAGCACCCCTACCCTCCGTCGGCGACGACAACTGGTACATTGCTGCCTATACCGTTGCTGAATTTTGTGATTCAGCTGCAGTTTAAATTATTTATTTTTTGGCTGCACACGGCTGATCCAATAAAAGATCACAATTGCAATATGTTCATGTAATTTCAATAGTTAATGTGGGGCATAGGGAAAAAAGATGAATGGCTGTTTATAATCAGGTGGTGATAATGATACTGTTTGAACAATTTTATTATGGTAGATTAAACATGAGGAAAACCCATGATGAGATTTTGTATTTTATCAATGCAGGACTTTGATCTGGGATCTGAACCTGCAGGATCAATCATGCAGCACGGCCATGCAAATGCGCCAGATTCAGGCAGTCCATCGCCCCTTGGAGCAAAACCTAAGAGTGGCGTAAGTCAGTTTTCTCATTTTATAACAGGCTTGTTGGATTAAAACCCTTTGTTAGAAATGTTTTGACTGTTGTGCAGATATTCAAGCAGTATATTAGTATTTAATCCTTGGCCTTTTCTGGTTTTGTATTCCCATGCGCTCAAGTTTTAGGAGCGCTTAGGGAAAACAGTTTCACTGTGTCCAACTTGGAGTGAGTCTCCGAATTGTCGGAATGTACCAATACTTAAAGCTTAGCCAAGCAGACACTAAAACAGTATAATTAGCCGTTTCCAGAGATCTAGACCCGTTCGCCCCAACAAAAGGGGTCAAGGGGTGTCCGAGAGTTAAAACACGGAAAGGGGGAGTGGCGGAGGAGGCACTTCAGTGTGACACACCTCCTCAAGCCCCTTTGGTTGCTCACTTAATGGCTTTGTCAGCCTTCCTTTTTGGGGCAAAAAGTGAAGTTTGAAATGGAAAAATTTATGCAGCTGTCCTTGTGTTAAAGTTAAAGAGTTCTCTTTTAATGTTTTCACATGCAGTTTTGGAATTTCTCTCCGCAGTAAATTTGAAAAGGCGGTATTTTGCATTGCTTGAAGTGTGGTAACCACCAACCTCTTTCGCACCAATAAGGTGGCTTCATCGCATACCCTTGACAGATGATATGCTTGTGGCACACTGGTGGTTCTTACAGAAGAACGTAGTTGATAGGTCTAAACAGTCCTGCACAAAACAACGGTTGTTTTGGGAAGAGTATTTAAACACAGAGAATTTGAACTTTAGTTTAAAGATGGCACCAGAGACATTTTTCCCCCAAAGTGCTATGCCAGATTTGGAGCATCTACTGGGAAAAATAATGTGTCCATGATGATTTATCACTTGGAGTCAGGGCGAATTTGCATTAGCATTCCTTCCATCCTGTGCAGAGATAACTTATGTTTGTGCCATTAATGGCCAAGACACCCTGAGGCACAGTGAGTAACACTTTGGTGTGATTATTATACCGACAACATATCTGCACCAGTTGGTGTTATGAAACTATGATAAGTGAGGAGTTGGTAGTATCTGACTGGATGTTTTTAAGGCGTGAACATTCCCCCCAGCAAACATTATAGAATTTATTTGCTGCTCTGGGTCAAAGGGTACACATTAACAAACCCTTGCCAGTACAGCCAGTGTCTATTGTTAGCCTAAACAGGTGGCTGTTATTCTTGTATCAAATTGGTGGCTAATCTAAAACGGATGTCATGTCACAGCAGGTGTTTTATTCCCAGTGTGTAACTGCTATTCTTTAAACTCTGTTTTTTTTTACAAGTTTCTTGTGTTTACATAGTACAGGTGTCTCATGGTGCTGTTTTGCCCACGTTATTGTCTTTTAGCGGGTGCTTTGTTTTTTTCATAAATTTGGTTCCCCTGTGTAAACAATTACAATTTATCTGACCATACCCCACTTTTTTTTATGGATTTTGAAGTTTATATATTTGATTGACATTTCACTATCAGCAATTGTTGAGGCATTTAAGGTTGGAGGTTAAGGCTTCATACATGTTATCAAAAGTGACGACTTCAAGTTATGTGGGGTGTAAGAAGTATTTGTTTTGTGTGGCTATTTTTAGAGGTCAGCGGCTGAAAAGGATATGCCAAGCCACAGAGGCGGGTGGAGGTTACTGAACCCTGACTACCTTCCTCTAAATTTTACAGTCGGAAACAACATATCAGTCACCTTATGTGCTGAAGTTTTTTTCTTTTGTTTTGTTTTTAACCAGAAAGAGATATGCGGCATCCCTTACGTTGTAACACTAAACAAGGCATTGTGGTTCTCAGCAAATGGGTTTTTAACAAAGGCTCTCACATATTATATGGTGACATATTCTCTTCCATAACAGGCGTCGTCCAGACACTCCATAACAGGGATTTTTTTTTTTTTATGCCCACACAAATGTGTACCAGTGTTCTTTCACCAGAGCCTTTCGCACACTAAGCAGTACAGACAGAACCGACTGAACTTTACTTTAATTTGCGGGATTTGGATTCTAGTTTTGCTCCATGATGAAGATGATGATGCAATAAAACCCAATTAAAAAAATCCATGAACTTTCAGAAAACAAATGGTTTCTCATAGAATTTAACAAAGAGACAGCATCGGACTTCTCGATGATTCAATGAAATAAAGAATTTGGCAATTGTTTGATAGTGACAGCCTAATTGGAAATAAATAAATACATATTAGCTAGGTTGTAAATGTAGTTCAGGGATTCTGACACTTTATGTTGCACTTTAGGGTCTTTTTTGTAGGCAGTGTTGATGAAATTTCACAGTGAATCTTCATCCTCCATGTTTCTGTCCTTTTAACCTTTTGGCAAGGAAGATTTTTTTTTTAATTTTATTCTGAAAAGTCAGTAGGTTATGTATGTGGACGCTTCTTTATCTGGCTGCAGTTAGGGGACAATGGAAGAGCTGTGATTTGCGTGCTAAGGTCGCAAGCAGATCTGTGCTCTGGCCTTCCTGTGTGTTCCGGTTTGGTTGCCTCGTAGTCCCCAAACATCCTTTGTCACAACCACACCTTTTCAAGGCCCTGTGAAATTCTTAGCTTGATGCCTTTCCATTATTTCCAAATTTGAACTCTCTTTGCCTCATGCCTGTTGTTGGTAAACAACAAATGCAGCTTTAGATATGTTAATGTTAGGATTTTCTCTGCTTTCAAGAGGTAAGAATTACGAATCCAAACACTGCTTATTGTCTGGGACTGAATTCCAGTGGTTACTCAAGTCCCTGAAGCCACGTTGCATGGTGTCATTGTCCCCAAGGTCCCTCCTCGCTCGGCTCAGCAGAGCTGTAATAAGGACACGTATACAGACCTGTAAAAAAATGAGTGTGAAAGAGTGAAACCAAAAAGTCAAGTACTGAATATGATACCAGATTTCGTCATTGAACTATTGAACTCCCATAAGAAAATCTGTTTTTTTTTGTTTACATACGAATATAGTGCAACTCACTGTCCTCATTATTTCCTCAAGTATTTAAGATTCTCAAGAACCTTGCATTTATGAAGAGAATAATTCTTAATTTGACTTTTTTTAACTAATTTGTGTCAAACATTGATAAAAACTTTGGTCAATTGATACTGAACCAATTGCATCATCCCAAATCTCAACTCAACTCAGTCTTATTAATTCAGCACTTTAAGACATCATGAAATACAACTCAAAAATAATATTAACCAAAAAGTAAATGTTTTTCAACTTTAAAATAACATTCAATTCATAGAAGATGACAATTCAAAAATACAGAACAAGGGCACAACCTGTTAAAATTATTGTCTTTAGACGCCAAATTAACAATGGAACTCTTACACTAGCTCTGAGTTTAGGTTGTGCAGGTGAATCTAATAAAGAGGGCTGAGGGTACAATTGTATTATTTCCACAAACAAGACGTTACTACCAACAACTTCATACTGAAATGTGCAACAATTGCTCACGTGAGCTTTGCTTTACAGCATCTTTAAGGACGTCCAATATAAAAATGTGTTTACTGGGTACTCCGTATGTGTGTGTTGCATGGAATGATGATTAAATTACTTCCCTAAGTGCGCTACATGGACTTGACATTTTTACAATAAATCATGTCTCCGACTGTGTTAAGACATCACTCTGCTGCTTTGTTGCAAACAACCGCAAATTGGTAGTGTTGGCACACAGTGAGTCAAGCATTTGAAGGCCAGGTTTATTATTTTACTGACATTGTTAAAAGTAAATGAAATAGTTAGTGGATGATGTACATGTTGACAGTAAATATTCTAGATGACTCTAAAAGGTAGGCATCTGGAACCCCTCCCAGCAGCCTGCGGATAATGAAGTGCAATAAATTCCAGAAGTGTTAACACACACAGGTACACTTTCTTTTTTCACTCTATCTCAGGAACTCGTTTAAACACTATAGGTGCTTTGAGGTGCATGATTGTTGGATCTGGTCATCAGAAAGCCCTTTTTTTAACGATGAAAACATCGTTATAATCTGGCTTGTTGGCTTTTACATTTAATTGGCTTTGGTTCACACCAAAGATTGCGGTTTTCCTGACTGGCATCTTGTTGAACTTGCCTCTCTTGTATATAGTTTTTAGCAAATATTCTAACTTTGTTTAACATATGTTGACCAATTGGTTGAACATTTTATTCTGAGGTTTCGGGCCTGTCTGAAGACCATCGCATCACAAGACTTTTTTTTTTTCAAAAAGAGATTGATAGGCAAATTTAAGTTATTTGTGAGTGAATTCTTAGATTGTAGAAATGGCGATTCGATTGAATGCTTGATTGCAGAATCGTTAGGCGTTGTGCTAAAATAGGGGAGGCTCACTAATCGAGAAACAAAATCGCTTGACGTCAGTAACAATTATACAATATTTTAAAAATCACGTGCTCAAAAATGCTTGTACCCCTGCGTTAATGAATTAAATACTCACAGAGACCACGTAAATAATTAAAAATAATAATAAAAAGAACACTTAATGCTAACAAAAGAAAACTTTAGAATGTCAGTTCTACAGTTTTTTTTTTTAATCATGAAACAAGGCTCAACAAAAACTATAAAACCCTAAGCGCAATATCAATTACTGTAATAGAATTATTTGTGTCATAGGACGTTTTCTCTAGACTTCATGTTTTGGCTCTTGCCACCGAATATCCTGTTGCAAGATGCATGAACTGCAACTAACTCCAAGATTTATGACACTGGGAAGCCTATTTCTCTTGAGACTACCTTGTTTTAAGATTTCATTGTACCATACACATCTTCAACACACTGTAGCAAGAGCAAAGAAAGCAGTCCCAAAACATTACTGAATCCCCTCCAAGTTTCACAGTAGAGACCTTGTACATTTTTGTGAAAACTGTTGGTTTAACAGAGGGGTACCAACACTTTTGAGGGGAGTAAATCATACACTGAACTACATAACACAGAACATTAACTTTGTGGCTTCTCGACATGCAGCTTGGCAAATTCCAGCCTTGCGCTTTCTGATTTCCACAAAGACCTGAGCTTTTCTTTCATCAAGAGAGGGGTAGTAACAACATGTGTGCTTAAAATACTATGTACAGTTACCTAAAAGGACAATATTCACATTAAAGAAAATAGTAGACAATTAAACATTTCTTTTTGTTGACTGGTGACGACCTAGGAATTTATTAACTGATGGCCTAGGTGACCAGTATGTTAATGCATTGTTAGAGCCAATGAATAGTCTTCATTGTTAAATTCCAACAACAACCCCAGTAAATGCAATAACGTTTGGATGCAGGTATGTCTAGTCTTCCTCCAAATTGGGTGAGTTGCTGTGGTGCCACCACATTTGTCTCCCCAAGTAGGCAAATGTAATCTGTCTGTGTTGTTAACCGTCTCTGTTTTCTCCCAATAAAGCCAGTGGCTAATTGTCAATCTTGCATTGTTAGTGCAGTTGGGATTATAAGGATTATCTCTATTAACCCAGGTCACTCAGCCTCAAATTCCACCTTGTGAGGGAAGGGGGTGTTTACTTCCTTAATATGAATGTTATCCTTTGACAAAAAGTGGGTGGTAAATATGTGGTTTGTTGAGTTCTGAATTTCTAGATTAGACAATCGGAAATGGAAGGTGCTCGTAAAACACTGACGCAGGTGTCTAATTGTAGTTTTGTTGTTGTTTTTTTTAACAACACCTTTTTCCGATCAATAAAACTCCCCGACAGGTGAGAACATGTCTTCCCTGATGATTCTAAGGCAGGCAGTAATCATAAAATCTAGCTAAGCAAAGCACTCATCAATTCCCCAGAACAGGAACGATGAGGTCATTGGAATACTATTTTAAATAGGTAAAACCTTTTACTAAATATGAATTCACTGCCTTTAGAGCTTTTGTGGTAAGAAGGCTTTATACATTAGTCAAGTAATTTGTCCTGTCATTAAATGTACTGGACAAGTCATTTCTGAAAATCAACTGCAAGAGTGCATACATCTTTAAATCTACGACCTCACTACAAATATAAAGCACTATTGTACCAGATATTTATTGTATGAAGAGCATCAGCTGTCTCTGCATTATTTATGATGTATATTCCCTTTTTATTTAAGGGTAGACAAAAATTATTGTCTCAGCTATGGATGGATTCCACGGGCTGTTGAAGGCATTTAAAGGACTAACCCGAAATACTTGTGAGAAACTTTCTCAACCAGAATCCTGCTGCTTACAATTACTAATTGTATTTTCCAACACGCATATAGTCGTGTATTATATCCTTCCCCGATTTGTTGGTATCCATGATCAAAATTTGAAGTCTAGATTTGTTGGATAATGAGTGTTTTATGTTATATTTTCATCCTGAGTTAAAGGCCCACTGTTGCAGATTTTAAGATGCCAATTAAATGACAGCATCCGGTCACAGTATTGAAAACAAAATGATCAGGACTCGGACAGATCCATAACTATACAGCAATGGGCATCTGCCTCAAAAGAGGCAGAGTATGTGTAGACAAGTTCTTATTGGTTTTATCGTAGAATACAAAATTGTAAATCTGATGTCTAGATTAGAAGTTATTGCATCACTTCCTACCAATTGTGACATATGGAAGCCATTAAAATGTATCACTGAAATTTGAAGGGTGAAGGTATGAGTGAAGGAGAGCAGGTGTGTTAAGATTTCTTTGCAATGTTTTAAGAGAAGTGTAACATGAAATTCTTTCCCACGCCTGCACATGTACGTGGGCTTCAACAGAGCATGGGGAATGAATTACTCTTTAAGTGCGGGGGAACGAGAGCACATCATGCCGAAAAAAACCAATGAGCACCAGATAGCGTCTCAAAGGACTCCGTACAAGTGTATGCATGTGTTCCCACCAACTCCAAAACACAAAGACAGTCGCTCTTATACACTTATGGGCCATTTTTTTGTCCTGGAGCCAATAGCTTACCTCAACCATTTGTACCAATTTGGTCATTTGTGTTAAGATGCAGAGGCGAAAAAAAGGTTTGGGTTAGGTTGAGCTCCCCTTAATCCTTGGTCAGCACAGACCATGGGTGGTCACACATATACACACTTGCACACCCACACCGCAGCTGCACAGCAAAAGGGGGGGTTGAGAGGGTGAGAGTCTGTGGTTGGCTTCAGACATAGTGAACTAATCAGGTCTGTTTTGTAAAAGCAACAAGATGACTTGATTTACACTGGTGACTTTCTAGTTGGCTAAGATACAAGAAAAAAAGGATTAAATTATTTTCAGAATACAATGGTAACTCTAGAAAATTGATTGGTTCTAGAAGCAGTATTGTAACTTGGATTGTTCGTAAGTAGAGACATATTTTACGTTGAATTAACATAATTTGTTTCAGGATCCATAATGTTATCATCTAAACCATTTTACATTTTATAAAAGTACACACATTTGGTATAAAATATGTATAAAAAGATATCTACGTATGCAAAAGAACCTTTAAAATTAAAACAAAGTGACAAATGTTTGGAATATTCTGATATTAACTCATGATTATTAATAACTCGGAACTATTTCCTCTGCATTTCACGTTCACACACGTTCAAAGTAAACATACTGAAACTCCTATGCCCAAACACTACCTATTACCAGTAAATTAGTGGCAGTAAATGAGGCAACACACGTCTGTGCAGTTTGCAAGCTTACAGTTCCCCAGTGGACACCTGACATGGCCCGGAACAACCTCGCCCCTGGGACCAACCTACTCTGTGGTATTTCAGTGGGAAATGTGGGGTAAAAAATGAAGAAAATATGCTCCAATGGTGCTATGAAAACACTGGTACTCACTGGTACCCATTCATCCGCATTCCTCTCCGGCTCTGCAGCCTCTCACTCATATTTATTTCACTGTAATTGCTATTATGAGGAAAACACAAAGGTGTGTGAGGGGGAGATTTAAACTGTGCAAGTGACTTAATGGGTCAGTGACAGCAACCCGTGGTGTGATGTTTACACAATAGTAAGGGCACAAACTGCACAACTCAAATGTCTTGTTAGTGCTGAACACAGACCTCCCATATGGAGACCTTTATTCATGGCCATTGGCTCTTTAAGCACCCCAAAAAGTCAATGTTATAGAGGCACATCTCCGCACTTTAATTGACACTAATGGCCTAATTTGTTTTTCAAGCATGTGGAGAAAAAAACAGCCATCACTATACAAATAAAACCTGACTCCTAAAATTCGATCCCTCAATGTGTGGAGTTTGCATGTTCTCCCGAGGCCTGCGTGGGTTTTTTCGGGGTACTCCGGTTTCCTCCCACATTACAAAGACATGCATGGTAGGCTGATTGGACACTCTTAATTGCCCCTAGGTATGAGTGTGAGCATGAATGGTTGTCTGTCTCCTTGTGCCCTGCGATTGGCTGGCCACAGATTCAGGATGTCACCTGCCTGGTGCTCATAGTTATTTGGGATAGGCTCCAGCATCAACATAATTGGCGATTCATTCAATAATTCAAAAAATTATGGCAGTCGTACTTATCAGATGCCATAGCTACAATGTGTCCTGCGACAAAAAGACTGACATCAGTGATGTGAAGTATTATTCGTTTTCAGGACTGGTGCGAATGGCAATCACTGCCCAATGATTGATTGGTGACAAGTCAAAGGAATTGACTGGCCATAGCACATTGAGAGATGGCTATAGCTACACGCAAGAAGAGAAAAAAAACCTCAAACCTTTGGCAGTATAGGAATCCTTTTTCGCACAACAGCAAAAGGGGAAAACGTCTTTTTTACTGGATATATTAATCAGGCATGAATGTAAAAATACTATTATTATCTTTAGCTTATGCACACACCCGAACATACATGGGGGGAATGTATCAAGGACAAGTTGTGGCTCAGTTAACATCACTCACGTTCAACAGCAGCTGTAATAGCATTGAACAAATTTGTCTCATAAGTTAACTCACTCTTTTTCTGCTTACTCTAGTCTCTGTGGGGGAAAATGGTTTTTGTCCAATGTTAACATTTTATCAAAAGCTAATCAGCTCTAGAAAACAAGAATGGAATAAGAACAAATCATAAGTCATGGTATTCATTCTCACAAGTGGTTGACATGCTTGTATTGCTGTGGTGGTTAAAATAAGTGTTCTCTTGAGAGTGGAGAAACAAAAGGCACATGGTTGCAGTTTTGCTTTTTATTGTCTTCTAATTTCTTTCTGGTAGTCATCCATGTAGTAGTTTATTCAATATATAAATGATGGAGATGTCTCCAATTATGAGGATAGGCTGTACTTCAGTGTGTAGGATGAATATGTAGAGATTAAATGGAGTTGGGCCAGTTTTGAAAAAAAAATGCACTTTCTTTTGTGCTCAAGGCATTCCTACATATCAAGGGGAATATACATAAGAAATTTTTTAAAATGACTTTAGATCATAGGTTTCAAATATACAGAATTTAAAAACTGCTGGACTAAGTGTCTGAGTGTGGTTTTAATGATACAACATTCATTAAAATGTTCAGTTCTTTTCAGTATTTGAACGAAATAAGATTTTTTTTGGAGCAGCCACCAATCATACATTAGGTTCTAATCCCAATTTATCGGTTCTTGCCAGTAGACATGAGACATGATCCAGGCAGTTAAAGAACACAGGTGTTCCACAATAATAAATAATCACAATGGGAGTACACACAGGTCCCCTGTGGCATATCAAAACCATTCAACCTATAAAGGAAATGGCATCCCCAGCATCCTCCCGACCCTCGTGAGAATTAGCCGCTCAGAAAATAAATGAATGAATGTGAATATCAAAACATTAGAAAAAAAACATCTCCATTTGGACTAGGTCAATGTTGTGTAGATGTAGATTCTGGTTATAAATGTAAAGATACATTCGTTTTACACTTTCCTTAGAAAGTAGGCAAATGCTGAGGAGAATGTACCTTGTCTTCCTGGCCTAGTCTGAGCTCTTCCAGGGGAGTGTGGATTAAAACAGGTCAGGGTGTGGGGGTCAGCCAAGGAGCTGCAGGTCAAATGTCAGAGGCAAGAAAGACCTCTGCATTCCAGCAGACTGCTGCCCACCATGCTTAAACACACACACACACACACACACACACACACAGCCCTTGACAGGCTACATGTCTGCACAATTCTATTCTTTGCTTCAACATTGTGTTTATGCAATATTTTTTTTACCCCAAGCATGAACCATTACATTCCCAGAATGACGATGGTATCAGACAAAACGCTCCGGTTTTACATTTGCTTGCGCCAAAAATTAATCTGAGCACAATTTGCTGCACTTGGGGTCTTAATGATGCAACATTTGGCGAGAGGTCTCTTGATGTTTATGACCTAAGGTGGCTGTGAATGAATATGTTTGTAGAAAAAAAGAAGAATAAAAATTAAAGCTATCACCCTGTTGAATGTCATTTTTCAGCTAAAACCATATTTGAAAATATAAATCATGTTTTTTCATAGTTGTGAAAGTTGCGTTTTACTCAAAGCTTGATTTGGTTGCTTATCATCACATTTTCTTCATTTTTTTTCAGACTCCTGCAATTCCAAAGAAGGCAAAAGGAGGTAAGTGATTTTTTTGGTTTGTTTCTCATCCGTTAGAACATGTTTTTCTTGCCTTTATTGTTTACAAAACAGAATAGTCTTAAATTGTCCTGATGTGCTCAGTCTGTTGTCATGTGAGGCGCATTTGCAATGCATTTTCTAATATCACTGTCGGGTAATCGGCGTAGTGTTAAAAGTGGGAGTGAAGGGGAACAGGATCTGGTTCGATGACTGGCTTGATGCTAGTCTTGATAAGAGCCCAGACTCATCTAGCAGATCATCTAGCCTGTCGCCTTTCTGAGATAAGAGCCAGACTGGTTGGCGAGCCTGATGCCCAAAACTTTTGACCTGCATCTGTTTACCCATTCCCACCCAAATCTCACTCAGCTGCTGTATGTATTTCTGTCTGCGATTAAAAGTCAAATTAAATTCTTTCCGCTGGTCCAACGTCAACACACGCCCTAAAAGCAACTATGCAGAAATATACATTGACACTTTTCTTTCAATTTGGGGTATCCAGGGTCCTAAAAATATTGTAAAATTGACTACTGTATATGCTAAATGTACTGTATAAAGAAAACTACTGAGTCACACACTCTCAAACCTAACACTCGCATGTTAGTTATCATTACTACTTGCTTATATGCATTTTATATGACCTGACCTACTTTGGTTTTAGCATATTTAATAAAAGAAAGGTGAAGCACATGACATTTTTATGCTCAGTTCACACCTGATCATGGGTGAACCTTTCTTTGCAACATTTTTTCAGAAAGTTTTCTTTGAATTGCAAATTCATGGACAATTGAAGACATTGAACATCATATGCCTTTTTAAATGATCAACTGAATTTTTCTAGAATTTCTTGAACTGTAGAACCACAACTCTCATTCCATATAACTTCCTGATGCTGAATGGCCGTCAGTGTCTTCTCATTGTGACAAAAGCTCACAATGCTTTACGTCATTTGTTTTGCAGACTTTGAGAGCATTCCTTCTGTTTCCCACCTCTTTGGCTCCACTCTCTCAGTCACTCGTGCAGTGCTTGTGCACCAGGCCATCAAACTATGCATGGCCAGACAAGTGGCTGGTGGTGGTCAATGTTCATTAAATATCCCGCCATGTCGTCAGTCCTTTGTAAACACGCTGGTGAGGCGGTGTGACTTGGGGACGGGACTTTAATATTGCCCCCTGCTGTTGCAAAGCCTGCTGGGAGTCTTCACTCACAATTGCGCTGTCTCGCCTTGTAATTACTACCACTTGCTGTGACAGCCTTCCACAAAAATATGTGCACACCATTTTAGTGTGTGGATTTATAAGAAAGCGAAGCACTACCTTTTAAAACCGAATATTTTTGACAAAAGTGACCAACAAGCACCGCGCCAACTTCAAAAGCTTTGTCATTCCATGATTTTACTTCATGTACTGTGAATCAATCAGTCTGGCTTCCTAAAAGCCAGTTATGTAAGCATCAGTGGTGTTTCCGTGTAATGGGAGTATGGGGGGGTGTAATTTGGGCAGTCGTGGCATTTTGGGGGCCTTGACTGAGCACAAAGCCCAGTGTTCATTGTGGTACTTCAAAGAACTCTCTGTATCACCATTAAATTCCCTGGGAATGACATGTGTGTGACAGTGTTACATCACATGCCATGCCCTAAAGGTTCCCCTGACACCCCTATCAGAGAATTGTGTATTCATGGTTAATTTAGATCTCCGTGACAACGGAATAACTTTAATAATCACCAAGAAGCCCCATAATCTCCACACCCGATATGGTCTAACAATGATTGCCCTCCCTGCATTTGCACGTCTCAGAGGTTGCTGATGTGGATGTGAATTTCAAGCCCAAACCTTAAAGTGTACGCTATCATTCAAATGTTTATCTGCTGTTATGGTAAAAGGCACATTTTAACCACCGTGAGTATTTCTTCATGTGTGAAGTAAATACAGAGAGGAAACACCTCGACTCTATACTTTATATTTCATATTTTTCACGAGTTAAGGCAAATGTAGAGAATTTTTTTAAATACGTACTTATTTTTCAATCTTTCCATATGTTTGGCTGAGTAAATTTAAAAAAATGCTAGCTTCGGAAAGAATCCCGCAAACAAAAACTGTATTATCAAGTCTGGAATTAGTGGTGGTGGCTTGTCTGGCTCTGTCCTTACATAATCCCCCAGCACCTCTTTGATTATAATTATTACACAATAACCTGCCCTAGGTGGCTCAACTGATCCAAGTGCAAACAAAACACGCACTTCACTTTTAATTTTGGATTATTTAGTCTCGTGGTTCTAAAACATTTTTAACCAGTACTACTCATGGGGCTAATTAGCTGGGAATGATGGCGGTTAGACGTCCAATCTGTTTTGACTATTTGGCAGTGCTTCTAGTCTCACCCAGTCAAAATGTAGTACTATATTTGAAATCTAGTGTGGTCATTGGCTCTGAAACACAATCACCCGCTGTCAGTTTTCCCAGTTCAAATGAATTGGAGGACTTTTGATGTCAATGGAAGGCAATGGGTTAAAATAATTTTGTTTAGTAGGCCAAAGCTTTCTGAACAAAAGATGTTTTAGTTATTTTTATAAGTATAATTTGATGATTAATAGTACACTGTGATTTCCCTAAAAATTAATGAAATAGCAAAATACAGTACTTAAAGATCGAGTTACATAAAATGTTTAAGACCTAGACATTTTTCCAAAATATTTGAAAAGAAACAGGACTGTAATCTTTTAAAACAATGCAACTGTGCTCAATTAATGAATTGTCGCAGATAAAGATTAGATTGTTTAAACATTTAATTCAGTCAATCTTTGGCATACCACACTTTGAGAACCACTGACTTAGTCCTGTTTTGCAATTAATATATTCATTAGGACGTTCACTCGTCAGTTCATATAAAAATCCCAAAGTTGAAACCTAAATCTAAAACATTTGTGGAGATGCGCTTATTATTTTCTGAAATTATATTGGTAAACAACATCTTTCTTCACATCAGATATTGTTTTACTGACAATTCAGCCTCAGCCAGTATCGTTCTGAGTTTTACAAAATTCCCAATTTACCACACCAATTTTCTCTCAATAAGTTTAACACGATGCAAACAACCAACATTCACACAGAGCGCCTTGTTTTCCCTTAATGTTGACACACTTTGCTTTGCCTTCTTTAAACTCGGTGGCAATATGCCTATTGAGGACAGTCAAGGCTTGAGAGACGGAATGCAAACCAGTAGCCCAAAGCAAAGTCCAACTTAGCTTGTGAGTGATGGTTGTTTTTCTGTGACTGTTCCTGCTGTTTTAGACCGCCTTATCCTACTTTTTGCCACATATCCATAAATAGTACAAGAGTCACTGTCTTTGTGCAAGGTCACATTCCTGGCTTTCCTCATCAGTCTAACAGACCTCGCCAAAACATAAGCCCCTCCTCGCTCGCCTTTGCTTCCTGTGTAGAGACTGGTACTGTGTGAACTCTATTTCTATTTCACACTTCAACCAGCAGTAAATACATTTATAGGAGCAGGATTTATAGAAGTTCAAAACCCCGGTATCCCTTTGTTCTATCTCTTGTTTCCCATCCATTGCATCAGCGACTACTTTTGGGACTCGCTCGGCGCTTTGCTTTACATTCTGAAATGAAACTGAAGGGAATTTACAACAGGAAGCCTGCTTGCTTAACAGTCACTGGGTGAAAAAATTTAATGGTAACACAGAAGGTCATTGAAATAGTGGATCAAATTTGTATTTAGCTGTAAATGTTGGATTTGTACATTTGAACCAGATTATTGAGTTAATTATAGTGAAAACTATATGTACATTAAAACCGCTTATACATGGTATGCTGGCATAGGCTCCAGGACACACGCGAACCTTGTGGAGATAATTGGCACAGAAAATTCATTAATGTGTGTAAATAGTGTATGTTTCTGTTGCTAGTTTGTCTAAATTGTTTTTATGAGCAATGCTATTTTCCTGTTGTGAGGTGTTTCTTAAACCCTTCACTTACTGACAAAATTAGACTGGCTCTGGTCAAATCAATCTGAATGAGAATAATGGTTCAGGTTTGGACATTCATTAAATGGTCAAGACCCTTCTGTTGTTGATGAAGTTGAAATAAATACACTTCATTATAAAAGTTAAATGAACAACATTAGTCACCGTTTTATGCCTGAGTGATCATTTAGTTCACGCTTAAAGCAATGTTTGAGGTTGCTTAGTATTGTTTGTTTACCTAAACACAGCACCCATCCTGTTGCCATAATATTTTAGGAGATCAGTCCAAAATTGCAAGACCACAGACAGAAGGATAGCGAAAGGAAGAGATTCAGGAATCCAATCTTATCAGTCTCAGCCAACTACAAGGAGCAATAAAGCCAATTAGCCGTGATGAACATAATGCTATCTGCAGACTGCAATGAACCAGTGCTGACTACATTACCTTCACTAGCCGGAGCAATCAGCAGGAGTGCTTGGTTTTATGTAAAACTGCTAGTCTTCAGTTGGGAATGCAATTGAGGACAATGTGAACTTTGCATAAAGCTCACAAGAGCACATGCACAGAAATGCACACTCCCAGGCACTTGGCATTAATGCTGACCATGTCTAAACAGAAAGATGGGATAGGAAAGCAATATCCTTGAATGAAACAAGTACTGTAATTTATAGTACTTGGTTTTCTTTTTAATAATCTATAAAACTCAAGATCCATGATCTCTAACCCTTTCTGTGCCAGTTGTTTTGCTCTAAGTTCACATGCATTTTCAGATGTGGGGCTTTTAGTAATAGTCCTAATTGATAACTCTGATGTCTCATTGGTGAGCTGGACATAAAATGGTCATAAAATCCATTAGCTTATTTAAAAACGTCTGAGTCAATTACAGTGGTACCTCGACATACGATCTTAATCCGTTCCGGGACTGAGCTCGTATGACAAGTTTCTCGTAACTCGAGGTAAAGTTTCCCATTGAAATGAATGGGAAACAAATTAATTCGTTCCAACTCTCTGAAAAAAACACCAAAAACAGGATATTGGATTGAAAAAAATGTTTTATTTCTTATAATTCGCCATATATTGACAAAGTAATAAATAACGAGTGGTTTAATAGAAATAAAGTGTTTAATCTAACTAAAATTGGGCGGATTTCGCCGAGGGGAGAGAGAGACGCACAAAAGGGGCGGGGGGCTTCGGTTTGTTTTCAACACGACGCACTCGTAAACAGAACAAACACTCCACCCTCACGTTCGCTATCCATGGTCTGTTTGCTGTCGTACTATTCCCTTCAAAATATTCCGAAAATGATGCACACAAATGTCCTCACAATCGGAGAACGCACGACCACTTGCCAACGAGCAGCAAGCAGTCGCCCCGCTGCGCATGCGAGCTACAGGGGCGCTGGCTAGCGGCTCCTTTTAGCTTGTAGCATCTGTGTTTGCATCCCCTCGAACGGCGACTATGATAGAGTTTCTACCGGGGATGCTGTTGCGAGCCAGTGCCCCCGATGTTCTTATGAGCAGCCAACGAGCAGAGTCTTTTATCAGCGATCGCCCCGCTGCTCATGGTAGCTTCGGGGGCGCTGGCTAGCGGCTCCTTTTAGCTTGTAGCATCTGTGTTCGCATCCCCGGGGATGCTGTTGCGAGCACGAGTATACTTCATTACCCAGAAAGCCCTCTTTTCCCCGCGCATGGGCGTTGTGCGTTTCCTGGTCTGAATAGCTCATCCGGTGCTCGTAAATATTGTTATACGTACACGAAAGATATGCAAAAAAAAATGCCATGGCCACCTGGCTTGGTCGCATAACGAAATTTTGACCGCATCACGGGCGAATTATTCGATCGAAATTTCCCCCGTAAGACGAGCATTCCGAATGACGAACGGTCGTATGACGAGGTACCACTGTATTCCATAAGTAGAAAGGCCTGTAGTCAAATTCTTCTTCCACAAAGGAATACTAAAACAGTCACTCTCCAATACCTTCCAACATCAAACCTCTTTCTTGTCAGACTTATGCTGAGTTTGCGTTAATACCTCTTGCCACTTTGTTCCCGAATGAACAATTTGCTGTGCTGTACAGGTACTGCATATGTATTTCTTTGCCTGCCAATAATGTGAAGCCAACCGAAAAACAACCACAGCCGCCTATGGTAAATGGATACAACAACGATGCGAGACATAGGTTGTGACTCTAAAGCACTCAGATACGCACCATGACCACTGAAGCTTGAGTCAGAAAGCACTTACTCACACTCGCCCAATCTTTACACACGCACACACAAGCACTGGAGAGAATAGAATATGAGAGTATTGCGGCATTGACTGCTTGTGTCCCGGCAGTTACCGCATTGAAGCTTGCTGCAGCAGATGGGAGTGTACAGTCCAGACTAGAACAGAGGAGAGTGAAAGCCAGAAAGAGACAGAGATGAAAAAAAAGACAACAGATCTGAAGAGAGCAGGTAGCCTATTTAAATTGAAAAAATCAGCCCCTCGGAACAAGGCTTGAGCAGTATAGATGCAAGCTTTCGGGAAGGTGTACAAAGGCTCCTGATCAGCAAAGGAAGTAGGTTTAGGGAGGGGAAAAAAGAACATAGGAGTTAAATTTGAGCTCCATCAAGCTGCTGTCAGAAGTGTCAATATGACGTCTCGCTCCATCAGGATGCTCCTGCTCCAGAGATCCTTCAGTGGCAACAACACATGCTCTAGCTCTAAAGCCTTAGATATGATCAACAAAAATGTTTGGGAAAGCCGACTGACGGGTAAGTAAGATGAGTAATGTTATCTCGTAATGATCATTAATGCATCACATTGTGTATTGTAGATCCATTTTTATTATGTTGTGGTGCATTGGACAACATTTATATAGTAGTTCATGCAGCTGTATGTAAATGGTTGTCTGTCCCAGTTTGGTAAATTATTGGCTGGTGATCAATCCAGCGTAACCCACACTTTTTTGTCCATGGATAGAGATAGGGAAACATGATTATCTTAGGGACATGTTACAATTCTGACTCCAGCTTTCCTCTTATGGGTGGTTTAGACATTTCTCTAATGGGCTTTGCTTTTGTGTTAAGAGATATGACTTAAAGTTGTCTTCTTATTGTTGTCATGTTTAAATGACATTCCGTGCTCATGAAAACTGCCACTTCATTATTTCATTCCATGTCACTGCAAGCTCGCGTGTATGGGTCCTCATGCATTTCCTCTCTAACTAATGAGCCAGCAGTGCATGGTAAGGGCCCAGCCCATTAGTGGGAATTCTTTTCCCCGTTACCCAGTGTGCATTGCACACTTGGTGCTGTAGCTTAGTAGTATACTGTAAGTGAATTAGCTAACTTGCATACTTGCTCATATTATAGTGATATACTGTAGAATCAACATCGATGTGATTTTTTTCTTACAGCAGTCATTAATTATAAACAATGTCCAATGAAGAAAATATTATCATAAAGAACTGTCAAAAGAAGGATGTAAATATAGACATCTTAAATTTGTATGTGTTGAAACCTTGACATTCTCTCTTCTTCGTTCTATGATTATATACCATCTAAGCTGTTTTTTTCCTACAAGAAAAAAAATTGATTCCAAATTTTCCTGTTGTTTAGTAATGCACAATAGAACTGTAAAAACATACACCTTGAACAAGTCACTTTTACAGACACACTGAGTTTACATGAACCCTTATTCATTCTATAGTATTGATAGGCCAAACCAACAGTTTCCAGCCACTTCAACATTCTTATAGTTAGGTGTGATTATCTTTAAGAGGTGTGAGTTATGTGAAGTTTGGTTACATCGTCTTAGAACCCTCAACTTCCTCGAAATCAGTGCAAGTGAAAGAATTTGTCTTTGCCTAACCAAATTGCAGGTCAATGCCCTGTGGCCTCACCTTTCTATTGAAGTAAAGCACACAAAGTTATAAATATCCATCGACAAACTTTGTTCAGGATCAACATGAGTATCTCTCACTGTCCGACATAAAAGACAAAGTTCAAAAGTGAAGCAAACAATCTAATGGTCGCCATTCAACGTATGTTACACATAAATGACAGCTGTTCATTGATAAGAACTTACAATGTTAAGTAAGTAAGCTTGTCAGGGTGCTTGTCAGTATTTTTCTGTTCAGCTGTTGTGTGGAGGTGCTGTAAATGTAAAACTCAACGCCCTTTCACTTGATCGATGAATGTTTCCAGGCCATTAAGTGCAGGAACACATTGTTTTGTCCCAAGAAGGACGTGCTTAATCGACGGATTTGTACCCACATTGGCTTAAGCCACCACACTGGTCTAAAGATACATTGTTATGCAAGGTAGTGAGGGGAAGATATACTGTATTGCACAACAGCTTTGATATTGTAGTTTCTGCAGTTCTAATACCTGTGAAACTAATAATGAGATTGACTACAGCAGACTCTGTATTAGAAATTGCTGGAATAATAATTGAAAAGTGAACAGATTTCCTGAACCTAACAGTCTGAGAATATCATACTTTAAATTTTACACAACATTGCATGTGATGTAGTCTGATGTGGTCTGTGACCGTAAATGACGCATTTACATCAATTGTAGACTGGCGGTGTGGCCTAGGGACATCATCTAAATAGGCTTGTTGACTCGACTCTTGTTGCCCGTGTGATCAGATCACATATTTCAGCATGTTTACAGCTCAAGGGTAAAGCATGCATCAAAGAACACTGTGCGTATTCATTTGGCAAAGGTCAGCTATCATGCAAGCCTTTGTATAGTCTGTTCACTGAAAATTATAAGCAGATCATTGCTCCACCCCATATTACCCTGATGCTCCCTTGAATCGCTCCCTTTGTTGTTTTTGGAGGGGTATGAGTCTAATCATTTTTCTTTTATTTCTTATTTCAAGGAGACAAATATTATTAATGATTGTAATGACAAATAAGGTTTGATTTGAGTCTAGGGGCAAAGCCATGCCCTTCACAGAAGTGAATGAACAAACCAACATTGGTAGTATCACTTATTCATAATATGCTCTCAACTGCCTGACTTTACTTCATCTCTGAAAAGCAAATCCTATGTTGATGCTTGCAGTATTGGGGTCTGTCCAATTACTCTTTTTAAATTTCTTCCCTGATCTGTTTTGAAAAATAGCCCACCAATATTCCCAGGTTGATGAGACATTTTATATACCTGTGTGTATATATGTAGCATATATATATATATGTGTATATATATGTGTATATATATATATATATATATATATATATATATATATGTATGTATATATATACATATGTATATATATGTATGTATATGTGTATATATACATATATACATATGTATATATATATATATATGTGTATATATATACATACGTATACATGTGTGTGTGTGTGTGTGTGTGTGTATATATATATATATATATATATATATATATATATATATATATATGTATATATATACATATGTATATATATGTATGTATATGTGTATATATACATATATACATATGTATATATATATATATATGTGTATATATATACATACGTATACATGTGTGTGTGTGTGTGTGTGTGTGTATATATATATATATATATATATATATATATATATATATATACACATACACATACGTTTGTGGGTGTGTTAACCCTTAATGCTTAATGCTCACAAATGCATTCTGAGCTTGTCCTTGTCATAATACAGTGCTAAATCAAGAGCTTTTACCCACTTGTGGGCTAAGTCATGTTAACCAACATGCCTAGTGAATGCATCTTCTGTTCAAAACAAGCTCTCTTGTGTTCCAAAAGGGTAACCCAAAATAATTAGAGGTCTACTGCTACTGGTTGAGAAATGTCAACGCAAGTCAAATAAGTCGGCTTTCATTCAAGGCTTGGTTTTGACTCAGTGCTCTTGTGTGTGCTACTTCACCAATTTTGCCCATCCCTAAAGAGTGGATACCAAATTGCACTCTGTATTAAATTAGTCTTACCAAACATAAGACAAACTGTGTGTGTGTTTATACCACTAAATAGCCCCTTACACGCTGCATATTTCCACATTTTTCCTAAATTGTAGTTTTATGTGAATATGACAGACACAGAGTATTGAGTGTGAGTCAACCTTCAAAATTAATACTAAATACATGTACCTTGAAACCTGAGATAGACTGTGCCAAGTAATTATTATTATTATAGTATATATTTAAGAGAAAGAGCAGCTTCAACGGGGTTTTAAAAGAAAAACATGGACATTTTTTTTTTTAATATTTAATATTATTTTCAAGTATGTTCAACTATTTGAAGACATTTCCACTTGTGTGGCAAAATTAAATGCTTGAGGCATATTTTGTGAAGTTCAGGGTCAACTTTTTTTCTGCATGTGAGTTGAATATGAATATAATAGTGGTGTTGGTACTGACGCATACCTGTAAGTGGTTTCTAGTACTACAGGTTAAGAATTCACAATAGTTATACAGTCGACTTGTTCATTATCAGGGCGCATGTGGTACAATTGTTGTCTTTATGTGTTTTTGTGAAGTGGAAATCAAGCTATTGTATGTGACTCAAGGGTGCTTCAGCAGGAGGTCCAAAGACATGTTCCGGTCTCCTCGGGTCTTGCATACTGGTAAATGACGCAGATGTCCTTGTGTCCATTGTGACCCAACGGGGACCCAGCAGGACCATTTCACGCCTCAGGGATGTCCAAAGAGGAAGTCAGAAAGGGCACACCACTGCGAGATCAGCAGAGATCTTGGTGAATAAAAGCGCGGCAGGCGCTCATGTAGCAAATTAGCCTCAACAAGATACTCTTACCCCAAGAGCTTTTCAGAGCTTAATCTGCTACTCAAAAACAAAGGTCACCTGTGTATATCCTGTGATTCTCTTTCACCCTTTAAACAAATTCGAATGCCATTTTTAAGTCAGCATTTCTTGATTATTATTGTGTTAAACATTCTTCTTGGCTCCAATTCCCAGAGTGGGAAATCAGGTTTCAGGATGCTTTCACATTTAGGCCAGGCTCTTCAGTTAGTGTCTATAAAAAGAAACTGATTATAATTTTATTAAGGCAGGATAAAAGCTCGACTGTCTTTTAAGTGTAACGTCAGCATCCATCTAGTCATGAGGAAAGCGAAAAAGTAGGCCAACCATTGCTTTCTATAATAGATCTGTTTGCCTTAGTAGACCTTTCCCGAAGATCACTCATGACTGAATATCGCCACACTTGAACAATCAACATATTCAGTGGCTGTCTTTACAAGGAGCTAAATAAGATGTTCTTTAATGATACCCATCGGTATTCAGATAGAAATATGACGCTCACGGTTTACACTGGAGGTTTACAATTTCTGCATCAAAGACCTGATGTCACTTTTTGTATCTCTTCCTAATGTGTGTGTTCATGTTATAAAGCAGGACTGTTCAATGATGATATAGGCGAATGGTTGTCACTTGTCATTTATACAAGGTCCTGTGAGCACTCTTGAGATATTTATGATTGAGTTAGAGTCCTTCAACATGGTTCCTGTTCAGTGATTTAAAGCCCCCTTGTTTCTGCCCCTGTGCATTCACAAGGCCGCTTGTTTCGAAGTCTCTGGAATGTTTTGCTAAACCCAATGACTCGAGCAAGCTCACGCCAAACTTGTTTACTTTGCTTTTTCTTTACCACACCTCCCTCTCTTTCACACTTTCTCTATTTAGGGCATATAGTCCTTCAATATACCTTCTGACACATCCCGTTTTTTGAATTGATCAACAATTTCCAATTTATTCTGTGTTTTAAATCTTGATGATTTGATCACGATGTGTGTCTGCATTATATTACATTTCCTCATCGAATCACCTAAACATACAATTAGATACACACAATTATTTTGATGTGTGCAGTTTTCAAAGCATTTTGAATTTTACCTTGGAAGTCATGGACATTTTAGCCAGCTATATCAAAGACAATTTTAAATCAATCCAACAGCTTGTATCATAGAATAAAAGAAGCAAATAATAAATTGAGCAAGTGGCACTTTATCGTCTTTAGTGATTTCGATCCAGCTATCGGAATTGAATCTGACAACCATTCTTTAGAGACATCATTTTTTCCCAATTTTGCCTCTAAGTAATTTGAAAACAACATAACAATTGCCCCCTCAAACCTTTAAATGTGCCTTTTAAGAGGCCCAAATTCCATTTCTGTCCCCGTCGTCGTCAAGTGAGATGTCAAGCACCACTTCAGCAATACCACCAGAAGCCCACTTGATGCATGCTCTTGACTTCTTCTTGTCCACTTGTCCAGCCATTTCTTTACTCTAACATGAAGGTGATGTGATTGTTAGGCATAGAATTTGGGCAAACTCTCCACTCCCTGAAGCACTCAAACATCCAGATAGAAGTTGGAAAAACAAAGCTGCTTAAGCTTGCCCACTGACAATTCACTGCAATGGGGCGCAGATCCTTGCACTGCTGATACTCATTGAAGCCTCGATTCAGCGCAGCTTAGAGTCTAAAGTGGTGTGCACAAATATTTGCACACATTGTGGAATTTGCTCCTGCTCCGTTCCTTCTGATTTCGCACCGCAGATTTTCTAGCCCGTCTAGCCAACATCTTTACCGTGTCAGCAGAAATTATAGGAGCGCTATCGTGAGCAAGGTTGCTTCTTTGTCCCTTTTATGTAGATACAAGTTGTATATTTGAATTAGAAAAACGGTCTGGCAATGCAATGGCTTCCCTTTAGTATTAAGCTGTATGTTAGACATTGTATGGTGGTCTCAGGTATGAATATGTTTACTAGAGATGTCCCGATCACATTTTTGTTAAAGACTTCCTATCCGATACCGTGGAAATGTATTTAAGAGGGGAGGATGCAAGTACCCTCAGACCATAGCGTATGGTATATTTTCTATTTTATGTTGCAGTCTGAAATAAGGATAGGTGTCTAGATGATACCATGAGGGCTTGTCACTAGTCATCAGTTGTGAAACAGTCACATTCCCTTTGAATCTTTTCCAGATGGGTACTAACAACGTTTTTTTAGTGCACCATTAAAACGACTTCATCTCTGGTGACTTAACTACCTCTTGGGGTGCCTGATCTCGTGGTATGTTGCTTGTTTACTCTTCGGTGGGCCTTCATTTCCTGTGTCTGTTGCCTTTAGACGGTCTCACATGGCTGCATGGCTTTTTAAAAATTAATTTACGCATTCATTCCTGGATTTTATGTATTTGTAATCATAATATGCTTTAGCATTGTTCACCATTGCATTGCAGTATTTTGACTTTCTAGTACTTTATGTAAAGAAATGATCATTGTGATAATAATAATAAATCAGTGCGGGACTCAAAACCTTTACAAAAGTATTCTAATCAATTCGATCCTTCCTACTTTTTGGAATATTTTGCGGGTGTCAATAATCTATTTCAGCATGCCACTGCACAAAGCAAGGTTTCTAAAGGTATGCGTAAGTTCAGTGCTTCTGAGAAACCAAGCATGAATGCGTTCAGGCTTGTAGAGTGTTTTTTAAACTCAGTTCTCAGAATTTCAAAGGATGTGCCAAGGGGAAATATCTATTTATCTGTCTATCTCTCTCTTCGTCTGTCCGTCCCAGTCCTCTATCTGTCGAACTGTCTGCTAGTCCTTCCATCCCCGTCCATCTGTCCTTTTAATATGTATTTAAAGTCAAGACTTAACTGACGTTGCTGCGAGCTCATTCCAATGAAGACCTCCATCGCCCTGCAGCACAATCGCTCTGTAGACAGAGCAGCCACTTAATGTGTCTTCCGCCTTGCCTTTAAGATGTGTTGCCACCGACCTTTCACCTTATGGGCACTCTTAGAGTGTAACCCCCATTGTCCCCCAAATGAATGAACACAGGGCCACTTGCTGAGTGTCACCCTCCATGTCCAGGCTGACCTCCCCTTTTACCTCCTTATTGCTGGCCATAATACAAGCACTGGAGCGCTTAGCGTTAGCGCATTGCTGAAGTGACACTTTGACAGCCCAATGACTTTGTGGATGTGTGCATAAGGTCAGGGTCATTTAACACTAAGTGTGGCTAGCCTTTTTTTTTTAAAACACCTTAACTGTCATTCTGCCTCCAAACATATAGTGATTTGAAAGTACCAGCCTTATGCATTTATTCAGTCGTATATTCTTGTGTGAGTTACATGCTTTACAAAATGACTTTAATTTGAAAATAAATAGAGAATTATTTTCTTTGACGCACTTTCTGTTAGATTAACAAAGGTGTCATAAGAGCCCCTTGGGTGGCCCCTTTTGATAGGCATACACTGAAATTTGAGCAAGAAAGGCCACTTCGGTCCGATGCATTAAGAGCATGGCAGTTGAAAGGATCAAGTTCAAAACTTGTGTGCGAATAACACAACAACATCAACAAGAGCATCTCCTTTAAGTCTGGGTTGGCTCTAAATCATTTGTACTACAAGCTGAGTTGTAAGGGAGTTCTTTGGTTCTATATGGCCAAAATCAGGATCCATTTTTGACTCTAAGGAATCTATACTGTTTTCTGTTTCTCCTGCACATACCAACATTGTCAGAGCAAAGTATTACGTACCCAACAGTTGCATTTTAATACCCTTCTTCAAAAATGGCAAGAATTGATTGCTCAAATTATGCAACATGACTTTGCACCGTGTATGCCCAATTTTAAGTGGTGCAGAGAAAAAAGATTGGATTTTTGCCCAGGTTTATCTTGCACTCAAATTGTAGTAGACACATTTCACACATGATCATTATTTATTATAAATGAGAATGCATACTGCATCTTATGTATCTTTGGAACCATCAAGTCAATATTCTGCATCCATCCATTCTCCTTAGTGGGCCTGTTTAATGTTTCCTGTCCACTCTTAATATTTTCCTTTTTCATTGAGTAAACTGTGGTAACTGGGCAAACCAACAAAAGATAAAAAATAATAGCAAAATCTGGCAGGCATATGGTGAAGAAGTCACTGCTGCAAGTCTCCAGCTGGACGGTATTAGTTTTCCTACATGCACAGAAGTTAAGCAATCTTTCCCAAGAGACCGATGAAGAGCAGAAAGACAGCAATGACTGCTGTTCATGAAAAAAATCACCTCCAAACAGATCAGGGTAATTCATGAGCTAATAAATAAACCAATGGAATTTATTTTCCTTACAGTAAATAGCGTTTTTTTCATCATATTTTGGATAGACCTGCAATTTGTACTCAGGTGAGATATGTTGGGGGGTTTTCCACACTTACAGCCATGGGATTGGAATGGTTTTGTTTCAGATATTTGATTTCTCAATTTTACCTGCATTTTAGTTCATCGTCAGTGTGACGTTCTGCTATACACGGCACACGTAAGTGAGCAGAAAAGTTGTTTTGAAGTTGGAAAGGCTCAAAGAATAATTTGTTAATTGTCTCTTTTAAGTCTGCTGCAAATTTACGACATGCCTGCCATTTCCCTTCAAGGGGTATACTTTCGTCATGTTCTTTCTACGTTATACACAGAACTGAATGCCTACTTTATTTCTGCTGTTTATTTGTGTCAGGCTCGTTATGCGGAATTCCTTAGATTCCTGTCAACGGTGTTTGGGTCAGCCATTCCTACAGGCAAACAAGTCAGGCTGTAGTCATCAGGAACCAAGTCTCTTGGTCAATATTTATTCAAATTCACCTGAAAAGTATGCCAAGTGAAAAAAATTATACATATTTGTCAGTTTGATCAGGAATGCATTCCAAAGCCTTGTTGGAACAGTTTAATTCTTTCATGCACAAGACATCTTTATCACTTGCGTCATGTCTTTTTCTGGTTTAGTAGGTAAAAGCTATCGCCGGAGTAATGATTTATTATCAGAATGATGTCTGGCTTCATGCTGGAATTTGTCAGACCGATCATTGTTGATACGATAAGGAAAATTACCAGAAAAGGGCCTGTTAAAATTGTTGATTTGTGATGTCTAATTATTTAAATTTTTTAAAGTCTTTGAAAACTGTTTATCCACTCAAATCTGAAAACATATAGAGGGGTCAGATGCTTAGTCAGCAGAAGCTTCTTGAAAAATTCAAACCACTGCCAACAGTGCTGGCAGTTGCAAATTTACAAGATGTCTCTGGATTAGTAAGAGTCTCCTGGCTGAAACTGTTTTGTGTCTCCTCATCATGTCTACATGCTTTGTCATGTTACTTTGGAGAGGTCGAAGCAGGTCACAGGTCGGGTAGGCGAGTCTAAAGCATCCACTTCCTGTGTTATTGCATTCTGACTGTAGAAAGACACATTTAGCAGGGGAGAGATTTTACCTACTTGATCGTGGGCCCTCCACTCATGCAAACGTTGTGGATGTGAGTACACCGTCTGACTTGGTCATTGATTTGAGATGATGAATGCGTGGGCAGCCGACAAGACTCCTTGTCACATCAGTCTCAGTATTTTCATTTTTGAATCTTGGCCTGTGCAAAGCTTGTGAGGGTTTTCTCCGAGTACTGCCCTTTCCAAAAACATTGCCGGTATGTTAATGTGAGGCTCTCAATTGCCCGTAGGTGTGAATGTGAATCTGTGGTGGTTTTCTGTGGTTTGCTCTCAATTGGCTGGCAAAAGGCCTAGGGTGTACCCCTTACCTCTCGCCCAAAGACAACTGGGATAGGCGTAGCTCACCCATGCTTCTGGTAAGACAAGCAGTTTAGAAAATGGAAATACTTGCTCATTTTTAAATGGTTTTGGTTGATGAACGGGTGTGGTCAGTTTGGAAAATCTGACTCAATGGTTTCTAACTTGTCTTGAACAGAACAGGGATTTTTAAAATTTCCAGGAAAAACGTCATTCCTCGAGCATTTCGCTGATTTCCTAAAGACCTCCACCTCTTGCAAATGTAACGGACATATAGTCAGACACTCTTTGTGACTTAAATGGAAAGTTAACACTTTTTAAGGGTTTGCTATAGTCCCTTCCTGTCCACATTCCAAAAACATGCATGGTAGGCTGGTTGAGCGCTCTAAATTGCCCCTAGGTATGAGTGTGAGTGTTAATTGTTGTCCGTCTCCTCTTGCCCTGCTTTGGCTCTCCTCCAAATCAGGATGTCCCCCGCCTATTGCCCGAAGTCAGCTGGGATAGGCTCCAGCATCCCCCGACACCCTTGTGAGGAAGGCGGTTGAGAAAATGAATGAATTTCTCGTATTTGAAAGCACTAAAAAACGAGGTGGACTTTAGTTTTCCAGAATGCCTTCCTAGATTTTCCCAAATGCCTCAAAAGTAACCCCAAACTCAGAATGCTTTTGTAATGGACTGGAAGAACTGGACTAAATGGCTTGCCGGAGCCAGGCTTAGCACGTGTTTTAGTGTTTGTTTCCATGTGTGTGTCTGTGTGTGTTCAAGTTAACTTTCGCAGTGCCATTGTCAGAATGCCAAAGATAAGCCAGAGCCACATGTGGTTTAACTTTATCAGAGAAACATTGGAATTCAGTGCAAGGAATGGGATTTGTCAAGTGAATGAAAAATATCAGATTGTTTGAAAGAATTCAATGATGTGAGAAATGGCAGTGCGTCATTGACTATTCTGGGGCTTAAATTTGTTTTGAGCCACAATCGAAACGGTCTCATACCCTCGATTCCTAAATACGTACTGCTAAGAAGGAATTTTAAGTCTCATTGTTTGTTGGTTTTTCCCCCAAAAAAGTTTAATATGAATTTCTGATGGTGATGAATACATGTTATTTTTATATTGAAAATTACTATCATATATTTGTCACTAGTTCTTTTAGAATAGTTCTTTTGAAATTCCGATAAATGTTATGATCAATGGGTTCCATCAAACATTAAGGTCAAGCCACCAGTCAAAAGGTTGGAAAACACTGGTTTAACAACATGTTTGTGTTTTGTAAACGTGCAGACAAGCACATTCTCAACACGCCATCACTTTAAAAGCCCATTATCCTTTCACAAAGGACATTTTAAGCAAGACTTCCTGCAAATCCCATTTTTGTCACTATAGCTTTCTTTTTCCATGTTGCACCACGTTCTAGTAACACCTTACTGCTGCCGTCTATCTACATATGTGTCCATGTATAAAGGAATGGTTTGCTTTAAAAAAAGACTTGTTTTATGAATGATATTTAAAGCAAAATACATGCCAGAGGAACCTATGTCCATTGTTTTTGACATCTTTGTGTGTCAGCCCCCATTGTGATCTTGGTCAGTCCATCAAAGCCCGGAGAGGGTGTCGGCAAGGCATTTGGGCCGCTGTCTGCCTCGCACTTCCTTTGTTTGTGTATGTGTTGTATGTCTATGTGCTGGTCTTTCTTTACGTCCTCGTCACTATTGTGTGATTGGAAGCATCCCCCCTCTTTGTCAAATTACTATCATATAGGGCAAATCTACCTTAGGTGTACTATTCATGGCCATTCCTGTTTTTAGAAGCACAAGGCTCGCAAACACATACAGATATTGAAGTTAGCTGAACTTGTCAGTGAAAGTTGCAGGACATTTTGTATGCATGTTTAAAAAGGAAAACATTTTGTATTATCATTTTTGTGTACCAGAGATTGAGTGACGTGAAATATCACTTTGTGTACTGTTACACTCTTAGTTAACATATGTTTACCATAATAGTACACAAGAAAGCATACTGTAGATACTGATATTATTACTTAAATCTACATATACACACACCTTGTGTTTCTTGGGGGGCTTGACCTCGACTGAGCCATAACTTTTGTTTATCTCTTTACTGAGTCCTTGTTGACACGGCCTTGGGAGTGTTACTTTGTGTGTGTGGATGTGTATGTGGCTGACACGGCCATCCAGTGACCCTCACCTGGCCTCCTTGTTGGAGGTTAGAAAAGGTGAGCCAGAAGGCGAGCTGAAGCATCGGAATGGGGAGTTTTGCATTTTTCTTATTCTTCTCTTCAACCCTTTACATGTTACAACTGTCTTCTGCGCATTAATCTAAAAGTTGAGCAGGTTTAAATGCATTTTTCATGCTCATTTTCCTTCTCCAGATGCTTCTTCTGTCAGGGGGTCAGAGGTGGTTCAACCTGCAGCTGTCGCTGCACCCAGCAGCAAAGAGTAGAAATATAGAGGCAAAATGACCCAATAACATACTGTAGCATATATCTTTAAAGCATATAAAGCCGAAGCCTCTTGAGAGATGTTCAAGATTTCATGCTCTTATGTATTCTTTTTCTGAAAACATTCAGTTTGTCTGTGATGCCGTTAAACTGGGATTGACTAATGCTTCTTGTTCATGCATAACACGCAGTTTGGCACGTTGGCTCCTACAGGCTTGATTTCTAAGAACTGGGTTGACCCGTAGCGAGCTGCGTCGAGATCTAAGTCTGTGTGGTCGTGTTTAGTAGCTCCTAAATTTGGCCTTCTTTGGTAATCTCTCATCATCTCTCATTCCTCTCTTTGCTTATTCTTTGTGTCCTTCTCCTGCATCAGCCTGGGTTTTCGCTTTCAGCAGACACAACATAACCATATCACTCTTTTCCTCCCAGTATTTTTTGCAGAAAAAACAATGACAGTTTTCTCTATTACATCTCGCTCTCTCATATATATATATATATATATATATATATATATATATATATATATATATATATATATATATATATATATATATATATATATATATATATATTTATATATATACATATATATATATATATATATATATTTATATATATATATACATATATATTTTATATATATATATATATATATATATATATATATACACACCATGATTATACAAATACTCCTTCCTTAATGAAAGGACAAAATAAATCCTAAGAATCAAAAACTGACACGCACCATGATTGCATGTCTTTGAGGAGAGGAAACTAATACTGGAAAACTGGGAAAGGCTGTTTTTAATTATGCCAGTTAAAACAAATCCTATGCACCCGCTTACAAACACAGGCAAGGACTCATGTACCAAAATCTAAAACATATGAGGAGCCAACACGTTTCCCATCCTTATGACTCATCAGTCATAAATGATGTGAAATGATCTGGGCTATTCGCCACCTGTGTTGTGGAGGGGAATTTAAGTTATTTCCACAAAGAAGATACACTTTGTATTCAGTTTACAGCTGCTTTTTGTTAGGTGTGCAACACCACACGCGCGCCACAGATACAGTTGTGAAATATTCGTCATAAAACTGTCATAACTACAAACTGATCAAGCAAGGGCCAGATATATTTCAGTGATGCAAGGAAGTCTATGTAATGACAAAAATTCAAGTGTAAAAAAAAAAAATACCCAGATTTAAATTTATGAAATGTTTCTGTGTTGATGGGGTTCTGTGCTCTACTGTGGACATTTCTTGTTATTTCAGTAGAACAAGAAGAGATTGTGTTTGTACTCTTGCTTGTTTATTGGCTAAGTAACTGCTATCTTATTGAATGAACACTGTGGCAGAATGCAAAGCAGTCCTTGTAGAGATGTCAGTTTCCCATTTTTTGTCTGAAATACATTTAATTTCCTCATTAAAAAGGGCACAAAGAACATCACTACTTTTTTCAAATGGGAAACAATGTTTGGACTAGTGTAGCAAGAAGATCCATCATATAATCAGAAGCTGTATATTTTTGGGGGGGACCCTCATGAAAAAGGTCTCAACTTTCCCAGTTGATAGTTAATAATGAATAACTTAACAGTTTATTGTTATTGTTTGTGGTTATTAAAACGAAAATAATAATGAACAAGTTTTTATACTAATCTTTTTAATTCTTTCCTTTAGCGCGTTGACCTCACAGCTCTGGGGTCCTGGGTTCAAATCCAGGTCATGTCCATCTGTGTGGAGTTTGCATGTTCTCCCCGGGCCTGCGTGGGTTTCCTCTGGGTACTCCGGTTTCCTCCCACATTCCAAAGACATGCATGGTAGGCTGATTGGACACTCTAAATTGCCCCTAGGTATGAGTGTGAGTGTGCATGGTTGTCCGTCTCCTTGTGCCCAGCAATCGGCTGACCACCGATTCAGGGTGTCCCCCGCCTCTGGCCCGGAGACAGCTGGGATTGGCTCCAGCACCCCCCGCGACCCTAATGAGGATAAAGCGGTTCAGAAAATGAGATGAGACGAGATAGGAATTCATTCATTTTCCAAACCACGCCTCACAAGAATTGAGGGGGTGCTAGAGCCCTTTCCGACCAAATATAGGCACCAGACAGGGGACACCCTATTTTCCCACTTCCATCTTTTTTCCCATTTTCTACATTCCCAATAGCTCGGCGCTGAGGCCGTGCGTCAAACGTTGACACAAAGGAGCGGCTTTCGATTTTGCCGCAACTTATAAAAGTATATGGAAAGCTCCGGTTTTGGGTCCAAGTTGAAGCGAGGTTGCGGTGACGGGACATATTGACGATTGAGGGAACTACGCATACATCAGGTGGAAAGCAGCGGGGTGGCAGTGGGTGGAGTCCCAGCACAGTTGGCCATTCCAAAAGCTTGAATCACTTCTCTCCCCATTCACATTCCTGCCGTGGAGCGCGAGCCACACAAGCCACGCACGGCGTCAAAAGAAGTATAAGATCGTTGAATGTTACTTCTTTGGCTGCTTAATGGAATTCTAATCATGGATTTATTGGGTCCGCCAAGGCTCAAAGGACATTTGCAGCTGATTTTTAGAGAGTAACTTCCCTTTGGATTTATCATGAGCGCTTGCCTGTAACTCTGGGACCAAAAGCTTGACAGAAGACAGTTGATTTTTTTTTTAAATATTATTTTCTTTTATATTTTATTTTTATGTGCTGAGGACACTCCGAAAATGATACTAACACGTAAGTTGTTTGTTTAAAAAACATGTAAATATTATTTGGTTTGATATATTGATTTATAGGGAAATAGCTCCAAATAGTAATTGTGTGTCATTTATTCTTAAACTTATTGTTATATCTTGTTTAGATGTTTGTGTTCGATAGATGATTATTTATTGATTTAAAACAAAAATGAAAGTAAGTCCTATTTATAAACCTTAAAGACAAATATGTGCCAGAACTGTGTTTTCTAGATGTTATTTGGGTCAAACTGTTAGTTTTTCTTTTTTCTAGAAAACAATTTATAAGAACAGAATGTTCATTTATTCACACATACTAAGAGGAACATGGTGTGTGCCATGACTCATTTTTAATCTGACTTTGAAACTTAACCAAGAGCTACTGTTTGTATTTATTTATTTTATCTCTCTCAGACAATAATTATCCATTGTGACTCTTCTTGTCACTTCATTTCGTGTCTATTGGAATCTCACTGTATACTCAAGTGCTTTTGCTTTCTGCCCCAAAACCTAACCTTTGCTCATGAGACGAAAGGAAACGAGACTGTATCAAAGCCGCTTTTCAGCTGTGCTGCCTGTCTTGATTTGATTTACAGAATTTGGCTTTTGAGTTAAGACAGTTTTTTTAGCCAATTTTTTTCTTATCATTTAGCCCATTCTTTGGACTAGATACAAAACGAGCAATGCTTCTGTTCTAACTAATAGGAGTAGGCTTCATCACACTTGTAGACATCACGGCATCATGACGCAAGTGTCATCGTTTACAATACTAACATTGGGTGATCTACCTGTAGAATTTTTCTCAAAACTAAAGTCACGTGTGGGACTCGATGTTTCAGTCTCAATGATCGCTCAATTAGAGGAAAAATATGAAGGAACCCTGTTTAAACTTCCCTTTTTTGTGAAGCAGGATGTGAGCACAATCCTTATCTGTAGGATTTCACATCTAGCTGGCACAAGTGAGAATACACACGCATTTGTACTGCCACCATCTCTTTGAAGAAAGCAGTGTGGTTCTGGCCTCAGGAGACAAATGTATCAACTTCAATTGGGTCCTAGCTAGGTTTAGGCTCCCATTTAGTTGTGGAAAGCTTATCATGAGTTTGAATACGCGTGGTCACCTGATCCCCAGCTTAAACTCCCTGTGTGAGCATAAATCTATCATCGGGGGAGGACAGTGTCCATTGGAGTTAGCCAACAATGATCCGAATAGCCCAGCTGTGCGTATGTGTGCTTGTGTGTTTCCAACTGTAAAAAAAGACCTTGCTTGTATCTTCATTATTCTTTTGAACGTGTGTTTGTGGGGGCATCGCTTGAGGCAAGCCAGATGGTGATAGTGCTGCCACTGTCTCACTTAGCAAGCAGCAACCAAGTCTTCTCATGGGGTACCAGCTGTCTCAGTCATGGAAAAACATGATACTCTTTAGAAAAAAACATGTACCATCGACCATCCTTGCATTTCATAAGAGCACTAATGTTTTTTTTCAACCATATTACAGCAACAAGATTTAATTCAATTCAGTGGTAGGCAGGTAGATGGTAATAGAGTACATAAACTTTTTGAGATGCTATTAAAGTAAATTCGGTGGAACAATCGCTTTTGAACAACGTGAACTTGTAAACTTACTACTGTACTAATCTAGTTCTTCAGCAGTCATGGGCTCCCGGGTGGTCGTCTACTCCTAATCACCCGTATCGACCTACTGTAAACACACAATATAAATTCCTTGTTGTTAGTTTTCTTTCCATTCCACTCATATCTTTACAGCCATTTTAATGTTGTACATCGTACCATTCGACAAAGTTCCCCACAAAAGGTATGGACTATAAAATACCCGACGATTGGATTGGAATATGCCATATCGTATTGTGTGTGTGAAACAATTGTTTTCTGAACCTCTGACCTTCTCGTTTGTCCCTGTGACAAGCAGAATCATGACTTCGCGTCTGTCTAGTGCTTCTTGTTGATAGCTTTTGAACCCCACAGCTTCATTTATCAACTCATCTTTTTAGACCCACTATGTCACAACTTTGTGCAACTGTCAGTAAGAACCCCCCTGGCTGAGTTTTGGGGTTACAGCGCAGTTGGCGCTGGAAGTTATGGCGACGATTAGATTATTGTAGATAAGCCTTGCGACAGTTCTTAGTCAAGCATTCTTTTCAATCTGCCAACTTCAAAGCTTCAGCCACGGTGATAACTGTATTCAGGCTCTTGACCTCCAGTCCTCCGTGTCTGCAGCAGAGACTTTAAGGCGGGAGGCAGCATCCTTTGTTTGTGGGCCGCCGAACAAAGTCCCACTGGATCTGAGCATTCCGAATTGGCCAAGCAAGACCCTGCGGCCTCCTGCGATGGAGGGAAACTCTGGCCACCAATTGTTAGCATTTCCTGCCACAGGAAAAGGAGAGAAGAGAAGG
The DNA here is from genome assembly GCF_051989625.1 of Stigmatopora argus. Lineage (NCBI taxonomy): Eukaryota > Metazoa > Chordata > Actinopteri > Syngnathiformes > Syngnathidae > Stigmatopora > Stigmatopora argus. Next base: position 12,551,470 of record NC_135393.1, read on the forward strand.
GGTGAGCAGAGTTGAAATGAGCCCAGGGAGATGAGGCGTTGAGAGGACTGAAAAGAAAAGAAAAGCAAAGACCGCAGTGGTTAATTTTAGAATTGGCCAAAAAGTAGCTGTGGGGCAGCTGTGATTGTAGCTCACTGGTTATTCTAAATAAACTCAGTGGGAAAATTCACTGGAGATTGTAATGTAATCCCTATTAGAACAAGCAGGGCTGTTATTAGTTATGCACTAATAGTCATGCTCATCACTCCTTCCATGCTTCTTTTCCACGAACGGCACAGTCAGACCGATTCTTCCATTCTTTTGACAAAACTCATCAATTTGTCATTCTCCTCAACATACTACGTATAACAGCTGGTTCATCATGTGTAGCCACCTAGTTTATTCCATCTATGTAGAGTTTTAGGTAAAGTACCTGTCAACTTTCATTGCCTTTACCATATTCGGTTTCTTTCCTTCCTCATTCATTCTCAAGAACTGTTGCCACTACAAAGAGTAAAAATAAAGAGGAATTTGTCCTCGCAGTGCAAATAGTAATTGTGTTTTCCCAATTTTATATGCAGCAATTTTCCTGCTGCTTTTAGCCTTGACTCTGCTACCATGTTTTATACTTCCGTTACCTTGGCACATCAAACAAACCTTGTTTTCCAAGGTGTGGAATGCTTCTATTTCTAACTGTAAAATGAAAAACATTTATGGCTTTACAACTGCCGCAACCGTGAAGATGTTTGGTGCATACACACAATCCCAAAAGCCATTGTTTGCCTTGGCTGCCTCCCCACCTATTATCTAGCCAGGAACAAACGAAGGCAGGGCCCGAATATAGACTGCTAGCCACTGCAGCGCCACTCGGCTCCCTTCCTGTGAAGGAAGCAGGAAGGGGAAGTGAGGTCGTTCCCTGGCAGGGCAAAGGAATTGGGGCGGACATTGCGGAAGAGCGGAAAAAAGATTAAATTATGGAAGCAAACAAATTATAAATAATTAGGAGGGGTGGTTTTGAGCCAGTGAATGAGTGGAGATCTATGACTAGTATAGATGACTATTACTGTGTGAATCCACAGTTGTTTCCGTTTTTAGTTTGTCTGCAAAGTCAATGTAATCAGCACTAGACATGGAGTGCGTCAACTGTCTTCTAAACCTCTTATTGGATCTCCTCGTCTTTGCGGGGGGATTTGGGGGTTGAAATCTAACCACGTGTTTGCATGTCTAATTTGCATTTTAATAGGTTTAGTGTTTTTACACTGGTTTGTCTTTAAACATGAGAATGCGCCATGCAAATATAAACAAGTATTTGTGCATACACAGAGCAACACAGACATAGGGAAGAGAAGAAAACTGAAGAATTCCAGTTGCTTTCAGATGTTTGGATAATTACCCCTTTCTTTTAGTGTCCCAAAGTACGGGGATCACCAAAGATGCATGCGCTCACTCAGCCATCTGCACTCACTTTGCACCTCAGCTGTGACAATACAACTCATTTTTCAAATAAAATTGGTGTCAAACTTGTTGGCAAATACCATATTCGGCGCATACGTGTCTTCTGGTGTCAGAGTTTTTGCTTCGTAAGTTGTTGGTGGGTTTGTCTGCTGCCCAGGCTTGTTGTTGGTATGTAAATGAAAATATATGACATAGACTGGAGCATTTAAACAGCAGCGGTAGTCTTATGAACTCAATGTCTGTTAAGAACATTTTTATTTGGAGCATGAGATTTCCTTTATTAACCATTCCATTAGGCCGCATTATATTTTATTTTGATCTCGTTAATCATGTTCAATAGGAAAGCAGCGTTCAGAAGATTTTGCCCTCCTTCAATCAGAGAAAAATCATGTACTTGGGTGTTGCGTACGTACATGTTTTATGAGAGTAAAAATTGAGGCAACAATATTTATTAAATGTTTGCTTCAAATCTTACAAGTTCATAATTTTCAGTCCACGCAGTCCTTTTTTCATCTACAGCCGTCCCTTCCTGCCTTTGTAACACTTGTTTGGTGACAAGTGTTTGTCATGCCTGTGCTACATTCATTGTAGCTGTCACAACACTTAAGACGGCATTGTAAAGTAAGCCCTTCTAGGCCCAGACACAGGTTCCTGTCTGTCTTCTGCCTATAGAAACACTCAACTGTGGGGGAGATGCAGCCAGTTGAGGAGACGGAAGTGTGGCCAACCATTTGACATGTGTTGTCTAAATGATGTTTGCGGGTAATTGGGATATTCTTTACAATAGTCTATAGTGGATTTCATGTACGTCAACTCTGTGAGATGGTACTGCTGAAGAATACTTAAAACACAACTGTCATGTCAGTGAGTCCACTAAAAAGCTTTGTCAAAAATTTAAAATGAAATTTTCATCTGTCAAATACAATTGGCGGTGTCTTCAATTTTTTTCTCATTGGACAAAACTCAAGCCATGTTTATCTCCTCCCAAAGTCATTTTGACACTGCCTGAGAAGCATCTGGTTCAAATTTTATTTATTGGATCTTGGAAACTTATCTTATTTTAAACTGTAGCAATGTGAGCAACATAGTTCTTTAATATTGTTTAACGGTGTGTGAAAAAAAAGAATCAGCATACCAGCTAAGGAGCTTAAGTGGCACACACTTGGTTTGTTAGAGGGTTAACGCCATTTGCACGAAGGATGCTTTTGAGCTCCGGCTTTTAAAGCATGTGAGAGGAGAGTGACCAAGTGTGAGATAGCTAATGAGGTCAACAGGTTTAAATTTGATGGACTGCAAATATATGACGGCAGCAATTCATTTTCCATTTGTCATCTCAATCCATCCATTTTCTATACCACTTGTACATAACTGCCTGTCTATGGCATTCATTTTTTGGTGTTTTTTGTTGTTGTTGCAGAAATCGAAGCCAAAGAGGCCTGTACCTGGCTCCGAGCAGCAGGATTCCCACAGTATGCCCAGCTTTATGAAGGTCAGCATCCCTCACCTGCATAAAGGTGTAACTATGAGAATTCTGGAAACATATTCTAGCTACTCTCAAAACGTGCAAAATTAAGTCTTTTTGGTTATGCTAGTTTCCAAAATGTCTTAATTGTATATTTGTGCGTCAGATGCCGTTGAGATCAGAAGAGTTCTCTTTTGGTTTTACTTTACATGCTAAACACGCCAGCACAATCTTTGCGATTGATTGTGCTGATGTAATTACGCTGTTTTGGAATCGTGCATAGTTGTGCGTTCTTGCACACCTCCCACAGGAAAAAAAAGAATTCCTGAGGAGTGAGGGGGGGATGGGTCATAGCGCTGGTGTTTTAAACTAGTACTGAACGTTCCAAATACTACTAATTTAACTTGGACTACATATTAAGCCCAGATAACTCAGAGCTCCAAAGTTCCTTCTCACTTCACATTGTAAATACAAGTCAAATTGTCGGTGTCAAACCTTCCCCAAATTCATGGGCCATTCACGTCTAACTCTAGCGTGCCGTACCAGAGACCTTCCCTTATGTAACTCCAAGACAAAGTTCTATTTGTTCTGCGTTTTCCGTACACTCCAATTTAACCACGAAATGTATCCTCTTGCCTAAAAAGGCCAATCATATTTGTAACAAGACTATTTTTCTAAATTTGTGTAGAAAAACAAAATCCATCACGCAATTAGAAGCCTATGGATGCCACATTTTCCTCTTGCTTCACTGGGACACGTTTCTATTGTCAGTGGTGCCATGATTATTGCCCCACTAAAGATAAGCAATCTGATATGGCTCCGTCAATACAGAAAGCTGAAAGCAATGGTATTCTCTCAATAGAATTTTCTTATCACCGCAGCCCCTTGGGGTTTGGATGAAAGATTCCCATTTGGGGTTGGGCCAAGACATTCCTACAGGCGCTTGAATGTGGCCCACCAGTGTGTTTTCATACACACTTTGTGTCAGTGCCTCAGTGTTGGACCGGTGTGCACTTACTTGTGCAGTGGTTTGCTGTTAATGAGGTTGACTCCAGAGCAAAAAGAATGTACCAGAGGAAGTCAGAGCTCCAACCTGCAGTGGAGTACCTATTGTCATTCTTCAATCAATCCCTCAGTGCTCCACATCCCCCCTGCCTGCTGCCTCTGAAAGCTGCAGCTGGGTTTGTTTGGTCGGATAAGATGCCACTTCCTCTTTTAGCTTTTCATGCAGGCTGTTAGGGGGAGAAGGTGGGACGGAAGACCTCGGTGGGTCTTGTTGAGTTTGAGCTGAACACACGTATGTATCGCCTTTCAGATTCCCAGTTCCCCATTGACATCTCCTCAGTCACCAGGGATCACGACTTCCTTGATCGAGATGCCATTGAAGCTCTCTGCAGGTGAGACTCATGCCGATACTAATCCTTCCTCTGATCTTAAGCACCATTCCTCTTGCCACTTCACTCCTTTTCTCTGTATGTATCTATTGCTGCTACCCAAACGGAATCATGGGGTTTGAGGATTACAATACAGCAGGAATCAGTAGTTCGCAAAAAAGGTTTCGAGTATTTTATTAAGTACAAGAAATTCAGAAGTCTTCTCAAACTTTATGAAAACCAGTTGAGAACATAAACTTTTCTTCAGAAGTATATATTTGTCCTGCTCACCATGTCTAAAGTATCTGTATTTTGTTATTATCAATCATTATTTTTACATTTTGCATCAATGAATCACATTATGAACTAATACAATGCTAATAAAACAAAATGAACATTAATAAAAAGAGAATAATAACACTCCATTGGCAACAATAGACGTCAAATTCATTTTAACTGGGTGGACCGGCTGTGAATGCTCATTTATGACCTAAATAATAGTTTTGTACTTATACTTTGGTTACTGTACATAAATGTTTTTTCACAGTCGTAAGGGCTGTAGTTTTAAAATGCACTGAACTCGTGATTTTCTTGGCTTTCTTGCCTCCTTTTGTGGCAGAGGTGTGCAAAACAATTTCATAGTTTATGAAAGCCATTCTTATTCTTCTAAATGTAACAAATTTAACAATGGTCACACAAAGTAGAATTGTGCTAGAGAAGGAGCAGAGAATGAGGTCAAGGAATCTAATGGCCTTTTAATGACGCATGCTTGATCCAATTGTAGTTTCCAGTAACAAAACAGAACAGGTGTGCCTTCATACATCTGGAAGAAGTCATCTCAATGTCTCCACCCTCAGCTGCTATCACCCACCTCTTCCTAACAAACTAGTCCTCAGTTTCCTTGCCTACATCTCCCTATTGTTATGTGATCTCCTCTAAAAGCTCTCCAGAGGGACCCTACCACTCTCGCTCCCCTTGACCAGGTGGCTGGGGGGATAATCTTTCTGTCCCTCCACCCTAAGATTTTCAAGCCACTTTTAGCAGATTACAGTCTCTCCCTTTTGCTGTCTGCCTCACATTCTCTTCCCACGTTTGTGGGGATTATCCTTTAGCAGTTCATTAGGTAGTCTGAGACCACACCAACCTCTATTTTCATTTATATTCCCTCTTATATATTTTCCTACATCCTGTGTGTTGGAGATCTGCTGTGTATATATAATCTATTGTATCTGTGTGTTTCCTTGCAGGAGACTCAACACACTGAACAAGTGTGCTCTTATGAGACTGGAGATATCACCGCAAAGAAAAAGGGTGGGTTTGAAGTGCACACGCAACGGCACAATCACTCATTCTCTACAACCACATTTCAATTTTATCAACTCACTAGGTTTTGTCTTATCTTATTGAATGTGCAGCAAGCAGTTCATCTCTAAATCAAAGAGAACTGCCCCGAGGTGGTGGAGGGGAGAGCTTTTGATATTAATGATGAAGTTGAGACAGATTTGCCTTAAAAGAAACTCTGGGTTTCAAATAGCGTACAAGCTCACGTAGATGGCAAATTTGAAACAAGAATTGCTGTCTTTTGAGCAAATCAACCTTAAGTCCCTAATAGTCTTAAGTGCTACACAGTAACAACCTTGTCTTGTGTGTGGCGCTATTCATTGGGATGACCCTCTGTGTGTAACCTTTCATTTCGGAGCAGGGCAGTCAAAGAGGTCATTTGCCTTCCTGGTAGGATGACAAGAAACTCCTTATACAGCATAGGAATGCATTGATCTCCTCATGGCTCTCTCTTGAATTTCTTGGAAATGATAGCTTTCAGTCTGAACAGTCATGTTCACAATATCCAGCGTCGCTGAGAATGCTTTGATGGTTTGTTGATAAGATATCTACAGAATGTTGGCAAATGTTTGAAGGTGTATATGGCCTATCAACCGCTGTCTATTGTTATCTCACATTCCAACCAACAAAACATCAGAAACAAGCCACTGTGGAATGTGTTCAAACATCCCCACAACTCCCACTGTCCTCTTTTACTCATTCATGTTCATGTACGTGTTTTATGTGAAGCGTAATTTATGTTGACTTTCAACAGAACAAGAAATGCTTTTTGCTGAATTCATCTTTGTATCTGCATTGCAACGGCTCATTTCCAAGCATTGTATCTTTTCAAAGGAGTTGTGGTCGTTATAGGTTAAAGATCAACTGAGTTCCTGTCTTATTTAGTGTCCAGTAAATCAGTAAGGTCACCTGTGGACTTTGGGAGGACAGACTGTACGCGTTAACTGAGAGAATTAGTATCAGTGAGGTTGTCGAACACGGCTGAAATACCTGCAGATTGGATGAAGACTGTTGGGGAGGAGGGATGACCTGAGTCCGTCTGCCTGCGTTGTGATCTATGAGGGTCATAATGGAATTTCCTGACATCCCTCCAGGCCCTGAAATAGATTAACTAAGAGGGAGGGGGTGAAATGCATGCGTAGTAAACATGGTTCTTTTATTGTCTGGTATGCATATATCTTCCATGAAATCAGGAATTGTTGAAACATGTTCTCTGGTCAACCGTGGATGAAAAGGCTGTGAGTTATGCAACTGTATGGTCAAGGATCATCGAGTCTATAGTTTATATTCATGGAATGTATTGTCTCTGAATTTTTTTTCTCACTCTCCTAACCAGAGTGAAGACTCGGATGAGGATGAACCCTGTGCCATCAGTGGCCGCTGGACCTTTCAGAGAGACAGCAAGCGTTGGTCCCGGATGGAGGAGTTGGAGGTTTTTTCCTCATTGTATACAGAGGATGCGCAACCACCTCCCGCTAAGGACCAAGTATCCAAAATGACCAAGCTGACGCTATGTGAAGGAAGGAGTTCGGAGAGTGTCCTGACAGATCTCAGTGAGCAGCCTGAAGTGGGTTCCATCCACAGCAGTGGTAGTAGTGGAAGAGCGCAGGAGAAGAGTCGTGACGCCGCACTTCTTTTACCCAACGAATCCATTCCCGTCGGAGCCACGCGGGCAAGTTCTGTGGCAAGCATGTGTTCGTCGTCGGGTACAGGAGGCTCCGTTTGTGCTAATGAGGACTCACTTTCTGATGGGATGCCTCCATCACCCTTGGAGACACTTGGACAGTTCACCTTCGATCTGAAGACGGGAGAACTCGGAGGAAGTTTGGACCGTAGTGGGGGTAGCGGTAAAAGCACGCGCTCAAGAGCCAAGAGTTTCCTTAAGAGGATGGAAAGTCTCCGTCTCCGCAGTGGCAGCGCCTCCAAGAGAAAGAAAAAAGGAAGTATCAGTGGTGGAAAGATAGAAATCAGCGGCCCTGTCATCAAGGAAGGTCTTGATGATGACAAGTTGCGACGACTCAATTGTGTGGATATCCCAAGTCTCAACCTTAATCAGAACATTAATCGCCAGCCAACTCAGACAATGACACTTAACAGAAATCGTTCTGTTGCTTATTCGACCCAGACTAGCAATGGTAGCACTGGAAGCACAGGCAGCAGCCAATCAGAGGCCAGCAGCGGCAGTGCAGTGAGCACACCCAGCCCAGTGACTCGTGCTCGGAGTCACAGCACCGTGGCAGGCTCCGGTAAGAGAGGGGGGATGTACTTGGAGGGATTTGATCCCTTCAGCATTCTCCAGCAAACATCCCATCAACAGCCGACGCCAACGCCAAAATCAGCCCCACCTATTCCTTGCCAAGCAAATATTGATATGAGCACGGATGAGCAGAACCGGAGAAATAACCACAGAATTCAAGAGAATAGCGGACAAGCGGAGGAAGAAGACGAAGGCAGGACCTTCTTCTTTTTACCGGAAGGTCACAAGCCAGGCACTTTCCCCAAAGCTTTGCAAGATGGGAGTTCATGTAATAACAATTGTAACGAGAACGGCAACTCTGTGGTCCTGAGAGGAAGGCAAAGTAGACGTCTTCGTCGAGTCTCTTCCAGTTCAGTGGACAGCCGTCTCAGTTTTTATGACAACGTCCCATTCCTAGAGCGAGAGGGGGTTGGCAATGGGGATGAACAAAAACTAGAGGAAGTGCTCCAGCATGTGAGCGGCCTGCAACGCTTTGTCAATGCCTGGTCTGAGGCCGTGGCGGCCGGTGAAGAGGAAGAGGAGGAAGACGAGGAGGAGGAGGAAGGAGACTCTGATTCAGCTCTGGACTCGGCCTCGCCGTGCCCGTCCTCTCCTCTCCAGAATCATCTGGAAGAAACTGAGAATGGAAGTGATCAAGACAGTACCGGGAACCCATTGGGGGAGGGCGACGAAGGGATGAGAGAGAGGAGGGACTCTGGTGTTGGAGCATCACTAACAAGAACCAGCAGGTCAGTACATAAACTGGAAAAATGCACAAATACATTTTAAATAAAAACAATTCTTCTTTTTTGCATGACCTCTATTAGATCCGAATGCAAAACAAGTCAGCTACAGCAGTAATGTGAAGCTTACCCAAACAAAGAGTTTTTTTAGACTTAGACTGTTCTTCTTATGTCATTCTCTGGAATGCCATTTAGTCTCCATGGGGACTGTAGCTGCTTTTCTAGGAATCTTAAGTTGGTGACAAGGGCTTTTCGACAATCTCTTGATTGATGTGTACACAAATCCCTGCAATCCTTAAGCCTGATCACTTGTTTGATAATGTTGCAGTGCAACCAGTGTCTGTGTGTGAAAGCATCGGTGTTATGGCATGGGGTTGTACTGCTTTTTATCCATCGGGCATGCTTCTTAACATCTGCTCTTCCCCACCCCCATGCTTTAGGCCACAAAAACTCCGCTGGTTGAGCTTCCATAACTCCCATCGGCCCAGCTTGGCCTCCGCCCAACTCCAGATTAGCTGCCAGTCTGTGCTGCAGATGAATCTTCTTCAGAAGCTGTCGCTGTTGCAGCTCACCGCCCTGCTGGAGAGGCACACCCCAACAAACAAACATGGTTTTAGCTGGTGAGTTGCAAAAGAAAACGCACACACTTTTAGAGCAATGTAGTGTGAATTTAAGCACTTGCGCAAAAAAAAAAAAAAAAATGCAGTCCGGGTCTCAATCAACGCTTTCGTCTACCGACCCCGTCTCAGTTTCTTCCATCTGCAGGTCATTGTATAGTGCGGTGACGGCTGTCGTCAGAGGTTGGGTTTCACATTCTTTTCCCAGACCTGTAATTGCTGGGAAGGGGCTTACATTGTCTTTTTCTCGAAGGGGCAATCATTGTAGTTCACACGCATGGTGTTACAAGAGCTGGAGGCTGTAAAGATCTGTCCTTAACAATTATCCTCCACCTTTCTGTCTCAATCACCTTCATTCCTTCATTCACATTTGTCCGATTGCTTTAAGTATACCATTCGTTTTCTGAAGTCATCTGCATGTAGTTTCTTTTGCTTTGCTTTGCTTTTTTTTGCACTTAAATGTTCTCATGTGACTTACCCCAAAATTGCAGGGGTAAATCCACAGGCTCCATATATTTATAGAACATAAAAATGGAAGTAAAGCAAATCCACAAAAGTCATGTATTTTGACTTAAATTGGAAATACAAGGGTAGCTTTCTAAACAGTGCTATTGCATATTGTCATCTGAATAAAATTGTATACAGAAAACATCTGTGAAGAAAATTGAATCATATTTGGGGGTTTTTGTGTCCATATTTTCTAGCTTGAGGTCATTTTCGCAGACAGGAATAGAACTTCTGGGCCTTGGTCAAAGACAGAGGACAATTGTTGGCAGCTTGAGCCATATACATTTTCAGAATTCCCACATAGGATCATAATTGGCTCCCTGACTATGTACTTCCAAAATGTAGTTTGCAGAATCAGTCTAAAATGTCGCTACCGACTGATGAGGTTGCTCCGATTCCCATAATATTGCTATCTATGCTCCGTTAAAAAAGAGAGCAGTCATAAATCTATTGGAGCACTCTGATGATAGGCTTCAGTGGTGGTAGCAAAGCCGAGTACATGTACACATAACAAAACCACAGACGGTACAGATAGTGTGAAGCGATGGAGCAACAATACAGGAGACCACTATATAATCCTAAACTGTACCGCCACAAGTATTCCTCGTCATGTTTATACTCCCCCCTCATAAACTCGGAGACGGGATTCTGCAGTCGCATGTCTTGTTCTGTACTCGCACATAAAATACTCTGACACGCTCTTTGGAAGCCAAAGGTGTGGTCAAGTGTCTTCGCTTGATGGTGAAGTCAGTAACAAGAGTGCTAACTTTGGAATCTTACTGCAGTACTGTTATTAAGTTTACTACATGTAACTTCCTCTGTATTTTCTTTTCCACTCCCTTTGTCGAGGCACATAAGAAAAATACATTTTTGTTAAATTCCGACATCTTAACACACGTTACGTGCTCATTGGACGTACGTTGAGGCCTTATTTCGGTTGAATTCCAAAGTGTCATTTTCACTTTAAGGCTTCTACATTTGACTTCTTTGTCAGAGAATCAGAAAAGAGATGGTGTTTTTATTGTTTGTTTGTTTGTGCATCTTCTTGTGGCAGGGCTGTTCCAAAGTTTATGAAGCGGATTAAAGTACGCGACTACAAAGGCAGGAATGTGTTTGGTGTTCCGTTGCTAGTCATCGTCCAGCGTACTGGTCAACCTCTTCCTCAAGGCATCCAGCAAGCGATGCGCTACTTGAGAAACCAGTGCTTGGACCAGGTAAAATGAGTTTTTTCAATGATGCAATTAAATCCAGTTTATTAAAGAAGAGTCTCACTAATACACTTTTGTTAGTTTTACAAAGGGCCTCTTTTTACCTTTGAAACATCTGCATGTTTTTCCATTCTGTCACACATGCTGAGGCAGAGGGGCCCAGGGGGAATCAGCTCATAGATGTTACATCACCACTCGCTGTCTCTTTGACTAAAAAAAATAGAAGATTAAGCATTGTTTATACATTCCAGAATGAAGGATGAGCACCCTAGTGTTTTTAATAAGGAAAACAAGATGAGGTGATCATATGCTTTTTGAAAGACTCTCTGAGTGATTTTATTTTTGAGGCTTGTATATGACATTTTTCACCTACTCTTTAAGTTTACAGGTGAATTCCTTCGCACCTAACACAGTTCCATGGAGACTTTTATCGAAAACAGTTAGCAAAACAGGGTGTGATGTAACCACTTTTCAAGTAATCTTGAGATTTGGGGGATTTGTAAGAATTTGTATTGTACAACTGAAGAACAGCTCCTCAAGTGCCGTTTCTTTGTTTTCCTTTGTGGCCAGATGACTAATACTGTACTAGTATATGGATTAGATTTCAAAACCTTGGTTGCACATTCCTGACAAATACGTGACATAACTCTTTTTATATGTGTCTCTCTAGGTGGGGCTTTTCAGAAAGTCAGGCGTGAAGTCACGTATCCAAGCTCTACGTCAGATGAACGAGGCCAGCGGGGCCGATGGTGGCGGGGTCAGCTACGAGGGCCAATCGGCCTACGATGTGGCCGACATGCTGAAGCAGTACTTCCGAGATTTGCCCGAACCGCTGCTCACCAGCAAATTGTCCGAGACCTTCCTTCAAATTTATCAATGTAAGTGTATGCCATTTCTTGTTGTTAATGTTCGATATGGCCCTGAAAATATTTCGCGGGAGAAAACTAGCAAGTAAGGTGCCGATACAGTATTTAATCTTCAACATTTTATTTCCAACTGCCATAAAACCACAGAACATGAAGAAAACTTTTGTTGGGCTGTACAGTTGGGTACAGAATTTTGGTGACACGTAACCAATATGCACCAGAAAACAAACATTTCGGTGCATTTTTACCACCCAGTTGTTTCATCGTAAACAATCGGAACATCAGTGACATGAATACTTGTTGACCTGATGGTAGAGGTGAGAAAAAAATGATAATAATTAATATATTTTTTCTAACTGTATTGTATCAGTTATAGTATCATCGCCATCTAATATCCCATAGCAGAAATCAGTATCGGGTGCCAAAAAATAGATTGTATTTTTTTAATAATTCCATGTGTTCCAAGCCTTAAAGCTTACCAGATGAGTTTCTGCCGCCTTTTTTTCGCTAGAGGGCAAGCAAATGGACATTTAAAAGCAAACGCATAAGACAAGTATAGGAAATGCCATTGGGATGAGGTGGACTTTTACAGAATTGGTTCACAGGCCTTTCGCCTTAAGTCTGGTCATAATGGCAGCGTTAGGAAATGTTTGCATAAGGAGGAAGAACACGAAGCTATACATAACTTGCACACACACACACTGTCACTTACATAACCCACTTATGCACTCATATCCCACTTGAACATGTTCCGTCCTCCCAAAGTGTTCCCAGACGCGCAAAGCAGATAACGAAAGTTGATGAATGTTATTGGGGACATCTTTCCACGCAGACATGCCCAAAGAGCTCCGCCTGCAAGCGGCTCGCGCCGCTGTCCTGCTGCTGCCTGACGAGAATCGCGAGGCGCTGAGGACGCTGCTGTGCCTGCTGAGCGACGTGACGGCGAGTGTTGGCGAGAACCAGATGACGCCTACCAACCTGGCCGTCTGCCTGGCGCCGTCCGTATTTCACCTCAACACCCTGAGGCGCAAGGAAAGCTCATCACCAAGGTGTTTGTCTGTCAGTTTTTTTTATTTAAATGGATGGTCCGCGTTGACAGTTAGTGGCAGCTTACATAAGATGTTTGCTGTCCCTCGCGCAAACAGGAAAAGAGTCATACTAAAGAAACAAAAGAGCAGGATATCGTACAGTAGATTGAGTAGGAAGAAAATGAATGAGAGCGTGGCTTGAAAAAGACTGATCAACTAGAGAGGTTATGTAAACCTCTTGATCTCATCGTTTGTTCAGCCGGTATAGGCAGCCTTTTTCCACTTTTTGGTCACAATGATGAATGTTCTTTCCTAATTTCAGTCATCACATCATTCCTCTTCCTCGCAGGGTGATGAACAGGAAGCAGACTCTAGGAAAGCCAGACCAGAGAGACTTGAACGAGAACCTAGCTGCGACCCACGGCTTAGCGCACATGATCCAGGAGTGCAGAAAACTCTTCCGGGTCAGTATCAGTCAACACTAAGGAGTTTTGTATCTCTGCTCCCTTGGCCGTTTTTATATTGTGGTTTATTCAGAAAATTCTGAATGTCAGATGAGACCGCACAGGGTGAGATAGTAAGAACACAGAGACTAGTGAGCAAAATATATGATTAAATTTTTATTCGACATAACATTGTCATAATGTTGCCAACTCCCTATTGGTAGAGCCAGATAGCCCAATAACTGTCATGATGTAGTAGTTCACTCGCCTAACTGAGGTGCGACCTTAAACATTTGATTTAGTCCTTACTGTTTTTGACTTGAGCATCGTCATGGTAATGCAAAATAAATATTCCCACTACGGTGCAGTCCAGCAATGAGCAAAAACATCCCCGCTTCCACTGTCATCAAGTGTCTGCAAAAAGCGCGCTGGAGCCGACCACTGGAAAATAATCAGCCTGATATATGATTACTAATCCAATTTCTATGCCAAGCCTTGGCGCAGACACTGCCTGCACATGCTAAAGGAGCACACGCTGTGTGTCGTTAGGGTTGAGCGCTTAATCAGATTATATGAGTGAGTTTCCTGTCATGGTTGCATCCCTCCCAACAAAGTTACTTAGCCCAGAATTGGCCTTTAATCGAATTTCTATTTTTCCGGTCAAGGCATAAAAGTTTTCTCCTTTTCAAAATAATTGGATTTCATCTCTGCAAATTCTTTTATTTTAAATTAAATAAATCATGCCTTTTTTAATTCTGTTGATCATCCCTGAAAAACTCCAGACTGCGATGGGAAGATAGATTGATAAGCTTACACATCAATCAGTATTCTTATCCTACTACAAACTTAATAATGCTTCCCCTCACATGTGGAAAGTGCTGTTGTATGGAGACGCCATGTCATCTGTAACTATATATTTTGTAATAAGCACGACCCAAAACATGTGTAATACATTAATTCCCTGCTTGTAAAATTGGCTATAAAAGTATAGAGTCCTATTAGTAAAGGTCTACTAAATGTGTTGCCCTTTGGCAAAATTCTCAGATAACGATCACGCGTGTGCAACGTTTAGTTATGTAACCTCATAACACACTCCATCTCACGTGCCATAATTGTACTTGCTGTTACACCAGTGACAGTGATGAGTGTTTTTTACACCCGTTAGCCAGTGAGTCTGCCTGGTGTCTGCTTTGAGTCTCATTCTTAGGAATGGAAACATAATGTCGAAGGTCGTTTTTCAGTGGAAGCTGGACCTAAATTACAGATACACACATACTACCTCTAATAATACTTGCTGTATCAGAATGGCTGTTTCTTCTAAAATGCAGTCAGAGAGACGGCCAATTCATGTTAGGCCCATCTTGTCTCCTGCAGATCCCTGAGGAGATGAATCGCTGTAGGAATTCTTACGTCGAGCAGGCCTTGCTTCCAAGACCTTTGGAGGAGCTGTCGGGTAATGACGGTGGACGAGGAGGCTATCGCTCGTACTTGCGTGATAGCCTTGACGCTCTCCTCAAAGAGGCCAAGGACAAGTTTAAAGGCTACGACAGCTTCTCCACCCCCGAGCAAGCTGAGCTGGCCTATCGCAAGGTAATTCGTCATCTGCTTGGATCCCAAACCTCACTTTCACCCATTCAAGAATGAGATTTTTTAAAAGGGTTTGATGGTCAGTCAGCATGTCTCTTGAGTGTGAGCAAGCCGCCAAAGTGTCTTCTCGGTTGTCTGTGTTTCACGCCCTGCCTTACCGTCTGTCCTACTTCTCCAAATAACTTGTGGAAACGCAGCCGTTACAGTTTCCTGTATTGAGAAACGCGTCCGTGTGAAAGTAGCCTGGCCCTTGGCTTCTCATTCCCCACCCCACCACTGGTCCATGTCTCACTATGACATCAGCTCACACACACAAAGCACCATTTCCCATGTTTGGCGTGTAAAGTCTTTGTACAAGAGGTTATCTAAAGTCACTTGTCTTCAGAAGTCAATGTACAACCTTTTTCATCTGACGAGAAAAGGAAGCAGCTGACTCGGCTAAAGAACATTTGGAATACAAGTGGGACCATTTTCCTAAATAAATCAAGATGAGAGATGGTACTGCGTGTACTTAGAATGTGTAAACATAGCAGAAAAATATGTATAGACATGCGCACTTTAATCACTGAACTTTCAGATGGTGTGAAAGCCAATCCAACACGTACGTCTATGATGGAGTAAAGAGTTAGCAGCCCTTGATCAAATCCAAAATCAACACATTTTGTTTTGAATGAATGGCCAAAGAAATTCCCACAGATGTGCGCCAACATTTTGCAGAAAGTCTCCCCAAAAAGTGGGAGTCTTGATTAGCTTCAGGTTTTTCACATTACATTTGAGTTTTCTTTTTATTTACAAAGCGCCAAATCATTTAGCTGTTTTTGTTATCCGTTCATTTTGTTATCACTGCAGATTTGAGTTATGAGTCATGGGATAATCCAATCAGGAAAGGTGCTCTGGTTAGGCACAGTTATAAAACTGAGAATATGGAATATACCATATGTTTTTCAGATTAATTACACCCAGGGTCTCTTTGGTTTGCTTTGGTTTTGTTCCCCTTTAGATTCTCTTCTACGCATTTCATAATGCTTGGCAAGTCTGAATTGATAAGTGCTTCTCATTAAGTTAGAGGTCGTTGATTCTTTAGTAGTGGGTGGGTGCTACTTCTTCACGAGCTGGTCTAAAGTCCGCCTACAGCGTGCCAACCTTGGTTCTGGCATCTTGGAAATGCAGCTTTGTTCTAGCCAATGGGAGGCCAGCAAGAGTTGGGAGATGGGCAATGGGAAAGCAATCTACCGCACCCCCAAAAAATAATAATTTGGTTTGACGTTTCGTAACTTGGATTTTTTTCCGTATGTTGGAACAAAGGGTTTCCCATCGAGGCCTCTCGTAACCTGAATATTTCATATGTAGAAGCATTTGTAAGTAGTGTTACCATTGTTGTAAAATGATAAAATAGGAAGAAATTGTGATTTAATATTTTATATTGCATTTAATATTTCTGAAGACTAGCAACAAATAAATCTCATGCAATTAAAACAGGAATTTAGAGGGGGAAATTAGACATTTCAGATGACTATTTGAACAACTTTCTGCTAAACCTTTACCTGAAATGTGAACAAACGGAATATCCATCTGATCGGCTTTGGTAGTAAGTTCTTGCCCTCATTTTGTTCAGGTACAAGATGGTTTTCCACTGAGGCTGTGGAAGGTGACTGTGGATGTGCCAGCAACTCCAGAGGAGGTCCTGAACAGAATCCTGAGAGAGCAGGCGCGCTGGGATGACGACCTGTACGAAAGTCGCGTTGTGGAAACCCTGGACGAGAGGACTGAGGTGTACCAGTATGTCCGGAACACCATGGCCCCCCATCCAATGAGGGACCACCTGGTGCTCAGGTAAATAGTTTACGAACCTCCGCTCAGGTGGCGTGCTTGTGGTCTAACGGACGTTTTTTTTTTCAACACCAGAACCTGGACAACCGATTTACCGAAAGGCGCATGTGCGCTGTTGTCTACATCAGTGGATCACAGCGCCGCCCCTGTGGTGGGCGTGCGCGCTAACGTTCTCCTATCACGCTACTTCATCGAAGCTTGCGGAGCCAACAAGTCACGGCTTACGCATATTTCCAGAATGGATTGCAGGTCAGTGTTTTGCTTTTTAAATCGAGCTTGAACAATTCCATTAATTTTGACACTCCAGTCTCTCAAAGACTCATATTTTTAAAAAAGCGATAACTAAAGCCTGATAGACGCACTCCCATTTTTAACAATAATTCAGAGCAGGATCCACGTTAAACACTTTGCTCTCTGTTGTCGAATTACGCAGGGGTCGCTTCCCAGAGTGGTACAACAAACTGCACGGACATTTGTGTGCTGCCGAAGCGGTGCGGATCCGTGAATCTTTTACGCTGCCTGCCGACAAATGAGACTGACTTCATTCCATTCGGAGGAAGCCCATCCTCCACCTCATTTCAAACACAGGACAAAGCTCGGCTCCTGGATTTGAAGGACTTTTTATTTTGTCCCCTCCAACTTATTCTTGTTACCTTTTAAAATGCCACCTGAATATTTATGTCGGCCAAAGAACATTGATGAGGTAGGATGTGAAGCTTTACCCAAAGACTTCTATTGCTTCTGAGAAGCATGTGGAGTGAGACCAACCATTAGTTAAAATCAACATAATCCAGTGTACATACACTACTACTCTTTTCACACTTGATATTAATGCTTTCTGACCGTCCTTATTTTTGTCTCTCTGTTACAACACATGGGAGGAAGTGCATACAATATTTATGAACTAGTGCGGATTGATGAGTGCTTGGTTGAAGGAAAGTGTGAATGTGCTGAGATCGAGAGGAGAGGATATTCTTAAAAAAAACTGTTCAATTTACGGTACAGCTGGGGTTGCGAGAATTTTACAGTTAAAAAAAAAACAAGAAAATGTCCATTTTACTCTGACTCAAAATCATGGTAGAAAAAATATTTTATTGTTGTTTTTTTAACATGTGATCTATACATAATTGGTCACCACACTCTTTTTCTAGTTCTTCCTCTCAACCTGTATGTGAACTCAGACATCATTTTGGCAGTCAAGTGTGTTGACTACTGTGCTGCAGAAGAGCTGTTGGGCAAGTGCTGTGCATGTGGAAATTTAGGTGAGTTTTAATCCCTTAGATGTCAAAACGGGCGATGGTGGCCAAATCCAGACTAGGAAATTATGTCGGTAGTCAGCACGGTTAGCTGCTGCGGTGATGGAGTCATTATGGTAGTTATTTTGTTAATTGGACAGTAAACTTCAGTTTTTTTAGCATTACAATTATAGCAAAAACAGCTACTCGTGTTTAACTGTAAATTAAATTAAAAATAAATAAAAGCAGCCAAAAGTAAAACCTACCTTAATGTTCCATTGAGAGGAATGATTGTTGACCAAATCCGAGAATTTTTCTTTCTACAGCACAAACTTTATTGTACCTCCACAAACATTTTACAACTTTTGAGAATATTGACTGTCACAATGCATGAGAACACAACACATAATATAAAAAAATGGCAAGCGAAAATGTCCTTTTATAAAGGTGGGAATTTTACAGGTTTTACTGTAAAGATGAGGGCAGATTGCATGTTTTTCCAAAAAAAAAGGAAGGAAGACAAGCTTCCTTCTGTGTAGTTGTTCACTTGTTTTAACACCGCTCGATGCATACTTCACTTAAGCCATTGTCCACATATTTCACGCATAACCGTGTCGCTCTGCCAAATAATAACACGTGAAAATGACCGTTAATTTAAAACAAATATATATTTATACCTCAGATATATGTTTCTTTTGTATCGTTTTGTTGTATTGTATTGTAAATGTAAAGCTCTGTTACAGGAATGGAAAAAAATGCTTTATCTTTTATAATAATATTATTTCTGTACAGGTTAATCAAAGTGCACTATTAAATGTATTCAAAGAAACATTTTGCTCATATTTCTGATGGGTCTACCCGGAATCCAAACTCCAAATATTTCCTTATAAACTCTATGGTCATTTGTTCTGATCAAGGGGCGCATTACTGTTATTATATATACGTATATATTTAGCTATGACAGTTAAGTCTCAATTGGGCCATTGTGGAGTTGAGGGAACGTGGAATTTTTTTTTCTCATATCACGTTGTTTGGCACTTTCAAATTGCACAAGACAAAATGTCTTTTGTAGCACAGTGGTCTAAAAGCGTGTCGCATCATTCCAGGAATGGAGGACATTTTGTCTTCAAAATTCTTTATTTTTTTTAAAAAAATGACCCTTCCCATCTGGTTTTCTGCTACATATTCACTAAAATTAAGTTAAAAAATATCAAAGGCTTTTGAGCTAATGTTAAAGATCAATTGTAAGTTTTTATTGCAAATTTAATTTGATATTCACAATATTTGATACAATTAGAGTCATAGTCAGAATTGCAAATCCATATTAATGTTGTGGTAGACGTTTTTATAAGGCTATAGTCATCCAAAAATTGTAAAAGTTACACTAACAGGTGCCTATTTAGCCTGTCGTTCTATGGTTAACATTTTTTACTTAGTGTGTTTATTCTTGGTTTCTGATCAAATGAAAAAATTCTCTGCCTAAATTGTGACTTATATATACTTTTTTCCCCTCTTCATTGAACATTATTTGGCTGGTGTCTGAAAAATATGCTACTCATTTTCTACAACTCAAAATTGGGTATCCAGCCAATAAGGTGTGCCAAGATGTCAGCACGGTTGTCTGTAATTGTCAAACATAACCTTGGACCATGTACTATTGCCTCCTGTTCCAAGTGTGACAGCTGTAGCAAGTGGAAACTTGACTGTGAGAACTATGCGTTTGGAATACGTGCCGGTAATCTCGTCCCTTCACTCATACTTGACGGAGAACTCCAGAAGGCTTGTATTTTTTTTCAAATTTCCTTGACCCAATGCCTGCAATTGGCACCAATAGACGTCCATACTACTGTAGCTGAGATGGCTGGCAGTGACCATGGATACGTCAAGAGATGCGCACGTCGTGCTGGGAACCAAAACACGATAGGGAGATTATGCAGTGCCAGATAAGGGTGACCCAGAGTCAGCTTGCATTCCGGCACGCTTGTCTGAGATTCAACCACTACAGGGTTCCCACATTGATAAATGAGCATAAACATGTAGGTGCACGCTTGCGTGATAAGACAAACCGCTCAAATATTTACTTGGAATAAGCAACATTACAGCTGCGAATTGAACTATTTGGATTTCAACTAGTTTACTTTCTAGGCATGAAATATGGGTCAGTGCCGAGGGGGGAAAAAAATCACAATTTCTTCTTATGTATGGTTGGAAACAGGTTGCGATCAGAAACTGAAAAGGGGTTTATCTTGGTCTTGCATTGCTTTTGTGAATTGTGTAAAATAAAATTAATAATAATTCAAAGGAAAAAAAAGTGCACAACAACTGTTGACGTCATCGTCCTCCATTTGCTGTCCACTTTGTCCTGTTTGGAAGTTCTGCTCAAAATATTGAAAGTTGAGTTGTAGACTTTGTGTATTCATCTGACAAATCAAATGCATTTTAAGTGCTGAACTTATCCATTTCAAATACTATATGCTTATACTATTTTTGCATATATAACATATGCTTGTTAAAATGCAAATGTAAACAGTGCGTTGAAGCTTATTTTGTAACTTCTATGCTATTTGAGGTAGCATTTACCAACAGAAAAGATTTCCAAAACAATTCTTAATTTACCAGAATAATAAAACATCGGAAAAAAAACAATTCCACCATTTATGACAATAGTTTCTATGGAAAATATCCAATCCAACAAGCATACCTATGCCATAAGGAGAATAGAAGTACGTATACTATAGGTGATGGAAAGATAAAAAATGTGATAACCATACATTCAAAATGCATTCTCTTTCAAAAAATTTTAGATTCTCTTCAGATTATATAGTATCCTATATCAGATGGTTTTCAGCCATATGTGCTCATGCAAATGAACGTACTGTACTTTGCATTCCATCACGTCGTGTAAGGCGAGCAATGTTTGCCTGTTGGCCTCTACCCACCGTCAAAACTTGAGTAGCCGTGTTGGGGTGGAAGGAATTTGATATACGTGCCAACTATCTGACACATGCTGTGGGTCACATAGCTGCTTGGTGCTGGGATTGTACATCTGTTGTGGCAACACTAGTCAAGTATGTCATTAACATCATGTCATCCTGTATTTTACCCACAGTTTCGTAACATATATAACAAACAGGGTCTAAAATGTCGCTTTCTAAGAGGAAGAAAAACAGTCTGCTATTATTTACTCTTTTTGTTTCCCTTCAGAGTGTGTTTAATTCCATCCGTTCAACTTGTTGTCGTGTTAGGACTCATTTACAAACATTAATCAACTCTATTTGACATACCGGATATACTGTATGTACTGTATGGTATAAATAGGACATGTGTTGTGTTAGTAATAGTGGAAAATGTTCAAAACAACCATTAACCCTTTATAAGAAACTCATTCAATTCAATGCGAGAGGCTGAGAGCGAATGTATTTAGTTTTATTTATTTAGTTAATCTACTGCATCTGTAATGCAAATGATCACTTCCAGTCCTTCTAGTCGATGTGGATTGGACATTTAGTGTTTTTAATGGCACTAAAATATGAGCATTCACATAGTTTAAATGAATTCTAAGTCTGTTGTTGTCAATGACTGGGAATTAAATAAATTCTACGAAATTTAGATTTTTTTTTTTTACTTAGGGAGCCATAAACGGCCTGTACAATATTAATTTTAGAGCGTGTGTGTTCAGGATTTTATTTCCATTTTGTTGTGTTATTTAGCACCGTCTAGTGGTAACTGTATGTCAGCACAGTATTTATGTGCGGCCCCGACGCAAGATGGCCGACAAGTTGCAAGGCTTGTCCACTTTGACTAACAGCGCGCATCAGACATCTTGTTTAATAAATACATATTTTTGTCCGGAACAGTGTTTGCAAGCTGGGACCGCACGTGTGGAACATTGTGGACAAGCTGAAAGGAAATTTGGGTAAAATTCAATTTTTATCGTACTGATCTTTATCAAAATACTTTAACGAGTCTACTAATTCGTTTTTCTGCTTTCCTTGTCGAGTCAAATGCTGTCGCCATTCTGTGTGTACGTCTAATGGTGAAAAACATAAACAAACATTTTATCGTTCACATGTGAAGGTTGAATTCATTTCTCCAATATTATTCCCTTTCATTGACTGTAAACGTCGTTTAGACTCTTTTAAGATTGTCCAAGTGAGGTACAATTACGTATTTTAGTCGTTTGAGATTTATTTTGTTGAATCAAAGAAACATCTTTGAACGATTGATTTTTAATCCAATCAGCTGTTGGTCAAATTGAACAATCGATTGTCTGTCAATGAATTTAGGATTTGCTGTAGTAACAAAACTGCCATATAGATGAAAGAGAGGGGAAAATGTGAAAAATCAGCAATGGAATAAATCGATGAATAACCCATAAAATAACAAGTACTAAAACTTTTCCGAATATCAGAATGAACATGAAGACATGACGATTTTGTTGTCAGGTTGCCAGCATGTCTTCCAAAAAGAATGTCAGACCGAAGGAGGAGACCCCGGCGGACGAGCGCTTCACGCGCGTCAAGCGGGACCCTCGCTTTTGGGAGATGCCCGAACGCGAGCGGAAGATCAAGATCGACAAGCGCTTTACGTCCATGTTCCACGACGAGCGCTTTAGCATCAAATCCACTGTGGACAAGCGAGGGAGGCCCATCGAGACCTCCACCGCAGAAGACCTCAGACGCTTCTATCAAATATCTGAAGATGACAGTGATGAGGAAGAGGAAAAAGATTCAAAAGAAGAGGAGGGCGACAATGAGAAAGAGGTAAAAGAAAATGAAGATGATGCTTCAGAAGAAGACGATGAGGATTCGGGCTCGGATTCCGGAGAAGAAAGCGGCCCGGATCTGGCTCGCGGCAAAGGCAACGTAGAGACGAGCTCGGACGAAGACGGCGAAAGTGACGTGGACGACATTCTGCAACGCGAGGAAGAGGAAATCCAGCATGACTGGGGCGAACTCTGCAAAGACACCGTGCGCAACGAACAGGTCAGCAACGATGGAACCAGCTCAGGTTCGACGGACGAGTCACGACGGGCGTTTTTGTTTTTGCAGGTTTGGCCCCGACTGGCTATTTGTAACGTGGACTGGGATCGCCTGAAGGCCAAAGACCTGTTGGCTATCCTCAACTCCTTCAAGCCCGAAGGAGGTGTCGTGCTCTCTGTCAAGGTAGGCGGAGCCCCAGAGTGGGGCGCCATTTTTCTATGGGTTCTTGTCGACTTGGCCCCAAAGTTTGTTTTGAACAAGGAACATCACAATGAGAAGGAATTTTAGGGGGGTGCTCAGTTCAGTTGAATTAGAGGTGTCGCCGATCTGATCATATGATTGGGAATCGGGCAAAAAATAGTTTTTCCCAATGTCATTTGTTTGCAGGCTTGTTTTGGGATGCACTGATTTGCAAGAAAAATATTTGGAGGGCACGTAGATGTGCTATTTATTAAATTTCAGCGGTATAAAGATGGCAGATCCACAAAATCTATTGACTCAGTCTTGACCCGATGAACAAGTATTTCATCCCTGGTTAGAATTTTGGCATCCATGTACATAAACTTCACACTTTGGGTCATGCAAGCCACAGGTCTTTAAAAGTTTCAACTAAATTTGGTGCGCTAATTCCAATATTTTTGTCCCTTTTTTTCCGAGTGTGTCAATTGTTTGCTCCCCACTTATGTTGTTACGACTTTCACCAAATTTGAATTTATTCAAAAATATCTTTGCTGCAGATTTATCCGTCGGAGTTTGGCAAGGAAAGGCTCAAGTTGGAGGAGTCCCATGGACCCCTGGATCTCAAAGCCCTCCCCGAAGACTCTGAAGATGACACCGAAGACGACAGGTGATATTAAAATCTCAAAGATGGTGCTATTAATACGTTATTTTAACGTAGGGATGTCAAACTCAATGCCCTGAGAGTCCATTCATTTTCCGTGCCTCGGAAAAGTTAAGTTTCTGTTATGGGGTTTTATAAGGATTGATTGTGAGATGGACAATGTCAGGTGAATTGATTCAGTTCTAATCGAGTAATTATTGTTTACTCGATTAACCCCTAAACCAGGGGTGTCAAACTGATTATTGCACTTTTGTTGCCAGGGTGTACCGCGAGAAGAGGCGAGACTACCAGTTCAAGCGGCTCAAATACTTTTACGCCGTGGCCGAGTGCGACTCCGCCGCCACGGCCGCCCAAATTTACCAAGAGTGTGATGGATATGAGTACGAGAGCAGCTGCACCGTCCTCGATCTCAGGTGGCGCAAATACCCCCCACGACCGCAAGCATCGGGCCTACTCCAACTCTGCGCGCTTTTCTTTCTCCAGGTTCATTCCTGACGAGATAACTTTTGAAGACTCTCCTAAAGACGTGGCCACCAACGTCAACTTGGCGACGTACACGCCCAAACTTTTCACTTCGTCAGCCAACGCCACTTCTAAGGTAATTATGGAGTACCACAATTGGACATTTTACATCTCACCCTACGGATTTTAAATCATTTTCAAATGAAGTACTAAAAAGCATGGTACTCGGACAATTCGCCGAAAGACGTTTGGCCGACGGACAGTTCGCCGAAACGGGATTCGTGTGCTCACCCCGCCCCTGGATCGTGTGTGTACATGTTTTTCAACCTCGGCTCGCGGGCCATATACGGCCCGTTACAGATAACATTCATTTAGGAATAACAAGGGCATGTACTGCCCCCCGCTGGACATATTTCTAAACACAAGTACGTACTACAATGTGCTGCCAATTTTTTATATTTTTTATTTTATCCTTGCGTTTAAATTAGTAGCCATTTGGAGATCACGCAGAACAGTACGTGACAGAAGAAATAGAGAAAATAAAGTAGTAGTAACAGTAAGTACTACTGTAATGAAATTGTAAATCCAGAAATCCTACTCCAGAAACGGAGAATCTGTAACTGGCCGAGGTTGAAAAACATGTACACACACGATCCGGTGGCGGGGCGAGCGCGCCAACCCCGTTCCGGTGAAACGTCCGTTCAGCGAACTGTCCGTCGGCCAAACGTCCGTCGGCGTTGCGTCTTTTGGCGAATCGTCCGGTCACGAAAAAGCATGACGCAAGCGTAAGAAAAAAAATGAATTGATTTCTTGTTAAAAAGAAAAAAAAAAGTTTTATTTTTTCAAAAGATCAAGGAACGATTAATTTCAGGTTAATTGTTATTTCAGGTGGAGCTGACGTGGGACGAAACGGACCAGGATCGTGTGAGCGCCCTCAACAGGAAGTTTGATAAAGGTGATCTTTTGGACATGGACTTCAAGGCCTACCTGGCGTCGTCCAGCGAAGACGAAGAGGAGGAGGAGGTGGAGGAGGAGGAAGAGGAGGAAAACGAGGACAAGAATCTGTCGACAAAAACCAAGGGCGAGGATCAGATTCAGAAGTACCGGCGGCTGCTGCTGGAGCTCCACGATAAAGAGAGGAACCAAGAGCAGGAGGACAAAGACATGGAGATCACATGGGTGCCCGGTGAGAGAAAACACGCGCTCCATCGGAATTCTGTCCCGTTGATGACCGTTTTTTTTTTACACTTGGGCCTGCAGGTTTGAAGGAGACGACAGAACAGTTGGTGAAGAAAAAGCTGGAGGAGAAGGAGCCGCAACCGACGCCCTGGGAGGATTTCCTGAAGAAGAAGAAAGAAAAGAAAAAGAAGAACCATCAAAAGAAAGGCAACGATGAGGTAGACCTCGTCGGTCGGCGTGGCTCGGCGGCCCCTCGACAACTGTGAACGGGATCTTTTCCTTCAGAGTGAATCCGAGCTGAGTAGCGATGAAATTCCTTCTGACGTGGACCTCGACGACCCCTTCTTCAGCTCAGAGACGCTCGCCGCGGGTGGGCGGACGACCTCGTTTCCATGCCGACGGCGATAGACGTCCAATCCGTGTATTGTGCGGCTATCGCCATCAAATGGCATGCGAGCTATTTCAATGTGTTCGCATTGATTTTGGTTTTCATCCATTCTCGCGGGTGTTCTTCAGATGTGAAGAACAAAAACAAGGACAAGAAAAAGAAGGGAAAACTGGATGAAGACGATGATCAAGAACGCGTCGAGAAACACAAGGTCACGCAAATTCATTGACATAAACACGCACATAACCGGTATTAATTGTCAGCTATTTTGTTACTCGATGAATGGTTTAGGCGGAGATGTCTCTCCTGGTGGACGACGAGGACGAGCGGCACAAACATTTCAACTACGACAAGTTGGTGGAGCACCAGAACCTGAGCAAGAAGAAGAAGAAAAAGCTGTTAAAGAAAGGAGAGGCCCTCCAGGAGGACACGTTCAAGGTCAGTGGCCCATCGGCCACCTCGGCCATCTTGCGCGTGTCACTGAGGACCGAGGTGGCGCTCTCGCCCTTCCAGGTGGACGTGTCCGACCGGCGCTTCGAGGCCATGTTCACGTCGCACCTGTACAATCTGGACCCGTCGCACCCGAGCTACAAAAAGACACGTGGCACTCAGAGCATCCAGGAGGAAAAACGGCGGCGGCGACAGGAAGAAGACGACGAGGACGAGCGCCGGGGAGCGAAGGGTGACGGAGCAACATCTCAGGCGGTGACTGAGAAAGCTGCCGAGCGAGACGTTCCGCCCGAGACGTCGAAGGATGCTAGTTTGTCTTTGCTGGTTAAGTCCATTAAGAGCAAAACCAAGGACTTTCAAGCACGCAAGAGAGCAAAATTACTTTGAACATCTCCCAACCCCCAGAAAATAAATGAATAATTTGCATTATATAACAATTATTTACTAAATAGCAGTGTCATCATCAATAACCCTAAAATCATCAAGACTTTCTAAACCAAGTCCTATCATATATCATAATTGGCAGCCAATAACATTATTCTAGTGGAAGATTTTGCTTTTGTTCAAACAGTCACGCACGCCCTTTACAAAACGATCTAAATTCTTCTCGGCAATCCTTCAGAATACAAAGGACACCATTTCGATGTATGATCACAGTCCAAGTCCTGAATGTCATCAAAATGTATTTTTTAAGTCACCTTTAGAGTGGGTGTGGCCAAATGAGGGTTGTCGGAAGTGATTTCAAGCCACCAGGTGCTCACGCATTTGGTCTACCTGTTACATTGCACCTCAATCAAATAACCTGGCTTCTGGACAGCTTGCTGGTGAGTTGATCATTTTATTCTTAAACAATTTATAGTAAGGTTTGTACTATTGAACTAAATCCTTCTGTATTTTGCCACGTGTAGTATAGCTATTTTAGTGGGGAAAAATGACCACATAGTGAAAGCCTTTTTCTCTTAAAACATGTAATGTTATTTATCATGTATTAAAAAATACAATGTATTGTAAGACTCTTTCATAATAGATTATTTTTAAAGACCATGTAGTATAGTAGGCTTTTTTTCCCAAAAAACGCGAAAGTCGGGGGACTAATGCGGAAATATTTTCACAGTATTCCCTCGATTTTCGCGTTTTTGGATGCTTCGCGGTTTTTGCACTTTTTCACATTTTTCTGCGCATAGCGAAAGTCGGGGGACTACTGCGGAAATATTTTCACAGTATTCCCTCGATTTTCGCGTTTTTGGATGCTTCGCGGTTTTTGCACTTTTTCACATTTTGCTGCGCATAGCGAAAGTCGGGGGACTACTGCGGAAATATTTTCACAGTATTCCCTCGATTTTCGCGTTTTTGGATGCTTCGCGGTTTTTGCACTTTTTCACATTTTGCTGCGCATAGCGAAAGTCGGGGGACTACTGCGGAAATATTTTCACAGTATTCCCTCGATTTTCGCGTTTTTGGATGCTTCGCGGTTTTTGCACTTTTTCAAATTTTGCTGTGCATAGCGAAAGTCGGGGGACTACTGCGGAATTATTTTCACAGTATTCCCCCGATTTTCGCGTTTTTGGATGCTTCGCGGTTTTTGCACTTTTTCAAATTTTGCTGTGCATAGCGAAAGTCGGGGGACTACTGCGGAATTATTTTCACAGTATTCCCTCAACTTTCGCTGTGCACAGCAAAATTCGAAAAAGCCCAAAAACCGCGAAGTGTTAAAAACAGTGAAAATTGGGCAATGGTGGTGTCTTTACTAATAAGGTTAATTAAAAAAAAAATAGTACACAGTCATTGTGATATCTTTTATTTATATATGATTGTGACTAGTTACCAAGCTTTTTCTTTGCCAATAAAAGTAGAAATAATAAACAGACAGCTATATAAATATACAAATAGGACAATAGAATTTTTCCAAAACAAAACATGATTTAAGGCCACTTCTGCCAGCACACATTCAACAGACACGTTAAAACAGGTGGTGCACAAACACAAAACTACTGACAACACGTCATTGTGCTTGGTTAAAAATAACAATGTTGCATCTAGAAAACCTAGGTTTTAAAAGATAACAATTTTTAGGGTGTACACACATGATTTTAAGGCAAGAAATCTGTCTATATAGATATTTCACAGATGAAAAACTCACCTGGCTTTACACTTTTGGATTTTTGCTTCACTTGAAACACCAAAGAAATT
The DNA here is from genome assembly GCF_051989625.1 of Stigmatopora argus. Classification (NCBI taxonomy): domain Eukaryota; kingdom Metazoa; phylum Chordata; class Actinopteri; order Syngnathiformes; family Syngnathidae; genus Stigmatopora; species Stigmatopora argus. The sequence continues at coordinate 12,579,872 of NC_135393.1, forward strand.
CACATCTTCTGTAGTGAACAATTTGACAATGAGAAAATGAGCCTATGGAAAGTCGTTTAAGCATTTTTTGTAAATACTTATTTTTAACTATCATGTGATTAAACCTTCTATTGCAGTGGTGTAGAAAAAATACCAGCAGTGGTATGCAAAAAAAAAATGACTAAGATGTTTAAACCACCATATTTTAAATCCACTACAATTCAGTTGTCTAGGAAAGATTCATGTTCAAGAAATGTTTAGGAACACATTTTAAGTGTAATACTATTGAACTAAATCCTTCAGTATTTCACCATATCCTTTGTTCCCTTTTTGGTTTGAACTTTTGTATTCTGCTTATATAAACTTTCAAATTCTAGTGTTTGTTATTTTGGCAACATTTAAGGTCATTATTGTGGTGGCTAGCCCTAATGTTATCCAAATTATAGCCATATTTGACAGGTTTACATTCGATCCCCCCTTCAGTGGCCCCTTACCTAATCTTCCATAGAAACCCCTCTTTGATTGTCTATTGAGCATTTATTCATCTCAAAGTTTGTTGGATTTTTCACAGGATGAGAATAAATGCTCAAGCATAGAAGATGAGTTCCGGTATCTGCCCGCCTTGCACGCCCGTTCCGTTGGTGCTGTCCGAGGAGCACTGGAACTGGAAGGTGACCTTGCCGCACTGCACCTCGGTCATGCCCTCCTGTCCAAAGTAGCTGAGCTCGTTTCCGTCCAGGACCACGCTGGCCGTGTAGAAGGTGTCGGGCTCGATCTGGACTGGGTGCTCGAACCACACGGCGAAGGTGGAGCTAGAGCCGTCCGAGAAATACTTTACCACGCGCTGGGCCACGGGGGCGCCCTGGCGCTTCAGCTCCATTTTGGCGCCGTACTCAGCCGAGCCACAGCTGGAGCCATAGAGGCCGAACCCGGCCACGAACACCCTCTTGTCCACAGCAAACTGGATACTGTCGCAGCGTCCACGGTAGCGCCACTGGTTGCTGCGGTAGGCGCACGACTGGAAGCGGTGGCAGCGCTGCGGGGCCAGGCCTTGGCGAGGTTTGCTGCAGAAGAGCAGCTCGGGCTTGTTGGCCGCCGTGTACCACAGGAAGATGTCGTTGGTCTCGTTTAGCGTCAGCACGCCGGACTGCGCAGCCCCGTTGGCGAAATCTTCCAGAGCCATGGCGGGGATGCGGATCAGGTAGATGGCCTAGTTTCGAGAGGTGTGCAAACAAACAAACTATTTAAAGAAAATCAATCGAAAGTTCCTTGTAATTGCCCTCAACCTTCATGTGGAAGGGAAATGAAGCAACCCGGAAATGGCCTCAATTCATAGCAAGTGCGCCATACTCCCACACAATTTCTCCCAAAATTGTATTTTGCGTACCTTTCCGAGCACCAGCCGCTTGTTCTCAATGGTGGGCCTCAGATCCCGGCGCTGGCACTCGACCTCAGCCCAGCTGAGCGCCGCCTCGAACACCACCATCTCCTTGGCGTTGAGCGTCTCGCGGCGCAGGATGCTCTCCAGCGTGAGCGCGTCGATGTCGCAGAAGCCCTCGGAGCGCAGGGCCAGCTCGGCTTGCGCGTCAATCACCTCCCAGCAACGTTGCGTCAGATCGGGCTCCTCAAACAGGCAGCTCTGAGACAGCAGGACGCAGGCGTTCTTGGCGCTCAGGCTGGTTTCCAGGAAGTTGACGCAAGCGCGCGCCAGGTGCGGCACGATGTACTTCTTGGCGGCGTACAGCGTGGCCAAGACCGTGTCAGCGCACAGCTCGATCTCATCGCAGTAGATGTACCTGGTGGTGAGAGCGCCGGTTAGAACGGGAAACCAAAAGGGTGCACTAAAAATCTTTTGAAACGGCACCCACTTGAGCATAGCGAGGAAGGACGGCGGCTCCACGTCGGGAATGCGAATTTCCTCTTGATCCTCGGCCAACTCGCCGTAGAACATGGCGTGGAACACTGAGCTGCCCACAGCGAGGACATACTGGAATACAAAAGGATCCCATTCCTTCTAAGTTACTTTGATCATTTTATATATTTTTGGAATGGCCAGGGAACAGGGCTACAGGTCATGAGGGAGGACACGAAAGTGGATGGTGTGAAGGAGGATGATGGTGAAGGAGTTCATCACAAAATTGAGAACATTTTTTTGTGTGTGCTGTGGTACCTTGTGGCCCGGGACCCGCTGCGTCCCACCTGGCGGGCCCACCACGAAGTAGACGTCTGCCATCATGTCATTGTTGAACATGACTGAGTTCCTGTATCAAACAAACAATAAATGATTGACACAAGCTGGTTTTATTTACGGTATTGGTATTGCAAAAAAATATTTGGTGCACCTCCTAGTAGTTATATTATTTTTTTATAGAAATCAAGGGCACTGACCTCTCCCGGATGGTGGGGTACAGGCCCTGCCAGGTACAGCCTGTCTGCCTGGAGGTGCCGTTGTTGTTGCTCACGTTCTGCTGGTGATGCTCGTGTTGGTACTGTTGGTCGTTCTGCTGCTCCTGCTGTTGCTCTTCTTGCTGCTGCTCAGAGGCGGATGGAAGAAGCTTCGTGGTGGGAAACAATTCGGCGGCCATTCTCTGGCAGTCACGCCGCCGACCGCTCACCACTCATGACCACAGCCCCCCTGCACACAACAGGTCACAAAGGTGTGTTAGTAAGGGTACAAAAAATATTACCAGTTAGACTCCAATATATATATATATATATATATATATATATATATACCAAAGTGGACTTAAGACGAAACTGTCATTATCTGGCAACTTGGTGGCCTATAATTGTAGATGTACAACCCCTGTTCGAATAAAGTTTTGTTAAACAAAAACGTATGAATTGCAAATCTTGTTACAGTATATTTAATTGGATATATTACACTGAAATTAATTTACGATTGTTTACAGCAAATAATACACTAACCACCGTTACATCTTATCATGTTAACATTGAATACATTTCTTGCTTTCTGTCCAGTGTCACTGTTCCAACAATTCTGTTCAATAATTAAATGTTAATTTAAAAAAAGACGTACTGAAGAGCAAAACAACGGAACTACACGTTGTTTATGGGCTCCAACGTTTCCTTTTCATAATATTCCACTTATTGTCTACGAGCTACGCGCTATACAAATCTTTGCAATTAGCGTCTAATTCACTACAGCTTGGGGACGCTACGCTAACATTAGCAGATACAACAACATAAGATACGACTTTTACCTTGTGATATTAAAAGACAGCGGCAGTCAAATACAGTTTTAAGTAAAGGAAAAAAAGCTTGTCTACCAAACAAAGCTGAAAAATGTCAAATGTGAATTTTGTTTGTCGAATATGTTAGCTTCACGCTAAACGGCTAGCGTGCTGCCAAACAAAATAAAATTGCCTCACAAAGAACCACATTTTGTACGAAAGCGGCAGTTACGAACGAATTTCTTTAAAGTTTCTCACAGATATTCGAGGTCATCGTACTCTAGTTGGAAGTTTTCAAAAGATGAAGTTGCCAACGATGCACTTTTGTTGTTGACACCAAAAGTAAGCCGAGGCGAGCTGAGGTCTTCTTCTACTGATGTTCAACCTCAAAGAACATGACAACACTCATCGTCGCCCCCTTCTGGAGAGAGAAAGAAGTCAAATGTAAACCCTAATTTCGCCCGTAGAATCGTCAAAAGGGCGGTGCTTAGTTATTCATAGTTTAAATAAATAAATAAAAAGTCCTCAACACTAAATTGTAGATGTCAAGTATGTGACTTTAATTATTTCGAGTATATTTTTAAAAAGGCTATCTTTTGACAGTGTATTACTCTGAAAGTCCTTACCGGTAGTGCTGTTCACTCAGAGTGCCCGCTTGCTGACGTTAACAGGACCGACCACGACTGTTCGTGACCGTCGCTGTCAGTGGACAGCTCCGCGGATCCTCTAGTGCCCGATGGACGGAACCAGGAAGCAACCTTAGCCGAGTTGCCAAGCCTCTCTCCGGACATGGACGAGCCGGCGGGCCCCGCGGTGCTCCTCGACTTGCCCGGCGGAGGCGGCGGCAGAGCTCCCCAGCCCGGGGACGGAGAGGCGGCGCGGGATCAGTACAGCATCCCTGGCGTCTTCCACTTCCTCCAGCACGAATGGGCACGGTACGAGATGGACCGGGCCCAGTGGGACGTCGAGCGCTCCGAACTGCAGGTACTGTTTACACTGCACGGAAAAAAGAAGGGGGAGTGGATTTTCAGCTCATCGCAGAACAAATATTCCATTTAAATCCCCAAAAGGAGCTCAAATGAAACAACAATGAATCTGGCTTCCGCTAATGTCGATATTTAAATCAACATTTGCTTTTTCGTCACCGTTCGCACTTGTTTGCGATGTTTTTGCGCCAAGAATGACTCACATCGTTAGTGGAAAAATGGAATTAACTCTGCCATTGACGGCGATAGACGTCCAATCCATTGCGTTGGCAGCAAATGGACAGTTGCTGCCAACTCCCCCAGTACAAATACTCTTATATTGACAGCATAGAGATGAAAAGAGCCACATCATTGGACGCCTATCATCGTCAATGGCATTGAAGGAGTTAAATGTGGAAAAAAACAAGCAGCTTTAAGCATCATGCGGGGACACCCTGAATTGGTTGTCAGCCAATCACGCTCACATTCATACCTAAGGGCAATTTAGAGTGTTCAACCAGCCTACCCTCCATGTTTTTGGGGATGTGGAAGGAAACCGAAATACCTGGAGAAAACCCACGCAAGAGCAGGGAGAACAAGCAAACGTACACAAGTTAGTGAAAAATAAATAAATAATGCTCTTGAAAAGCTTCAGTAGTGCTCTCAACGTGGAGTGCTTGATCAAACGTGCAGCTACCCTCGGAATAAACATCCTGCTGGAAATTAGGTCGTCATCATATCTGTTAACATAATGCAAAAAAAATAAAGTCTACCCAGTGATGTCTTGTAATGAAAAAAAGAAAATCCTAAAAGGGGGCCGTCTATATTAATGTTTAAGTAATCGTACACACCACATATCTGATCACCAAAATGTCCTTTAAATAAGATATTTAATTTTCTAATGTTGTGTGCATTCTTGGTATCGTCAGGCTCAGATCGCCTTCCTGCAGGGAGAGCGCCGAGGTCAGGACAACCTAAAGAAAGACCTGGTGAGACGCATCAAGATGCTGGAGTACGCACTCAAACAAGAAAGGTTGGCCCACACATGCACTCAATGTTATAGTTAATGTTTCTCTAAAATTAAAAGTAACTAACTTGAGCTCCTAAAGACCGAACTGAAGTAAAATGATGTTTGCAAAGTGCCACATGATCCTATATTTATCTTTGTTCAGATCCAAACATCACAAGCTAAAGTATGGCACAGAGCTGATCCAAGGAGATGTCAAAGCCCCCAGTTATGATTCAGGTGACAAATGCAACATTCATAGACCGCACACACACTCATACACAAACATAAAAGCAAATAACACGGACATACACACTCAATTAAAACGTGCTCCCACTCAACCGTATGAAGTGTGGACACATCTGGACCAACAAAGAGAAGGAGGTCATCTTCATCATCACAAACACTAACATTTTGTATGCATGTGTATCTGTCAGATGAAGCCAACGAAGTGGACACGGACTCTCTTTTAAACAGCAGTCATCAGCTGAGCTGGAAACAAGGACAACTGCTTCTCACACAGTCAGTAAACACGCGAGAACACACACACACACACACACACACACAAACACACAGGCACACACACACAGATGCACGCACAACCCGACACACCTAACTACATGGGATAATTTATATAACTCCCAGTACGGTAACAATATTTTAGATATATGTATATTAGTACAGGACAAAATTTTGGACACACTTTCATGTTTGTGCACCACTATTTTTTTTAGCCAATCAGAGGAAAGAGATGGAAGTTGCAGAAGTGACCAAAGAGCGACTTTCTCATTGAATATTATGACGATTCTTATAGAAAAGTAAATTTCTCTAGTTTTGCCTGAAATACACTTATTACTCCATTAAAATAAGAGCAAATACTAATGTCACTAAAAGCTTTTTTAACGGGAAGCGCTGTTTTCATGCTTCCACTTGACCAATGTGGATTGGTCAGTGAAGTGTGTGACGAGAAGAGCCATTGTCCAATCAGCAGCGGTAGATTTTTTGGAAGGTTCCTCCCATTAAAAAAGTTCTCAATTGGATATTTCCCAAATTTATCATTTTTTCATACATTCATTATCTGTACCACTTATCATCACAAGGTTTGCAGGGGTGCTGGAGCTTTTTCTCTGATCACTTCTCTGCACACTTGGCATTCTCTCAATGACCTTTAAGAAGTAATAGTCATCTGAAATAGTTTTTACATCCATTTTTTTTCTGATCAGGGGATAGGGATGTCGTACTGCCTTCCCCAAGGAAAATTCAAACACAGGGCCACACATCTGCGAATGCTTAAAAATTATGAGGAAATTGTGTCAGCTCGGTCCCTTTTAGGACATTTTCTCATAAACACTGTCCATGGGTGAGTGTGTGTGAAAGGAGGATTGTGTGGTTGGCGCAGAGGGTTGGACGGGCTGGTACTGGGGGGTCTGGGGAGGGGGGGCTTGATGCAAAAGACACTTAAGTCCGTTGGTTACTTACGAGGCACTTCTTGCTACTAAGGTAAGTGTGAACTTTTTACTTGATGCAAAAAACACTGCAACATCAGAATGGTAATTCACAATAAAGAGTATTGGGAGCAATATTAAGAAATTTATGAAAGTGTCCATTATGGAAGCAAAAACATCCTAAAATGCCTGTAATGTTGTGATGGGTGTTTATTAGGGTTGTGAAGGCTTTATGCTAAATTGCTGCTAGATTAAGGCAGGGGTGCCACTTTTATGAAATTAATAGAATTACTGTTAAACTCCCTCACTAGTGTTTGAAGCCTACCTTATTTTTTTTCTAAGGGTGAGGCTCATACAATTTAGAAATCTAGCAGAAAATTATTTTTTTAACCGAGTAATTGACAGACAAATATAAAAGGTATGCAATAGATAAAGTTACTTATTTTAAATCCCTTTATCTACAGCAGCCAAGATAAGAACAAATGTTTTCTGATATGGCTTATTAACGAATTGAATATAATCAGAGCTTCATTTTGTGGTCAAACTTGAAAGTGACTCTAAAAATACAAAAATTGGACTCTTGTATTATTATATTGAAACTCCAGATGATTATGACTATTTTTGAAAATGTGTCAAATCAGCCAATATACTAATCAACCTGACGATGAATTGGTATGACCTTACCAATGATGAGAAGTACAATTTAATTATGAGTAGTCATATCAAAGTAGCAATAGGATTTTTATATAGCATATTTTATCTTGTTTTTGTCTCACTATTCCCTTTGTTCATTCTTTCTCTGAGTCTGTTCTAAACCCCATTTTCTGTCCAGCTGCAGTCTCTGAATAAACAGCACAAAAACTGCCATGGGAGTACACTACACTTCTATGTTGCACATTGAAACTGTTTAAGCCTTTAAAGACACTCAGTGTTTAGGCAGCTAAGCAGCACAGGATTAAAAATAGAGAACGATTAAATCAAAGATGCTGTCTCACATGTGTGTCAGGTACCTACAGGACGTTGGCTACACGGATGCCGTCTTGGATGTGAAATCCCGGCGTGTTTGTGCTTTGTTGGGTCTTGGAGATCGAGGACACACAGTCAACAGTCCTCAAGGTTCTGTGACCCGGTAGGGAGAGAACAGCAAGCAACACTCTTAAAAGGGAATTAAACTCCAACATTTTTAAACTAACAAGATGTTGATTTTTTTAAGCATGATAAACAACTATTTACATTTGTAATAATTAATGCCAACATTAAAAAGAGGAAATTTTTTCCTAATCTGCATTTTTTACCACAGTAGATTTTTAGCGCAGTACTGTGTCTCAGGAGCAATTTATTCATGTAATATACTGGGGATTTTTTTATGTATTAAATAAGTCAATGACGTCATTGCTGAAAATTGGCTACTTTTGTATATATTATGTATTTTTTGTAAAAAAAAAAACAAATACGTACACATACTTTTTTCTTACACATACTTTTGCTTTGTTGTTCTGTCTAATCACCCTCTTGCTACTGACACAATGAAATTTACCGAATACGGGATGAATAAAGTTATCCAATCCAGTCCAATACAATACAAAGTTGTATTTTAGTCAGAAAAAAATGCTACAAACAGCAGCCCTGTAAGGCATGTAGATGTAATGTTTAAAACATATCTATAAATACTGATAATCTTTACAGCAGTGCACTTTAAAGAAATGACATTTCATGTTAGTTTTAATTCCCATTTAATGCACAACAAAGTTTTAACCACACTCCAATGTAAATGTATATCAATATTACTGCCTAACAACAGTATTAACATTTAACTACTTATCTTCCAGCAGAGGTGACTCCTCCAACTCCATTGCCATTTTGGAGGCCTTCAAATCGATCGAGAAGGCCGTCGCCAACTTCACCGACAAAGACGAGGACGACAACAGCAGCGGTGGCGAGGGGCGAAACACAGGAGTCTCAAATGTAAAATACACGCAAATTGTTTTGTTTCAATTGCCGCTCTTATTCTAAAAATCTCCACAGATGGTGAGGAGGAAGCAGTCACCTACGCCGCCATCAACCATCTCCGACCTGAGTGACGACCCAGACACCGAGGAGGCTCTCAAGGGTTTCGACTTCCTGTCCAGCCATGAGGACGACAGCCAATGGGGTGAGATCCACAGCTGCTACTATTACGACCTATTACGTGTACCTGAACTGGTTTCTAATATTTGGACTCGTACTTAATATTGTGGCTGATTCAAAATATATTCATTTACAAATAGTCTGATGGTTACTTCATTTTTTGATCTGTTAATAACAGTTCCTAAAAGTGCTGAGTATGTTGTCAAAACAATATTAGGTTATGTAATATTACAGAGTCCGTCAATCGTCACTATTGTGAATCTTAATAATGTATTATAAACATAATGTTAGCATGTTGTCGCAGACAAGGAGACGGCGGCAGCGTGGGATGTGGACGAGGGTGTGATCACACAGCTGAAGGAGGAGTACCGACGGGAGCGCCGGAGCAAGAAGGGCGTCAAACGTAAGTTTTTTTTGTGCTTCTTTTGAAAGTTGAGCTTCAAAATGGATTTTTCAGCCAACGCGTTCTGTAGCTTTCAGGGAACATGGGTGCTTTGATTTAGCTATATTATCTTGTCTCCAGGCCCAAACCGCTCTAAGCTCCAGGACATGTTGGCTAACTTGCGCGATGCCGAGGAACTTCCCACTGCGCAGTCGCCGGCGACGCCCCTGGCCCGGCCCACCCCCACAACCAGACTCAACGAGCACGAAGTGGATGGTAAGCAGTCGTCGGCCTGTCATCTTTGCCGGTTGCGAGGAAAAACTTGTAGTATCTGTTTATGTTCAACCGCTACCGACTAACAAAATATAACAATACTGATACTAGATTTTTAGCGGACTTTTTAGTAAACTATTCTGACCCACTAAAATGTCTATCGATGAGACCATCAAATAGAACTTCTAATGATAGAGGAGCAAGATGTTTACCAACACTCTTTTCTTGGTCCCTAAAAATGAATGGGAATTGGAAACCTATCCTTCCCTACCCAGGCCGCTTTTACGCACAAAAAGATGGCCCCCTAACAGCCCCACTGGAGAAAATATTAACCATTTTAACCTTGTTTTAACTAGTCGGTGAAATTTCTGTATGTTTTTTAATCTAGAGGGTGCCGCATTCCTCCCGTCACCTGGCAAGTCATTCATTCTGGGACATGTAGACGATGCGGTTGTTAGTGACTTGGGACTCGGAGAACTGGCAGGGCTGACAGTCGCCAACGAGGCTGATGGAATCACCTATCAGGTAACATCACTTTCATATTTGTTGCTTGGTGATCCCCATGCATATTTAGCATTACAATGATACCTCTGCTTACGAATGTCTCTACTTACAAAATATTCATGTTACGTAAAGCTTCAAATGATCCAAGATACGAAAGAAATTCAAGTTACGAAATACAAAATCCCCCAAAAATCAACACTGCTGTATATATTCATGTTGATGATTAAGATACTGATTTGGTGCAGGTGAACAGCAGTCAGGATGCACTGAGGAAAACGTGGAACGCCAAGTTTATGCTGCGCAGCCATTTCGATGCCCTTCGTGGGCTGGCCTTTCACCCAGTTGAGCCTGTCCTGGTTACCGCCTCAGATGATGGAACCCTCAAACTGTGGAACCTAGACAAGACCATGCCCGCCAAGAAGTGAGATGCTTTGAGACCGCCATACACACTGAACAATGCCACCCCACGCAACACTTCATTCGCGTCTTTGTGCTTTTGTTACGTCCTGATTGTTGTCAAATTCCAGGTGATAAAATGACTTCTGAGTTGATGTAATCCTTAGTCTCTTTGTGCGGTTATAGGTGTGCATCTGTGGATGTGGAACCAATCTACACATTCAGAGGTCACAGGTAAGTCCATCAATCTGTCAATCAATTCACCAACCGCTGTGATATTTTTGGCATTCTGCTCCCCGCAGTGGTGCCGTACTGTGTGTCACGATGAGCGCCAATGGCGAGCAGTGCTTTAGCGGAGGCCTGGACGGAACCATCCAGAACTGGAACGTGCCCTGTCACAACAGTGACCCCTACGAGTCTTATGGTACGATCTTTTATGACGGGTGTCCAATTCATTTCTGCATATTCTATCAAAATGTGCCATGAATGTAAGCATAACAGCACTTGGACAATTTTGTAACATAAAATATTAACACACCCAATAGGATTTTCTTCAAGGCACTCTCTCATGGACATATAATTATTTTTTGTCGTGCATAGAGCTGTCGGTCTTGCGAGGGACGTTGTGCGGACACACCGATGCAGTGTGGGGCTTGGCCTACACTTCCGCCCACCACCGCCTCCTTTCCTGCTCGGCCGATGGGACTATACGTCTTTGGAATGCTGCCACTGTTTCACCATGCCTTGCAGTTTTCAACCAGAGCGGAGGTAGCCATTAATATGTGTAGTGTGTAGTAGATACAATAATTGTCTCAAGTGTCCGTCCACATGCTGTTAATGTCATTTTTAGAATTAGGTGTTCCGACATCCGTGGACGTGTCAAGCAGCGAGCCGGCTCACGCGATCGCGTCCTTCTCTGACGGCCACGTCGGCATCTTCGACATGGAGACGCAGCAGCTGCTTCTCAAGATGGATTCAGTGGGAACAGCAGGTAAGCCAATACATTCCAAATACACAAGTACGTGCATGTTGATACCGTGATACCTCTACTTACGAAATTAATTGGTACCAAGAGTAATTTCGTAACTTTTTTTTGTCTGTTGAGATTCTTCTCGGCCAATCAACAAAGTGCTTAGTCATCCCACACTGCCTGTCAGCATCACGGCACACGAGGACAGACACATACGATTCTTGGACAACAACACTGGTATGTGGCACCTTCACAACCATGCTTTTGTCTTGGTAGTCACTTTTTGACCTGTGTGTTGTTGATGTCTCACGCAGGAAAGCTAGTGCACTCCATGGTGGCGCACTTGGATGCAGTGACAAGTCTTGCTATGGATCCAAATGGAATTTATCTTATGTCTGGAAGTAAGTCGATTTTTAACTTTGGAGTGAAAAGCGAAACATTTGGCAAAATGTTTTATTAAAATTTGTGCTAGAATTACAGTGACGAAAATGAATGAGTGAAAGACTGACATTTTGAATAATTAAAAAAATGTATACAAAATAATACAGATTTTAAAAAGCGCACAATTTACAACACACTTTTACTGAGAGAAATGATGACATTAGCAAAAAAATGACCAAGATGATTAAAAAAAATTTAAATGAAAATTTTAACCCTATTTAAAAAAAAATGTACAGCAAAATTACGTGTATGATTGTTGCTTTGCTTGTTTTCTTTTACAAAATGAAATCTTTAAAGGTGACAAATTTAGACAGTAATGTGTAGAATACACAATCCTCCAAAATATTGAGCAATGTTGTTGCCATTTTCAGGCCATGACTGCTCGGTCCGTGTATGGAACGTGTCGAGCAAGACGTGCATCCAGGAGTTTACAGCCCACCGCAAGAAGTTTGACGAGTCCATTCAGGATGTGGCCTTCCACCCGGCCAAGTGTTACATCGCTAGCGCGGGTGCCGACGCCCTGGCCAAGGTCTTTGTGTGACCGTCAACTCACGTTTAAGTGACCACTTGGGCTGGCCCGACTCCATGTACTAAAGCGCACCACCACAACATTTGCCATTTTTGATTTCCTGAGTAATTACTCCTTTCGGCGTGAGTCAAACGAACATTTTATATTGCTGGGCAGTATTCCCCTTCTTTTTCACCTACTGTTTGTTTCTTTGGGGCATTGTGGTGTTAAGAAACTATGTATAACTTATTTCAGGAGCTTCATTCAACCTATATAGGCAATTGTAAAGCAATGTTTTAATCCCATAATTCGCCTTGATAAATGGTAAACAATTATAGCTGCTTAAAATGCAATATAAGCCACAATGCATTTCTCCAAAAGAGAAATGCAAGGAAATGTCCAGGTTTTTTGTCAGACTCAGGCGCAGGCCGCCACTGAGATACGTTTGCGCACTTGATACATTTGAACTTTACAAATAATAATGTGACAAAAATAAGTATGAGATGAATTATATATTTATTTATTTATCTATTAACATATTGCTGGTCCAAGTGGAGTTACCAGGTTATATTGTGATTAATTTCACTTGTTTTCGTAAAAATGCTACTTTTAGAAAGTCTTTTTTTATTTTATTTGTGGGGTTGTAGTGAATGATCATGTTTTAGTACAATTAACAGCATAGACATCTATTGAGTTGAACTGGGAGTGGCTTATGCTAAATGGCAAAGAATTGCTTTCTGAAATGTATCACTTTATAATGGTAAATTTATCATGCTGAACTTTATTTTTCCGCTTTGGCAGCAAAACCTTTCCATGATGGCCCAAAATACTTTCCACTTAACTTACTGCTTTGCTAATGCTGATTACCTTATGATGCATATTGTGTATAAGTAATAGCTTTAATCTTATTTGTTAGAGTGGTGATGTGTATGAAAAGGTTGTATGGTGTAGAAAATGAAATTGAATTTATTTATCAACCAGCTATGAAGCTTTTTGCAAAAATTTAAGATTTATATTTGCCAATTGACATTCCAAATGCTACCTATTTTTTGCCACTCTATAAATCTTTATTGCAATGATCCATGAGTGGATAACTTTGCTTTGTTGCTTCACTGTTTTAAATGAAGGGTATTGTCCATTAATATGTACAGTGAAAGGTCATTGCTTAAATACTCTTGTTTTTACAATAAAGAAATATTATGCTAAACTTAACCATGTTATTGTACGCAAGCGTATTGCATTCACTTTAAAAATAAAAAAAAGCCCTGGCCATTTTTCAAATAATTTTTTGGGGGGTTGGTTTTATTTTTTAAAACAGTTCTAAATAATTTATTTTCCAGGGTTGTTTTTTAATGAATTAAATTAGGATTGTTTTTTGAATTTTTTTTAACTTTGGTTTTTCCAAGTAATTTAATTTCAGTTTTTTTTAATTATTGTTTTTTTTAAATCTCAATTTTTCTGATTAATTTATTTTGAAGGTGTGGCGGCACGGTGGGTGAGTGGTTAGCGCGTCTGCCTCACAGTGGGGGATCTGGGTTCAAACCCAGGTCGGTCCACCTGTATGGAGTTTGCATGTTCTCCCTGGGCCTGTGTGGGTTTTCTCCAGCTACTCTGCTTTCCTCACACATTCCAAAGACATTCATGGTAAGCTGATTAGACACTAAAATTGCTCCTAAATATGAATGAATGGTTGTTTGTCTCCTTGTGCCCTGCGATTGGCTGGCCACCAGTTCAGGGTGTCCCCTGACTCTGGTCTGAAGTCAACTGGGATAGGCTCCAGCATCCCCCGCGATCCTAGTGAGGATAAAGCGGTTCATTAGTATTGTAATGAGATGAGATGTATTTAGAAGGTTGTTTTTGTTTTGTTTTTTTCTTGAGCCAGTGCGATGACGTCATCTCCCCCAAAAATATTTTATCTACATTATGGGGGACTGGTGACCTATTAAAAATGTCTAATATTTCAAAAAGAATAAGTTCACAAACGAATGAGATGGCTTTTAAAAAAAAATTCCTGTATGGAGGGAGGGGCAACTTCACACTAATAGGGGAGCACGTGCTCATCAGCTGACGCGCCGCAGGTGCGTGTGCGTGCTCGAGTGTATTTACGCGTGGCTGGGCACGCGCATTCGTACACGCGCACTCTGTCCTACCCTTTCGCATTATCGCCGTATTATCGCCTTCGACATCGTTCATCATGCCTCCACTTGAGAGGAGCCAGCATCACAGCAAACGTTTCAAGCAGAGGAAAAGTTTCGGTAAACAAAATACAACCTATACAGTATCACGGGAAAAGCACTTACTGTTTTAACTTTTATTTCCTTGCAGCTACCCGGAAGCAAGAAGTTGCAGGAATTCGCTCCAAGTTCCCCAACAAAATCCCGGTGAGTGACTAGTTTTTAGATGACTGTCTTATTAATGAATGAACGTGATTGTGACGTCATTTCCTGTTCCCAGGTGATCATTGAGCGTTATGAGCGTGAAAAGTTTCTTCCACCTTTGGACAAAACCAAGTTTCTCGTTCCACACGAGCTCACCATGAATCAGTTTGTTACCATCATCAGGTAACATGATCTTTAATACTATCTTTTACTGGTGAAGTGGTGCACGCATGTAAATAATACCTTTTTGTTTATGAAAATATCATTTAGTTTTCAAATTTGGTTACTAAAAGAGTTCTGTTTTGTTAAACCTAACTAAAACCTAAATTGGTAGAATAAGGTGGAATTGAACAATATAGTTATCTACATGCACACAAAATTTTCCTTGATGCGTCACAGCAAAAGTCTCTATTTTAACTGCAGAAGTCCCGAGGTTGTAATGTCCCTGTCATCAACCATTTCGCTCAAGCAGTCAATTTATGTATGGACATTGGTTTATTGACAGATAGGAATGAATGGAATGTGTGCATCATGCTGCTGCGTGACTTGTCTCCACTTGGATAAGACAATGGTGGCTTAACTTGGATTTGGTTACAAAAAAAGAGCAGAAATTAAAGTATTATATATAATTTTGTGAAATGAGGAACAGAAAAAAGCAAATGGTACTAATATAATGCATCAAGTATGGTTTTTTTGCTGACTCCACCCTAAAAAATGCAACATAAGCTGTTGATGGTCAGAGTGAGGTAGGAAAAAAGTCAAAAGCTGCACTTGTGAACAAGTGGTAGAGGCAACATTTTGGTGGAAGAGTGAAATTGTCTTCTATTCCTTACAAACTTAGTCAAAAGACGTTGACGTCCAATTTTGACCCCCAGGAACCGCATGGCCCTGCTGCCGTCGCAGGCCTTCTACTTGCTGGTTAACAACAGCGGTCTAGCCAGCATGACGCTCAGCATGGCTCAGGTCTACGGAGACCATCAGGATGATGATGGCTTCCTCTACATGACTTATGCCTCACAAGAGATGTTTGGAAACCTTTAACATTTGTAACTCCCTCTGCCTTGCTCCAGTGTAAAGAAATTTTGTCTATTTTAATAAATAAATCTTATGTATACTTGTTTACAGAAAATGGGCACTCCTATTTCTTAAATTCAGTATACACCTGCTTGGATTATTCCTGATTGAAACTTTCATTAATGTATATAACCCAATAAAATTTAGTAATGCATTTCTATAGTAGTTGTATTTATGAATTGGAGCTTACTCTAATTGCAAGGCAAAGAAAGTTTGCAGAGCCTCATAAAAAATACGATAATGAAATGGGTGAAATGAATCAGTCTTTAGCAATAAATAGGACACAGTTGAAATTCTTATGGCTCTAGATCTGTTCCGTGGTGCAGTCAAATATTTATATTTTCTGGCAGCAGTTTGAGAAGGTTTGGCTGCAATGCACAAATACAACCGCTAGACGGCAGGGTGTATCCAGTCAATTGATTATAAACATACTGGTGCTTTTGATTAAACAACGATTAACTTTCCTTTTGACGGAAGCTAAAACTCGTGGTATTAGGAGGGTGTTGGGGTTGGGGCCACACTCGGCTCGAGGTGGTATTGGTTGGGCGAAGGGAAAATCTAAAGAAAATATACATATGATGCCAGTTCAAAAACAATAGCCAATCACCTTTTCGTCCGTTGCCTACAAGTGGCCAATCAGAGAGCGAGATTGATTGTTTACGGAAATCGTTCCACAGTTACATGTGAACGAGCGATCCCTGTTAAATTGTCCAATTATTCTAAATATACACCGAAATCGTGGTCGATTTTTTAACAGTGTTGTTAATGACACGTCTGTTCATAGTATCACGTAACACCCGGTTTACTTGATAAGCATGGACTGTTCAAACGAGGAGTTGGAGGTGAAAATGAAGCCCTCAAAGCGACGTCGCACCGTGGATAATAATGGAGTTAAAACACAACATGAAGAACAAGAGGACCAGCAGAAGGCTGCAGTGGACGTGGTGAGTGTGAACACGATCGTGGTGACTTCATCTGATAATACCTCAATTTCAAAGCTATATATCATATTGCATGTGTATTTTTTAAAGTAGACTAAACGTGAGTTTCCTGAATATATCAATACCACCTGACCTGTTATATCAACACCTAATAATTTTACAGCAACATTCTCCAATACTATTGCTTATACATAAGTACATTGTTCTACATTTGATTGATTCATTTTAATGTCAATTTTACTATTGCATTATATCTTCTGCAATAGAGTATTATTATGCCTGTCTACAACGCCTCCTGTTGGCTTGATGAGTGTCTGCAAGCAATATTAGACCAGGACTTCACTGGGAGAATGGAACTATCCGTGTTTGATGATGCAAGCACCGTAGGTTTCAATTGTATACATTTGCACTTATTTACTTTGACTTGAACTTTGTATAAAATCTCAGCATGCAGCTGCACTGTCTAAATTGTCTCTAAAAATTACCCTCACTGCAATAAAATAATATAGTATTTTTTTTTCCCGCTTTCCATGTATGTGCAGTGTAAATTTAACCTAGATGTATCAATTCGTTTGATCTCAAGGATGATTCCAGAAAGGTGGTGGACACCTGGAAGGAGAGGTTAGAGGGAAGGGGCATCTCAGTGGTCATCAGTGGCCACAACTCAGACCAACCAAGAGGAGGTATGTTGTGACATTCAGTTCTCGTTAGGGGCAAGTTTCCTTAATGATGGACTTCATTCATCAGATTCACACACATTATATGCATTTTCATACTTAAAATCATTTCTGGAATGATGTATTTTACCTGGCAATCTAAAGAAAGTTTTTTTTTCCTAGTGGGACATGCAAAGAATAAGGCCATTGCACAGAGCTCTGGAAAATACTTGTGTTTTCAGGATGCGGTAAGTGTCTGCCCACTTATGCTCTTTCTATCAAAACATGAGTTGTCCTATGAGGTCCAACTTGAAAAGAGTTTAATGGATTTTATTTGTTATTTTCTTGAAAAAAGTGGCTTTTTTAAAAATAGTAACGAATACTGAGATGTGATTTTGTCTACATCCTCACTCATGTTGCACATGAATTGTGAATTCTAATTCCAAATGTGTTGCAGGATGACATTATGTTGCCTCAAAGAGTTCGGCTGCAGTTTGAGGCATCTGTCCTTCATTCAAGCTCTGTAAGTTTTTCTACATGTGTTTGGTCATGACTTCACTCCCATTTTTATTGTCCCGCCTTTTTATTCTTGTACTTTCTGTTGTCTGCCCTCCCCAATTATTCCTCAGTCACAGAGCACTACCATCTGTTTGCATTGTGCTTTATTTATTCATTCATTTTCCGTAGCACTTATCCTCACAAGGGTCGCGAGGGGTGCTGGAGCCTATCCCAGCCAACTATGGGCACCAGGCAGGGGACACCCTGAATCTGTGGGCAGCCAATCGCAGGGCACAAGGAGATACAACCATTTCAAAGGGCAATTTAGAGTGTTCAACCAGCCTACCATGCATCTTTTTGGGATGCGGGAGGAAAATGGAGTACCTGGAGAAAAGCCACACAAGCCTGGGGAGAACATGCAAAGTCCATACAAGAAGGTCTGAACCTGGGATTGGACCCTTGATCTCAGAACTGTGAGGCTGATGGGTTAATCACTAGCACCCATTGTGGTTTAATGTTTTCTTCTTCTTCTGAAAGTTAACCAAATCCAAACCTTAGTGATATTATTGCACAATGTGAACAGCTGTTTTGATGTGGCACGATTTTGGAATGCAGAACAGTACCAGGATCTGGAGTTGATGTGGTCTGTGGCCCGCAAAGTCAGGGGTTAAGGGTCATGTGTGAGGGAAGTGAAGGAGACAGCAGGCCTGCCGCCCTGCGCAAACAACCTGTCCCTTTCTGTTACGCCTGTCATTTTTTTCACTTGACAGCCAAGAGTCCTAAATGCAAAACAGCTTTCAAATTAAAAAAAAAAAGAATTAAATAAAGAATCCCAACTCCCATCTGCTTTGGACTGACTATAGTTAGGTTCAGCATTAAAGCAAAACATATCAAATTCTTAATAAAACGTCTCCTTGTGTGCCCTACAACTGATTGACAACTAGGTTTTAAGCTTAGTTAGGGTCCAGCGCCTATCCCAAGGATCGGTGGTGTTGAAAATGAATGAAAACAATCTGATGGTAAAATCTAATTTCCATTAAAATCCAACTGCAATGTGTTTTCATTATAGTTGATAGGCAGTAGAGTTCGACGCGTTCCAGAAGGATCCACGGAGCGTTACACCCGCTGGATCAACACAATCACTCAAGATCAACTCCTAACACAGGTAAACCCTTTGAGCTCACTACAGTCTGTTTTATGTGGGCCTTACTGAGGGGTCATGTGGCAGCCTGCGAGCAGGTCAGTTTAAAACAGGATATGGGCCTGCCCCTTGCCGTTTCCACGGATATGTGCTAGTGGAATGGACGTGAGTTAGAGGAATGCTGGCGACCTATCTATCACTCAGAGGAAGTGGGTCACGCTGCAATGTGTCAGTAGTGGAAAGTGTTGGTAGTGGAATTGTGAAGTTTTGCAAACAAAACTCTCCTGTGAGTTTACGGTGGAGCTTCCATCTGCAGAGGACATCTGGGTATGTTTATACTGTACGGCTGCGATAGTACATGACGTCCACATTCACAGTGCCAAAATATTAATGTTTACTCCAGATGTTGTGTATTATTCACTTTTGACGAGGAAGGAGCAAACGCAGTGAGTCTATTAAAGAACTAAACTCTTGAAGATAGTCAATCATATCACCGATTAAAAGTGAGGGATCCAAGCAGAGAAACGGCTCCCTACAGTGGATAAATAATAAGGGCTCTGGCACATCGATAGTGGAGTGGTCCAGAGGTATGAATAGTTATTGGCCTCAATATATCTGTTGTGTAACTGGCAATAAAGGGCTTGTTAGTTGAGATTGGCTCCAGTTGCACTACCAACATGAGCCTGAATAAAAAATAAAGTAAACACATTTTATTGAAGAGCAGCGGCACGGTGGGTAGTGATTAGCAGATCTGACTCACAGTTCTGAGATCAAAGGTTCAATCCCGGCTCTGGCCTTCCTGTGTATCCACTATGGGAGATTTATGAGAAACAGTCTAAAAATAATCAGTAACTAGCTGTGTCCTGATATCAAATCTTTACTATAAGAAGAAAAGTGAAGAACATTGAGTACACTGTAATTCAATTTAGGTAGCAATGAAACAGGTTTGGAACTACAGTTACTGTCTGAGAAAAACACTGTCACAAGAGTGGCAGTTTCTCTTACACAAACACACACACACACACACACACACACACACATCTGCATCAAGTCTTACCAGGCTTTCATGGATGTTCTTTTGATATTACATTTCATAAGAATGTGATCAGAGACTCCATTCTTTAGCCTTAAAACCACAGGCTTCCCTTGTGCTTCTCTTTTTCTTCTCTGGCCGGGTCAAGAAGCAAAGTCAAGGTAGATGTAAACCAGAGATTTACTCAGGGTGGTGCTTGCTTAACTTGATCCAGAGCAGCACACTTGAGTGTTCATCTGCAGGACATTAGGTATGGTTATCAATAACCTTCCCAACCCTGCTCACTAGTCAAATCCAGCATCTTTCTCATGCTTTCCCACATTCTATTCATCCGATTCGTGCATTTGGCCTTAGTCTACATCTGTAAAATATTGAAATATTGCAACACAAAAGACCAATGTACGTAGGTGGATGTGCATAAACACACTCATATTTAACAGATTGCCTCCAGCCAGCTCCGAGACATTTGCATTGCTTTTTAACTATGATGATTTAGGTCAATCAGTGGTTTACACAAAACATTCACACATTTACACACTGTGTGAAATAGAGAGCAACTGAGGAAAGAAGAGTTTAAACTGAAATGGCTACAACAAGCTAAACAAGACAAATGTCACCGGATACTCATGTTAAAAAGTTGGAAAGAAGAATATAGAAAAGTTGTAAAGCATTGAAGTGTAGGTCCTTGAAGATATTAATTTCCATCTCATAATGGGGTCCCGGTGTGTTTAGGATAGGGTGCCAAGCAAAAGAGAAGCCATAATATCAGCTTTACTCTGTGTTTTCTTTGTACATTCCGGAAACATACACTTCTGATTGAGAGCATGCTTTTTGCCAAGGAGAGAATACTCACTGGCCACCTAATTAGGTACACCTTTCTAGTACTAGTTGGAGCCCAGTTTGCCTTCAGAACTATTTCAGTCCTTCATGGCATAGACTCCTCAGAATTTGGTTCATATTGATGATAGCTTCATGACCAATCTGCCATCCAATCACATCCAAAAGGTGCTCTATTGGTTTGACATCCGATCACTATGGAAGGCATTTGGGCAAAGTTAATTCATGGTCATGTTCAGGAAACAGTCTGAGATGATTCAAGCTTTGTAAGACGGTTCGTTATAATGTTGGCAGGAGCCATAATAAGATAGCTACACTGTTGTCAATAAAAGATGTACATTGTCAGCAACAATACTCGGGTCAGATGTGGCGTTGCGACAATGCTCAATTGGCACGGAGGGAAACAAAGCGTTTCAAGAAATGAATGAACAGTCAACACAGTATCTGAACATATTCCAATGCAGTATATCTTGTTGTGATTGATGTCACACTCAATGTTGTTGTATCTAGGTATACACCTCACATGGACCAACAGTTATAATGCCAACATGGTTCTGCTCGAGAGACTGGTTCCTAACTGTTGGTTGTTTCAACGAAGAGAGCAAGGTTGGAAACCACGTTTTTCCTCCATCTTGTGTCACATCTACTGATACTGTTTAAATTGGGAAATGTTCTTTTTTTACCTAACAGCCCAGCTTGTATAGTATATTAATGACCAAATGTTCTGTTGCTCCAGGAATTAACTGTAATTAATTTAATTAAGTCTAACTTCACTTCTGTTCATGTGTCACCAGGGAGTACCTGAGGATTTGATCTTTTTTTACCGGAGTCTTCGGCAAGGGGGGCTTGTCACCAGAGTGGACCACTGCTTGGTGGTGTATCGTTACCATGAGAAGGCCACCACGCACTCGGTTAAAGAGTCAGTTTCATTTTGGCCTCAAGCGCATGCACTTGCACATAGTGATGATCCTCCACCTCTTCACAGTTGCCCACTGGCATCCCAGAATCCCTCAGATCAACACATAGATATATAATCCATCACTTTGTCCGGATGCAAACTTCTCCTTACCCATTACTTCTTTACTTTCTTTTTCAATATTAATATATGTACAGTTTTCTACCAATCATCATCTTCCGTACCACTTTTTTGAAGAAGCCTATATTTAGTTGACCTTGCCTACTTTTCACCCCTTCCCCATTTGCTACTTCCTCTGACAAGTGAAACCATCATGTTCCACACCCTGGCTCACAAAGTAATTTTAGACCATGTTTGTGAGGTGAGAAGTTTTTCTACAACATCCAAGATGGTGCTAAAGACATACTGAGATAGTGTGTAAATTTATGAATGTGATGCATTTCTGTTATGCTAAAGTGTATTTCCAGTTACATTCATTTACGTATTATGAAATAATTTATAATTCCTAAAACTCAAAACAAATAATATTGATAAAATACAATAGATATGAATACATGAAAGTAGATATAGAATTATAATTGATACCTGTTGTCCACTTGTATGGAACTTTTGGATTATATTGTGACCCACATGACCAAAAATGTGGATGTCACGACTTTGAGGTCCTTTTTTTTTTAATGTTATTTGCCATATAAAGGCGTAAAGGATGTGGATGGAGATAATTAGGTTTAACTTACTGTATTTCTTTTTATGCAACTTCTGTCAGGGAAACCATTTGGAAACTGCGAGTTGAATTTCTTCAGGAGCGAGTCATTTGCAACTGGGAAAGCTTCACAATATGGAATGCTGGGAAACAAGGCCGCAAGCTGTACCGATGCCTAAACACCACAAATCAGAAGAAAGTATGTCATAAAGTCATACACTCTATTATTCGTGTAGTCATGTACACTAATTATCCATTGGCTGTAATGTTTTTTGTAGGTGAAAGCTTTCTGTGATGTGGACAGGAACAAGCTTAATAAGGGTTTTTACACTTATGAAGACTCCAAGGTGAAGTTAATTACTTTAAACCAGGGGTGTCAAACGCAGTTTAAGTGAATTGGACATCCATCATTGTCAATAGGAGGCAATGAGTTAAATTTGCGTCACTTGAATTTTAGGATACTTACAGATCACTTGCGGTAAATTTTGGATCATTTACTATTGATTTTCAGGGACTTTCCGGGATGCTTTTTCATTTGTCAATTCCTGCTGATGTTTGGCTATTTCCAAGTTACTTCATGTTAGTTTTGGGACTTTGAGGTTCTTATTAACTCATTGGCTGCCATTGAAGGCGCTGTTTTGACAGCAGGCTGGCAAATGAATGAATATGATTGTGGATAGGAAATTAAGCAAAGTGCAGTAGTGCACACACTTGATCACACAACTCACAACCATCGCATTTTACAGCGCTCTTGTTGAAAAAAAGGAAAGTATTTAATAGTGTGCGTAAAGTATTAATAAGGTACAAAGTGCCCGCGAGCTTGATCGGACCCCTTAGCAGGCCACTTCTGGCCCACGGGCCACAGATTTGACACCCCTCCTTTAAACACCTTGTATCAACGCAACTGTAGCATTCACTAATATTAACATGACATCTCCTTTTAGGAACGGCCAAAGCCCAAAATCCCAATTCTGCATTACAAAGATGCGTCACCCCCTTTTATCATCTGTGTCAAAATGGTGAGGCGAAAATGTTTTCTCTTTCTGACCCACAGCTCTGCAATTTGAGTTAACGAGATAATGAGCGAGGGCGTATGTCTGGCACAGGACGTAGCATAGAGGAGGTCTGCAGGAAATGGGGAGAGGCAGCAGCCTGATCTTTGATCACATGGCACTTGAATAAACATCAACAGAGGGGCTTTACTGAAATCAACTTGGTCACATTTTGAAAACAGGTTTTTGCAAATTCCACTTTTTAAAGTGCACGCACATGCAAAAACAAACAATGACCACGTAATTCAGGCTGGCGGGTGACAAATAGTCTCTTTATCGCTCAGATTCAGACATCAAATCGCCACTGACTCCCATACTAATTGGTCAATTTGGGGAATTAGACCTGAAGTCAATATCATTTTCTCTGGCAAACACATGGACTCAATCCCAAATTCGTCAGCCAAACGCCAGACTGCTTTTTTTCAATCATAGAATGTGTTTTGGATGGGCTTAGAAGCTCAAGTTACATTTGATTTGTGTTTGTTCGTTGCTTTTTTTATGTGGGTGGACATTTTTGAGCATTAGATTACTTTAATTAGAACTTTGTAGAAAGGAAGTCATCAGGACTACTTGAGAAAATTTTAGTTTTGCCTAAAAATAATGTTTGATCGAGATTTATGGAAGAAAGATTTTGCAAAAGTTTTCTGCTATCAACACGGTATGTTTCTAATGTGTTAGGACATGACAGGTGGCGTTCTAGAGGAAAACCTCAACTCATTACAGCTGAAAGAAGGGGTGGACTTCTTCCATTTCAACTGACTGCTCGGGGCTAAGCCGGACATTGGAGGTCGGATACATTGAACATTGCTAATGACATATTGTCCATGTGTAAATTTTCGCTGAGGAATGGCCTTCCAAGTTGGAAAGATAAGCATGTCTAGAAGAATTAAAACATTGTGAAAAATTTAAAGGAGCATTTTTTTTTCATTCATGACTCACTCCACATAAGTAAAATATTTTAAACGTCACCTTTTTGGTTATTATGGTGATAATGGGTTACACATTCATTCAATACAACGTTTTGGTGTTGCATTGACATTTTCCCTCAGAACATCGGCACTTATGCGTCTTGTCTTTCAACTTTCTCCCAAAAACAACCCATATTTTTTTATAAGGTTCAAGTCAGGGGAGTTGAAGCACAGTTAATACCATGGAGAAATTAAGAGTATCTGGTCCAGCCCTTATAGAGTAGATTTTATCACTGTAAATGGTTTTATTCTACTTATACAGTTTTCTGTATACTTTTTTTTGTAAATTATTGGCCTACAAAATGGGGTCAAACATTTTGGAACACCCTACATATGTAATATATTTTGTGCTTTTGATGCTGTTCTTCATGGCAAGAAGATAAAAGCAATGCTTCAACTGTGACCCATTAAAGTCCTTTCTTATATATTTATCTTCTTGGAGTACAAACATTTTCCTCAAAGATGATGTTATGGATACAGTTGTTATTTGTTTTTATCAAAGGTTGGACTTGTACAGTTAAATATTTTCATGTTAAAAGATGTCAGGGAGTGAGTGTCCCATCAGAACATTGAACTTGCAATGGGTGTGACCTCCTTGTCTGATGCAACCACATCTGCTACAAACATGGAGCATGAAGCATTTTCCAAAAATTCCTATGAAGCAATATTGTCTTCAAGAAAGCAAAGCTCTGATGCATAAAGCCTCACGAAAAGTTTAATTTACCTCACAGAGCGTGAAACTTATCTGCCTGGAGCCAAACAGATCTTGCAAATCTTCAGTGTTCCTTTCTTTTCATAAATCTGCACTCTGCAAATAAAATACAAAAAATCCTGAATTGTCCAAGTTCTTCTGGACCTAAATGTACAAGACCAGTTCCAATAAGGTTGGTATGTTGTGTTAAACATCAAAACAGAACACAATGGTTTCCAATTCATGTTAACAGTACAAAGACAAGAAATTTGATGTGCAAACTGATAAAAATTGTATGGCTGCAACACATTCCAGAAAAGTTGGGACGGGTGGCAAAAACAATGAGAACGTTTAGGACTGCTTATCTAACACAAGGGAACAAGTAATTGGGGTGGGCGGGTGCCATGATTGGCTATAAATTGAGCCAATTGACACTTGTTTCAATAGTGTCTTCATTCTGAAAGGTGGCCTTGCTTGCAGTGCAGATTGTCCCCCATTAGAAATGTGTAGTGCATTATGAAGCGTAAAATATGACAACCGAGACCCTAGACTGTTGAACAGCTGAAGCGTACATCAAGCAAGTATGGGGAAAAAATCCCCCTACAAAGCATCAACAATGACTGTTTTCGTTTATTCAGTGGTGTGCCGTCAGGGCCTTCAAGGCCTTCTCTGCTGGCCTAAGAAATATCTGAATCACAGACTGATGTTAAATATATTTTGTCCATGAATACTTAAATAATTCCAAATTGTCTGTTAGCTTCCTTTCATTGCTTTTCCCCCTGGTTGCACTGCTTCCAGATGTGTTTTCATATTGAAGCATTTAACCAATCACATTTCAGCCATTATTTGTTGCCAGGGTCAGAAATCTGCCTCAAGATCTTCACAATCAGTTCTGCAGGCTCTGCTGCATTAAACAAGCGTCGATAAGACTGTTGCTTTAATCAATCACAATTCGATTTGGTGACACCAAGGCCTTCTCGCAGGCGTAGGGATACGTCATTGCCTTCTTGCAGGCGTAGGGATACGTCATCACTTTCACAAACTATGATTGGCCAGTGATAGAGTGGACTAGCCAGAGCTACCAAACTGTACCTGGAGTGAGCTACACAAACAAATATATTGTTGTGTTGATTTAATAGCGGTTTTAAATGGTCATGGTCATTTTTGCAAGACAAAAGCTTTACTTTACGTGGTCATTTTTGCAAGAAAAAAGCCTTACTATACGTGGTCATTTTTGCAAGAAAAAAGCCTTACTATACATGGTCATTTTTGCAAAAAAAGCCTTACTATACTACATGGTCATTTTTGCAAAAAAAGCCTTACTATACTACATGGTCATTTTTGCAAGAAAAAAGCCTTATTATACACGGTCATTTTTGCAAGAAAAAAAGCCTTACTATACATGGTCATTTTTGCAAGAAAAAAAGCCTTACTATACATGGTCATTTTTTCCAAAAAAAAAAGCCATACTATACATGGTCATTTTTGCAAGAAAAAAAGCCTTACTATACATGGTCATTTTTGCAAAAAAAAAGCCTTACTATACATGGTCATTTTCCCCCCCAAAAGAAGCCGTACTATATCATTTTTCCCTTGAATAGAAACAACCATGTGTAGTCAATACTTTCCATTAAAGACAAATTAAAGTGTGGCCACTTCATAGTGTAGAGGTTTGTTCATCTGACTGCCATGTAGGCAGGTGGGGTTCAAATCCAAGGTAGGAATCATTTTTCCCTTGAATAGAAACAACCATGTGTAGTCAATACTTTCCATTAAAGACAAATTAAAGTGTGGCCACTTCATAGTGTAGAGGTTTGTTCATCTGACTGCCATGTAGGCAGGTGGGGTTCAAATCCAAGGTAGGAATCATTTTTCCCTTGAATAGAAACAACCATGTGTAGTCAATACTTTCCATTAAAGACAAATTAAAGTGTGGCCACTTCATAGTGTAGAGGTTTGTTCATCTGACTGCCAGTAGGCAGGTGGGGTTCAAATCCAAGGTAGGAATCATTTTTCCCTTAAATAGAAACAACCATGTGTAGTCAAGACTTTCCAATAATGACAATCTTAAGTGTGGCCACTTCATGGTGTAGAGGTTCACTCACCTGACTCTCATGTAGGCATTTGGGGTTCGAATCCCAGTTGGGAATCATTTTTCCCTTCAATAGAAACAACCATGTGTAGTCAAGACCTTCCAATAATGAAAAAGTAAAGTGTGGCCAATTAGTGGTGTGGAGGTTCGTTCACCTGACTGCCATGTGGGAGGCTGGGGTTCGAATCCCAGTTGGGAAACGTTTTCCCTTAGTTGTTTCTATATATTTGTAGTCAAGACCTTCCAATAATGACAAAGTAAAGTGTGGCCAATTCATGGTGTAGTGGTTCACTCACCTGACTGCCATGTGGGAGGCTGGGGTTCAAATCCCAGTTGGGAACCATTTTCCCTTAGTTGTTTCTGTATATTTGTAGTCAAGACCTTCCAATAATGACAAAGTAAAGTGTGACCACTTCATGGCGTAGAGGTTTGTTCACCTGACTGCCATGTGGGCAGCTAGGGTTCGAATCCTGATCGGGAAACATTTTCCCTTAATTATTTCTATATATTTGTGGTCAAGACTTTCCAATAATGACAAAGTAAAGTATGGCCAATTTGTGGTGTAGAGGTTCACTCACCTGACTGCCATGTGGGAGGCTGGGGTTCGAATCCCAGTTGGGAAACATTTTCCCATAGCTGTTTCTATATATTTGTAGTCAAGACCTTCCAATAATGACAAAGTAAAGTGTGGCCAATTTGTGGCGTGGAGGTTTGTTCACCTGACTGCCATGTGGGAGGCTGGGGTTCGAATCCCGGTCGGGAAACATTTTCCCTTAATTATTTCTATATACAGACGCTCCCCTACTTACGAACATTCAACTTACGAACAACGGTACATACGAACATGTCTGCAAATTGCGTTTAATTCCAAAAATGTTCGAAAGTCCAATTTTGTATTTCGCGCCTTTTTCGGAGTAGTACTTCTTTCCGCCGCTAATACCGACGCCTGGCGCTGTGAGAGCTCAGCTCACCCAGCATCTACCTTCTTCTTCGTTGCAATGCAGAAGTGCGTGAATGTATCTCCAGTGTGCAAAGAACCTTTTTCATTTGTATCATTAAATATCTCATGCATCCAATATTGAATATGGTTGGTAAAAAGCTAAAGGCTTCTATTGAGGGAGTTGCAAGGAAGAGGCAAGCCATTTCATTTGAAACGAGTGGCAATAATAACGAAGCTTGATGCGCGTGAGAGTGGTGAGCGTTTCACGGGCATTGAATCGTTCGACCGTCAGTACCATTTATAAACAGAAAGATCGAGCAGCAGGACCCAAATATTGAACGTTGCACAAAGTTTGCAAATCAATTGAATGATGCCATACAGTGCTACCACATCATTTATGATGAAAAAAAGAAGAAAACTGTGCAATCGTCATTAGGTCGCTTCTTTTGGCCAGTTTCTAATACATAAATCTCTCTCTCTCTCTACAGTACTGTACATATTCTCTCCATTTTATTAATTTTTTTTTTCAGTACAAACCAATGCGTGTTACTTATACAAGCCTTAAACATACAAATGCACTGATATAAACCTTCAATATACTTATATCGGCCTTAAACATAAATTATAATACAAAATATAGCACTGAATCAACTTACAAACAAATTCAACTTATGAACAATCGCTCGGAACCAATTGCGTTCGTAAGTAGGGGAGCGTCTGTATATGTTTTGACGAAAGTTTGGCGACACTCTTTTTCCTTGTCGACGATAATGTCAAATATTTATTCATCTTATTAGACGTGCTTCATAACTGAGCAAAGAATACCCCGAGATTTGGTACAAACGTAAAGCTGGCATGCAAAATGACTTGAATGGCTGGACATCGTAAGGCTTTTTCTTTTTAAAAAAAAAGTGGTCTGTGTAAAGTAAAGCTTTTATTTGTATAAAAAATAAATACTATGTATATATAGTCAGGCTTTTTTCTTTAAAAATGACCATGTATATTAAGGGTTTTTATTAAAAAATGACCAGGTATAGTAAGGCCTTTTTATTTTAAAAAAAACGACCATGTACAGTAAAGCGTTTTTTTTAAAAGACGACATAGTATAGTAAGGCTTTTTTTTCTTAAAAAATGACATAGTATAGTAAGGCTTTTTTCTTAAAAAACAACATAGTATAGGCTTTTTTCTTTAAAGACGACATAGTATAGTAAGGCTTATTTTCTTTAAAAACGACACAGTATAGTTAGGCTTTTTTGTCTTTAAAAACGACATAGTATAGTAAGGCTTTTTATTTACAAAAAAAGACCATGCATAGTAAGGCTTTTTTTCTTAAAAAACGACATAGTATAGTAAGGCTTTTTTTCCTAAAAAAACGACATAGTATAGCATGGCATTTTTTCTTGAAAAACGACATAGTAGAGGAAGGCTTTTTCCCTAAAAAACGACATAGTATAGTATGGCTTTCCCCCCTAAAAAACGACATAGTATAGTATGGCTT
Source organism: Stigmatopora argus (assembly GCF_051989625.1). Classification (NCBI taxonomy): domain Eukaryota; kingdom Metazoa; phylum Chordata; class Actinopteri; order Syngnathiformes; family Syngnathidae; genus Stigmatopora; species Stigmatopora argus. The sequence goes on from NC_135393.1 coordinate 12,609,481, forward strand.
TTTTCCTTTAAAAAACGACATAGTATAGTATGGCTTTTTTCCTTTAAAAAACGACATAGTATAGTATGGCTTTTTTCCTTTAAAAAACGACATAGTATAGTATGGCTTTTTTCCTTTAAAAAACGACATAGTATAGTATGGCTTTTTTCTTTTAAAAAACGACATAGTATAGTAAGGCTTTTTTTCCTAAAAAACGACATAGTATAGCATGGCTTTTTTTCTTGAAAAACGACATAGTAGAGGAAGGCTTTTTCCCTAAAAAACGACATAGTATAGTATGGCTTTTTTCCTAAAAAACGACATAGTATAGCATGGCTTTTTTTCTTGAAAAACGACATAGTAGAGGAAGGCTTTTTCCCTAAAAAACGACATAGTATAGTATGGCTTTTTTCCTTTAAAAAACGACATAGTATAGTATGGCTTTTTTCCTTTAAAAAACGACATAGTATAGTAAGGCTTTTTTCCTTTAAAAAACGACATAGTATAGTATGGCTTTTTTCCTTTAAAAAACGACATAGTATAGTAAGGCTTTTTTTCCTTTAAAAAACGACATAGTATAGTATGGCTTTTTTCCTTTAAAAAACGACATAGTATAGTATGGCTTTTTTCCTTTAAAAAACGACATAGTATAGTAAGGCTTTTTTCCTTTAAAAAACGACATAGTATAGTATGGCTTTTTTCCTTTAAAAAACGACATAGTATAGTAAGGCTTTTTTTCCTTTAAAAAACGACATAGTATAGCATGGCTTTTTTTCTTGAAAAACGACATAGTAGAGGAAGCCTTTTTTTCTTAAAAAACGATATTGTATAGTAAGGCTTCTTTTCTTAAAAAACGACATAGTATAGTAAGGCTTTTTTTCTTTAAAAAATAACATAGCAAGTAAGGCTAAGAGAGTCGGAGAATAAATCTGACTTCTGATTCTTCACCTTCTAGTTGTTGCTGTGGTCCACTGGCAAAATCATTGGGTCAGAACATGAGGCGGGAATCAGGAGTGAGTTCAATTCCACTCGTTGCAATTCTCAAATTGTTTATTGAGGTAATGAAAAGGATAAATACAACTTCCAACTTTACTGTGGTGCAGTGGCAAAGACAATGGGTCAGAATTTCAGGTGGACTCAAGTTCAAATCAGAAGTGAGTTTGATTCCACTCTTTGCAATTCTCAAATTGTTTATTTAGGTAATGAAAAGGATAAATATAACTTCCAATCACATCATTTCAGAAGACACTGTGGTCCAGTGGCAAGAACAATGGGTTGAAATTGAAGTTGGACACAAGTTCAAATCTGGAGTGAGTTCAACTCCACTCTTTGCAAATCTCAAATTGTTTATTGAGGTGATGAAAATGATAAATATAACTTCCAATCACCTCATTTCAGAAGTCACTATGGTCCAGTGGCAAGAACAATGGGTTGAAATTGAAGTTGGACACAAGTTCAAATCTGGAGTGAGTTCAAGTCCACTCTTTGCAAATCTCAAATTGTTTATTGAGGTGATGAAAATGATAAATATAACCTCCAATCACCTCATTTCAGAAGTCACTGTGGTCCAGTGGCAAGAACAATGGGTTGAAATTGAAGTTGGACACAAGTTCAAATCTGGAGTGAGTTCAAGTTCACTCTTTGCAATTCTCAAATTGTTTATTTAGGTAATGAAAAGGATAAATATAACTTCCAATCACATCATTTCAGAAGACACTGTGGTCCAGTGGCAAGAACAATGGGTTGGAATTGAATTTGGACACAAGTTCAAATCTGGGGTGAGTTCAAGTCCACTCTTTGCAAATCCCAAATTGTTTATTGAGGTGATGAAAATGATAAATATAACTTCCAATCACTTCATTTCAGAAGTCACTGTGGTCCAGTGGCAAGAACAATGGGTTGAACTTGAAGTTGGACACAAGTTCAAATCTGGAGTGAGTTCAAGTCCACTCTTTGCAAATCTCAAATTGTTTATTGAGGTGATGAAAATCATAAATATAACCTCCAATCACCTCATTTCAGAAGTCACTGTGGTCCAGTGGCAAGAACAATGGGTTGAAATTGAAGTTGGACACAAGTCCAAATCTGGAGTGAGTTCAAGTCCACTCTTTGCAATTCTCAAATTGTTTATTTAGGTAATGAAAAGGATAAATATAACTTCCAATCACATCATTTCAGAAGACACTGTGGTCAAGTGGCAAGAACAATGGGTTGAAATTGAAGTTGGACACAAGTTCAAATCTGGAGTGAGTTCAAGTCCACTCTTTGCAAATCTCAAATTGTTTATTGAGGTGATGAAAATGATAAATATAACCTCCAATCAACTCATTTCAGAAGTCACTGTGGTCCAGTGGCAAGAACAATGGGTTGAAATTGAAGTTGGACACAAGTTCAAATCTGGAGTGAGTTCAAGTCCACTCTTTGCAATTCTCAAATTGTTTATTTAGGTAATGAAAAGGATAAATATAACTTCCAATCACATCATTTCAGAAGACACTGTGGTCCAGTGGCAAGAACAATGGGTTGAAATTGAAGTTGGACACAAGTTCAAATCTGGAGTGAGTTCAAGTCCACTCTTTGCAAATCTCAAATTGTTTATTGAGGTGATGAAAATCATAAATATAACCTCCAATCACCTCATTTCAGAAGTCACTGTGGTCCAGTGGCAAGAACAATGGGTTGAAATTGAAGTTGGACACAAGTCCAAATCTGGAGTGAGTTCAAGTCCACTCTTTGCAATTCTCAAATTGTTTATTTAGGTAATGAAAAGGATAAATATAACTTCCAATCACATCATTTCAGAAGACACTGTGGTCCAGTGGCAAGAACAATGGGTTGAAATTGAAGTTGGACACAAGTTCAAATCTGGAGTGAGTTCAAGTCCACTCTTTGCAAATCTCAAATTGTTTATTGAGGTGATGAAAATGATAAATATAACCTCCAATCAACTCATTTCAGAAGTCACTGTGGTCCAGTGGCAAGAACAATGGGTTGAAATTGAAGTTGGACACAAGTTCAAATCTGGAGTGAGTTCAAGTCCACTCTTTGCAATTCTCAAATTGTTTATTTAGGTAATGAAAAGGATAAATATAACTTCCAATCACATCATTTCAGAAGACACTGTGGTCCAGTGGCAAGAACAATGGGTTGAAATTGAAGTTGGACACAAGTTCAAATCTGGAGTGAGTTCAAGTCCACTCTTTGCAAATCTCAAATTGTTTATTGAGGTGATGAAAATGATAAATATAACCTCCAATCACCTCATTTCAGAAGTCACTGTGGTCCAGTGGCAAGAACAATGGGTTGAAATTGAAGTTGGACCCAAGTTCAAATCTGGAGTGAGTTCAAGTCCACTCTTTGCAAATCTCAAATTGTTTATTGAGGTGATGAAAATGATAAATATAACTTCCAATCACCTAATTTCAGAAGTCACTGTGGTCCAGTGGCAAGAACAATGGGTTGAAATTGAAGTTGGACACAAGTTCAAATCTGGAGTGAGTTCAAGTCCACTCTTTGCAAATCTCAAATTGTTTATTGAGGTGATGAAAATGATAAATATAACCTCCAATCACCTCATTTCAGAAGTCACTGTGGTCCAGTGGCAAGAACAATGGGTTGAAATTGAAGTTGGACACAAGTTCAAATCTGGAGTGAGTTCAAGTCCACTCTTTGCAAATCTCAAATTGTTTATTGAGGTGATGAAAATGATAAATATAACTTCCAATCACCTAATTTCAGAAGTCACTGTGGTCCAGTGGCAAGAACAATGGGTTGGAATTGAAGTTGGACACAAGTTCAAATCTGGAGTGAGTTCAAGTCCACTCTTTGCAAATCTCAAATTGTTTATTGAGGTGATGAAAATGATAAATATAACCTCCAATCACCTCATTTCAGAAGTCACTGTGGTCCAGTGGCAAGAACAATGGGTTGAAATTGAAGTTGGACACAAGTTCAAATCTGGAGTGAGTTCAAGTCCACTCTTTGCAAATCTCAAATTGTTTATTGAGGTGATGAAAATGATAAATATAACTTCCAATCACCTAATTTCAGAAGTCACTGTGGTCCAGTGGCAAGAACAATGGGTTGAAATTGAAGTTGGACACAAGTTCAAATCTGGAGTGAGTTCAAGTCCACTCTTTGCAAATCTCAAATTGTTTATTGAGGTAATGAAAAGGATAAATATAACTTCCAGTCACATCATTTCAGAAGTCACTGTGGTCCAGTGGCAAAGTCAATGGGTCAGAGAGACCTCAAGTTAGTTAGTTTGACTGCCATGTGGGAGACTGGGGTTCGAATCCCGCTCTCGTTTGACTGATCACTACACTAGTAGTTCAGTAAATGGGTAATCCTTTTTTCATTCAAATAAAGACTTAGTCATTTTTTTCAGCAAAACAATATTTCCGGTCAGCCTTCGGCTGACCGGAAGACAGTTGGGAGGGGGGATCCCTGGTGGTGTTCGACAGTCGGCCTGCGGCCGACTGCCGACACCATACAGTCGTTGACTGGCGACACCGGGACGTGAACCCTCGACACCCACGTCGAAGGCAGGTGACTAACCCACTACACCACGAGGCGGCCCGCCTATACATGATTGGAAGTCATATTTATCCTTTTCATTACCTAAATAAACAATTTGAGAATTGCAAAGAGTGGAATTGAACTCACTCCTGATTTGAACTTGAGTCCACCAGAAGTTCTGACCATTTGTCTTTGCCACTGGACCACAGTGACTTCTGAAATGAAGTGATTGGAAGTTATACTTATCCTTTTCATTACCTCAATAAACAATTTGAGAATTGCAAAGAGTGGAATTGAACTCACTCCTGATTTGAACTTGAGTCCACCAGAAGTTCTGACCATTTGTCTTTGCCACTGGACCACAGTGACTTCTGAAATGAAGTGATTGGAAGTTATATTTATCCTTTTCATTACCTCAATAAACAATTTGAGAATTGCAAAGAGTGGAATTGAACTCACTCCTGATTTGAACTTGAGTCCACCAGAAGTTCTGACCGTTTGTCTTTGCAACTGGACCACAGTGACTTCTGAAATGAAGTGATTGGAAGTTATATTTATCCTTTTCATTACCTCAATAAACAATTTGTGAATTGCAAAGAGTGGAATTGAACTCACTCCTGATTCCCACCTCAAGTTCTGAACCAATATTTTTGCCACTGGACCACAGCAATAACTAGGAGAAGAATCAGAAGTCAGATTTATTCTCCGACTTTCTTAGCCTTACTATACTATGTCGATTTTTTAAAGAAAAAAGCCTTACTATATACAGACGCTCCCCTACTTACGAACATTCAACTTACGAACAACGGTACATACGAACATGTCTGCAAATTGCATTTAAGTCCAAAAATGTTCGCAAGTCCAATTTTGTATTTCGCGCCTTTTTCGGAGTAGTACTTCTTTCCGCCGCTAATACCGACACCTGGCGCTGTGAGAGCTCAGCTCACCCAGCATCTACCTTCTTCTTCGTTGCAATGCGAAAGTGCGTGAATGTATCTCCAGTGTGCAAAGAACCTTTTTCATTTGTATCATTAAATATCTCATGCATCCAATATTGAATATGGTTGGTAAAAAGCTAAAGGCTTCTATTGAGGGAGTTGCAAGGAAGAGGCAAGCCATTTCATTTGAAACGAGTGGCAATAATAACGAAGCTTGATGCGCGTGAGAGTGGTGAGCGTTTCACGGGCATTGAATCGTTCGACCGTCAGTACCATTTATAAACAGAAAGATCGAGCAGCAGGACCCAAATATTGAACGTTGCACAAAGTTTGCAAATCAATTGAATGATGCCATACAGTGCTACCGCATCATTTATGATGAAAAAAAGAAGAAAACTGTGCAATCGTCATTAGGTCGCTTCTTTTGGCCAGTTTCTAATACATAAATCTCTCTCTCTCTCTCTCTACAGTACTGTACATATTCTCTCCATTTTATTAAATGTTTTTTTTTCAGTACAAACCAATGCGTGTTACTTATACAAGCCTTATATAAATCTGCAATGGTGACACAATTTTTCAGACAGTAACAAACCAAACCATGTTCTTTGAGTAAGACCTTGCTCTGTCTAAATACAAACTGTCCCCTTAACCCCCTTTGGTGATAAAGCACTAGGGAGATGATCAAAACGAACCCTAATGGAGAATCTATGAGAGAGAGCGTAAACATAGTTTTACTCTGTTTACACTCCATCTGTCTGCAGACATCAGGCCTGATAACATACACACACATGCACGGACAATAAATGACACTGACCCTAGAGGCCGTTAGCCAAATAAACCTGCAGCTAGCAGGGCAACAGATAAGAGTCGGGTGTGTTTGGGTGAAGATGGCGTTTAGAGGTCAGACACTGAAGGCCTTTTAACACATTCCTTTGTTTCTTCGTTTTTGGTTTTTTTCAGGCTATGCAAACCTGCAAGGCCAAAGCAAACAAGCTGACATCTGTCTTTTTGATATTTCAACATAAATCTATATTGGGCCGACAAGACAATAACTACAAAAAAAGAAATGTTTTACTCTATTGGGTTTAAGTCGGAAAACCTTCCTTGCAGAGGACACATGAATTTGAGTTGCTTTTTAGAGTGTGACCTGTTCATAATTGGCTTGTGTGTTATTTATATCTTTATCACAGGTGTCAAACTCAAGGCCTGAAGACGAGATCCGCACCACATTTGTGTGCCCACCACATTTTTTTTTGGGTGGCCCGATGTGCAATGACTTAATATTTTCTTCTCCTATATTAGATTCTTTGGATTTTTTGTAATCCAATTTTGCTGTTTAAAGGATGAGTCAAAGAAAACTTTGCTTCATTTGCAGTCTTACATGACTGATGCAAAATCCTACATAATGTCCTTTTTCCCTTAATTCCCCTGAAGGTTCCTTTGAGCTCAAGCTGTATGCAGACCACTACAGCTCTGATGCCCCTGATGGAAATCCTGTTCCATTATTTTTTTAAGAAGAAGGGAGTGTGCTGTGTTAGCAGGGAGGAAGTCAGAGCCATGACGGTCGTAATCAGATACTGTGGAATGTGCGCGTGTGTTTGTGTGCGTGTGTCTCACCATAAGGAAACATTGCGTGAAGAGACAAAGTGTTTCCCCCTCATCGGACTCCTCGAGAGGGGCCAGGTGGAACAAGGAAGCAGATCAAATACTTTCTATCCTGCAGAAAAAGACCACATGAGGTCAAAGCACACATCAATGGTTACCTGGCTGGATCACACACTCCCTTTACCACCTTCATATTTTGGCATCAATGATTAAAGTCAGCATCTTTTTTTAAAACTCTGGAAAAAACCCAAGATCAGAATAGATCCAAATTTAGTTGTAATCGGATTTACCAAGTATCAGTATGAGTACTCCGAGGAAACTTCAATTAAAAGTTAATGTCTCTGCTCGAACACAAAGAGGAATGCTTTTTTTTTTTTTAATGAGTGTGGCGGTCTTTAGGTATTTCTCGAAATTCACTTGACTGCTTTGGCACCCAGTGGGAATGTGACAAGGAGGCAACATAGTTGCTGTTTCAACTATTTTCTCACGGGAAAACCATTGAGACGTTTAGAGCACACGTGTGACTTTTGCTTGAATCTGAAACATTCCAAGTACAAAACAATGCCGTATTTTTGCTGCTGTTGATTTTCAATTACTGTATGTACAAAAGACACTTGGCAAAATAAAATAATCTAAAAGAAAAGCCTTTCACGTTCATATTATCAGAAAAAAATATTACCTGCAAGTGTTTGTTCCGGTTAATATTTAAGCCAATTCCTGCTATGTACTTAAAATTTAAATAAACAGGCACTTATTTGGTGGGGGAAGATTTGAAGCAATTTAGCCTCCTGTCTTGTTGAAAAAAAAATCATATTTTTTACTGGCCTTTCATATATCAGAGCGCAGAAGAAAATGGTTGCCGTCAGCCCAACCAGTCCAAATGAATTGTGAATTGGACGTCTCTCACCGTCAATGGCAGTGTTACATAAACAGGAACAAATATACTAATTTCCCAAATTAGGGCATGAATTGGTAACATTTTGCGTCCTCATCTTGCTTTAGTTAACGCAGAATCGCCTGAACTTTTACTTTCAACTGTTGACAGATTTGGTTGTGGGCGTGGCTTGGGGCGACCACTCGCGTGTCCAGTCATCTTGTGGCACGCGCCCATCGTGCACATGCAGACGGACCTATTTAAAGAGGCGAGAGGTATCCACACGCCACACAGAAGCCCAAAGTTTCTCACGGTTCGGTACTTTATCCGCACATGTACTTTTGAGCCTACAAACCATGTAGTTTAGGCGGTTCGAAATACCTTACGTGGATATCGGTTCTAGCGGTCCGGTGGGGGTCAGCATGGTCCAGCCGTGGGCTTTTCTTCACCTGATCGCCGTGGTTCTTGTGTACCAGACCGGGGCTCAGTATTCCAGCGATCGGTGTAGCTGGCGAGGAAGGTAGGGAAATGCTCTTAAAATTGATTTTTTTAGGAATGTTCTTTGCTCCTTTACTGTGTTTTCAAAAAAAATGTTAACTACCACAGCACATACACAGAGTTCTTTACACATCTATATATAGTAGTAGTAGTAGTTTTGCCAGGCAGATGGATTATATGAAAAAAATGTCACAGAAAATGGAGAGGTTTTATGTTAGGTTTCACAGCTGTTTAATTTTTGGGGGGTGTGGAATACAAAAGCCATTCAATTTTGATGTAGTTTGCTCTATCACATTAACTTTTTGATATATCGATCCCTGTTTTCTTCCTATTATATTGAGTTTGATTTATTTAGTAAAGTGTGTGCAAGTAGTACAACATAAAACAGTAAATAGGAAAGCTGTGGAGAAAAAAAAACATACTGAAAATAATTGTCAAACAGTTCACTTATAAACAGTAAAAAAATGCATTTCTGATGATTTTCATTTGGATAATCTGTTCCCTATTTTTTCTCTCTCCACCTAACATGTTTATTTAAAATGTGAAAATGCAATCCACAGTACCCAGGAAAAGAATGTCTAATCTCTAGTTCCTATCTTGAGTAAACAAAACCATATGGAACCTTTGATCACTTGTCAAGCCTTAAAAAAATAAAAAACGAGAGGCAGGACTTCTCATGTGGCGCCGTGAACTTAATCTAACTTCTAACGACTTAATAACCCCCTGTCGTTTTAGGGTGTCGAGGTTTGCTTGTGTGCGACTGCACGCTGACCACATAGACTTTACGTTTTTACTATCTTCCCAAGCCGTGAACTGCATGTTTTGAAATCTCTTCTAGTGGTTTGAGTCACGAATCGCATCGCAGAGATGTGGAGCAAGTCTACCTTCGTTGCTCCCAGGGCTGGCTGGAGTGGCTCTACCCGACCGGCGCCCTCATCGTCAACCTGCGACCAAACACTGAGCCCTCACCAGCAAACTTGGCTGCTCTCCATGTGTGCATCAAACCCCAGACTCACTCAAAGGTAGGTTTTTTTCCTCCACAGTGGTACAAATCACCCTCAACTGATTCTATGTGTCATCACAAAGGGTTCTCACCTGTATTTGGAGCGAGGTGGCGATTTGAGGCTGCTGATGGCCGAGAGCGAAAAGCCCCAGGAAAAGATCTTTTGTTTCGGAATGACCGACGGAGCTCTTTTTGTGGAGGCTGTCCCCCACGCGGACATCAGTCGGAGGATAACTGCTTTCCGGTATGAACTGGTGTCCGCCCGAAGTCCTGGTGCGCACTTGTACCCACAGCTTCACCCTGGTCTTGGTAAGAGAATCAATCCTATTGTGACATATTAAAGCAGACTTTAAGTAAAATTTTAATGATAACAAACAAAATTTACATATTTTCCCTTGTTTTTTAAATTTAAACTGTATCTTTTGTAAAAATAAAGCTAAAGACGAGAATTTTTTTCTATTAATTGAAATAAATACTAGTATGAGATTTAAAGCTTCACCACAAAGTGCTGAAACAACAACAAACAAACAGACGAATACATAAATAATCAATAAATAACTTGATAAGTAGCAACAGCATAAATAAGTATGCATGCGCACAAATAACAACAGCAAACAAATTAACTGATAAATAATAATACATTAATTAATTAATAAATAGTGGTCAGCATAGGTAAGTACGGATATGAGTGAGAATCTTACTTTTTTAGCCCTTAATCATGCTATATATTGAATTGAATGCTTTTATTGTATGGACATTTACTGATTAAAAACAACAATGGAGTGGTTTTCTCCTATGTTTGAGAAATCATTGAATCTCTCTTGTCTGCCGGTGAGGGCAGCTGAAACACTCGGTGGTACCAATCTCCGCCTTTTTCCTCAAATCCCACTTCTGCTCTGACATATATTGCACTGCTTTGAGTGTTGATGAGGTCTGTTATTATGTAATCCTCCTCGATTTGTTGCTCATCGTTTCTAATGCAATGCAAAGGCCTGTATTGACAGTGATGGGAGTAAATGTGACGAGACAAAATTGCGAGCAAAAGGCCGTATTGGCTGTTTCATTCCTGACTGACATCCCCTCCCCTTTGCCGGCATGTCTCGGCTAGACTTAAGAAAACAAACAGCCCAATCAAAAGGTCACATCGGGATCAAACACAAAAGTCAGCTAACCGGCCCTCGGCTGTCAATCAAGAAAAGATTCCCCCCATTCGAGACGTCTTGGTTCGGCCACCCATATGAATGAAGTAGCTTGACAGCTTTAAAAAAAACATGCAGACAATTAGACAGGTGTCTTGTTGAATATAATGTGATAGTCATACTTTTTTTTCTCTCTTTTCTACTGTAGTTACATGTGAACCGTGTTCGGATGAAGAAGTTCTGATGGCTGTCTGCACCAGTGACTTTGGTAAACACAAACACTTTCACATTTTCATGAATGTTTTTGTTATACTTTTTCTGTTTTGGAATGATACTATATATTTGCAATTTTTGGATCATTTCCATTTGGTTTGGGGAATTTCCAGGCTGCTTCCTGATCATACTGCTTTCTGCTGATTTTTGGGGCATATTCAGGCTGCTTCCTATTGGTTTTGGGGCATTTTAAGCTTTCTTAACTCATTGGCCGCCATTTACGGCAGGGGGCGAAAGAATGAATGTGACTGGAGACGAGAAATTGAGCAGTAGTAGACGCACTCCATCACACAACTCACAAAATATTGGTTTCACGGCACCCAGGTTAAAAAATAAACCGCGGACCAGATCGGACTCCCTAGCGGCCCGCTTCTGGCCCACGGGCCGTATGTTTACATACCCTGTTGTAGTATTAAAGAAAGTGTCTTTGTGTTGTGTCTGCAGCAGGAAGCGGCTTCCTTCAAGCTCTGCCGTCAATCACTGGCAAACACTCCCAGGTCAAGCTGGCTTTGAATCGCCTCTTCCACCAGAAGAATGCCATGTTTACTAGCGGTGGGGCCAAAGCGCGACATTGGACAGGGCATGCCAACATTCCCATAAATTGTGGCGTTCCCCACGGCGGAGATGAATACCTTTTGACCGGCTCGGTCCATTTCGGAGAGACGTGGCTCGGCTGCGCGCCTCGTTACAAGGACTTTGTGAAGCTTTACAATGAAGCGAGGAGAGCGGGAAGCAACCCTTGTCACATTGACGCCGACTGAGAGAATGCAAAGTTTAAAAGTGCCTGAAATTTCAGAATGGACATCAATGAGATGATCGGAGCGACAAGACTTACAACTTTTTATTGTTTATGTGTAAAAAAAAAAAAAGACAAGTGGACCTCTGCCAAGGCTACGTCAGCTACTTCAAAGCAAAGATAGGCATTTTTCATCTGGTTCCAAAGGAATTGAATGTTTCAACTTACATATTTTCAGAAAGTGATAAGATATTTTACCTGGAGTGTTTTAATATTATAGATGCACAGAACTTGTTTGAACATCTAAAAACTGTGATACTTTAATTTGGTCTTTCTAAAAGGGAAGTTTGCTTTTTTGAAAAGCCTTGTGGGTATAATGAAAAGTAATATCTTCTTATAGAAGTGTACAATGTGAAGCTCTGTGAGTTGTCTGTGTTTTGTAAATTTTTCTTGTACAGAAAATTACATTTATTCATTTAACTGTCTCTAGAACTTTTTTTGTATACTAATTTGTTATAAAAGGAAATGGCAACTTTTTTCATAATCGATGAATCACGTAGACATTCTTGACCTCAAAATAGTCCAAAGCCTCTTTTTTTAATCCTCTTAACTGCAAAAAACAATCTTACTTTTCGTTTTAATTATTTTTTTAAACAGGAAATTGGTAATGTTAACGAATCAATTTTTAAATGTATTTATTTACTTAAAAAAAAAATTGTCATGACTAAAAAATGTTTATTCATTTTAAATGTTGAAAAAAGCTAATATTCTCTGAAATCTTCATTCTCTAAATGTTATCTTAACAAAATCTATAAGGTTTAATGATGTGCTCTGGTGAGCTACAAAAATAATCATGTGCTTAATTCAACACCCAAACTTTTCAGTCCTCCCTCCTCCACTATTATTTAAAATCGTGATTACGGCTTCTATAGGAATAAACTACAGGACCCCCTCTAAAATAATGTTTACCAATATTATTTGAGGGGTGTAACAGTAACTGAGGTAGTCAAGTTTTTCCTGTCATCAAGTCAATGTCACGGGGCGCAGAGCCAAGTGAAAGGAAGCAACCAAGAATAGACAAAACACATTCTGAAGGTTGAACGAAGGCCCTGAAGACTTATCTATAAATATCAGTCCTCCTTGCACACACATTACTGCGCTTCACGTCTGGGTGTGGGTGTATGTTTGTCTTGGCTTGTTGTTTACGAGGACTTTGGGGCGCACTTATCCCTCTGCTCAGGGTTCCAAATTCTAACCTTTGGGTGTGGGACGTGCAGAGACAGTTTGACTTGCGATATGGAAGACGCGCAGCTGTGTGCTCATGCTGAAGTCAAAGGAATGGCTGAGCTAACAATGTACCATCAGCAGTGTGGTTGTTTATGATGTGCCATTTAGGGCACAGTGGGGTCAGCATTTATGAAGGGTGGTAAAAATATTTTAGGCTAGAAATATGGCTGCTTTCCAGAATGACAGATGCGCACGGTTGAACCGGATCTCACCTTCCACAGAATGATTGATTGCATCTAGTGCAGGGTAGGTGGGTGTCGGGGCATTTGACTGGGATTTAGTAACATTTTGCCAGCACTTTGCTGTATTATGACTCTGGGCTTTAAATTTAAGTTGTAAATGTGCATTGGAAACAAAAATTATGCACATGGAGTAGATGCACTATGAATACGGTGTAACTACATCTTTGAGTTCAAAATGCAGATCACATTTAAATTTGATTAAATACTTAATCAATCATTCTGCTTTCCTTGAAGAAATCAGACAATATTGCTATTGTATACATTTTTAGAGAAACCTTTTTCAATCATTTTATTTAAATGAGACGATATTTCATTCTTATGTATTTTATGTATATGTATTTTATATAGCATTAAAAGATGTGACTAAATTCGTTTTTTCTTTGTTTTTCCCTTAAATAATTAAGAAAAAAATATTTTTAGTCTAAAAAAAAGAGGATTAAGGGAATATTTAGGTCAAAAATGTCTCGAAACGATGCCTATCACAAAAAGTCTGTCAATCATCAGAAAAAGAAACCAGTGTAAATTTGGATGCGCCTTCTTGAACTAACTAAAGTGCTGCATGTAGGCCAGCGGCGCTCTCTAGCGGCCACATCTTTTTCTCATGCAAGCGCGCAATCTAAAGTGCATAATTAAATGCCCAAATCCAAAACATGACGACTGTAAATCGTGCACCGACGTGCTTCACGGACGTTTACCTGGATGACGGGATGAGATCAGGTATAGTAGAGCACACTTGGCAGAACGAAGTTCCCAAAGGGCTCTGTTACACAGCGTCACACTAAAAACCGAAAAGTTCGTTAGATCGCCCGTCCAAATGAGAGCCACTCCAGTCAGTTATTTACTAGTTCAACTTTCATCATCCAACATTCCTATTTGTCGACTCCATGAAACAATCAGTCGTTATGGCTTCCTCCACATTAGAGCAAATAATGTGCAGGTCAGAAAATCGAACATGTTTATAAAGGACACGCACGATTGACTCATTTAAGAATGCCACACTTACTTGCTCGGGTTTCTTGTATCCAAGCAACCCGTCAACAAACTCGCCACTTTCTGTCGCCGACTTTGCACGAGTGTCTTTGCTCACTTTTGCTCTTCTATTTGAATTGTTTTAGTCGTTGTAAGAAAATGAGCGCCGAGGTGTTAGTGTCTCAGCCACACTATGATGGCGGAGCGATGGCTCAGGGGGCCCGGCAGGAGCAGGGGGCCCCCTTCGAGCCGTCCTCGGGTTTAGCCTCCGCAGGCTTCCGCTCCGCCAAATACACCCCAGCCGAGTGGTTCAACAGCTACCGCAGCCTCCTCCAGCAGGCCGGCGCCGACCACCTGGCGTCCCGCAACATCCAGGAGGACTCCAGGCTGATGCGCAATGACACGGAGGCCACCACCATGCAGACCCAGACGGACGGGACTCGCCTGCTGGGAGAGAGGCTGCAGGACATCCATCGCTGGAAGTCGGACCTCCAGGAGCACATCGCCCGGCTGCTGTCCGACACCACGGCGCTGCAGGCGCTTAAGATGAGGCTGGAGAAGGCGCTGGACGCCACCGAGACTCCCTTCGCCATCTCCGTCGATAACCTGGCCTGCAGGAGCCGCCGACTTGGGCCGGACCTGGTCCGGGACTGTGTGGAGGTGGAGCTGTACAAGGTGAGCGAGCTGGGTAGAAACAGAAAAAGAAATACAGGTACAGGTGAATAGGGGTGGTCCTACTTTGCGGAGTTTCGATTATCGCGGCCATGTCTTGTCTACATTATCCGCGATATTCGAGGGATTACTGTATACAGCTTTTTTTAATTGCTCAGAGTGGAACAAGGGTCAGGAACCTTTTTGACAGAGAGCTATAAACAATTCATATTAATAATTGTTATTCTTTCAGAGCCATACTCAGAATTCAAAAAGTAAAAATACGTGTGCATTTTTTTGTCATTTCACCACTTTTAAAGTACAAAAAGTCACTGACTTCATTTGACAACTTTGTTATGCTGTTGCTAATCAATGAGAGGATGCATACAGAAGAGTCGAATGGAAAAAAAATGACATGGGTTCCCTGCCCCTGAACTAGAAGAATAAATGTAGGGATCAAGCTCAGACATGCTCAAACTGCAAATCGAACTCATTCGCTGACATCGATCGCTCCAGGTCAAAATGAATTGGATGTCTACCGCCGTCAATAACAGTTATGTCAGAGTTACGCAAATCACACAGCAAACACTTGTGTGTTCCACTAGGAAGTGGACTTGATCAGGAATGTCCAGGCTCTTCTGAAAAGAACCATCGCCCAGGTCGCTACACAGATGAAGTGGGTATCACATGATTCACATCCTACTCACTAGTTCTATACAGTAATTTAGTAAAAGATTGGGCCCTACTAACCTAGCTCTTATTTCCTAGCTTCCAGTTCCATGCAGACAGTAAGTGAATAGAAAGCGGTCAGAAGGGGGTTTAAGACATGGGTGTCCAAAGCGGTCCTCAAAGGGTGCAGTCGGTGTAGGTTTTCATGGTGTCTTTCTGGTGTCTTAAAAGTTTAATAAGTTGAGCTGCTGGTTTCAGAAGAACCTCATTGCTTAAACTGTCAGCTGGATCAGCTGGAAACCTGCATCCACTGCGCCCCTTTGCAGAATAGTTTGGACACCTGTGGTTTAAAAGGACTGAGAAAGAAAACATGGTTGAATGTAGTATACTGTTTTCTACCTAGCTAGAAGTATGTGGGGCTTGGAAACACTTGATAACCAATAGGATAGGAAGGTGGATGGAAGATAGGAGAAGGGTGTGACAGGGCAGGGTGCATTTGCAAGCCGCTGAAAAACATGGACAAAATGGGCTAAAGTAACTTGAGATGTTTGATGACTTCCAAATTCCACATTGGCACCGGTCAGAGCGAACTTTGAGAAAATGAATGTGAACTGACTTTAAATCCTGGGTGTTTGCGCGAAAGGTTAAACAGAGATGCTAAGCAGGCGTTGGAGTTTGACTGGTCAGATAAGTATGAGGCCTATGCCTTGGATCTCAAATGTGGAAGATTCAACAACAGGAGTACGGATACGCAACACCACGGCATCTCAGCCTCCATGATGGAGCAGTGAGTGACACCGTACTGTACATTGAATTTAAAATAAGAATTGACCGTGGCTAATCATCTTTCTTTGTTTTACAGGATGTCTAATGTCCCTTCTTGGATAACGTTTTCACAGGAAAACCTATACAGAGCCTTCCGCGAAGAGCAGGCCTCTAAAGATCTCAGGCTAGCGCTTCGTTTGGACTCGTGTTTGGGGCCTCGAGGACCAAATCACCGGGTTACAAACTTGTCTTTATGTATTGCGTATCAGTGAGCTGGTGCAACAGGTGCTGCTGGATACCACCAAGGACCTCAGGGTCCAATGCTTCAATGTGAACCAAGCTTTCCTGCAGCGTTGTGCTGAACAGATGGATGCCAAGATCCAACTAGAGATGCAGTTCAAGCAGGTCCACACACAACCTCACAGTGCAGTATGTGCAGTTTGGAAATAGTTAGCAGTCCAGGCCTTAAAACTTTCTATTTTGTGTGTCACACTCATGTGCAGACCTTGGAGCAGATTGGAGATCAGGAGAAGAACATAGTGGCTCTGCAAAAAGCCATTGATGATAAAGATGCCCCGCAGAGGGTGGTTGAGTCCAGGCTGTTCCAACGCTTTCGAAGACCCAATATGGAGCTGTGCAGGGATGAACCACAGATTAGGTATAGTATACACATATATGCACGTCCGCAAACTCATACGTGAATGCCTAATGTGGCGGTTTTCCCATCTGAGCACAGCTTGGAAGGGGAGGTGAGGGAGATAGACGAGACCCTCGCGTCGCTGCACCAGGAGCTGAGGGATGCCCGCAACTCGCTTTCCAACCTGGAAAACGTCCGCATGGCTCTGGAGAAAGACATAAAGTGTAAATCCTATACGCTGTTCATCGAAAGAGAGAAATGCATGACTCAACGCAAATTGTATCCGACAATATCCAAACTTTCAGGGTACTGAACAAATGAGTTTTGTACATTGTGGGTTTAATTGCCGTTTTGCGGTGTTAGGAAGGTTTGGACTCTGTAAAGCTCACTCAGTCTGAGTACACTTCTGCACATTCTCTCATTGGTATGCTATGTTTACATCGTACAACATGAGAGAAATGACGTTTCCCATTTGAACTTTCTTAATTACATTATCGAAAACACTGACAACTAAATACACTGTCATTCCTACAGTGATAACCAATTACAATTTTGTCCACTGTATAATGGTTTGTTCACAAGTATTAATGTGGGTTGGAGTCATAGATTGCTATGAAATGTGAATGATGTGACATTAAAACTTTTGTTGTTGTTTGGGGGGGGGGGGGATCTCGGGGGTATTTTGTTTAATGGTTGATGTGAATGTTGTCATTTTAAGTGTTTCAATAATTACAACATATTCACGTTTTGTAGATTGTATTTGGTTTGAGTACGAGTCTGCTTCATAGTGTGGATTAATTACTACACAAGAGGGAGCCCATGAGCCTCATTTGCCTATATATTATCACATGGGGATTCCAATTGTATGGTCACTGTCTACAAGTTTGAAAAGATACAAATTAAAAAATCTCATCTCATTTTCTGAACCGCTTTATCCTCATTAGGGTCGCGGGGGGTGCTGGAGCCAATCCCAGCTGTCTCCGGGCCAGAGGCGGGGGACACCCTGAAACGGTGGCCAACCGATCCCAGGGCACAAGGAGATGGACAACCATGCACACTCACACCCATACATAGGGGTTAATTTAGAGTGTCCAATCAGCCTACCATGCATGTTTTTGGAATGTGGGAGGAAACCGGAGTACCGGAGGAAACCCACGCAGGCCCGCGGAGAACATGCAAACTCCACACAGATGGACCTGGATTTGAACCCAGGACCCCAGAGCTGTGAGGCTGACGCGCTAACCACCCGCCCCACCGGGCCGCCCCAAATTACAAAATACTATAGTTTTTTTTTTTTAAATCAATTTAGTCATAGGAAATAAAACACAACATTAATTACCTACATCTAAGATTCAAAACAGGAGGTTATCAACCTTTTTTTCGCAAAATTCATTACTTTGTGTGACAAGATAAGGTGTAAGTAAAGTGTGTACACATACTAGGTTGAAGAAACTTGTGCACAAGATTTGGTTCCCTTGAGGTGTTTTAGAGGACACTAGCTGTACTCTTGGGTTTAAATAAATTAAGGCTGCCACGACTGGAGCTTATGAAACTCACAGGAAAAACAAAACAAAAAAAACAAGCACATCAGATATAGTTATCGTGGTGGTGACAACACCCACACACTACTGCCGTTGCAAAACAGGACCCCTGGTGCGAGCATGTCTCTGTGCTGGTAGTTTTTGGATTGGATCGTGGGTTAGTTAAAAAAAAAAAAACCTGTGAAGTTGCGTTTGAATTTTCACCTAAATGTATTTCAGGAATTGATATGAGCAAAATATGGACTTACATAAGTTAACACACTCACGTGTCCTCAGAACGTGACCATTGTGGAGTGTGAGGGACCTTAATTTAGAACTAGTATTCAAATTTATCAATAAAGTAAGTGTACAATGAACTTTAAGGACCTCCTATAATCATTTATTATATAGATTTACAGTATTAACAGCTATATTTTAAGGATTTCACTGTCTTGACTTTACAGTTGATTATTTTAAAATATGTGAAATGAGGAAAAGGGGAGGGATGGCTAAAATTGTCCATCCAAGGGTGTGACAAAAAAAGGAAAGAGGGAGGGAAATGTGGAGAATAGAGAAACAAGGAGCAAAAGTCATTGCTTTTTTCATCCAGTGCTCCCTTACTCCTTTCCTCCCTGTGACTCCAGGTTGAGAACAACAGATAGGTGAGTTTCTCTTCATCAATGTCTCTTCTTGAATAGACATTTTTAGGTGAATTCCTCTATAGTGCATATCCTCTTAAATACCCTTTCCTTATAATTCTTTTTCCACCCGGTAGGAAGCTCACTTTGTCATTTAACTTTAATTGAATTCACAACGGTGCAGTATTTGAAGCAGATTATGCATGCATATATTGGAAAGAACAGGTTTCACTGTCTAAGAACAAAAAAATATTGATTCATAATTACGTGAAAAACGAATGTTTTGTGAAGATCTATATCCTATATGCTGTTAATTACATTTTTTACGATGGTGTTTGTTTGCTTTTGTGTCTGCTTGCGAAACGCATGCACGCAAACTAGGTGCTTTGCGGAAAGCCAACATTTTCTTTGGCTGGATGGAGAGGCCACTTTTAGCTCTGTGAGCCCTTTTGCACTCATTGGTTAAGCCTGCGTGCGGACCACTTTTCAAACATTTTTCTGTGCTTTAAATCACCTAGAATATAATTTTTATAATTCCACACAAAACGTCTATAGAATACCTGAATGCCATTCTAGGGAAAGAAGAGCAATTTGTAATTATATGCTGTGTGAAAGGGAGGAATTTCAATAGGGCTTTGCAGGAATTTTGCGGTGTATTTTATTCTGGAGTCTCTCTCACTAGTCTTCGCCTCAAGGGAGAGTACTTCTCTTTCTTAACCATCTCTTTCTCTTCGCTAGGATGCTGTTCCTCAGCTCCCTATCCACCGCATTCCTGCTGCTGTTTCTCTACCCATCTGGGCTCACTGCACAACAGGTGCAGGTGCGGCTTGTGGGTACAGGGCGCCGCGATGCCAACGAAGGGCGTCTGGAAGTGCTCCACAATGGCGTGTGGGGCACCGTGTGTGATGACCAGGTGGATCTGAACCTGGCCAATGTGGTATGCAGACAGCTGGGCTTTCAACGCAGTCTTACTTGGGCTCACAGTACCAGGTTTGGTCAGGGACAAGGTAAGTCGGACACCATGTTTGAAGGTTTTTGTTTGCGCGAGAACTCTTTTTCCGCGCTCTCTGTTCTCAGGTCAGATCTGGTTGGACAATGTGCACTGCAGAGGCAATGAGCGCTCCATCACAGATTGCGGCTCCAACGGTTGGGGAGTCCATGACTGTACCCATTCTGAGGACCTGGGGATCATTTGTGGCCCGGAAAGGAGGCAAAGCTCTTCAGGAGCAGAGGCCTCTTCCTCTTCCAGAACCGAGCAGACAGAACCCAGACAGAGGACCCCGCAGCAACCAGCCCCGCCACCCGTCTCATCTCATGTTCCTTCTTCTCCCAATCGAGGGCACGAGATCGCACTCCATCGCAACCCCCCATCTTCACGCCGTAACAGGATCTCACCGCAGGAGAACGGCCACGAGATCCAGATCCCGCTGAGGTACAGGGGTCAGCAGGTATCGTCACGACCGGCGCCCAGTACCACCCAAAGGCGAGAGGAGGAAACACCGAGAGGAGCACCTTCACCCAGACGCCAGCCTGAGAGAGAGTCCAATCGGCAGACAAATTCCCCGGCCCAATCTGAGAGGCATCAGCCAAACAGTGGGAACCATGTCGAACCAGATCCTGTTTATCCAGATTTGGGATTGGAGTCGGATAACCAGTACATCCAGGTAAAATATACAAAAACACCACGTTCTGGGTAGATAACCTGTTGTTAGAGGAAGTCACTATTTCGAGGCCTTGACAGAGCATTTTTGTACAATTTGGTCATTTACTAGTCAGTTTTCTTTGGTTCCGACATAAGTTACTGCTGGATATTTACTTTTCACAGCGTACAGTAGAATCAAACAACTAGAAAACCAATGGGAGCTCATATAGCTGTGAATGTGTCTTTGAGGCAACAAAGACACACAATATTTGTTCTGTTTTAGGACGGGTTCCACATCAGCCCTAATTTAAAGTCTTTCTCGAAGATTATAAACAATCTATACATTTTAGAGATCCTCCATTAATTGTATGAAACGTTTACAGAGTGGTGCTGGTGTTCAACTGGAAGAGGCCCGTCTGCGAGCCGTGCTAACCGGCGGCCGTGGCGGTCTGGTTTCCGAAGGAGTGCTGGAAGTGAAGCACGCTGGGAAATGGCGTCATGTGTGTAATCACGGCTGGGACCTCAGCAGCAGTCGCGTCGTCTGCGGCATGTTGGGATTCCCTTCTGCTGAAGCGTTTGATGAGAACGCCTACAGGTGAGTGAGTCAGTAAGTGTGTTTGTGTGTGTAGGAGGGGTGCAGGCACATGCACGTACACATTTGGACACAGGCTATGAAAGGGATGGAAAAGTGTGGTCTTAGATACTTCCTTTTGCGGACTATTTGCTCCCATGCCTGAATCGCTGTTCCGTCCTTTTCTGGGACGCTAACCACAACTGCTACCGTTAGTACGACCACACTTGGCGTGACTCGTCCACTGCAGCATTTGCCAAAACCAAGTGTCCACCAGGACTGTCTGGCCCATTGGCTGACTGGGCCTCAATGCTTTGATAACAATCCAAGAAAGGGTGTTATTAATGTCTGACCCAGAATTACATATATTAAAAAGCATCCGCATGTGTAAATCACAATGTTAACTCATTTAACTGAACAACTGCCAGTTGCTTGCAACACAGTCAATCTTGACATCATTTTAGAGTGATTTCTCAAGACAAATATTCCATTCCATGAAAATGTGTATGCTAAATCTACCAAACGACTAGTCTTTTTTTTCCAAAAGAGACCATTTTTTATAGTACCTTTGACAGACAGTAAACAAAACACTTTTATTTGTAAAGACCGTCTGGTTCTTATGCGAATTCACTCTCCATGAATGCAATTTTTCCATTTGACTTCATCAGCAAGCCACTCCAAAGAAATGGATCTGACAAGACTTTACGTCAACAAAAAACATGTATGCACACAAATACACGTGCCAACAGTCCTGTGTGGCTGCCCACAGATGTCTTTTTCTAGCTTGGCTAGCAGTACAACTGGACTGACCACCGACGTGCCATTTGTCTCCAGTAATTACCCCTTCTCCTTGCCTGTCCAGCAGCTTGCCAGTAGGACACAAGGCGGATTCACGTCTAGCACTAATAGCCACCACTACCAATCAACATTTTTTAATGAACTTAATTATAAGTAGGCTGTAGAATACGATGAGGCTAAGGAAACAGTTCAGTTGCGATTTACAGTAGTTGGCACTATTGATTCTGAAGGAACTGTAGTACATTGTAACCAACACTACACAAGGAGACTAAATTCAACATGGTTAATATCAATAGCCATATGGATAAACTACAGGTGAGCGAAAAATTGTTGAAAGTGGGTCTTCAATCAATGACCCCTTAGGTGACAAATGTATTTCAATCACCAACGAAGGACACAAGTCAAGTCCAAAAACAGCGGTGAATTGTCACCCAAATTAATGTGGACATATTCTCTGAAAATATTACACCATTTTCGGGGGAACTGATGGATATTGAATAAGATATCTGCTGGTAATGCAAAACTACTGGCTTACCATTATATAGATAACAAAACACAGCTTGTTGCCAGGAATATGCACGACTTAACAATGCACATGTAAAGTAGTCATTCTAATCTATTGTTTTTTTTGTATCTGTGGTCTCATTTTGACTAACAACCAAGCTTGCAAATACTCAAATGCTCCGTTTTCAAGGAAAAATGTGGCATTCACCAATGTGTGCGTTGTTGCAAGCTGCCAGGTGAGCGGGTAGTAAACAGCTTTTTGTTAAGCTAACTTGCTTTTGGACGAAATTACACAAGAGGAATTTTCTGGTGGCCTCTGGTCAAGTTGTTTACGTTATTTGAGATCAATATTTGCTTGAGGTTTCAAACTTTGATGTGATTTACCCACAGACACATTATATTTTGGGGCCTTGAGACTAGGTGAACAAGACACTTACTATATTTTAATTTGGGCACGTGGAAGTTGCATTTCCAATTTAGTTACCATTTCATTTTTAGTTTTTTTAACGCCAGAGGCAGGACGGAAAAAGTTCAGAAGGGTTATTTCCAAAGTTCTGACACCTTAGCACTGAGTGACTGCAAAAATGGGTGTGATTAAGACTTTCGCATGCTTGCTGTCTGATGTATGCGTGCGTGGAGGCAGTCAAACCTGCCACCACTTGAAACAGCCATTTGCTCCTTTCAGTCGGCGTCATGCTAACGCAACATAATAACAGTTTATCGCTTCGTTTTTTTATACTAAACCGCTTTTTCCAATCTTGCTTTTGGAATTGTGTGGCCAGAGTTACAAAAAGAAATACTATATCCAACTTCCCCTCAGGTTATAAAATAAGAATTTAAATTAAAAACACTTTATTGCTGATGCCGATTGCCTTTCCTTCAAATCGTTGAGCTGACAAAGACCTCCTTACAGAATAAAAATAGCATGCTTTTTCAGAGTTTGGGCAAATGCTATTAAATCTTTAGAGAGTCTTACATCACCAACCTCTTGTTTCCAGGCATGACGCTGCGTAGGCATGTCACTTTGAGCTTTAAAGACTTTTTAAAGAGGTGGTGACCAAGGGAAAGTTGATATGTACATGCACATTTCCACGTCTGCTGTGTGCGAAGCAACATGCTAGTGCTCGAGTCGACCGCACAGCAGACACTGCCAAGCACAGCAGGCAATTATATGGGTGACTCTCACCTCCTCCTCCCCACTAACCTCACCCTTCAGAACCCCACGAACTAACACCCCCATACTGGCTTGTTGCCTCACTGCCAAGTTATGAAACATCTTCAACAGTGTGCAAAAACTAATGCCATAAAAGTCGTTTATACTTTTGAATTGATTTTTTTAAAAGTCTAAAGTAATTACTATATAAAGTAGTATTAAGCAGGTCCAAATAAAATTAGTTTGAATAAACGTTTCATAGGGGATATTTTGACTCTGTAAAACCCTAGATAAGAATATATAAAAATACAAAAGTGATTTACAGTATACTTGACAAAAAGGCTTTTGTTATACCCACACTAGCATTAAGAGTTTGTCAACTTTGAATTCCCTGATTTCGTAATAAAATACATGCATGACTTTGGTTAGGCCAATATTTACATTTGTATCACTACTCTGGTGGTGGAAGTAAACAAGTCTACTCAGTGT
This sequence comes from Stigmatopora argus, assembly GCF_051989625.1. NCBI lineage: Eukaryota > Metazoa > Chordata > Actinopteri > Syngnathiformes > Syngnathidae > Stigmatopora > Stigmatopora argus. Next base: position 12,633,579 of record NC_135393.1, read on the forward strand.
TGTGACACAGTAAATACACAAAGGGGGTCCGTGAGGCTGCACCTGCTTGTGGTCTCTGGTTGATGCAAGTGGTCAGCCTTGGTGTGAGTGTGCTTGAAAAAAAATGACACCAAACTTTATATAGCTCAAATGTCCCCTTTTTTAAAGCTTGACACTTTTAGACTGGCTGTGTGAATGTTGGCGCACGTGAATTTAAGACCAAAATATGAGTTGAAATAAATGTGCATAATATGTATTGGCTGGTGTATGTATACATAAATGTCCTTTTTTGGAGGAGTATCGTTCCTAAATTTCATTTTAATTTTGACTTTCAGGAAACTGTGGGACTCTAAACTGGCAGATCCATCATCACGGTAAAATCAATTCTTCTAGACGCACAGTGTTTACACACGCATGTATACGTCACATCATTTTTTACTTCTCAGACTGAGGACTCAGGTTACAAAGAAAGCTTACTGGGTGGAGAAGGTGCAGTGTCAGGGAGTGGAGGTCTCCTTGTCCCAGTGTCAGGCCCAGCTGTCAGTTCGCAGGAGAGACGGTCCATGCTCGGGAGGCATGCATGCTGTTGTGCGTTGTGTTGTTGGATCACAGTTTGCTCGCAACGGCCGAAGACAGGCAACACACCCAGCATCGGTCAGTTTGGATTTCCTCATCCTGAAATGAAATTAGAAGGAGTGAAATTATTGTAATTTATGGAAATACTATATACTTGTACAACACAATACAGTGTACACCATCATTACTGCAAGCCATGAGAGAGTAACGGTATAGATTGGAAGTCTCAGAAAAATGCTAGTATTTTACAATATTGTCATTGTAAATGTTTTAAAAAATATTTTTGAATGTTAAAGTGATCAAGTGACAGGTTCAAATTATTGCAAATCTCAATGCATTGCAGTTCTTCGGCATTGTAAATTGGTAAAAGTACTTTGAGTAAAAGCACAACGAAGTTTTTGGGAGAAAATGATAAAAAAGTTATAAAATCCTGAAGGATGAATAAAGAAAACTAGATATTCTATAGTAAGAAATATCTAAATTTGCTTGAAAGCATCATTTAATCATTTTCTTTTCTTTACTAGAGCAACGTGCGTCTGAAATCGGGGCCACGCGTCGGGGAGGGCCGCGTGGAGGTTCTGAAAGAGGGCAAGTGGGGCACCGTGGCCGACCACCAGTGGGACATCACCGATGCCAGCGTGGTGTGCAGAGAGCTGGGCTTTGGAACAGCCAAGGAGGCTCTAACCAGGGCTCAGATGGGCGAGGGTGAGAAGAGACTTACACATGTAGATGTTCATGTATGCAGCAGAACGCTTACTCGGTGTGTAAGCATTCTGCCATTATTGCAAATGTTACACCACTGCCTTTCTACATACAGTTTTCTATTGGAGCCGAGTTTTCTCCATCTGGTTTGGATAACCGTTTTCACTCACATTAACACCTTTGCACAAATTAGAGCCTTCAGCATACATGTTTTAGGACTCTGGAAGGGGAAAAAGCAAGCAAAGCCAAGATTCAAGAATATTCCTTCTTTGATGTTGCAGTGCTAATCAGTTTGATGGGCAACTTCGTAAAACCATCAAACCCATACGCAACCTTCGCAAATCTTTTTACAAATAATCAGAGAAGAAACGTGAAGATTATTTAAAAGGTATATCTCTAAAGCAGTATATCATGTTACTAACGGTTCATAGCATCATGAACGTCACTTTTTCGGCATCATGGTCTGCTGTTGACGCCTATATTTCCCCATAATTTGAAAGTGGTTATGGTTAGGGCGTTAGAGTTTGGCCATATTATTTTCATTCATTAATTTTAAGAGAAAGCTTTAAGCAATCCCCAAATATGTTGTTTTTCGACTAATTACAGTTCATTACTTTTTGTTTGACATCTGACAAAATTCCCATGAGAACAAGGTCAGACTAAACAGCAATAATTCTAAACGGGTATTTTAAATAGTCGGTTGGCAAATTCTGTCGACCCAAGCAGAGAATAAACTTAGACAAAAGGTTCACAACTGGACTTCCGATGGTTGCCTGCATCTACCAATGACCACTTGTTTGACAAGTGGAACATGTGGAACTCACATCACGTAGTGCATAACCATTCTCTTGGTACTACTTCTATTATGGCCCCAGAAACCTTGCCATGCCAATAAAAGCAATTTAAAATTCACTTCCACATGGTGTAAGGCAGGCCATTTTTCCTGCCCTACATCTGCTCCAATTAAATTCAGTTTGGCCATTATCTTTCACCCAAAATGAGAACATAGCATGACCCTGTAAATGTTGCAGAATTTCCTCCTCTCCACTTGGGCTAATGAAGTAATTCATGGAAACGTTTTAGGTTTCTTAAAGTAGGTGCTGTGCTTGTGTTATGTCTAAATAATGACTACGGGTAATGTCAGAGGGGAGAGCTGTGGGTTGAAATGTTTCTTGACAAAGTTAATTTTGCCATGTTGCACAAACACAGGCGAGTGGTCTGGGCCTTGCTGGAGCTCTGGGAGGGCTCATGGGTGGTGCAGTTTGGAGTTTGAAGAGTGATTTGACTCAATGCTCGGTGACATCAGTGCCTATTTGAGTGGGAAAAATATATAAGACTCAATAAAACGGTGGCCTCATACACCTTCTGCGAGTTCAAAGATTTTTGGCTGTGGTGAGCAGGACAGAGGGTGCTGTAAATTGGACAAAAGTAACTCTGTACAAGGCACATTATTCTGGTCTCTCACAAATAACCTTGGAAACTTAGCTCCTCAAATGATTGGGACGCACAAATCACTCTAAGATAAGGGAGGGTCATAATACATTCAAATATTTCAATACCTGCATTTTTGGAAATGCCGTTTTAGGTTCCGGACCAATCCACATGAACAGTGTCCAGTGCACAGGCAGGGAGAGGTCCCTAACTGAATGTGCTTCCAAACCGGTGCCCTTGTACACCATCAAGCATAATCTAGATGCTGCTGTCCGATGCAATGTCCCCTACACCGGCACACAAAACATGGTGAGACACAAAAAAAAAGTTACACACATCAAGTCACATGGGCGATCATCTTACAAAAACACTCTTTTGGTTTCAGGTGAGGCTGGCAGGAGGACGAGACAAATCAGAGGGTCGCGTTGAGGTGTTGCTGGAGGTCGGAGGAGGGAAACGCTGGGGTTCTGTTTGCAGCGAGAACTGGGGAATCAACGAGGCCATGGTTGTGTGCCGTCAACTCGGCTTGGGTTTTGCCGCCAGAGCTCACCAGGTAATCCGCACGGTGAATTTAGCGTACATAGTGGCTCCAATCAACCTTTGTGTCACTCCCTGTATTGGCACATATCATTTGTACTCCCACATTTCCCTTCCCTCTGTGCTAGGTTTGTGTGTCTGTGCCGTGTTATTACCGAGGCCAGAGGTAATTACAGGCTTCTAGAAGGTTCACTTCCAGCACTCTGAAAATAAAAAGTAGGCAAAGAAAAATCAGTCGAATTGCTCAGGGAAAACAAGCTGAAAATAGGGTTGCACATGGAAAAAAATAGGGTGGTAGTGTTGTTGGGACATTTAAAAGGCAGATTTAAACTGTGAAAAAGGCTGTAAAATGTGATAATCTGTAGATTGATAGATACGATGAAAAAGAGGGTTTGGAGTCATAAAATAAAGCTAGCCTCAGGTGGTGCACCATTCTTTGGTTTTTAAGCTTTTCAGCTGTTTAGAAACCTTTGTTGTTGTTGTTTGTACAGGAAACGTGGTACTGGCCGAGCTCAGGTGATGCTCGCGATGTGATTCTGAGTGGAACACACTGTGTCGGCTCTGAGTACTCCATCCAGCAATGCAGCAAAAATTCAAACGTCTACTGCCCCAGAGGTGGCGATGGTAGAGCCGCTGGAGTCACCTGCGTGGAAAGTGAGCAGATTTTTTTTTTGAGGGGACACATATTTATGGCCAATGATTTTGAACTTCCGCTTGTATACCATGAACAGCTGCTCCTGACTTGGTCGTGGATGCTCAGCTGCTCCAGGAGTCATCCTACCTGGAAGACAGACCTCTTCACCTGCTCAGCTGTGCCAACGAGGAGAAATGCCTCTCGTCTTCTGCTGCCAGGATGAATTGGCCCTACGGACATCGCCGTTTGCTGAGATTTTCCTCTCGTATCATGAACGTTGGTCGTGCTGATTTCCAACCAAGGGCATCAAGGGAGAACTGGATTTGGCATCAGTGTCACAGGTAGGATGTATTTCAACGCTATGCACTTCAACCGTGCAACATTTGTAACACTGTGTAAAATTTGGTTTACACAATAACATTTTTTTAATTGAATACCTGTATTTTTATATCAGCATTAAGACTGACCTCAGAACAGCCTAAGTTCTTCAGTCAGCTGCTGAGGTTTTGTTTCCGAAAACAAAAGGGGCCGAGCTTTGAGTTATTTTCCAGCCTCAATCACTTCCTCCCCAACCAGCCAGCACATTGGTTTGGTTTTCTACTTTTGCTGGGGCCTCTTGCGGGAATGATTCTATAACGAGAGACTGAGCGTCAGTAAACAGATAAACAACTCAATGTGCGACGCCTTTTTAACACTACTACAGGATTCATCTCCGCTATATTAAGAAATCGAAATTCTACTGCCCAAGTAAAATGTTATGCAACTGTTTAGAAATGATGTGTTGCTCAGACAAAAGAAAAACACAACAGTCCAACTGAAAAAGTCAATTGTGTACCGACACTTACCGCAGCGTGGAATTTTATTACTCACATTCCCAAACAAATTTGTAGTATGCAACAATCACTTGTTTTTGTCCAGAACCTTATTTTTTTAAAATCTTTTGTAAAGGGGTTGTCTACCAATTTAGAAACAGTTACTTTTATGCTTCAAGAAACTGTCATCAGTTTGTCAGATAAATTTCATCATTTCATTGAGTTCTTTGATGAAAGCTCACTTAAATGATAGAATACGGTCAATATTCACATTAGGGTAGCTGTCTTTTTGAATAAAAGTTTGCCTTCTCTCATTTCTTAGGCACTACCATAGCATCGAGGTGTTCACCCACTACGATCTGCTGACCCTCAATGGAACTAGGGTGGCTGAGGGTCACAAAGCCAGTTTCTGTCTGGAGGACACCTACTGCCCTGATGGTCAGATACATTCAAACCATTAAACATTTTGTCCATAATGTCCAAATGTTAAGTCGCCTACAGAGGGCCTCGTGCAGTAATACACATTTTGTTTACTCCCTAGGTATCCAGAAGCGATATTCCTGCTACAACATGGGACAGCAAGGCATCTCAATCGGCTGCTGGGATACTTACCGCCATGATATTGACTGCCAGTGGATCGACATCACAGACGTGCGTCCTGGTGAATATGTATTCCAGGTAAGTTCATGATATTTTCAGGGTTTTTTTAAACCACAAAATTATCAAAAAATGTCTGGCAAGTTCAGGGTGTACCCCGTACTGCACATAATTAGCTGGGATAGGCTCCAGCACCCCCACAAGTGGCATCAAAGTGTGTGAAACGCAGAAGTTTAAAATCTGCAAGCACATGTGGCATAAAAAAAACGATAATCAACTATAATTGTAGCAAAGTGGGTGTTGGTAAGCATTGGGCCATTCAGGTATGCTGTATGCATCTTTTTTTCGGGTTTTGTGTTTATTTAAGAAGAGGACATTTAATATGGCTTTATATAGAAAGTAGACCTACTATTAGAGAGTAAATGGAGCTATTGGCCAGCGGACAAACTCCCAGCACTTCACATTATTTATTTTTTTTATGCTGAAGTTGGTTGGTCTTGTGTGTTCCTAAACGTCCAATCTACTGTTCTGACCTTCTCATCTGTTTTCCCACTCTGTCATTTGTTCTATTTTTACGGCAAGCTAAGTGGCACCACGTAGATGTTGCTTGTGGTTTCTAATTAGTTTCTACGCTTTTGCATTATCAAAGTTGCTTTCATCAGACATGCGTGTGTACGTCTGCATGGCGCTCAGGCGGCAACAAGACCACAACTGGACATTAAACCACATACGCGTATGAAACTTGCGTTTTGTGACTACGTGACTTGGCAGCTTACGGACTTGGTCCGTAAATTTCATAAGAAGTGAAAATGGAGGGAGGGAGCTTGCAGATGCTTGCTCAGCTTTCTTTCACCAGCTGGGAGTGGCCTCAACCAAGAATGGTAGCCATTTTCAGGAATACGATGGTGGAAGTGATGAGTAACATTGACTCAAGCTTGATGGATCCATCTTGCAATTGATATCACCTTTTTGTATTCTACTTAAAGAGCAACAGACAGGAATAATGTCTAAAATTGTCTGGTTTTTTTTACATTATCTTAAAATAAACTTGAGAACTTTAAAAAGAAATCTTCCATGGCTTCAACAAGACTCCAATTAGGCCTGTAGACCCATTCAAGACTAATACTGGTATTGACAGTAGGTTATTTACTGGATGCCAAAGTGTGTGGCATTTCTGATGTCACACTACTTGTTTGATGTGTGCAGTGCGGAACATAAACTTTTCGTATGTGCTTAATAGTGGCAGGCAGCACAGACAGGATGGAAAACATCAAGTCATGGCAACCAAGCATGACTACACTCTAATAACAGGCTGTACCATGAATGTAAACCAAAATTGTCATCTGCATCTGTCGACTGTTTTTGTGTCTTGCATAGATAACAGTGGGAAGTGATGTCATTCATCATTTCAACCCCTAATTTGAGCTATTTAAAAAAGAGAGAACAATTATCCTGTGGTTTCCCCAGTCGCTCCCATGAAAAGCATCCCCAATCTGTGTTATTGAATCTATCTCTCCTTTTACAGGTGGAGGTCAACCCATCTTTGGATATGTCCGAGTCCGATTTCAAAAACAACGTGATCCGCTGCCGGTGCAAATATGACGGAGCGCGTGCTTACATGTTCGGATGCCACGCAGGTAGAGTCCAGTATTCCGGGATGGGATGAGATGGGATTTGAATGAAAGGGAACCTGTGTAATGGAGATAGAATGCAAGAAAAAAAGAAAATGGGATGATGAATTACGACCACGAGAGGAATGAAGATAACCTAAGAGAGTTTCTATACAATTACTGTTGTATAATCAATTTCTTCTGTTTCATCAGGTGATGCTTACAGCGCAGATATCGAAGACTTGTTTGACCACCAGCGTCAGATCACCAACAATTTCCTGTAAAAGGATGATCACACAGATACAGGAAAGAAGAACTCATCAGCACACCTCAACAAGACGAAGAGTTTGAGAGACAAAAATAAATGAGGAAGAATTTTGTGCCAGTTGCATTCTGTCAGGTAGTTCAAGTCAAGACAATTAAAGTTGAGAAGTAGAAAAAGGAAAGCACGCATTGTTAAAAAAAGAAGAAAAAAATGTCAACTCATTTTCTTTTAATATCCATTTGAAAACTTTACTCATTAAATATGATTCCAAGGATTAAATCATGACAACAGTACATCGATAAGAAGGCCCACATAGACAGAGGTTAACTTTGTCTCCTTGCATTCAATTTCCAACTGCAAATGCATTATTTACTGTTACACATGTGCTTTTTGGTATTGAATGAAAATCACCTTTTTTTTATTCCATGGTGCTATTTTGCCTTATTTGAATAAATATTGTAATGTATTGCACATGTATTGTCATGTACAGTTTTATGTTACCTCTCTGAAATAATGTTAGGTCTCTAATTTATGCAGATTTTATTGTACTTTTGAAATGGCATTGTCCGTGTGGCTGTGTTTTGTATTGTTAATTGCATTGATAGATCATTTACTTGTTTGTTTTACACTTGTTCAACAATGGGAACATCAGATGCCCTAAAGTAGTGCGCCTTAAATATTACTTAAATGGTAGAGCAAGAACAAGAATAAACATCAGAATGACAAACATGCTTATTTAAGGAATGGTTATTTTTCCTGCAGATTTCATAAGAAATATATAAAGATTAATGCTAGGAGTCAGTTAAAATGGATATTAAAATTGAACTTGTTTACGACGCATTGTGCAATCAGATCACCGCAGTGCTTAGACTTCATTTTTGCCTTTGGCAGTTAAAAAGCCTCTTAAAAAAAGCTATTGCTGTTGCCATCGTCTCCCAGGCAGCCTCAGCTAACCTGTATTTTATGGCCCGTTCCAACCACCTCTACTTCTACGCACGCAATGCACACAGGGAACTCTCCCATGACTGTTTTAGACACATGGGTCATTTTCAGTCACACCAACACTATAGCATAACGTCCTACAATACTATTATCTTTGAGGGTTTCCTTACAGTAAACTGTTCACTTAAAACATCATTGACTGGCCCTGTTTTTTTATTGGCTCAGTTTTGACTCAAATAATGCAGCACTCGCCGAAATAGAACGCCTGACTGTTCACTTAAACATAGGAGAGATACGTACATGCTTATTTGGCCTGAGCCTGTTTATTTGCCCTATGATATAAAAGTTCATATGTGGACCGTGCAACATCTTCTGAGTGATGATCTCTGCCTGTGTGGGAATAAGTTGACAGGACTGTGGTGTATGCAAAGAATCATATTGTGACTCAAGGTTTGGCTCACACATGGTGATGATTCAGCCGCAGGAATAACATAAAGGGAGGTCCATCTCCTTTCTGGTCAATTTATCATATTTGGTCTATATTCGTTTTAATTTTAGAGAGCAAGTATGCCTTCGCTGCAACATGGTAGAGCAATTGCTTTGATTTCTTTCAATGAAAATCTGAACAAATGGCATCTCTGCACAAGCTAACACATAAAAAAGGATTCAGCTAACGGCCGGTCTACTATTTATTTGACTTCATTAAGTCCCTCATTTTCAAAACAGATCTCCTGAAACATCAACTATCAAACTATGATGCCGTCTCATCAATCTTAGCTCAAATAGAACATTTTTTTTAAACTGGGGAAAATCAATTCTGTCACGTACAGAGGACATAGTTCATATAAAGATGTGTCTGAAAACACTCACCAAGAGTCAATGGGAGGTTCCTTACACAGGAGATAATGTAGAAGACACTAGTACTATTGCTCCGTCTTTATGACCTAAAATATGATTTAAAGGGTAAAGAAAGGTGACATAGTGCAGTATCTACATGCGTAATGGACAATGACAATGATCTATCCTGAAATTTAAGGATGATGAACAACGTGGAAGCACATACGAAATATGAATATACATTTACCAAAATCTACTTACTAATTCAAGTGTGTCACATAGTCAGAAGATTCATGTTATTTCCCGGTGTGCGTTTTAATCGCTAAAATGTGACTTAAAAAATTCTATCTTCACAGAAAAACCTCAATTAAAAATACAGTGGTACCTCTACTTACGAATATCTCTACATATGAAATATTGAGGTTACGTTTTGTTTTTTTAATTACCCAGGCAGAGTTTTGTGTGCGCAAAGCAATGTTATTCTTATTTGAACTTCTTTTGAATTCAAAACTTTAAGTTGTTGTATTTGTGTTAGTATGTTTTGTCAGTTGCCAAGCGTTTGCCTTCTCTCTCAATTTTGTATGAAATATAAGCAATATAAACAAAGGTATTGCATCCCTTGTTTATGTCACTAGTATTTTATACAAAATTGATACACTTAATTTCAAAGTGATTAGTTAGTAGAATTGGAACAGAATAAGGCTTTTTCATGTAAGATCCATCTGTACTTCCGAAAAATTAAAGTTATGAAATCATTTCTGGAACCAATTAGTTTCTTAAGGAGAGGTGCCACTGTAATTATCTTGACTAAACGTGTGAGACACATTGCTACTTATAAGTTTCCATGAATTCATGACTCTTTTCTAATGTTAGATTACCAAACGAGTTGAGGTAATTTGGCTCTTCATGAAAAAAAAACATGACTAGAGTGATGTATAACACTGCACACTTAGATAATGACGGGACTACATGTCTTCATGCGTGGTCTGAAAGGAGTCAAGCGAATCAAAGTGGAGGAGTTTTCTCTCCAATCACTTTCCCTCCCAAGCATCTTCCCTCTGTTTGGCTGCCAGGCGCTTTTGTTCTGTAAGATAAATCATAAAGAGACAATTTGACAACCCGAATAGTTAGCCAATCTGTGTGGTCTCTCGTGTCATGCATAAATTTGATTGAGACCCTAAATACGGATGTGGACACGATGACACGTGGCAGCAAAACTGGGGACAAAATGTTCAGGACAAGATGCGCTGGCTCCAAAAGAGCGCCATGGGACATCCATACTAAGAACAAAGGAGGTTTTTTGCCTTCCTGGCTGGTAGTTCAGTGGACAGCCACTTGTGGTTTATTGTGCCTATATACTTATGCTCCCTCTGTGAAGGGAAAGGCTGCTGTGCTGATTATAGACTTTCTTTGAGCCACACAACAGTGGACAGAGGGCGACTTCATTTTGGTCCTAGGTTTCTTGGCCACTTTGCTCTTGAGCTGCTAAGTGGTAGAAGAGTGCCCACATGTGGTAAAAGCATACTGATGCATGACGCAAATGGCCAGTCTAACAGGGCATCAGGTTGGTTTAAAAAAAACATTCAAACGAAACTTCTGGCATTAAAACTTTGCAAGTAGGAGCCAAAAAAATGAGATGGAAACTAACATGCAAACTCCACACAGTGAGGACCCACCTGGGATCGAACCCTTGACCGGAGAACTGCGAGGCCGACTCAACTACGAGGCCTTAAAATGTTTAAAATTCCTTTTTTGTTCTCCCTGCCCAGACTTGCATGCCAAACTTTCTCACTTGCGCCGCCTGTCTTTGTGCTTGTGAAACAGATTCCTCTCTCTATGCATCTCTTTTCTAATGCGCTCCAACTTTTTGCATTTACAATTTTTGAAACAACCATCACGGCAGGGATGCTTAACGGGAAGTCCTCATTGGTCAAATAGATTAGAAATAGTTACTTGCCCTTTCTAAAAGATTAACACACAATTTGTTGTTTTTGTTGGAACAAAATCACATTCAAGATTTGGTCAGATCTAAGCTTACTGTTCAAAGCCATCCCACAGTCACTTCACTAAATTAAACAGTTTATGAGATCATGTTTTAGAGATGCTCAAGCCAAACACAGAGGGTCCACTGTACTGAGTTTTTTTCTCTACCTTTGGCCTCTTGCAGCTTCCGCTTCTCGGCTTCCCGCTGTTCCTTGGTGGCATTGCTCTTCACACCGAGGGCACCAATCACAAGCCTGTGAGCCAGAGCTACACTTGTTTGAGGTCTCTCTTTAGCGGGCAGGGGTGACTCTGAAAATGGGAGGATAAAATGTGCCCTCCATAAGAGATGGAAACAAAAAAATCATTAATGACTGTTATTAATCTACCAGAGAAGCTACGAGCTGAGGCCTTTGTCGCTGGCGTGGATTTGGAGAGTGGACGCAGCTTCATAAGTGGATGTTTAGATCTTAATGCCTCGCGGGCTATGAGGAGAAAAAACAACAACAACAATCACTTGACTGGGTAGCGATCTGATCATCTAACATAACCGAGAACTTTGATGGACGTGCCAGGACATTTCATAAAAGAATACCTGAAGCATCTAATACTCTGCAAGTTGCTTATTTTAATTATTTAAAAAGAATAAGTTAGACAAGACTTTTCTTGTGTGCATTCCACGCCTAAAAAAATCCAGGATATACCTGATACTCTTGATGAGTTATCTATCCTCAGTTCACTTTCTTTAGCCCGAAATCATCTTGTCCATAAACTTATGTTTACTAGCTTGTATTCACAAGGGAATTTAGATGTGATTCACTCCGCATTTGTGTGGAGACATTTGATATCCCGTATAAAGTAGTTTCCTCATTCACTGTAAAACCTGCCTGCTGTGGGGCTTGTAAAGAGACCTAGAGCATGTGTGTCATCAATCCACTTGATATCAAGGCCTCTTTTCCTGAAAATACATAAAAAAACAGTGTAAAATAGAGATCTCCAAACTATTCCACATTGTGGGTGCAGGATTTATTTCCAACCAAACAAAACAACACCTCATCAATCTGGTGTTTTACAAGTGTATTTCTGCTAAAACGAGCAGCACCTGATTGTAATCAGGTGCTGCTCGTTTTTGCAGAAACCTGTTTTTTTTTTAAAACTGTTTGTGCTGGTTGACCTCGAACACAGAAACAGGACCCACCGATTTGAAACCCCCTGGTGCAAATGAAAAAAAAGAACAAGTATAAAAATAAATGCATTTGAAGATGATCCCAAATCGATAGTACTAGGGATCAACGTTTAGTAAATGCATTGTTACCTATTTTTTATATACTTTTATATCTATGGGTATGACACAGCTTTCTTTAATGATATCTTGTAGAGGTAGTATCTATGCGAGTGAAAATGATGGGAGATGTACATACTGGTGTCCCTGAAATAATTTGGAAAGATCCTCTGACTTAAACTCAGGAGGAATATCGTAGATCTCAATCATGTGTGAGAGGTCATCCTCAGAGTCCACGTCGTCGTCGTCAAATTTGTTCATATTGTAATAATCAAATCTGGCCTCCTGGATTGACTGCTTCTTTCGACCTTCATTCAATGACATCTGGAGAAAAGAAGAAGATAAAATTGGATTGGATTAGATTAGATAACTTGATTCATCCCGTACTTGGGAAATTCACTGTCACAGTAGCAAGTGTGAGAACACAGACACAGGAAAAGACATTTTAAACATAAATAAATAGGTTATAAATAAGTAAATAAATAAATAAGCGTGTTGCATTATATATATATATATATATATATATATATATATATATATATGTGTGTGTGTATATTTATACACATATATACAGATATATGTATACACATACATACAGTGAACATTGCAATGCAATGCAAGAGTTTTAAAGGTTTTTTGTGTAAATTGTCTTCACCTACAACAGGGCTCAATGTGAGTGCAGCTGTTGACCATCACAAAGCAAGATTTAATAATAGTGAACACTGGATTCTTAACACAAATTATTTTTTGGGTTCAATTCAGTTCATTCAATTTCAATAAAGGCATACCTCTTCAAGCTGATTATTGAGACAATCGCCATCATCATTAAATAAGGTGTCCCAACTGTCTTCTGGTGCCCTTTCATCATGACAAGATGCATCAAAAACATCTGCCGAGTCCATTTGTCCATTGGGCTTCATCTCTGGAACCGGTAGCAAGTCAGCCTCCACAGTAGAATTACCAGTCATTGTCTCCGCTTCGTTTCTTTCAACAGGTAGCTGATTATCCTTTGGTACTGTCTTGTCCTTCTTATTTTTAGCATTCTTTCGAGCCTTGTCCGTGTAACGAGGTCTGGGTCTTGGTTTGACTTCTCCCTCAATGTGAGATTTACCTTTCGATGAGTTGAGTTGTTTCTTTGGTACCTGAAGCGGCTGGCTTGGTTTCTCGGACTGAGATGTTGTGGCTGTGTCTGCTGAAGAACTGTCATTCTTTTGTTGGTCCATTTCCATTTTAGTTTGTGCAATGTTTCTGCAACAACAACAAAAACAGCCGGGATGAAACAACGTTTTGTTTTCTGCCAACGACAGTGACAAACGTCCAATCCCATTTGACCAAATCAAATGGATTGGACGTCTCTGGCGGTCAATGGCAATGAAACAAGATAATTCACTTCCCAGTTCAAACACAATAGAAATATATCGACGTCAATATGAGTCAAAAAGTTAAAACGTTTAGTTAAACCATTTGATTGTAGTAAAACTGCAATGACTTTATAGAACTTGATTACAAGTACAAGTGAGGCTAGCACAATTACTGTTTGCACTACAAATATCATCATCTAGCAAAGTAACTTTCCATTTATTGACGTGGATGCAATGAAAATGATAAATGATGAATTCCAGTCTCTATATTGGTAATTTCATTCATTATTAAAGGCTGAAAGTGTAAGAAACCTACCCGTGTTTTGTTTATCATCCGGGTTTGTCGCAGTGTGACGTAAGACGCAAAGTCTTATGGGAACCCGAGTTCCTCCGCGCCGTTATAAAATGCAGATTATTTGGAATAGTTCCAGTTATTTCGTTGAACGAATTTTCTGCCAAAACATAACCTCTACAGTTACTTATCAAAACATGATGACTAATAAGTGGGGAAAACTGAAATTCATTCCCGAAAATTTATGTTATTATTATACTCATCCGTCGTTGGACAAAATTTCAGGCCGCTTATTGGCTAACAGGGAGGACACGTTCCACTGTTTCGTAAATGTTTTGTAATCCAGTTGTGTCACTGCAGCAGGATCGGATTTTGCACACTTTCATTTCCACTCACTGATAGAACAGTCAGGTAAGACTAAAAGGACTAAGTGTGTCTTTTGCCCCAAAAAATGCATTAGGATCCCTTAGTTCATTTCGGCATGCACATTTATTTTAGTTTCATTGTGATGATGAATGACAATGATGATGTTCCTTCATTTATTTTCCGCATCGCTTATCCTCACAAGGGTCGCGGGGGTGCTGGAGCGTATCCCAGCCAACTATAAGCACCAGGCAGGGGACTACATGAATTTGTGGCCAGCCAATCGCAGGGCTGATAAAGATGTCTTGAAGGAAAAAGACTAGGTTTAGTTTAAATGACCCTTGTGTGAAATACTGTTGCTGAAAATATCACTTATCCAACACTATGGCTAGAGGGAACATGCAGTGTGATTAGAAATTTCTTACCGAATATTAAATATGATCATGCACAAAATATCTTGTATGAAAAATATCTAACCCATACTGTCTCTGTGAATGACTAGAATTCAGTGATGAGGACTACAAGTTTATTGATCCTCCTGATTGGACTCTGGGAACAAGCCCACGCTCAGAGCGGTGCACCAATGTTCCAGGAAGTTACACAGACCATGCTTCCTCCTGAGAGCAATTCAGCACAGCTCAACTATGGAATGGCAGTAACAGACGTAGATGGTGATGGTGATCTTGAAGTGGTCGTGGCCGGGTGAGTAACAGGATTTTTATAAGCGGAAAAGTTCAACAAACAGTTTTTCACTTTTATCATTCTGCCATCAGATACAACGGACCTAACCTGGTGCTGAAATATGACCGCACTCAGAATATATTGGTAAACATTGCTGTCGATGATAGTACCTCACCATACTACGCCCTGAGAGATGTAGCTGGGAACTCTATTGGAGTCACAGCCTGTGATGTGGATGGAGATGGACGGGAAGAAATCTACTTCCTCAACACAAATAATGCCTACTCTGGTAACTACTCATCATCAGGCCCTCCATTTTATATTCAACTTCAAATATGCTCACTAGTTAAATAAATAAATATTATCATTTTTAGAGTGCACAGGAAAATATTTGATGGTCTTATTGCAGGACGGGCCACTTATTTTGACAAGCTCTTCAAATTCCGTAACGGTCGCTTTGAGGATCTGCTCAGCGATGAAGTCAATGTGCGTCGTGGTGTGGCTAACAGAATAGCGGGACGTTCTGTGGCATGTGTTGACAGAAAGGTCAGTGAGCCTAAAGCACTGTACATATGAAGAATTATTTTCAAACAACCATTGAAAACATGTTTTTTTTAGGGAACAGGCCGCTACGCAGTGTATGTGGCAAACTATGCCAGTGGCAACATTGGGCCCCATGCACTTTTAGAGATGGACACGACTGCTAGTGACGTGGCAAGAGGGATAATTGCTCTGTCTAATGTTGCTGCCACAGCCGGAGTCAACAAGCTCACAGGTCTGAGAAGGACTTTGTGATGTTTTGAATGTTGCATCTTCAAGGGCTCTTTATTCAGTCACGTTTTGATACAGGTGGACGTGGCGTTGTGGTCGGGCCCATCATCAGTGATACAAGGTCTGATGTTTTCTGTGACAATGAAAATGGACCCAACTTCTTGTTCAAAAACAACCAAGATGGGACTTTCACTGATGTTGCCAAAAAGTCAGGTGAGGAGAACAGAAAGAGAGGAAAACTGTGCTTACGATATATTCTTTTTTTATTAAAAATACACACTCACTCACAAACATTGTTTACTCATAAAGGCGTGGAAGACAGAAGCCAACATGGGAGAGGAGTAGCACTGGCTGATTTCAATGGCGATGGAAAGACCGACATTGTATACGGCAATTGGAATGGCCCCCACAGGCTTTACCTGCAGGGCAGCAACTCTAATTTCAGGGTAAGTCTCTTCGAGTATCATTGGAAACGTCTACAAATGCTCAATCTGCAAAATGTCCTTCTAGAATATTGCAACTGCAGGATTTGCATCCCCCTCCCCCATTCGGACGGTGATAGCAGCTGACTTTGATAATGACAGGACACTTGAGGTGTTTTTCAACAATATTGCCTACAGGGGCAATTCACCTAATAGACTCTTCAGGTGAGTCCAAATATTTTTTTTTTAAACAAGCATATGTGTGGAATTACAGGCTTAAGGCTGCCAGCTACTGGCTAATTCGTCACCTAAAAGCAATTTGTATCCTGTAGGCAACAATAATTCCGCAATGCCCAATTATGTCAGATTTTTTAATCTACGGAACTGACTACTGGCCAACTCTTAACTATAATTGATTATCTAGATTAATCAGATCTGATACATAAAATAAAAAAATCGGACTGCGAGGATCAATTGATACTGAGCCACACTACACAGCTACTAAGTTTTAAGATGATCGCTTCACAAATGACATCAAAGTTAGTATCCACAAGAAGAACAACAACCTGTGTATTGAAAACATTGATCCAACCTTAAGCAATTAAATACACACTTTGTTTGCAGTGTCTCAAGACGAGCCAATGCTGACCCTTTAATCCAGGAACTCAATGTTGGAGATGCTGCAGAGCCTCAAGGCACAGGAACAGGTTAGAACACATAATTTAACAATTTAAGATGATAGACATCCAATCAGTGGTGCTCAAACTGTAGAGCTGCGGGTGGGTCTTTACATTCGTTTGTTGTTCGTTTGTCTATATTAGCTTGTCACTAGATCTACACATCCAATTAATTTTTTGGGAATGCCAAATGGATTGGATATGTATCGCTGTTATTATTGCTCTGCCATCAGCTTTTTGCATTTTTTCCCAACAGGTGGCACTGTCACTGATCTGGATGGAGACGGACTGTTGGATCTTCTACTGGCCCATGGAGAAAGTGCGGCGCAACCAATCTCGGTCTTCAAAGTCACACAGGTGTACGACTAATGCTAATGACTCATGTGGTATGTCATTATGCTAACCTGTAACCACACCAACATCAGGGATCAACAAATAAATGGCTTCGGGTCATCCCTCGTACCCAATTTGGCTCATATGCGAGGGGTGCGAAGGTAACAGTTTTCACCAAGGAGAGTGGCGCTCACATGCGCATCATTGATGGAGGATCTGGGTACCTGTGTGAAATGGAACCTGTGGCCCACTTTGGTTTAGGTAAATATGCCATATTATTTGACAATAAAGCTTATTTTCACATTGTATAAAATAATTCAGTAAGATGCTCTTTGCAATAGTACACAGAAACAATTAAAATATCACTAATATTACAGTGAAGGGTTGATATTCTTGCGGGTGAATTTGCGGTGATGATTTTTAGGAAATGACGATGTGACTGTGCTGGAGGTCTCTTGGCCCGACAGTCGCTTCGTCACACGGGTCGTTCAGCCTACTGAAATGAAAACAGTGGTGGAAATATTGTATCCCGGGGACACAGAAATCAGCACGCTTGACAATAGCACTGAGGTATGCATTATCATTTTCTTTCACCGTGTATTTCTTGAAACCGAATTGAACAAATGAAAGTAAATCTTGTTTTTCCTTGCAGTGTGGTAAAGGATTCACTGTGATAAATGGCCGCTGTGCAGGTAAGCCTTTTTTCTTTAAACAAAGTTCAAATATGTTTGAAGACAAGTTTTTCTTTCATTTTATTGTATTTTAATGTTTTTACAGGCAACTGAGGATACGCTGTGTTCATTTCATCCAACTTCAAAAAAGGATCATTCTTTTGACTTGGTCTTTCCGAGCATTTTATTTTGTTGATGAGTGTAGTGGTTGTTATTGTTATTTTTTAATCTTACATAAAACTCTTATAACACACTAAACATGTCGTACTTACCTTGTATGATTAATAAAATAATACTGGCACATCTGAGAGGCCTCAAAGGCAGCAAAAATAAAATATAGGGCGGACTCATGTACACAAATATCCTCTGAATTTGGGTCAAATTTTTACTCAAATACTAATTATATGAATTACTCATTTAGATAAGTGCATCCTTATTTATACTATTCCATTTTAATTAGAATCATTTGCGTTTTGCGCTGCACTTCTCTCCAGCAGTTCTTTAATTCAAATTAAACCTGGAGAAGGCGGCCCGATGGATGAGTGGTTAGTGTGTCGGCCTTGCAGTTCTAAATTGAGGGTTCGATGCCAGGTCAGGACCTTACTTTGTTCCAGTGTCTAAGTGTTTTTATTCTGCTTTAGTACCGGTGTGAGGGAAAAAGACAGAGTTTTTATTTCAACACAAAAAATAAAGGCAACTTGATACATCTGAGATTAACATTTATTTATTTAACACCAGTCATAACGTTTCATCACCATGTGTATCAAACAATAAGCTGCACCAAAGTTTTCATTTGCATTAAAAGTCCCCAACACAGTTGAAACATTTAAATTAATGAGGTCCTGTTTGGCAAATACTTCTCTTTGGACATTTTGGTCAACTATTATGCATACTGTGTCTAATTCAAAACATGACTAAAGATTCAGGAAGACTATTTGACTGAAACTATGACTAGTCTCATCTACTCCTTTTTGCTACGTCCTTGCATAAGTCAAATTTTGGAAGAGTTGATCTCAAGCAGAGAGAGTTCAGTATTTTTTTTACATCTTTGTGTATTTTGTTAATTATAGGCTTCATGGGTGGAAAATGGAAGACTTGCTACATTACATATGTGTATGAATGAATTTCATCTGCTACAGGAGGACATTGTAGTGATTTACTCTTCATCTGGACTTGGATTTGATCTATAGTGTTGAGATCTGGGCGTACTCACACTTGCATCATTTGACAATGTCAAGTGCTACATATAAAATATTCAAAATCAAGTGTAAGTGTGCTTGTTGGTTATTATGAGTACTTCCTGGTAGGTTCAATTTGGTTGACCTTTAAAATTATGGTATCAAAACATCTCCATCATTTCAAGTTCCAGATGACGTATCACTCAAAGAATACAGAATAACTGGCAATATGTTTTTGTTCATCTCATGCATTGCAACAAAGTATTAAAGTGCATATGATGCATGTTCACAATGCCTAATGTAACACAGCTGAGGAATAACATTTTTCTCAGATGGCATTCTGTAGATGTGGGGGGAAAAAAGTGAAGCCATGAAGACAAGGATCAGAAAGGTTCAAATTTTCCAAAGTTGTTCTCTCGGGTTAAAAGTGATCAGGGGGACATTGTTTTGTCTGAAAAACCCAGTCATCGTGCTGTACTGCTGGACACAGAACTACTCCCAGAGCTGCAGCGGCTGGAGCCCCTGTCTTCGTAGATAGAAATCTCAATCTGGGAAAAGCTGTTAAAGACGGATTGCAGTACAAGATAACCTATTTAATAAGTAACCCTTCTACGTTTGGTATACATGTACATGCATGAATATATTGGAAGGATACAACTCGCATTCCCCTCTCTATGGGATCAGTAATAAGAAGACCCCGGGGAGCATAGATCTTTTCATTCTGCTCTTGAATGTACTTGGAAATCTTTTTTAATACCTGCCACAAAAGCAGAGTACAAATTACTAATATAACATGATTAAGAGGAGTAAAAAAAATGACTGAGAAGTTCTTCATACCTTCTCATATCGTGTCTCTAAGCAGAGGAAGATGAGATATGCTGTAGCACAAGCCAAGCAGCCTTCCAGGTAGGACTGGCCTCCGATCTTCTCTGCTTCCGTGTAGTAGTTGTTCAGGCTCTTCACTGTGTCTTCGAAGAGAGTCCGCTCAATCTGCACACGGGGGTGACACAGCAGGCTAAACACGAAAGATGGACTCCATGCAGCAATGGGATGTGCTTACAAAGACATGACATGCTCTCACCCTGGTCTCCAGTTCAGAAGGGAACTTTGTCTGGAACCTGCAAGTGGTGCCTTCAGTGTAATCCCTCTGGATGAAGACTTTGTTGGCCAGGGACGCACTATGCCTCAATTCCTGTAGGTTGTGGAACTAGGGAAAAGAGTGATTAACATCATTACCTTTACCATTACCATTGATTACCTTTTTATCTTTAAACCTTAGTCAAACCTTTTAATGCTAACTGTATTTAACATCAATTGCACAAAGTTGTCTTTGTATTTAGATAACACCTTCCCAATAAATTCACGTGCCGCCTTTTTAACGACAATGAACATCCAATATATGTATAGTGATAATCCACTACCATGCCTGCTAGTTAAAATGGATTAGAGATTTGTCGGACAGCCAACAAGTTAAAGGACAACTAAGGGGTGTTGTTCTTGGCATCATCTTTTAAAGAGTTCCCTGGAGAAAGATCCTTCCCCTCTCTTATTTCGCCAATTCAATAGTACTGTGTGCAAACTGTCACTGTTGTTTTGGTCTTGTAAAGTGTAGGATGATATAGGAGACGCAGGCATCACAGTGTGCTGGACAGATTCCCAGCATTTGATATGCTAGTAGTAAATAGATAGGTCTAAAGCAGTCATCATGGGCCGCTGTGGGTGGGGAGGGGGGAGCTTTTCCTTTTCCAAGCCATCCGGCACAGACATAGCTGACAAAGTTGAACCAGCGGGGGTTGAGCTGTGAGAAGCACCTGACAGCAATCAACTGATTGCACTTGTAGGACACTAGTATTGTGGAAAGCTTTGGTCTTTAGAGGTTGAAACCAAAGCACTCACTGTGGCCCTTATTTTAGTCTGCCCAGCCCTGTTAAATAAATGCCTATGGCAACGCACTCGTAACAGAACAAACAAATTTAAATTAACTTGGATTAATATATACAGACACACTCAAACATACGTTTAATCATTAAACGTTACATTTAACTTTAATTAAACTTTAATGTAACTTCACACAAAAGTTACAATTTTTCTCCTATCTAGAGATAATTATTTGCTCGAAATTTTCCTCGTATCTCGAGCTGCTCGTATGTAGAGGTACCACTGTATCTGTTACCTCCCACTTCCAGAGTCAGTTGCACAGAAACAGCTCAGGGTTATGTGCATGATTAGATGTTTTAATTGACTGAAATTGCCCGTAAAGATCTCAAATCCATTTAACTGGGAATGGGTGTAAGAGAATGAGTAAACTTGGAACCAATATCTTGTTTATTTAGTATCTAGTATAGTGGTCATGACAGAAACGTAGTGGCAGGCAGAACGTGTATTACCACTAGGTGGCAGAATTCACTATTAACCTGTCTATCCACTTTTGTAACATGATCTGCCATTAGATTTTTTTTTCGGTGTCAAACATGTGCGATGACCTATAGAGGTGATATAATATTGTTTTATATTCATCTCATTATTTCATAAAGAAATATAAGCGATAATGCCACGGCCTCTGTCCGTGGTGCTGAACGGGTTGTAGACGGCATGCGCCCACTTTCATCGGATTATTTGGGCGTTCAAACCGACAAAACAAAAGTGCTTGATATTTATTCGACAAGAGATGTTCGCACATCTGAGTTAAAATGTCGCTCGAGATATGAATAAACACACAAACAAAAAAAGCATCAACATTTGTACGAAACTAGCTTGGTATAAGGAGGATGGTTTTAGACCCCGTGTAGCCTGGTTGGTTTCAACCGTGTTTAATTTACTACATGCCATGCAAGGACTCAGATGATCAGGTACTTCTGGTGTACACAAATATAGTCAATCATTTAAAAAGCCAAATGAGGAGTGCATTGTGCAAGTCTTACCTCAGTCGCCATGTTGCTGTTCGAGTCCCGTGTGCGCTGATGATTGACATGGGACAGATTATAATGGGGGTGGGGCACAGGATTCAGCCTCATATATGTTTTTATTTATTGAGACAATGACTGAATCCCAATGACGTAAGACAACGAGGGTTTTTTTTCTCATTTCGCTGTCATTATTAAGGAGGTATATTTTTTAAGGGTGGTGTGGCTTTTGGATTTAAAATAAAAATAAAAATAATGAATGAATTTACTATGGAGGGGCTACAAACCAATGTGGAAAAGGTCATTGCGCCTAGGATATCAGTTATCTGATTATGTTTAAACAAAGAAAACGCCCAGTTGTCACAAAAAGTAAAAATGTAATATCTAGAATATTATACTACAATATTATTAATATGTCAAATAGGCCATGTTTGCAAACCAAATTTTAATAATACATCCTCATTTGCCTGCGATTGGCTGGCCACCGAACCAAGGGTTTCCCAAGCCTGTTGCCCGAAGTCAGCTGGGATAGGCTCCAGCACCCCCCGCAAATCTTGTGAGGATCAGCGGTTCAAAAAAGGAGTGAATCCTCATTTGCGCTTTAAATTGTTAATTTCCCGAAAGCACGAGTCATACAATATTCCTACAACACCGAAGTCAAGTAGGAATAACACATTGTGACCAGTAGAGAGCAGAAGTGAATAGCAGAAAAGAGTAAAGATCAGAAGAAGACCAGGGGAACGAAAAAGGCAAACATTATTGATACATCAGCGAGTTCTGCAGATAAAATTGTGTTTGCAAAAGTTTCATCATGAACCACGTAGACTTTTTGTTGTGCACGCAGTTTAATAAATTGCCGTTGGAAGAACAGTTGGAAATAAAACGTTTAGGACCGCACAGACCAGAAGACTTTGTCCTCCTTCAGTATGGAGATATGGTAACCCGCACCTTCAAAAAAGACTGGTTTGAAAAGAGGAAATGGCTGACTGCTAGCACAAACAAACGTGCTCTTTTCTGTTTCCCATGCCTCCTTTTCGGTGGCTTGGACTCCGTTTGGGCGTCGATCGGATTTAAAGACATCAAACATCTGTCCGAAAGGTCGGCCAAGCATGAAAGCTCCTCGTCTCACCTGCGATGTGCCATGAAGTTGGGCTTACTCGGACTTCCCCCCGTGCAAAACCCCATCGAGGATTCCGATCGGCTCGCTATCGAGGAGCACAACCGACTAACCGAAGAAAATCGTTATGTTCTGGACAGACTGATCACTTGTGTCAAACTTTGTGGCAAGTGCGAAACGGGTTTGGACGGTCACGAAGACACACTAAACGCCTCCCTTTTTAACTGCATATTTGAGACCATGTGTGAAGGAGACACCAGACTCCAAAGACATTATCATTCCCAGCCTTTCTTTAAGTTAGCTTTAAGTACTATTCAAGATGAGCTCCTGGATTGCATGTATGAAGTCTACAGGGAAGAAGTAGGCAAACAATTGCAGCAGACCCAATTTGTCGGTGTCCAGGTCCACGAAATGACACACGTGTCGCTCAATGCTCGAATGGCGATCATCTTGAGATACGTGGTGGACAATATTCCAACCGAGCGATTCCTGGAGTTAGTCGAAGTCACCGATCAATCGGCCCTCGGCATCTCTGAAGCCCTCCAACAAGTTCTGGGGCCCTTGCGGCTGACTGAGAAACTGGTGGCGCAAACCTATGATGGAGCCACCATGTTGAGTGATGGCAAAATCAGCGTCCAAACATTGATGAGTTTGAGATACCCTAACGCGGTATTTGTGCATTGCTACTCCCACCAGTTAAATGCTACCCTGCAGCAAGCGTGCGCGGCTCGAATCCGTGAGCTAAAGGTGTTCTTTTCCGACCTGGCTGGCTTTGCAGCCTTCTTCATGTTGCCCACCAGAACATCTGCTCTGGTACAGGTGTCCTACAACAATATCCAGCGACCCCGCTGGAACTTCCAAAGCAGGACCATAAACGCGGTTTGGGACAGTCAGGACGCCATACTGGAGTGTTTGGACAGCATTCGTACTCAGCCGGGATGGGACGATGTGACCATCAGTGAGGCCTACGGTCTATCCATGCACTTGAAAGACCCCACGTTCCTTCAGTTCTTGCATTTCTTCGCAGAAGTCATGCCAGAAGTGGATGTTCTTCAGAACATATTGCAGAACCGAGAGATCGATTGCTCAGTCGTGAGGTGCGCCGTAGAGAACTTCATCGCCAACGTGAAGGAGGTGAAAGAGAGGGCTGACACGATTGCCGACCAAGCTGGCGAGGCCAAAGCGAAGCGCAGGAAAACCAACACGGCTGAAGTTATGCAGGACGCTTGCGACAACATGATTGCGCAGGTAAAGGACCGATTCTCCAACAGCGACTATCTCATTGCGTCGCAGTTAGTGGACTGTTCACTTTTCCCCAAATTTGCAGCTGCATTCCCAGTTCCCCAACTCAACTGTGCCATCAAACTGTGGCCAACGGCGCTTAAAAACAAGGAAAAATTACAAAGTGAACTGAGCGTGCTCTACCAACACAATCAGCTTTATGCAGGAAAATCAGCACTTTCTTTACTCCAGACCATTAGCGAAACTGGCCTCCAAGAGATCTTGTCAGAAACATGCACTCTGTTAAACATCTTCCTTGCAACTCCCATGCCGTCCTCTGAGGCTAATAGGAATCCGTCCGTGATAGACAGGATTCACACGCTAGCAAAAAACACGTTTGGAAAAGACCGATTGAATGCACTTTGCATGCTTTCAAATGAAAATCACTTCATCCAGGGTTTGGTGGATTTCAACAGGAAAGTCATGGACAAGTTTGCCCGTGCAAACAACCACCATGTTTCATTCCTGTTCAAGTGATTGACATGTTTGTTTTTTCTGTAAAATCTTTGAATAACATTCAGCTGAATGTGACAGTAAACTCTTCATTCTAATTGTGTAGACGATTGATTTCAGACTTGTGGACAAGGGTTATGCTCACCAATTTAGATCTTGTGTGGTGCTCTGTTTGTATTAAAATTGCTTTTTTTATCTAAAAAAGTGCACAAAATTGATTTATGAAGCCTCTTTTGTACGCTATCTTGGTAATTTCCCACAAGTAGATTAATAAAACAAAAATTGCTGTTTTGGAATCTATTTCAGGGTAATTCAATATCTGTCAAATTGAGTAAACTACAACAAGGTCACTTTGGCCTGGAATGACTGTTACTGGCTATTTGATGGTCATTCATTTAAGATTAGCTGGTAACCAGCCTCAGTATACTATACCCATCCTCTTACCCAGTTAGCCGCTGTACAGGACATCCCAGTTAACTTGAATGAACCCAATGTCAACTGGGATAGTCTCCAGCACCATAGTGAGGATAAGCAGCATGTTTTAATATATTTTATGATGTACTATGCACATTTCAACATACTATATGTAGCATTTGACTTGTCTATAATATGTTATGTCTTTATTTAAAAAAAAAAAAACCCTAAAGACACATCTTGTACTGTCTTATATATTGAGCTTGATTAGCTTGTCTCACCAATTTTTATTTTTTATTTAAAACAGGGTTGAAAAATTCAAATAAAAGTCATTCATAAGCATGTTCCTTATCATTTTGGCTATGGAATATAGATACTATACAAAGGATTTGACTGTTTATTTCAACAATGGATTATTTCAGGGTAAAAGATGCAACAAATAAGTACATGACAATGATTTATCAAATAAATCATATTTCTTGGTGTTTAAATTAAATATATTAGCTCTAGAAGGGATTACATTAAGTGATTACAACAAAGCAAAGCAAACAAATACAATCATCAGTGCCTGCGTAAAGGTTAAAACATCATTGCATCTAGGGTCAATATTGAGTTTGAATGTCATCACATTCATTCTTTTAAGTCCTGCTTGTAAGAATGGGAGGCAGATTAATATTTGACCCAGCTGCCCTTTCCGATCAAATGACTCCAGTTTAAAAAAAAAGAGAGAGAGATTTTAAAAAGCTCAAATGGTATGAGTAAAAGCATACTGGTTCAAATGAAACAATTAGCTTTAAAAATATATTTTGCTTCCCCAAGACTGCATTGTCACACTTTAAGCATGCCACTCATGGCAAATACAAACAAACTCCAATTTCAAAGTTTACAGTGAAAAAGCAGCATTTTAAACGTTCAAAATTGATCATGTTGGTGGTCAGTCTTAACATTTTGAGACCATTAATCTTCTAAACAACACCTGGAAGCCCCTGTTTTCCTCATCTTCAGGCATGCTTCCACTTCTCTCTGCTCACCAAAGAGACAAAAAGGGATTCAAACATCCAGTAACACCAGGATGGGGAAAATAGAACCAGGCAAGAAGAGGAATTTGACGGTTGTGTTGAGGGTTTGGTGGTCCCTCGACATGTCGCTAGCGGAGAAGCAAACAGTGGTGAACGACCCAGCGGATCACACTGCCAGCGTCGTTCGTCATTGTAACTTGATGAGCGACGAATTGCAGGCAGCACAAACAAACACAGTTTCTCTTTGGGCCTCTGGAGCTGGAAAAAAAATGACATTGTGCAGTGTTTTTTTTTTCCATAGGACACTTATTGGCTACCATTGACAGCACGAGACGTCCAATTAATTTTGACTGGGAGAGGCTGTCAGCAACCGATCCTGTAATTATTTTGTCTTTTAATTTGTTAAATATATATTTAATCCACTTTTTAAAATGGAAAAACAGTACATTGTTTTTAAAATGTTTTTTTTTAAACAAACTAGGTAAAAGTTCAACATATTTTAAAAGATTTAATCTAAAAAATTAATTTAAAAAAGTAAATGTGGTGTTTTTTGTTTGTTTACTTTTTATTCTATTTAAAAAATGATTAATATACAGTTAAAATGAAAAACGGGAACTACAAACATTAACACCCAGTCGTCACAGTAAAAATAAATTGGACGCCAACCTTAAATGTTTCAATTTAACTCGGCTTACCAGTGGCCCCCATGCAAGACCTCAGCACTTTGAAAGAACAGCATCGTGAACAAAAGCTGTTGCCACAATTACTGCAGTTCTTCTGTAAAACAAAGACGAACAGAGGTATTGAAACGTGGAATGTAACTAAAAACAATGCACACAATATCCATTTTCTTTATGTCTCACCCTTTTCTTCAGTACAGAGAAGACAGCATTACAGTTAGCACAGTTGCCTTTGGAGAGAGGAAAACATGTCTATTTTGAGCATGATTGTCGCAACTGCTTTAAAACTGTTTCTGGCAGCACTCTGACCTGCGCTGGTAGTGGGATACCGTTTGCGCAGTTTCTCAGTCAGCTTTGACACTTTGCTGCGTATGGGTTCGTTACGACTCAGGAGACCATTTTCCGAAACCGTGTCAAACTCAGGAGCCCCAATTGGGCCATCGTCATCCTCCTAGAAAGGGAGGAGGAGGAGAAGGATCAGAGCTGAGGCTGAGTGTGAAAAACATATGACAATGCAAGATTGTATTTGCAACACTACCAACCAAATTTAAGTTCAAACATCACAACAAAAAATCAGCGGTAAACCATCAATTTTAGAGCACTAATACAGAACCAAGTACTTTAAATAACGTACTGTATAGTAAATTGTTGCATGTACCTCGACACAAATCACAACTCGACCAGTGCACCCCGAGCGGATGGTCGTCCAACTTAAAGGTTCCATTCAAGTTTAGCAAATAGAATAACAATACCATTGTACAATAAATATGGCGTAGTTACATGCACTACCAAAATACATGCACGTGCATGTTAAAATGACCATATATAAACACCTGCTTTTAGAAATTAAAGGCATACAGTGTAAAAGAAACAACTCCATATACTATCATTATGTACGTATGGCTCAAACACTAATGTTAACAAAAAACATCAGAACCTGAGCACAGAAATGACGGAAGCTCTCATTCAAATAGCATGAAAACAAACCCTTTATAGTTGGGTGGATGAACGGAAGGTACAGAAAAATCCACTTACCAATAATACCAAAGGGGTTTCCTTTGCAGGATGAAGAACAACAAAGAAAAAAAACTTTGAACACAAGCCCCTTTATGACAACACAAACATGCTACAAGCTTTTAAAAACAATCCTTTATAAAACTTAGTCAGTCTACACAATTATACGTGAAAGATAAACCACAAAGGCCAAGCTTATCAAGCGTTAACGCACGTGGAACAACACTCACCTGCAGAGAAATGGAATTGTCCTGATGTCAGCATAAAGGCAAATGTGAACATGAATGACATCATTTTCATGTTTATTTTTATCACCAAGATTTTAAATACATACAGTACAGTACACAAATAGATAACTGTGTAAACGTGTACTGGAAATGTTCAATACCTCAATTGCATCTTTAAATTCATCATCAGGCTCAGCTTCTTCCGCTTCCTCGACACTGCCAGGTGATATGTCCTGCGAGAAAGTGTGTTAATTACTCAAGGCTTTGAAAATGTCGTTGTTTCCAAAAATTGCAGAGTGAAAATTAACCGCACTCAAAAAGTCTGCACCAAATAAAGCGAATTATGGACTTTCCTGGTGTGAATACGACTTGAGAAATCTCCAATAACACAGAAAATGTCAGTAGATTTGCAGTAATAAATAGAGACAAAAGGCATCAGAAGTCTCTAAACATATGCAGTTTGTCCATAATATGATAACACGAATGTTCCTCACTTCAAGACTGGTTGGTGTGGGTGTTCTGTCCACTATACCGCTGTGCTGCTGTTCCTCACAAACTCCCTCCAAGGTAGGAGCCTGACTGAGATGTAGAAGCTTTTTAAGATCCAACAAAACTGGAACACAAAAGACAAAACAAGTGTTTTCCCTCACATATACATTTTAAAAACATTTAGCCACTTTTAAGGTTGAGCTGACCTCTATGGAAGTCTCTATTCCAAAGGAAGATGATGCTGTTCAAGCCAGCAATCACCCAACCGACGGGAATGAGGTAGAGAAGACACACCATTGTAAACAATCCTACATAGAACCTGCAAAGAGAATTGGGGTGATGTTAATGTTCAAAATTTATATTCACCATGTAAGGTCAGAAGAACATCTGTGAGTGCACGTGCATGTCAGACCTTGATGATATGGTGTGATCATCCCAGTAGAGGACCTTGTAAAATATTTCTGCTGATTGACAGGCCTTGTACAGCATTTCATCCAGATGCTTTAAGCTGTGGATGAAAAAGATGGTCCCAAGATTAAATGAAATCCTACTTCCACACAAGCGTGCCTTCTGAAGGAGATTTTATGGGGGGGGGAAACATTTATAAAACAATTTTCATGGGTGGAGAAAAATAAAAATCCTCTTTAAGGGGACAGGGAGATCATTACACTGTTTAGAGCTAGTAATATGTTATATCTATCTTAATTTTTTATTTTTTTGGAGGCCCAAAGAAATATTTTAAGATAAATACGCTTTCCCTCAAGCCATGGCTCCCTTTTTTATGGTATTTTTGAAGTGACTTTTGGCACAAAAAGTGTGTTTACAACCAACTTATGTTTTTTTTATAGATAATAATGGTGGCACCAACCCCCCAATTTGCCCCAATCCGTCACTAATAAGTAAAACTGAATTTCAATTGTCTTGACTTTGACTTTTCCAGACACTTTCAGTAAAATAAAGACACACTCAACCACAATTTACATTCATCACATTTGCTTTGACCTGACGCTTGTTTAGAGAACATTAGAGGACGCCACCAAAGCAATGACAAAAATATATATAAAAAACAGTAATTCTGAGGTACACCAAATGACATTAAAATTAAACAAATAATGTCATTTTTCTTACAGGTCTTTGACTTCCAGCATGGCCTCCTGTTTACTGAGGTGTACCGTCTGCAAATCTCGCCGGTGAACAGTGTGAAAGTGTTTCCTTTGGCGTTCCACTTCTGTGGTTCTGCCCCAGCACCTGTCCTGCAGGTAGCCCAGGGCAGCAGGCACTGTGACAACCACCAAGCAGACTGACAACCAACCCACTGATAAAGGAGAAGAAGTGGACAATTAGTGTTAACCAACGCCAAAAGATGAAGCTTTGACATACCCTCATTAATTGTGCAGAAGAAGACATTGAGAAGTATACAAATGAGCAGCGAGAGAAAGGGCATCCTCCACCTGAAAAAAAATAAGATACCTTTTACATATCTCTCTGTTATTGAAGAGTAGAACCTCTAAAATCTATAGGATCTGTACTTTCAAAATTCTGATTTGAAAGAAAAAAAAAAAATCATAGACATCATAGACACTAAAATGTTCATAAAAATAAGGCTGAGTTTAAATTCAATATTATTTTAAGCCACACATTTGTTCGCAATGCACTTAAATATAGGAATATGTCACAGATGGTCTTTTGTGTGGAAATTAAGTGAGTTTTTTTGTTGTTGTTTTAAAATGTTACTCCCAAATTTGGGTTTCATTGTAGAGAATCCTACTGTTTCTTATGGTAACTGTTTCAAATTGTAATTAATTAGAGGTCAACAGTCTGGTTTTGGGTTTGACCACAAATACACACCCTAGCAGGAAGCGGGCCACCTCGATAGCATCTGTAATTGGCTCCAGAAAGAGAGCCATTCTCTTATAGGACACAACCATGTTGAGGAGGTCAAAGTTCAATGTTGATCTGGGGCTTCCCAGTTCGGAAGCATCTGGAGACCCCAGGGTCTCCTTGGATATAGTGTGCACCAGCTCCCCCCTTTCCACTGCACCCTGGTAAGAGTCCTGTGATGCCGTTGCACTGTGTATCATCCTTCCTTCCTGTGCATTAAAAAGAAAACAAAATAATTAAGAGGATAGTTATGATGCCACTCCTTTTCATGACTTTGTTTTGAAACTGTATTTTTCAAGCCGGTAATACCAGCTTCATTGGACTGGCAGCAGCTTATGGTAATATGAAATACATATGTCATAGTACGCATGCGATCACTCTTTATGAGTTGAGGTTCACACACTTGAGAGACACATTAAGCACCATTCAAATGTATGTGATAATAATGCACTTTTTACATGTGGTAATACCAATTTTGATTGTAATTTTAGACTTGGTGTGGGTAAAAAAGGAATTGTTTTCACTGTATACTTTATAAATATGCTAACCCATTATTTAATTCACTAATATTAAAAATGCATCATTTGAAGGGACTTGGAACATGTGTTAGCCTCTCCAAAACAAAATGAAAAATGGGAAGAAATGTCAACAATGTCATTGATTTTAAAATAAGATAAAATACAAAGATTGTTTTGGGTCATCTTGGGATCAATACAAGATGACACTTTGACCCTCAGATGTGGCAGATCAGGTCCTTAAATGAAGCAGAGACCTAAAGATACCTCTTTTTTTAAATTCACTACCATTACTGCAATGTAATAGTGTAATCAGGGTTGTGACTTGTAGAAATTGGATGCAGCATTAACGCGTGATATTGACATCCATCAAAATAGTCAGCAAGAAATAATGTAACCAGCAAAATACAGATACATCTTACCCCGATCTAGTAGCTACGTGTCCAAACAAAACCCTGAGAACTCTCTGAAGTGGCCAGAAGAAGCTCAGGCGACACTAGTAAACCCGGCCAATATAATAATGCCGGTGGATGA
Source organism: Stigmatopora argus (assembly GCF_051989625.1). Classification (NCBI taxonomy): domain Eukaryota; kingdom Metazoa; phylum Chordata; class Actinopteri; order Syngnathiformes; family Syngnathidae; genus Stigmatopora; species Stigmatopora argus. The sequence goes on from NC_135393.1 coordinate 12,665,039, forward strand.
AAAAGCTTCATATTTCATCCAACCAGACAACATGACAGCAGCCTCCTGTAAGAGCAACAACATATGGCGATGATTTAGTTCAATCTACAGCCTTTTTTGACTAGATATTATGCATGCGATTGGCTAATTCCTCTTGTTAGCTGTGCTAGCGATCGGTCTCAACATTAGTGGTTTCCTGTTATTCCAGGCTGAGCAATCAATCGTCGAAATGTTTCATTTGACAACACAGTCGATCCCAGATCGGAATGACTTTGAAAGAGATCAGAAGAAAAAGTGAAATAAAAAGGGGAAAATCAACTGATCAGTGTTTTTATTCAGATCATAAGGCAAAATTTCCATGCTCCAAAAAAATGAATGAATGAATGAATCTAACTTTTAATATGTGATATCTATTAGTAGACAAGCTGCGGCATGTATACGTCATATCCGTCTATGCCGCGCATGTATGTGTACCTTCCGTCATATCTGCCGTGTTGTCTGTCGGTGTTTACAGCAGACTAAGTAAGTATTTCAGTCAAAATTGAAGGGTTTTACATTAAGGAGTCTCAAATGAGGTTGTGCGGATTCATTGTCACAATATCGTACCTACGTAAGTAAGCCTTATATCCCACTTTGCTGGTTTGGGTGTCATCATTTTACAAGCCAATCAAATTGCTAGAATGTTATATTTTAGTTACCTTCTGTTTATGTAACACTCTATTTCTACTTTTGATTTCACATATATTCGAGTTAAGTATTCAATTCAGTTGTTAAGTCATTTTGTGTTAACTTTTGAGGCACTTTGTTGACAAATGTAAAACGTTTACATCGGTTAAGTACAATGTGCAGCAATTCATAGCAATTACCATCAGTGATACAGCCCCTCCTCCCTCCATTTATCCTCACGAGGGTCGCGGAGGAGTTGCTGAAGCCAATCCCAGCTAACTATGGCGAGTCGGCAGGGTACACTATGAATTGATTGCCAGTCAACCGCAGGATACAGTAATAGATTATAATAAGAATACAAATATAAACAATGAGACATAGGCGCACACACTCATACCTATGGACAATCTGGATTGTTTCATCAGCCTCACCACAGCAATAAAAAATGAATCAGTAGTGATATGTGGTCATGAATGATTTTAGCCAAATGTGGCTCCGTAGTCTGCATTAAGTTATGTTTTTAGTTTTGACGTTTTAGAAGGTGTACCACAGAGGTAGGTACCTTCATAGTACATTGCCTTTCACTAATAATCTTTTATGACTTTATTTCCAAATATAGACTGATTCTCCCAGCCGTGCAGACTTCTTGTTGGCAACATGGTGAGATAGTGGTTTAGCTACATTTAAATGCTGTCATTTTCCAACCCAAACTCACTTGTGTGTTTTTTTCAGGGTGAACGAAAAGGAACAAACAAGTATTATCCGCCGGATTTCAATCCAGCTAAGGTGTGTGTGATGATTTATTTTAATTATTTACATTCAAAAATTCAAGTCCAACCCAAATCTTAATCCCATTTTTTCCTCCCTCACCTCTAGCATGGTTCTCTCAATGGCTACCACAAAACACATGCCCTGCGGGAGCGTGCCAGGAAGTTGTCCCAGGGCATCCTCATCATCAGGTTCGTATTTGTGCACTACCATTTGATCGAGAAAGTTCTTCAAAAATGCCTTTCATTTTACTCCATATTTAATCTCTAACTTTGTTCTCATTTCTATTGCGACCTTTTCCCTAAAGTGTTAATGCAATAGTGGAACATTTCTGCCTCTCAACTATTTTGTGGAACTGTGACATGTGCTCACGCCAATTTATTTCTGTCTGCGCAGGTTTGAAATGCCGTACAACATCTGGTGTGATGGTTGCAAGAACCATATAGGCATGGGTACGTTCAATATTGACATCCGTTCTGCTTAATCGTTCTGTCCTCACTGTTACTTATTTTGCTCAGGTGTCCGATACAATGCAGAGAAGAAAAAAGTGGGCAACTACTTCACCACACCCATTTACAGGTGAGCACTTAATGATAAGTGGAACTTCAACCGAGATTTATAAGCTTCTTTTCGTCAGATTCCGGATGAAGTGCCACCTTTGCGTCAACTACATCGAAATGCAAACAGACCCAGCTGCCTGCGACTACGTCATTGTCAGTGGCGCCAATAGGAAAGAGGAGCGATGGGACATGGCTGACAATGAACAGATACTCACCACCGGTACGTAAGCAGCAATTTTAATATTAGAAAAGTTTAAGAAGGGAGTCAAAGCATCAAACAAAAGTGACATATGTGATTTTCATTATTGTGTGATTTCCACCAGAGCGACAAGAAAAGGAGAAACTGGAGACCGATGCCATGTTTAAGTTGGACCATGGTGGGAAGGACAAGGAGAAGCTGATTAAGGCACTGCCCTCATTGGTGGAGCTGCAGGACCACCAGGCTGGATGGAAAGATGACTTCCAGCTCAACAGCGTCCTGCGCAAGAAGTTTAGGGTAAAAAAGCCTGCTCCAATTAGACACCTGATTTAATGTGTCATGTGTCGTCCCATGCGAATCCATAAAAATGGAATCAAGCCAACTGGATCGTGTGGTTTGTGAAAGATGTTTCACATTTAATCTAAAAGGATTTTTCTGTGATAGGTATATTTTTGGGGCTTGTAATTTGAGAAACTTGTAAATTTAAGTACTGTTGTACTTTTACTCTGAAGACAGAAAAGAAGTTGATTGTGGAGAAAGAGGAGAAGGACGACGCCGTGCGGGCGAGGACCAACCTGAGCATACCACTGCTGCCCGAGCGCAAAGAGGATAAGAGGCTGGCAGCTCTGCTCAGCTTGCAGACGCCTGACTGTGAGTTGCCAAAGCACACACAACATTAAACATTTTGGCTTCAGAGACACTATTTTAGGCTCATTTTGACAATTGTACAGGGCCTCCTTGAAAGGCTAATTCCCAGATTTCTCACTAATATTCAAAATAGAAATACACTGTACTATAATTTTAATATCTATTCTACTATATTTTAATATGGAGTTTGATCATGGGTGTACAAAATACACTGCTGTGGACAGGCTACATCAAGGGTGTCTGACTCGGGTTGGTTCGCGGGCCGCTTTAACGTCAACTTGATTTCACGTGGGCCGGACCATTTTAAATATAATATTTAGATTTTTTTTAATAAATGGATTAAAAGAACTGGATTAAATCCATGAATATTCAGTGTTTTATAGATATAAAAAAATGTTTATTTTAGCTTTTTTATATATTTTTTTAGATTTTACAAAATGATTTTTGAACTAAAAACACAGAAAATAATTGATTAAAAAATTACAATTATTGATTTAAAAGGGGGGAAATCAGGAAATTTAATATACATCTATACTCTTCATTTTAATTTGATCCTAAAACAGAAAGTCGGCACTCATGATTTACTTTCCCGGGCCACACAAAATGATGCGGCGGGCCAGATTTGGCCCCCGGGCCGCCACTTTGACACATGTGGGCTACATGATCAGCTCATTTTATTTTCAACTCCCATTTCTTTGGCTATTTCATTGTATTCCACTTGTCTAGAGGAGGGCCTACTATTGGGATAAACTTGAGCGCTGATGCATTTTTCAAATGACCCGAACCCCATGTCTCCCCTCAATCAGCATACGAGGAGAAACAGCGCGGCAAACGACTAGAGATCTCCTCGCGCCCGTGGTTCAACACTTCTCTGGTGTGTACTACCCCCACCGCAACCCCCACCACATCTGGGAGTCTCCTCCACAAGCTGGGCCAGCAGGGCAAAGAGGCAGCCATTGCCAAGGCTCTGGGCTCGTCGCGGACCCCCCTGATACGCAGAAAGTCAGACCCTCAGGAGTTCGCCCCATCGGTGTCGTCACAAGAAAATGTAAATATTGAGCAAGACACGAATGTGTCAAGTTTGGGCTCCCTCGTGCCCAATTACAGTGACTCAGACTCGGACCATGGTCATTGAGTGCAAATGAAAGTACGTGATGTACTACACGGCTGACCGCTTCTGGTCAAGCGGCGGGAATTCCTGCCTGGACATTGGTGACTTTTCAATGCAAACATGACATGCACACAGATAACATGTCCTCCTAGTCTTCTTTTTTTTTCTTGTTTTTCTTGTTTTTTTAACATCTAGGAATCTAAACTGAAATTTTGCTCACTCTTCCAAAAGAAATGACTGATGTTTTTAAGGTGGCGTACCAAATAGTGTCAGCAATGTGAAATAAATGTTTAAAAAATACATTAATTGCAGCCTGTCTGATTATGGTTAAAATGTTTGAATTAAAATTGATTTTTATCATTGTTTTTTTAAATTAGTAAACTACTGGAACAACATCAGGCTCACAATGTAACCTTATGTGCGAAAAAGAAGGAAAGTAGTAATATGTTTTTGTTTACTTTCGTACCGCAGGTCAATTCATATTTTTGAATTACCACTGGTTTCAGACTGTCCTGTGTGGAATTTTCATGTGTTCCCCGGGTGTGCGTGGGCTTTCTCGAGGTAAGACGGTTTCCTCCCGCATCCCAAATGCATGGTAGGCTGGTTGAACACCCTAAATTGGTATGAGTATGAGCAGAAATGGTTGTCTGTCTCCTTGTGCCCTTCGATTGGTTGACAAAAAATTCAAGGTGTCTCCTCCCTCCTGCCCATAGTTGGCTGGAATAGGCTCCAGCACCCCTTTATTGTAAGGAATAGACTCATTTTAGAAATTGGTAATTGGACTTTATCTTGGGGGTAGTAAAAAACGTCATTGATCTCTTTCCAAATAAAAAGATCGATACAACCTAACCATGAATACGAGTTGTCCATTTTGTGCAAACACGAAAACACATTTGTGGACTTTCTGTCATTGCGAAATGAGCCAGCTTGTGCAAACTCTAAAATCATAGTTCTGCACACTTTCTGTCGTTGTTTCCCATTTTGTGTTCAACCTTCAACTTGTATAGATATCCTAGTTTGCTTTAGTACCTGTGAATCCAACCAGAGGGTCTACCGTCCACTCAATTCACCATGACTGGACGAACCCTGCGTTGGATAATACTCTTGTGCCTTCTGTGTGACATCGGAGCACGGAAAAGCCTGAGGTGAGATCGTACGCTTGTGCTAATAACAGTGGTGGATAGTCAGGGCCAGCAATGTTTTCTCCGTTATCTAAAGCCCAATCAGAAACGGTGACCTTTTTTTCTCTCTCTCCCTCTCTATTAAATTGTCTTTATTTATTTCCAACAGTATACATTTGGTAAATGTTTGTATGGCTGTACTCTTTCAAGGATTTAGATGTGATTTTTTTGCCAGTTTGTTGCCATCTCAATTTAATTGCCTTTGGGCTTTCAGTGCCCAGGAGATTAGAATGTATTCTATTCCAACACTATATCTAGATTTAATTATTGCTGGTTCTGTTAGAACAGAAACTCACCACTGGTGAACCCATTACAGCAACTTTCACTGACTAATCTATCTATGCACTCTTTGCAGGAAAAAAATATCCAAATTTGTCAAGAAGTAAGTTCTGATGACATGGGTAGGTGGTGATGTTGGCGAAGTTTTAAATTGTGAGTTTTCTTTGCAGAGTGGCAAACATAGGTCCCCTCAATGGATTGTAAGTAACCACAGTTACCCCAACGCGCACTATTCACTTCACATTTTTTCCTCAAATGCTAAAACACACTTGACAAACTTCTCATCCATTTTCCCCAATGTCTAAACACAAGGCACTTTTTTAAAAGTCAATCCTCACATCCCGATCCATAGACTTTATCATTGAAGACCACATTTCGAGTTCAATGATGTCATAAATCAGCGCAAAGGCTCAAACAAATTGAAGGATACCACCTTAAGTCAATCTCACCAGGAAAAAAATCCGATTAAAATTTGTCTTTTAGAAATCATATTAAAAGGTTGATAGTCATAACCCAACCTGAATCCTATTAATGATAATTAAGGCTTGTCCATATCAAACAATTGTTCTCTCTGAAGGATTCATTTTAAGGAATGATTATCTCACAACACTGCATGAATGCCATTCTAAAATCCCATCAATTTCTTCAAAAATAACCTTTGAAAATTGAAAATTGTTGAAATTAATAGGCCACATTTGAGGTTTGGCATTGACATTAAACCATAGAAAAAAACAATTCTGAGGCTCTTAATGGGTGGCATCTGAAAGATTTGTTGACATCTTTGAGAGTAGGGAGTGGCACAATAGTTATCCGAGAATAAACAGTTGAAATGTGGGCTCTCAAGGATCTGTTTGAAATTATAATGATATTAATACACTTAAACATTGTCCCAGATCACAACACAATTGCTTAAAATTCTGCCGTGAATTGTGTATTTTTGTTTTTGTTGTTGTTTTGCTAATTCTTACAACATAGCATGATCTTTTCAGGGTGAACAGGCATTCATCAGCAGCAGCACCACCACCACCACCACCGCCGCCACCACCACCACCGCCGCCGCCACCACCACCACCAAAAGTAGATGTTCCAAGGTATCATCCTATTACAACTAACCAACTACTAAATTGAAAAAAAGCTAATGGCATCTGTACAATTGTTTATTTTTCTCGTTTTAAGATGATAAAGAGGCAGCCTACGCAATTATTTTCGAGCTGAAAAAAAATGTACAGCTTTTATTAATTTACTTGAACAATATTTAAGAAAAAAATATATAAAAATGTTAATGTACTGAACATACCTTGCATGATCTAATCACTTATCAAACTGGAACTTCAGGTTCACACTTGTAGCCCCGGATCTGCTGAGGGCTGACAGCCCAGAGAATATCTATCTTGAGGCGGAGTACATCACCAGCCCCATTGATGTTAGCATCACTGTGTTTGACTTCACCAAGGCCACAACACTCTTGACAGATAAGATCTCGCTGGATCAGAGCAATGGCTTCTACACCCTTAAGTCTATCCAGGTGAAAGCATGCTTGCCCCTGTGTATCACTTCACATTTGTCTATGCCTGAACTGTCTGATTTTCCCCTTCAGATTCCTTCAGGTTCATTAAATCGCGATGAGACAAAGAACAAGTACGTTATACTGAAGGTCAGCTTTGGAGGTTATCATGTCGAGGAGAGGACTGTCATGGTGTCCTTCCATTCCGGATACATTTTCATTCAGACCGACAAGCCAATCTACAACCCTGGAGATGAGGGTAGGGTTTTTTTGTATTAAAAAAAAAAGAAATGTTTACATTCTTGTCAGTAAGGTGAATTTGGAATGTTCTTAAAATGTCTAAGCTTATCTTCTCATGGAACTTTACTGAAGATGTTTCACTTCTATGCAAAACTACACTTATAGTGGATTGTATTTTTCCTCTCTTGCAGTTCGCTTGAGAGCATTTGTGTCATCATTGACCTTTAAGGCTTTGGACAGCTCTCTCACCATAGATATACAGGTCAGTAAAAGTGATTATATAGTTGGTGTGATCATTTTTATCACATGTTTTATATGTATGATTGTGCTTGGCAGAATCCAGAAGGAGTGGTGGTTAAGCAGGTCTTAAGGACTAAGGCTTCTTTTGGTGTCTTCTCGGATTCTTTTTACCTCACTGAAATGGCAAAGTAAGTAGTAAGATTTTGATGGCGTCGAACCAATATTTTAAAGCATTGATAGTCAAAACCAGCACTTTTAGCCATCCAAACTAAGTTTTTTTTAAAATTGAAATTAACATTTTTTTTACATGAAATTAAGGTTTTACATGAAAGAGACTGATGTTCAAATAGTGACTTCAAATGTGTTTCTCTGACTTTAATTAGTGAAGGTGTGTGGAAGGTGATTGCCAAGTTTGACCACTGGAAGCAGAACACTTTCACCTCACACTTTGAGGTGAAGAAACATGGTATGTTGGCATCTATCATCACCGCCTCATTTTTGTTTGACTGAACGATAACTGTGGGGAAAGCCAGTTAATTCAAGTCATATTTATGTTGTAGTACTCCCTGCTTTCAATGTGACGTTGACACCTAAAAAATCCTTCCTGAGCCTTGATGACAACGAGCTGGAGGTGGAAGTCACGGCCAGGTCTGTCCCTTTTCAAGAAACTATTACAATATTAGGTTGTCTTGCCATTTAATTTGAGGTGGAGTGTCAGTTCGGAGGGAGGACATCTGAGATGCATTTCATTCCCAACAAATTAAGGTGTTCAACATTAAAGGAAAGATTTAACAAGCGGCTATGCCAGGTCATTTATATTAGCACAGGCTGTCGGCACCACACTTAAATCCTGATGAGACCATAAATATTGTTAAAAGAGACATTGCTCAGGCCCGAAGGCGATCTACCAATAGTACCTTAGCGATCGACCTAATGAACACCCCTGGCCGAGAACATCTCTGCTGCAATAACTAGCTGTTTACTGTGAATCAGGTTTAAAATACGATGGTGTTTGGTTCAGGTACCTCTATGGAGAGCCAGTTCAGGGCACAGCCTATTTGTCATTTGGGGTCATTTTCAACAACGAGATGAGACGGTTGCCTTCATTGAAGCAGTTGACAAATGTGAGTCACTCCAAAAGAAAATCCATATACACATTTAGCAAACGATAACCTTTTGTTCATGATAATTATGCTCTAGCTGGACGGTGGAGTTGTCAAGCTGAGTATGGATGAGCTGAAAGCAGCATACCCAGATGTCAGAACCTTAGTGGGGAACTCAGTCTATGTCAAAGCTTCTGTCCTCACCATGACAGGTAAGCAAGAAACAACGGTACAATGGCCATTACATAGTCTTAAAATCAAGGTAAATATACTGTACTTATCTATAATGATTATAACAAAAATCAGTCAATAATTTTAAGAGTTTATAAGTCAAGGCAATGAGACTTATTGACATTTCAAATAATTTAATGTAATGTTTCTACTTGTGAAGGGAGTGACCTGGTGGAAGCTGAGAAGATGGGCATCAAGGTTGTCGACTCTCCTTATGTCCTTTCTTTTAAAGACACAGTCAAGTATTTCAAGCCAGGACTACCCTTTGACTTTACCGTAGGTTTATCATCATCATCAATTGATATCGTCACATTTACAAAAAAAAGATGTTCTCCCGCGTGTCCGCAGATCCAAGTGAACCATCATGATGGTTCCCCAGCCCACAACGTCCCGGTGAAGGTGAACCTCCTGCAGGATCCCATCATGGTCAACTCGGGCACAGCCAGGGTCACAGCCAACATGCCCAAAAGTCCAAACCAAGCGCTCGTTGTGAGAATTAATACAAGATGTTTAGGGATTTATGACCAGACGAAGACCTAGTCAAGCTGAAGATGTTAATTAGTTTATTCAAAACAAGACCAAAAGGTTGAAACTATTTTGTCTGTGTTCCCAGGCTGAGACCCAGGCGGCCGGACTCAGACTGGAACAGCAGGCCAAAACCGAAATGTTCCTCCTCCCTTATCACAGTTCCTCCAGTCAAAGTCCCAATTACCTCTACATCTCTACCAGTAGAAACACGGCATCTCCAGGAGAAACACTTTCCCTCAAACTTACCATCTCCACTACAGATCAGAACATCAGACAACATATCAAACACATCACCTACCTGGTCAGGACCATTCTGAGAGATTAGAATATAGAGATATAGAAACCCATGTGATGCTCTTCTTTTTTCTCGTATCATTACCCATATATTTTTCCGACTGTTACTTTCTCATTTTACTGTGAAATTGCAATATGTATCTATTGAAGGAGAATGAAATTTTATCAGAGAATGTTTACTCTTAAATATACTATCCAAATTTGCTGAATACGCTATTTCCTCAATGCATTACAAAAAAAACAGAATATTGAGCCTACTCCGAGAAAATTAGTTTTTTTTTTAAACATGTTTCCCTTCTTGTGTCTTTTCCAGGTAGTCAACAAAGGCCAGATTGTAAAAGCTCAGCGATTAGATGTGACCGGTCACCTCATAACAAGCGTGGGGTTGGCGGTCACCACCGACTTGATGCCTTCCTTCCGCTTTGTAGCCTTCTACAGTCTCCCTTCCAAGGAAGTAGTGGCTGATTCTATTTGGGTGGATGTGACACCATCCTGTATTGGCGATGTAAGTCTTCTTTTTGCTGAGCTAAATTGGATCAATAGCTAAACTCTTTGTCCAGTAATTGTCGGACTTTAGTTTTTAAATTTCAACTTCATCTCTGTAAAATCCGTGACCGGAAGTTTCGTCGAAAGACGTTTGGTCCCCGGACGTTTGGTCGACCGGACGTTTGGTCGACCGGACGTTTGGTCGACCGGACGTTTGGTCGACCGGACGTTTGGTAGAACGGACGTTTGGTCGCCGGGTTCGCTCGCTGTCAAATTATGACAGAGAGTTTACTGTTGATATTTTGATATTAGATATTTAGATATTAAACTCATGCTCTTTCTCTCTCTCATGATTATAATTTTGAGAGCTTTTTTCAACAGTAACAACCCGGTGACCAAAAGTCCGTTCTACCAAATGTCCGTTCTACCAAACGTCCGTTCTACCAAACGTCCGTTCGACCAAACGTCCGTTCGACCAAACGTCCGTTCGACCAAACGTCCGGTCGACCAAACGTCCGGGGACCAGATGTCGTTCGACCAAACGTCCGAGTACCGTAAAATCACCAATCAACATCAAGATGTCCCTGTCTCCACTCAACAGTTAGTCAATTGACACATGAGTAATGCATGCTAGACAACTGAAAATAGCAACACACAATCTACACAGAAAAACAGACAACATAATTTGATACAATAGCAATATTAATTATTTTTTGATATTGCACAAACTTAATATACAGCAGTGTCAAAAGTTAAAACCACTCATAGTTATTAGTAGATAATTAGGCGTTAATGTGTTCATATGTGTGTGTGTCAGTTGAAGCTAGGTCCGGTAGACGGCGTGCAGCGAGATTATACGCCAGGTAAGAGCTTCCAGTTCCGAGTTCGAGGTGACCCAGGGGCCAGCGTTAACCTAGTGGCTGTGGACAACTCCGTCTTTCTGCTCAAGAAGGACAGACTCACGCAGAGAAAGGTCAGACTAGCATTTGTCTGATTAGATAGTCAATTTTCCCCTCAAATTGATATAAAGCCAAGTGGTGGCTGTTAAAGACATTTCACTTATAATCCAAAATGGCTCTTCAGTCCCCAGCTGAAATAATCACAAGTAATAACATGGTAAATATTTTCCCCCAAAATCAAAGTCAAATCAATCAAATCAAAAGCCTTTATTGTCATCATACGCAGCTGTGTATAACGAAATTGGTGGTGCTACTCCAAGCTTTTCAAAGTGTGTTTTCCAGTAAAAAAAAAACATAAATAGTAGTATAAAAGTATAAAAAAATCACATCCGGCTAGGTGAATTCTAAAATATTGCACAGAATTCTAAAATATTGCAGATTCTGAAATATTGCACAGTTTCTAAAATATTGGCACCTGAAAAGTCACATTGCAAGCTGAAATTCTAAGCTTTGTTTTGACATAGTATGCGATCGCCATTGTTGTGTTTTTTTTCTTTTCGTTAAGATGTGGGACACGGTGGAGAAAGGGGATTTGGGCTGTACACGCGGCGGAGGCATCAATGCCATGAAGCTCTTTCAGGATGCCGGCCTGCTCTACAGCTCCAATGCTGGATTCAGGACTGACATCAGGAAAAGTGCGACCCAATAATAATAAGAACACAAATTATAAAAAGAACAATAATGATGATCATGCCATGGCATGGCCTCCCTCTTTAGCTTTGCATTGTCCAGCCGGAAACAGAAGGAGGCGTTCTGCTGAACTTTTAAAGCGGAAGGCTCAGCTGGGTGAGTTTTTGTTGTTGTTGTTGTCTCTTCAATTTTATTTTCACAATGTATGTCTTCTCTTCATATTACACAACAATGCTGTGTAATGCATGTTTTTTCAATATACTGTATATGTCAGAGAATCACTACAAGGAGAAACTTGAACATCGGTGCTGCAAAGACGGTCTTCGGGCCGTGCGCATGCCTTACTCATGCACTCGGCGCTCCCTCTACATCACTGAAGGCTGGGAGTGCATCCGGGCCTTCCGATACTGTTGTGCCACCTATCGAGATGAACTTCTGGATACAGAGATGCCCACCATGATGCCACCAACCACCACGATGCCACCGACCACCATGGCGCCGACCACCACCTCCCAGCCATTAATCTTGGCTACACGCGTGCCTCTTAGGAGAGAAATGTTTAGTAAGTGTTGTACAGTGTTGTTTTCCATTGTAAAAATATTTCATTTACAATGATTATTTTTCTTATGACGATTACATAATGTGAGCATTGAGAAAACCTGAGAAATGAAGGACAATGTTTCAATACAAAGCTCCCTACCCACCAAAAAAGTGCTTACTCATTTACTGTAATTACTTGCTTTTGGTGACTCCTTATATTTTTACTACAGTGGCCATTTTTTTTCCTTTTAACAACTTAATATGACATTGTTCTTCCAGATTGGCAAGCGCGCATGGTCGACGTTGTTGCCTACAGCAACGCGCACAAGACAGCTGTAATTCCCAAAGTTCATGTTAGGAGACCTAGCATGAACATGGTGAAGGAGAACGTGCGCCCAGAACTTGTGGCACATGTCGAAAACGAACAAGTGGACGACTACGAGGACGAAGAAGACGAGTACCTAGACGAGGCCGACGTTTATCTGCGCTTTAGATTCTTCGAGTCATGGCTTTGGACCGACATCAGACTGCCCAACGAGGCTGACAGAGACGGGTGAGCAAAGAAAACATTGAAGACAAACGCATCCAGACCATTGGAGGCAAAAAAATTGGAGTGCACATCATTGAGTTTGGAAAGCAAGATTTTACACAACATCATAGTAACTCTTCAGTTGTTTTTTTACAATAATGCTTAACTTGAACAGTTATATGAAAATTGGTTGATGCAAAGGTGAAAGCACCCGTAAAAAGCTGCGGAAAAACTCATACAAGCTCGCATTGAATTTAGCCTTGAAATAATTTGTTTTTTAGAAGGTTACTTGGTTTGTATTCAACATCAATCATTAACACTTTGTGCTCTTTTGTTTGCTTGTGAATCCTTGAAAACAAATGATGATTATTAGTTCGTTATTTTTACTGTCTTTATTCTTTATGATGAGATTATCTGTTGATTGTTTTCAGGCTGGCATCCATGGAGGTGAGCCAGCCTTTGCCTGACAGCATCACAGAGTGGGGTGTCCTCGCCATCAGCTCCTCTTCAAACACTGGTAAACTTGACCATGAAATCACTTACAGCACATGTGTCAAAGTGGCGGCCCGGGGGCCAAATCTGGCCCGCCACATCATTTTGTGTGGCCCGGGAAAGTAAATCATGAGTGCTGACTTTCTGTTTTAGGATCAAATTGAAATGAAGAGTATAGATGTATATTACATTTCCTGATTTCCCCCTTTTAAATAAATAATTATAATTTTTTAATCATTTTTTTCTGTGTTTTTAGTTTAAAAATCATTTTGTAAAATCTAAAAATATATTTTAAAAAAGCTAAAATAAACATTGTTTTAGATCTATAAAAAACTCAATATTCAGGGCTTTTAATCCAGTTCTTTTAATCCATTTATATAAAAAAAAATCTAAATATTATATCTAAAATGGTCCGTCCCACGTGAAATCAAGTTGACGTTAAAGCGGCCCGCGAACCAACCCGAGTCTGACACCCTTGACTTACAGTATCACTTATTTTCTGGTTATTTTTATTGAATCGTATTCATATTTAGAAATTTAGCTATTGGATTTGTTTTATCTTTATAGTACTGCATTCTAGTTATTTTAGGGCAAACTTGGGGGTCGTTTTTAATTATTTATTTGCATATTTATATCATAATCTAAAATGTTATGGTTTAACAACATGTTTTTATTTATTAAGATTACAATGGTGTTTGTTGACCTCCAGGTTTCTGCGTGGCTGAGCCATACAACATAAAGGCATGGAAGCGCTTTTTTGTTGACTTGAAACTTCCGTACTCGGTGGCTAGAAACGAGCAGGTGCAGATCAAAGCCGTCATCCACAACTACGGTTCCGACGACCTACACGTAAGTCATGCTTCTGATGCACACTTTTGATATTGAATACAACAGAATAGCTTGGCCAATTCTGCAGGAATTCCTTTTTTTTTTTTAAATATACACTTTGGGAACTTTTTTTTTCATAAGAACTTTGTTATTGCACATAGCATCTCCACCATCACCATTTTTTAGTATGAAAAATGTTGCACATAGAATATTTGAAAATCTAACACATGAATGCAATAATAGACAATAAAAGTCAAAATGAAACACTGCATGGAAAAAAAAGTTACATTTGATGTAATGTCAGATGAAGCCTATCGGATTCGGAAAGGCATACTTATTAAAATCGCCAGTATAGTATATAACAAAGTGAATGATATGCCCCCCTAATACTTTGATTTCAGGTCCGTGTGGTTTTAATGAAGACTGAAGACATGTGCAGTGTGGCTTTCCGTGATCGCCACACACAGGAAGTCACTCTACCGGCGGGCACATCAAAAGCTGTGGCCTACACCATCATGCCTCTCGCAGTAGGACGGCTCCCAATTGAGGTGATGGTGGTAGCTCGAGACATGATGGGTGGAGACCGCGTACAGAAACTTCTGCGGGTGGTGGTGAGCAAGCTATAAGTTTCACAATTTTCTCGTACCCCAAATCTTCCGTTCCCCAATATTTTCTGAAGTAATTTCTAAATTTCCATGGCAGATTTCCCCAAATAAGACATTTCACTAATTAACTTTGTTTCTCCACATTTTGCAACCAATCAAAACCTTTCTAAATTACAAATATCCAAGTCATTTGAGACTAATTGAACTAGCGTTCATATTCCAAAGTTCCCAATTACACAGATCCAAATTTTTGCATCTAAAAATTGATTTTTTTTCCATATCCTCATTTGTCCTGTTCAATTCAATTATGTAGTCATCCTGGCACACTAATAAGATTTTTAAATATTCCCATTAATGAGTTATGAGTTAATTTCCAAATAAGTTCATACTTTTGACTGTTTCACATAATCATTGCTTTTATTCAAAAATTGAACACATTAATTAATTTCAAATCGCTTCAACCTTTCCACCCAAATTATTTCTCTATTTGTTGCATTACCATTGAACACCTTCTCATTTGTACTCAAACAGATGGATGGCGTACAGAAGACCAAAGTTTGGAGCACAGTTTTGAACCCAGGAGCTGAAGGAGGTGTGGATTTCTGGTTCAGACACAAACTCTGGTTTTGAACATTGCAAATACACTTTTACTTAGCAACATGAAATGTAATAGCACTTATGTCTGTCAGAGGAGACTGACCAAAGAATCTCAAGAGGCCATGCCGTTAAAGACACAAAGTCAGTTGTTTGGCAGTAATTTGGGTCATTTTTCAGAACCCCAGGGGTATTTTTAGGATACAATCAATTACAAAACCAAATTTCACCTAGGAACAGGAAACGTTGTTGACATGTCTAAATCAATGATCATATGTAATAGAGTTGTGTATAATCGGAAAATGCCATATCTGTCATTAAGGAAAATCGGCAATGATAAAAAATGAAAAAAAAATATTGTGCAGGTAAGCAGAGTGTCCGGGTGGGGAGAGTGGTCCTGGAGGGCGTGGTGCCAAAGTCTACACCAGAAACCTTCATCAATGTGCGAGGTTAGTCACGGCATAAAATCTGATGTTCCAGCTCAATTCAACTCATCCTTCCTCCTTCCGACCTTCCTCAGGGAACGTGCTGGCTGACAGCATTGACAACTCCATAAGTGATGACTCACTGGCGTCTCTGATCCGTATGCCCGGTGGCTGCGTGGAGCAGAATCTGGCCTCCATCACCCTGCCACTCATCGCCACCATCTACCTGGACCGAACCGACAACTGGGAGGCTGTTGGAGTGGAGCGCAAGGCTGATGCGCTTAAATACATCAGGAGAGGTAAGTTTGGTGGATGGATGACAGGTGCAGAATTGGTATGCTGTGGATTTTATATTGGTGAGCACACCGTTGGATAAAAGGAAACGACATACAAAATCCAGTAATATGATGAGTGCTCCCAAGGACTGGAGACGGTGACCCCAAATGTGAAGGAGATTTCCACATGGAACATTTCAGAAAATGACAATCAGTTAACACAGTTCATGTCTACATTTAGAAAATGCAAGTTAAAAATCTAGCATGCAAAGAGTAAGAAGTTTAGAGTATTTCAACGGCATAAATGTATGGTAAACAGGATTAATTATAGTGATGATTTGTTTTGTTCATTTCTTTTCAGGCTATGGGAATCAGCTGGCATACAAGAAAAAAGAAGGCTCTTACCCTCCATACAGGAGGGAGGGCGCAAGCACATGGTACAGCTATGCAGCCATTCCTTTACCATAATAACCACAGTCATAAAAGTGAGCATCCATAAGTAAACCCCCTTGTCTGGCGCTCAGGATCACAGCGTACGTGGTGAAGGTATTCTCCATGGCTCACTCGGTCATTGGTGTGGACACGCAGCAAGTGTGCGATCCACTGGACTTCCTGGTGCGCAACAAGCTGAAAGTCCCCAGTGGAAGCTTTGTGGAGGACAACCCAGTCTACAGTACCACTATGACAGTATGGCAGACATTTAACATCATAACTTAAGAACAAGCATGTACATAGACAGTAGGGGTGTATGTCTCCAATTAGATGACATTAGGATATTCTTTCAGATTTTATGATGTTCGCCAATATTACAAAGTCTGCCATGATTCTCTTCAAAATAGCTTTATTTATATTATTTGTACATTCAATACAATTATTACGTTTTACCCAAACAACTATCCCTGTAGGGTGGGTTGCGTGGTGACGACCCTGAGATCACGTTGACGGCGTTTGTCCTCATCGCCCTGGCTGAGGCCAAGCAGGCGGGGATACAATGCAGCCAGCAAAACCTGGACGTAAGTCATTACTAATCTAACTTCCATCTACCGTTGCCTCCGGTAGCACATTTGCATGGCGTGGGAAATCCTCAGATATGCTACAGGAAATATAAACTTGATTTGTTTAACCATATTCAGTTGATCCGTTGTCTACATTCTAAAGGAGACTATCGGGAGCACAACAACGTTCCTGAAGAATGCGTTGGCGACGTCGGGCAGGAGGCCGTACACAGTGGCCATCGCCTCCTATGCACTCACATTGACGGGAACAGACCCTGGTGCCCATGACCTTACCAGGCAGCTCCTTGCAGCATCCCCAGATGGTATTCTAATCGATCATATGTTGCTTACAATGGCACCTAAGCTTCTTTCCACCAGCATGTCTCCAGCATTTTACATTGTATATTAGGAAGTAGCAGACGTTATTGTCCCAAATACACAGTAGGCCTCAAAATGGGTTTTAAAAAAAAAAGTCAAAACACTCATTTTTATTTTAGATAGCAGTTGGTTCATTGGTTTTTGTAGAAGTAATACATCAGAAAGGGAATGGAGAGGTAAACATTCCCAAATAAGGATTGTAGACAGTTATTGTTTCAAACCAGTGTTATGTCATGTATCCAGGGTTAAGGTTCTCTCTTCTGAGATTAAAATCAGAGTTAGGGTGGTAAAGTACTGTTTGGAATCTGTATTTTAAAACAATTACTAGTATGGTTCCAAGTTGCATAATCACATTAAGGCTTGAAGCTTGGATTAGTGTTTAAAGTTGTGCTTAGAAAGTCAGGTTCAAAATTTAGGCGAGATGTGATTCAAATGAGGTTCTTCCTTTGTACATGGCAGGCAGCCACTGGCCCGACGCTCACAACCATTTGTTCTCGCTGGAGGCAACCGGTTATGCTTTGCTGGCCCTCGTCAAGATGGATCGCATGCAGGAAGCGGCAAAAGCTTTCCAGTGGATCAATGCACAGCGGAGAATGGGCGGAGGTTACGGCTCTACGCAGGTATTGTTCACTCTATAAATTATAATAGCTGTAGACATTTCCAGAAAATTGCACAAGTGTGATATCTAGAACTATTTTTCCCACATCTTCCCAAAACCAAAATCTTTCATTAATCCCCTATATCAGGTGAGTTTCCCATATTCCAATGATGAAACGTCATTAAAAATATAATGGAAGGGGGAAAACACAACCAGGTCATCTTATAGTTAATCAAGTTGTTTGTTTTGCTGGTGGTCCCAGTCCACCATGGTGGTGCTGCAGGCATTGTCTGAGTACCTGATGAAGTCTCGGGCTACTAGCGAGCTCTCACTGGACGTGGACGTCAAGACCACGGGCCGACGAGACATCCGATACCACTTCAACGCCAGAACTGCTTATGCAGCACAATCGTCTAGGGTAAGAAACATACACTGGATAATACATAAAAATACTTCAGGACTTTTCTTCCAAAGTTAGATCCAATAACTGACCAATGCTTTAACATTAGCTTCCATCATTAAATTTACCACCACTCTTCTGCAGCTCCCGGCTGATTTGGACCTGACAGTAGAGGCTACAGGCAGCGGTCAGGGAATATTAGAGGTAATGCGAGCACTAAGATGGCAATCCTCAAAGAGGTCAATCATTTCTGTGTCATGGGATTCCAGGTAGTGACTTATTACAACCAGCTGCACGAGGTGGACGAAAAGACACCTTGCCAACACTTTGAGCTCAGCGTTGATATTAACGAATCCAGCGGTGAGTTTTCACAAAGAAAAGGCAACTCGGCCAAAAAAATGTGAGCAGTGGATAAAACTATGCACTCATCTGCATAGTGACATGCACATTCCGCTAAAAAATCTAAATGCACTTTTTATTGTGTACAAGAAAAACAACGCTGTATATTATCTATAAGAGTTCATTATTATCCCAAAATACTGGCATTGTGCAGCAAAATTACATGTTTACACAAACACCTGGGGTCTAAAGTTTTGAGACTCTTCACCATTCTTAGGGGACACGTTACTCGTCATAATCTGAAGTAGTATTTTTTGTTTTGTTTTTCACTGCTACAGAAAAGGCTCCTGCAGATGTGGAAAAGTCCTACCTGCTGACCATCAAAGTCAGGTGATTGCATGTAATACGTGTGTGCTAAATAAACATCTGATTTGATGAATATCACCACATGATTGAATATATTTGGCTGTCACAGGACGTTAGGAACCAGTGACAGCAGGCTGGTGGTCTTGGATGTCAGTCTACCCACGGGCTTCACTCCTGAAAACTCAGACTTAGAGATTGTGCGTATTTTATATTTTCATTAGCACTCTGGGCTCTTTATTGGCCTATTGTAATCCTGTGGTTTAAGAGAATATTTTATGTTGTTGAAAAATGTAATAGTAATAATGTATGTGTTGTTTCAGCTTTCCAATTCTGTAGACCACTACGTCAGCGATTATAAGATGGTGGACAACCTCAGCGACAGGGGTTCGCTCATCATACACTTGTTCAAGGTGGTCATCAGAACTGAAAACTGACTTGCTTCTGCTGCGTCAAGTCATCTCCAAGCTCAGCTGCTGGTGTTCTCTTCCTCTCTGTTCAGGTGTCCCACAAAGAACCTGAGATTCTCATCTTCCGACTTCAGCAGAACTTCAAAGTCGGCCTCCTGCAGCCCTCCTCGGTCACCGTATACGAGTACTACAACCCTGGTACTGCTCATATGTAAAACTCTGACTGACCCTTTTTAAAAATACACCCTCTGATACATGGGTTTTCAAACTGGGCCTTTAGTTAATCCGTTACTTACATTGTAGTACTATGATGACTATAGTGAAGACCAGGAGTTCATTTTATCCTAACAAAAATAGTTTTTTTTTGAGAATATGATCCTATTTCTTCCCCACTGCTACAAAAAAAGTTAATTTGATAACTTTTTTTTACCTTAACATTTATAGGAGCCATATGGCAATTTTTGTTTTCACTAGTCTCCATTGATCGGATGTGTCCACTGCATATTCTTGTCAGTTGGATCTAATCTTATGACTGTTTCAATGGTGATTTCGGTTTTATGCAAGCACCATGCTAATCACTTTTGTTTGTTTATTTGAGTATAATAATTGTAATTGTCATATTAATGATATTGATGAGAACAATTTTGTCCCATAGACCACCGCTGTACTAAGATGTACACTCCCCATCAGGACCAGGAGGATCTGACGCACATCTGCGAGGACAACATCTGTCGCTGCACACAGGGTAAACAGAACTAAACCAACCAATCAAAATGAACACTCCCATCCAAAATCTGCTATCCTCAACAGGTGACTGCTGTGTCGCCAAAGCAGACAATGAGAGCTTCAGTGCCAAAGAGAGAGAGACATTTGCCTGCTCTTCTCTTCACCACGGTACTTTTCACACTAACCTTAATCTCCCTAACCACATCATACACGTTATGTAATTTTATTCTTCGTTTGTGCTTTTAGTCTACCAGGTTAAAGTTGTTAGTGTCCAACAGAGTTATTACGACAAGTATGAAATGGAGATCACGCGAGTCATCAAACTGGGTGAGGGCTCCTTTTTATGGTGTCAAGAGATACGTGGTTAGCAGGAACCAAGCGTTTAAGCAAGTGTGAAATGCATTTTACAGGCGTGGAAGCGGGAGTGGAGGCAGGGCAAACCAGGGTGTTCATGTCCCACGGGCACTGCAGAGAGGGGCTGGACTTGAAGGTGGGCTCCCAGTACCTCATCATCGGGCCCAAGGAAGACCAATGGGATGTAGACACGGAGAAGAACAGGTATGCGAGTGTTGGTTGAACGGATGAAATACAAATCTCATACAATATAATCAAACATACTGAATTGAATTATAATTGTCAAGGGTTGAAGTCATCCGAAATCAGCAGAGATAACTAGAGATAAATCCCAAGCTTGAACTAGGAAACAAGAAAGATGGGGTGCTACTGTTCTCTATAGAAAATAATAAAGCGCTATGATTAATTTCACAAGGATTAGTGATTGCTGTAATTGTTGACACCCTGTCGAAACACAGAGCAAATCACAAAAAACACTTACACCTAAATTGTCAAAACCATTAAAAAGTGCAAAAAACTACATTTAAGGCAAAAAGTGTTACGATCGTGCCGAGACGTCCTGGCACGGTCGGAAGGATGAGGACCCAGTAGCGGGGAAGCAGGAGGGGACGAGACGAATTGTGCTCATGATGACAACTTTAATAACTCAGAAAGCCTTACAAAATAACAAGGACTTGTGCATCCAAAACGAAACCAAACCTTCGCAGCAATGTATGCAGTATCACGCAGTACGATCCGACCATGAATACTAATTCAGTCGTGTTTAAATATACACATCCGGAAGTAATCATGAATCACTCGCAGCTCCTCAAACATAACGGCAAGCCAGGAGGGACAAACGAGCTGCTCCTCACAAAAAGACTGAGAAAACAGGAAACCCACGTGCCGAAAACGCCAAATTGTGAATACTGTGAAAGAAATTGGCAAGACTACAAAAACGCCCAAACCCTGAAAACTGCAAAAAACGCAACCCCCCCCAAAAAACTCCAACAAAATCAGAAAAAAACGCAAACATCACTAAACTATCATTTCATTAAAAAAAATTAGTTGTAGTCGCTTTTAAATCAACCCATGAAATGATTACGTATATGAAGTATATTACTGATCATTAAGTACATCTCATTTGCACATTATAAAATTGCTCATGAATTAATGATTGATGATTAAGTACCTTAACCATTTCTTGTGTGTTTGTGTTTTATGAGGTTTGTGTACACATTGGGGGCGGCTACGTGGGTGGAGTATTGGCCTTCTCCAAACAATTGCACCAGCGGAATTCTGCAGGAGAAATGTGCCCACCTGGATGCTGCCGCCACAGAACTGTCACTCAACGCCTGCCGTTTATGAGATACCTACTTTCTTTACCGTGAGTTATTGGAAGAATTTCCTGCATTTGGAAATATGTATTTTCAAAACAGGACTTAATATTGAGTATAATGTTCATCTGCCTTTACAATAAAAGCCACCAAAGTCCGAATATGGTGCTTGATAAGGTGAGTACCGTAATTACTCGAATATAACACGCAGGTTTTTGCAAAATAATTAATTCCAATAGTTGGGGGTGCGTGTTATAATCAAAAACTAATTTTTATTTTTTATTTTTTTTTATTTTTTATTTTTTTGTGTCTTGTTACATGGCCCTTAGCCTGGTGCTTTTTCTTGCCAAATAAATTGAATTGAAATTGAATTGAATAAAATAAATTACAAATTTTCGATCGAAAAAAGCATTGTCAAACTCACTTTGACGCACGGATTTTACGTCATCTCGTAGAGCCGACGCACGGATTTTACGTCATCTCGTGAAGCCGAGACCACCACTGCCCCCCTCTAGCCTCGTACCCGTCTCAGTTCACCCTCTCTCAGTTCAGTGTTATAATCAATAACTAAAATAAATTACAAATTTTCGATCGAAAAAAGCATTGTCAAACTCACTTTGACGCACGGATTTTACGTCATCTCGTAAAGCCAATCGGATGATGTGTTGTGGGAGGAAGAGGAAGTGGATGAAGGAAGCGTGGACGTTGATAGGATTCTCAACGAAGAGATGTATGAGAGGACAGACAAAGAGAGAGAGGAACTTTTCATTTGAAGGATTCTAATGAATAAATTTGTTTGAACAAAACAATCGTGAAACGAAGAAAAAAAGGTAAGATTTCTGATTTTCGTCAGCGGGAAATTTTAGGTGCGCACTATATTCGAGTACTGCGTTTTTCCAGATTTTTTTGGCCCAAAGTTATACCTGCGTGTTATTTTCGAGTGCGCGTTATATTCGAGTAATTACGGTAGCTTACTTTTTCATAAAGTAAAAAAAGGGTTTTTTCCCCATAATGGTAACCAATTTGTTCCTCACTGGTATTTTTACATAAAGTAAGAAAGATTTTTCCCAGATAATTGATCAAGTAAAATATATTTTTAATAAAAGCGTATGAAAACTTTTTTATTTACTGCTGGATTTAATTTAATTTTGGCCTGTATAACAATGTGAGTAATTGGGATTTGTCAGTAGGATCTCATAATCATGAAGTTGTATTGCATCACAGTCTTTTGAACACAACACATTGAGAATATAATGGGTTTTAAAAAAGCTAATTAATTTGAGCCCTTAAAATTGTCTAACTTTTTAATTATTTAATCAAATAAAGTATTTGTCCCAAAAAGCTTGCCTTTTTTTAATTAAACAGAATTTAGTGGGTAACTGCATTAAGTAATACGTATACACATGAATATTGTTAAGATTAGAAAATGTATAAACTATGATTTGCATTTGACTCAAAAAATAGAAACACAACAACAAAAACATACAGCAAATAGAAGACTCCAAAGTTGAAAAGCCATTTTATGCCCATTTTGCCTTTAAATTGTCCAAAAAGCACAACAATCCATAAGAAAAATTTAAAGTCCCACTGTCACCCTTTTTACACATGAATCAAAAGATTGAATTTTGTCTGAATGCTAAAATCTCTCATTTACGCCTCTTTAATAACGAGCATTTCAACAAAGCAAGCAAGGAAATAAACTTCATCTTCAATGTCTTGCAGTCCCACGAGGAGATCATGTGCATATTTATTGCACATTGCTGTAGACCGCAGAAACATCGGTGCTCATTTTCGGCTTCAATCTTTAGATTGGAAAAACCATTAAAATGATGCAGTACAGTAAAACGGGATTATATTCATGCATTCATACAGTGAAGATGATTTAAAGTGACACTTTTAGGAGCATCCTGTTTAATCGTCCATCCAATTTTGGGAGAAACTGTTCGTGTTGTGTTCTAACTACCCTCAAATAATGGTCATTTCTCGTGTCTTATGTTCTCCCAAGTTGGTGTCATTGTGTGGAATGGATTTCAAGGGTTGAATGTTTTTTTATCTTTCTAAGCATTATAATTTGGGTAATTTGATAAAAAAATGCTTCATCAAAACCCAGATTTGCCCACTTTGTGGTTACATTCATGCGTGGGTCTTTAGACTTATGAATTATGAACTCACTTTTGTAGGCATACATCTATACTCTTCATTTTAATTTGATCCTAAAACAGAAAGTCGGCACTCATGATTTACTTTCCCGGGCCACACAAAATGATGCGGCGGGCCAGATTTGGCCCCCGGGCCGCCACTTTGACACTTGTGGATTAGAGGATTGTGGACCAGTTATAGATGGCTGGGTCAATTTTAAGAGGCTCAGAGGACTCATTTAAATGATAAAAAGTGGGGGAAAAGGAAGGATGCTGTACTCACACTGAGGCGCTGCCATCGCATTTGACAGTTGTGTACTCCACGCTTTCGTCTTCATCCTTTACCTGAGCTCTCTTGGCTTTGGTGACATTGGAGTAGATTGGAGAGTGCTTGGAGAACGCCACCATGGAGTACACCAGCTCGTCCTGTTGATCCTCGCTACTCTCTTCCCTTGTTTTTGACTGGCGACATTTTTGAAAATCAGTCTGGTCATTCCTTCTCTTTTTAAAAACACACTTCTAGTTTTGAAATGATTCATTCTTTTTTTGCCAACATTTTGTAGAGAAATATATAAGCAATTACTTGTATAACATATGGTTATTACAGTAATCCCTCGATTATCACGGTTAATGTAGACTACGATATGATGGCCGCGATAATCGAAAAATGGCAAAGTAAGGTCATTTTTATTAACTTTGAAAAAAAGTTAATAATTAATAGCAGAAACAATTGTGAAGAAGTGAATTCACGATAAGTGAAGTTGTGATAATTGAGGGAAGACTGCATATTTATAACATTTGCTATAATATCTAAAAATATACATTTTTAACCATTTTGTTATTTTATGAAGTTAAAAAAAATGTCTTAAATGCTTAAAATATTTTGAATATTTATTGTATTCATGAATAATATTTTTAAAAATCACATTTTATTCTTCTTAACATCTGAGGTATTTTTTCATCCTTTCAATGATTATTAAAAAGCATTTCTACAAGCATTTTCATATTTCTTAAACTATTTTCAACTTTAGTCTTACAATTTATAACGCTTTTGATTGTTTTAATATTTTTCCACAAACAAATTTTGTTTCTTTTTTTTATATGTTAATTTTAAAATTTTACCTACTCTTGATATTAAACATGTCAAACAAGTTTAGTAAATTTGTATTCTTACCTGAGCTAAAGTGCTTAAGTGTGTTCTGCCTTTAGGATATATCTTTTTCCTAAAAGTAGAGGGAAAAATGACATGAAAATGAATATGAAATTTGAAAAATGCCCAAATTTTGATCAATTTCATTTAAAACATTGTTTATTTTTGGTTTCATATTTAACAATTTTATCTTTTAAATATCTATATTATAATATTTACATATTAAATGGACATTTTTAACTCTGACATCTTGTCAGGACCTGTAAAGTCAAATTAAAATGAATAAATAGTTGGGTTTGTCAAAAGTAAAGACACTCAAAAACTAACATGACAAGATTAAATAAAAATAAATACATAAATAACATAAATAATGAGTGTAGGTACTATGGCTTGTCCTGTCACTGCCAGGATTCTGTAGACTGTCAATCAAACTAATGTATTTAGCATGTTTCCTCTGTCAATACAATCGTGTGCGGTCGATTGGTCGCCGGTCTTTTGGTCGCCCGGACCGCGACAACGGGCGACCAAAAGACGGGCGACAAAAAGACCGGCGACAAAAGAAGGTAAAACAACACGGTCTACGCATCAATAAAAGCCAACAATGGCCATCAGCAGTTTCACTGAGCCGACGTGTGAGTGTATAAGAGTTTGTATGTACATGCGTTGTCCCTTTAAGAAGGTACGTCAGTCAGGGTCTAAACAAGTTCTCCAACAAAAAACAATAAAAGTCCGGGAAATTTTGAGCTTTTCTTTAGCCTAATAATTACTAGGGCATGAAGTATGACTAAATAGTAATTCGCAGTTTGTATTTAGGGAATTTGAGCAACGCTTTAAATGGTAATTATCAATGACCTTCCAGGCGACCAAAAGACCGGCGACCAAAAGATCGGCGACCAAAAGACCGGGGACCAATCGACCGTGTACCCAATACAATTGTGCATGTTTAAGCCATTCAGACAGTACAGCACAGTATTTTATCCTTTTAAAATTAGTCTTTGAGATCCTCTTTGGACATTCTAAAAAGAAATAAGTGGAAAAAAATGCACCAACCTGAGAAGCAGGACGGTGACCAAAAGTAGGATGAACAGGATGCCGGCCATGGTGCAACTCACGGCCATTATTATTGGAGAAGCTGATATGGAAGCGAAACGTCAAAATAGCCATACTTGGCGTCGGCACCTTGTGACCATGACCTACCAGCCTTTACAAGGAGCTGTATTGTGGCTTTCTGGGTTCCCATGATGTTTTGGGCCTTGCAGTGATACACGCCCTCATTGTCCGGTTGGAAGTTGATGATGTTGAAAATGGCTCCCGTGAATTTGGAAGACTCCTCATTGTCCTTGTACCAATTGTAGGTGGCGGCGGGGTTAGCGTCACTGCTACACGTCAGATTGACTGAATAACCCACGCTAACTTCAGAGGAGGGTCTCGCTGAGATTCTGGTATCCTGAGGACCATCTGTTGGGGAACACTTGATTTACTCTCTTTCTCTCTCTGCTCCTATTTTATCAAATCAAATGTTTTAAGATTTCAATCAGGCGCCTTGGTTGTTCTGTTAACATAATAATTTATCATACAATTTAAGAGCATCACGTAAAATAAATGAAAAATGAATGATTTTTTTTTCTTCAAGTTTTGAAAACTTGGCCAGTCGTTTGGCTTTGATACCTACACTTGACCTTCAAGTTGATTTTGGTACTCACATTGGACTTCTATGACCACCTGTGAAGAATTGATTTTTCCATATTTATTTTGGGCTTTGCATGTGAAGTTTCCAGCATCTTTGTAGCTTATGGAGGAGAAAATGTAAGTTCCTCCTGAACTCTGGAGCTCAGAGTTGTCCTTGTAGAAAGTGTAGTCAGCAACTGGGTCAGCGTCACTCTTGCAGTTAAGAGTCACCCGCTGTCCCTCTTTGGTGACATTCGATGGACTCACCGACAAATCAGGGAATCTTGGAGAATCTAAAGAGCACAAGGAGATGCTCATCTGAGTCCCACAAATGTTTGTTTAACCTTTGTTAATAACAGATATTTATTTATTTTTTAATTTTGGTACTAATCAAAAGAGGTGCAGTTTCGATTAAAAACCTGACACTTCATCAATAGCCTAAAATTGCTCTGTTCACAATCTGTAAATGAAATGTACATACTTACATTTTACATCAATTGCGACGGGTTGCGACGTTTTCTCCCCCAGCTCATTCCCCACTTCACAAAAATACTCAGCTGAATCTGAAGACTGAATGTTGCTGAAGACCAGCTTATCTCCTTTACTCATGGCCTCACGGGTTGAAATTGTGGTCTTCTTGTACCACTGGTGTCTCGATGACGTTGGGGTGTCAGCTTTGCAGGTCAGGGTCAGTGAATCGCCCTCCTTGATCTCTTGTGAAATACTTAGTAAAACCCTGGGGGCTTCCAGAGCATCTGTAGGAGACGGGTAAAAGCTATGGTTGAATGTCAGTCAACGGAGTCACCCACCACCAAGGTCCAACATCCCCAACGTGTCCCCCTCCGGGGTGTCCCCCTTAACCCTTGTCTGGAAAGCGGTACGTAGGTTGAAAAAAATGAATATCTCATGGTTAATAGTATGAAAAATGTTCTTTCTTTGTTGTTTTAGTCACCCCAAATTCATGTTTACTATTGCCTACTGACCCATTTTTCTATGAATAGATTTACTCTTGTTGAAAAGTTTTTATATCAAGATATAAAATGATGTTACCCATTTTCTTGTTAAAATAACCAATTATTTGATAAATAGTTTAGTCATTTGTTTATTTACAATGAATACATGTTTTAAATGATTATATATATGTGTATATATATGTGTATATATATATATATATATATATATATATATATATATATATATATATATATATATATATATATATATATACACACCCAACAATACATTTTAATTTCTGAATTTTAGTGGCAAAACTTGAATTGATATGCAAATTAAAGCCCAAAGCCTTGAAAAAGAACTCACATAGTGGAGGAGACACACTAAATGGATATCCTTCAGCAGCACAGGTGATGTAATCTCCAGGGTGTAAAGTTATTTCCAAATTCCTAGTTGAAAAGACATCACAAGGGCGGCTATTCTGCCTCCAGCACCAAAACAGATAACGTGCAGGACTGCAGCTTGTGTGGCAGTACAACGAAGCGACCGTTGACGAATCCTTCACTTCAGCCTTGATCACCTCCACCTGCCCAGCTGGAGGCAAGTACAGAAAACAGCTATACTAAATTGAAAAATGCATGCCTTGTAGGGTTTAAATCTGGGATAGTGACTTGGTCATTCTAAAACTGTGGCACACGTGTTTAACATGAGAAGACAAAAGCTGAACTGTTGATTTCTTATGCCCCATTCATTTTTTTTTTAATGTCAAACCCCTGTGATTTTAATCCTGTGTTTCCATATTACCTATAACTGTCAAAGTGGTTCCAGGTAAATCGCGTCCCAATGTTGAGAATTTGAAGCGATACTCTGCAGAATCTCTTTCCGTCACATTTTTTATTTGTAGCATTGATTTTCCTTCAGATGAATCAAAAGTGGAATACCGGTGGCTCTGAGGGTCCCAAGACTTTGAGGGAACATTCCAAGTGTCAGTACTATCTGGTGTGAACCAGATTTTTTCCCATATACTCATGTCGTAGCTGTAAATGCAATAGATGTTGACTAACGAGCCTTTGAAGGCACAGATACTTCTTTCATTGTAAAGCACGCTGCCACATGTGTTGATCACACCTGAAAGATTAAACAAGCACTTTAGCATAAGTATTAGCGAGAAGCTGTAAACTCGTGTAGTAGAAGTCCACAACTCACATTTTGGAGGGGAAACATGCTTTTCGTGTCCTTTTATAACACAGGAGTAGCTGCCGTGTTCTGGTGGCCATATTTTTTGGGAGTTGTAATCGTTTGGCAATCTATTTGCATTCTTATACCAGATATATGAAGGAGCGTCCAGATTACACGTTTGACTGTCACAGCTCAGATAACTCCTCCAATCTTCTCCAACATTGAGATCTGAAATTGTGTGAAACAAATACATAGATGTCGTATGAAAAAAGATTTATTACAATGTTAAACTTTTATTGCCCATTTCCACCAAGGTGAATAAGCTTTGCTTCACTTTGTCACTTTTGTGTCTGATTGTATTTAATTTGATGATATTATTTTGTCAAAATGGATTTCCCCATTCTTTCTAAGCACTCCTCCTCACGAGGGCCACAAGTGTACAACTTGTACCTTACCTAATTTGGGGCTAAATGTAGGGTCCACCCATTAGTTCACCCTGAACTAGTTTCTTTCTACTCTTGAACTAGTCCCCTTTTTGGAAAAAGACGATATTGAAAAAATATACTACACCTAATAATTAAAATATATTTTGTCAGGTATATTGACAAAATCTCAAAAGAATGTAATTTATAATGTAAAATTCATTTTTCTTTTTGTTTATTTTTCTCTGGCACAGTCGATGAGTGCTTAGGACATCCGCCTCACAGTTGTGTGATCGATGGTTCAATCCCGGCTCCAATCTTCCTATGTAAAGTTTGTCTTTTTTCCCTTTCCATGCGTTGTTTTTCTCCGGGTACTCCAGCTTCCTCCCACGTCCCAAAAACTCCAAATTGTCGTAGCTTTGGGTATGTACGTGAATGGTTGTTTGTCTAGATGTGCCCTGTAATTGGCTGGGAACCAGGTCCGGTAAACCCCGCCTCCAGCCCGTTTTTGGCCAGGCTAGCTGCAGCACCCCCGCGACCCTTGTGAGGATGAACTGCTCAGCAAATGCATTAATCCACATTTCCATATATATCGTATGTGTGATTTTGGTGCAGACAATACCAGATTAAAAATAATTCTGGATAAAACAGCACAATAAATATTGATGGAAGCTTCAAGACCTTCCTGCTTGGTGGAAAGCTATTTTTAATGAAGAAAGAAGCGAATCCATACCAGTGACAGTCAGAGTGACTGCAGACTTGAGAGTGCATGCTCTTTTTGTCGCATTAGTGATGAATCTGAACTTGTAATCGTTCGCATCGTCCTTTTTCAGCTCTTTTATGGACAAAGTGCACGAGTTGACTTCACAGTTGAAGTCAAGACGACCAGAGTACTTATTGTCCATCATCAAATCTTCAGGGTTATTATTGGTACGTTTGAGGAACCAGAGTGTCTTCTCGACTATTATGTTTTGGCCATCCTGTGTTTTTGGGTACCAGAATGAGCAGTTGAGGATCACTGTGGTTCCTGTTAAACCACATATGGTCTTTTGGGTGAATTTCCCACCCCAATTACTCTCACTCCAAACATGGGACACTGAAAGACATTTTCAACATTACATGCAAGTTTACTGTACTTATATTCTCAACCCGCCCTCTCCCTCTTTTTTTCTCCCACTCTCCCTAGAATTATGGAACATTTCATGTGCGTTATTGTTGGTGTTTTAAGAGCATTATTAGTGTACTTCTCATATAAAGGGTTAAAAAAAAAATTCTAGCTTCATTTTTACAATTTTATCCTATTGAATGGAATTATTTTACCCGTAGTTATCTGGGATAGGCTCCAGCACCCCCTGTAACACTAATGAGGATAAAGCGGTTGAGAAAATGAGATGAGATGATAATTTTAATCTACCTGTCGCTATTGCTGAAATCAATTCACAATGTTTCTTTTGGGAGATGTGATTTGTGTAGAAAATTAAATATTGGCATGGAAAAAAACCATTTGGTGGAGCTCGCACGCTTTCTCTGTGACAGGAAGTTTAAAAAAAACTGCAAGCCGCAAACAGAAAACTCCGGTATATATGAATTTGTGGGTTATTTTTTTAGTTTTTTAGTTTGTTGATTTGTCATATGTTTCGTCATCTATG
Organism: Stigmatopora argus; assembly: GCF_051989625.1. NCBI lineage: Eukaryota > Metazoa > Chordata > Actinopteri > Syngnathiformes > Syngnathidae > Stigmatopora > Stigmatopora argus. The sequence goes on from NC_135393.1 coordinate 12,695,972, forward strand.
GAAGAATGAAGGAAATTCTTAAATCCTTAGCTGATGACAAAGAAGGCAGTAAGAGTAAAATTGATAAAATCAACATTTGAAAAAAATGTTAAAAGATGCAAATGTGCCCAAACATAAGTGAGATCGTACCTTGCAAGCCAAATAGCAAGATGACAAGCTTGACAAAATCCCTCTTTGCTGTCCAGCTCATTCTGTATTTGCTACTTATATGAGCTGCATGTATGCCTCTCATTGGTGTCACTCACTCTTGGTGCAAGTATAAAAATATTAAAAAGCAAGCTTGTCTTCTTCCTCTTCTTCTCATTGACATGCATGAACACGCTTTGCATTGTGGGGGAAAAAGCTTGAAGTGTGAAAAAGAACACAGCAGAGATGAGATAAATGAAAATGTATCTCGCTTGCTGGAAATGTCATACTTTATCACAACATTGTGTTGCTGCTTCACCACATCGAAAGGAACCAGATGAAGTGACTCGGTCATTTATTTAGGATGCTTCCTGGACGCCTCCATGGTGAGGTGTTCTGGGCACGCCTCACTTTGAGGAGACCACGGGACTGATCAAGGGCACGCTGTGGAAAATCGTTCCCAGCGATTGGCCTGGGATCGTGTTGGGATTTTCCCGGTAGAGCTGGTTGAAGTGGCTTGGCAGGGGGAATTCTGGGCATCCCTGTAGAATCTGCTGACCCCGCAAGCCGACATTGGATAAGCGAAGAAAATGAAATGATGTATAGATAACGATGTTCACAATTCATTTGAAAATATCCTTCGTTGTATGATAGGACCCGTGACCCTAATGAGCACAAAGTGGTTCAGAAAATGAGATGAGATGAGAGATGAAAGAATATACCCTGGTTGTGACTCAGTGGTTTGAGTAACCCACTGCTGTTGTTCAATTCCCCATTGTGTGGGTTGTGTCAGAAAATGACAGCTTCCTCTTTCTGATGATTTCAATGATTCTAATATGTGATAAATAGTCAAGCACAATTGACCCCTCTTAAAACAATTACACCGAAATTAAATATCTTGCAAACTTGAATTTACTATGTAATATTTTATTTTATATATATATATATATATTTATTTTTAAAAAAAATTTATTTTTTACAAAATTTCCATTGGCAGAAACAGTGTGCAAATCCAAAAAAGCATCTAATAGTTGAAATTGGCTTTTTGCCTGTTGAAACAAAAAGTTTGCAATTGTTTTGTTAGCTGTCGTGTAAATAGTTGAGATTGTTCCTCATTCTTCTTATTGTAAAGGATATGATTATGCTTTAAACAATATTTGAAGTCTGATGTGTAGAGGGAGAAGAGGAGTGGGGAGAGCACTGTGCCTTGTGGGGCCCCCGTGCTGCAAGCTACCACATCAGACGTACAGTCCTGGAGTCTCACATATTGTGGTCTGTCCGTGAGGAAGTCGATGATCCATGCGGCTATGTGATTTTATTCTTCGTTTGTGTTTTCAGTCTACCAGGTTAAAGTTGTTAGTATCCAACTGAGTTATTACGACAAGTATGAAATGGAGATCACGCGAGTCATCAAACTGGGTGAGGGCTCCTTTTTATGGTGTCAAGAGATACGTGGTTAGCAGGAACAAAGCGTTGAAGTTGGTGTGAAATATATTTTATTGGCGTGGAAGCGGGAGTGGGGGCAGGGCAAACCAGGGTGTTCATGTCCCACGGGCGCTGCAGAGAGGAGTTGGACTTGAAGGTGGGCTCCCAGTACCTCATCATCGGACTCATGGAAGACCAATGGGATGTAGACATGGAGAACAACAGGTATGTGAGTGGTGGTTGAATGGATGAAATACAAATCACATACAATATAGATTGGATTGGATAACGTTATTCATCCCGTATTCGGGAAATTTCGTTGTCACAGTAGCAAGAGGGTGAGGATGCAGGAATAGGAAAGGCATTTTAGACATAAATAGATAGGTAATAAGTAAGTTAATAAATAAATACATGAAAAAATGTAAAAATAAATAAGCGTGTTGCTTAGCACATATATACACACATACACATAAATGTAAATGCATGCATACAGTAGGTCTTAACACTCAGCCATTTTTTTGTTAAAGAGCCTGACAGCTGATGGGAGGAAGGATCTGCGGAAGCGCTCCTTCCTGCAATGAGGGTGCCGCAGTCTATTGCTAAAGGAGCTTCGGAGGGACTCCACAGACTCATGCAGGGGGTGGGAGGTGCTGTCCATGATGGACATCATCCTGGTCAGCATCCTCCGCTCTCCCACTTCCTCCACAGAGTCCAGAGGACTGCCCAGAACAGAGCTGGCCCTCCTGACCAGCTTATTCAGCCTCTTCCTGCCCCTCTCCGTTCTCCCGCATCCCCAACAGAGCACTGCATAAAACACTGTAGATGCCACCACAGTGTCGTAGAAAGTCCTCAGCAGTGTCCTGCACACTCCAAAGGATCGTAGACTCCTCAGTAGGTAGAGGCGGCTCTGGCCCCTTTTGTACAAGGCATATAATCAAACATACTGAATTTAATCATATTCGTCAAGGGTTAAAGTCTTCCGAAATCAGCAGAGATAACTAGAGATAAATCGCAAGCTTGAACTAGGAAACAACTACTGTTCTCTATAGAAAATACTGTAGCACTATGATTAATTTCACAAGCATTAGTGATTGTTGTAATCATTGTTGACATCCTGTCAAAACACAGAGCAAATCACAAAAAAACACTTACACCTAAACCGTCAAAACCATTAAAAAAAGTGCAAAAAAATACATTTAAGGCAAAAAAAAAGAGAAAACAGGAAACCCACCTGCTGAAAACGCCAAATTGTGAATTCTGTGAAAGAAGTTGGCAAAACTGAAAAAAAGCCAAAACGCTGAAAACTGCAAAAAACTCAAATAAAATCAGAAAAAAACGCAAACATCACTAAATTATCATTTCATAAAAAATATTTTAGTTGTAGTCGTTTTTAAATCAACCCATGAAATAAGTGCATATATGAAGTATATTACTGATCATTAAGTACATCTCATTTGCATATTATAAAATTGCTCATGAAAATGATTAAGTACTTTAACCCTTTCTTGTGTGTTTGTGTTTTGTGAGGTTTGTGTACACAATGGGGGCGGCCACGTGAGTGGAGTCGTGACCGGACGACTCGCCGAAAGACGTTTGGTCGACGGACAGTTCGCCGAACTGCTCATGAATTAATGATTAATGATGAAGTACTTTAACCATTTCTTGTGTGTTTGTGTTTTGTGAGGTTTGTGTACACATTGGGGGCGGCTACGTCAGTGGAGTATTGGCCTTCTCCAAACAATTGCACCAGCGGACTTCTGCGGGAGAAATGTGCTCACCTGGATGCTGCCGCCACAGAACTGTCACTCAACGCCTGCCGTTTATGAGATACTTTCTTTACTGTGAGTTATTGGAAGAATTTCCTGCATTTGGAAATATGTATTTTCAAAACAGGACTTAATATTGAGTATGATGTTCATCTGCCTTTACAATAAAAGCCACCAAAGTCCGGACATGGTGCTTATGATAAGGTGAGTAGCTTACTTTTTCATAAAGTACAAAATAGCTTACATTTTTTCTTCTTCCATAATGGTAAACAATTTGTTCCTTACTGGTATTTTTACATAAAGTAAGAAAGATTTTTCCTAGATAATTGATCAAGTAAAATATATTTTTAATAAAAGGGTATGAAAACTTTTGTATTTACTGCTGGATTTTATATCATTTTGGCTTGTATAAATAACAATGTGAGTAATTGGGATTTGTCACTAGGATCTCATGATCATGAAGTTTTATTGCACCAAAGTCTTTTGAACGCAACACATTGAGAATATAATGGGTTTTAAAAATGCGAATAAATTTGAGCCTTTAAAATGGCCTAACTTTTTAATGATTTAATAATATAAAGTATTTGTCCCAAAAAGCTTGCCTTTATTTAATTAAATGGAATTTAGTGGGTAACTGCATTAAGTAATACGTATACACATGAATATTGTTAAGATTAGAAAATGTATAAACTGTGATTGCATTTGACTCAAAAAATAGAAACCCAACAACAAAAACATACAGCAAATAGAAGACTCCAAAGTTGAAAAGCCATTTTATGCCCATTTTGCCTTTAAATTGTCCAAAAAGCACAACAATCCATAAGAACAAATTAAAGTCCCACTGTCACCCTTTTTTACACATTAATCAAAAGACTGAATTTTGTCTGAATGCTAAAATCTCTCATTTACGCCTCTTTAATAATGAGCATTTCAACAAAGCAAGCAAGGAAATAAACTTCATCTTCAATGTCTTGCTGTCCCACGAGGAGATCATGTGCATATTTATTGCACAGTGCTGTAGACCGCAGAAACATCGGTGCTCATTTTCGGCTTCAATCTTTAGATTGGAAAAACCATTAAAATGATGCAGTACAGTACAATGGCATTATATTCATACATTCATACAGTGAAGATGATTTAAAGTGACACTTTTAGGAGCATCCTGTTTAATCGTCCATCCAATTTTGGGAGAAACTGTTCGTGTTGTGTTCTAACTACCCTCAAATAATGGTCATTTCTCGTGTCTTATGTTCTCCCAAGTTGGTGTCATTGTGTGGAATGGATTTCAAGGGTTGAATGTTTTTTTATCTTTCTAAGCATTATAATTGGGGTAATTTGATAAAAAAATGCTTCATCAAAACCCAGATTTGCCTACTTTGTGGTTACATTCATGCGTGGGTCTTTAGACTTATGAATTATGAACTCACTTTTGTAGCCATGTCCAATTTATTCAATGTTGCTCTAATTAAAAAGGATTAGACCAAGGGTGTCAGACTCGGGTTGGTTCGTGGGCCGCTAACGTCAACTCAATTTCATGTGGGCCGGACCATTTTAGATATAATATTTAGATTTTTTAAATAAATGGATTAAAAGCCCTGAATATTCAGTTTTTTTATAGATCTAAAACAATGTTTATTTTAGCTTTTTTAAATATATTTTTAGATTTTACAAAATGATTTTTGAACTAAAAACACAGAAAAAATGATTAAAAAAATACAATTATTGATTTAAAAGGGGGAAAATCAGGAAATTTAATATACATCTATACTCTTCATTTTAATTTGATCCTAAAACAGAAAGTCAGCACTCATGATTTACTTTCCCGGGCCACACAAAATGATGCGGCGGGCCAGATTTGCCCCCCGGGCCGCCACTTTGACACATGTGGATTAGAGGATTGTGGACCAGTTATAGATGGCTGGGTCAATTTTAAGAGGCTCAGAGGACTCATTTAAATGATAAAAAGTGGGGGGAAAGGAAGGATGCTGTACTCACACTGAGGCGCCGCCATCGCATTTGACAGTTGTGTACTCCACGCTTTCGTCTTCATCCTTTTCCTGAGCTCTCTTGGCTTTGGTGACATTGGAGTAGATTGGAGAGTGATTGGAGAACGCCACCATGGAGTACACCAGCTCGTCCTGTTGATCCTCGCTACTCTCTTCCCTTGTTTTTGACTGGCGACATTTTTGAAAATCAGTCTGGTCATTCCTTCTCTTTTTAAAAACACACTTCTAGTTTTGAAATGATTCATTCTTTTTTTTGCCAACATTTTGTAGGGAAATATATAAGCAATTACCTATATAACATATTGTTATTACAGTAATCCCTCGAATATCTCGGTTAATGTAGACTACGATATGATGGCCGCGATAATCGAAAAATGGCAAAGTAAGGTCATTTTTATGAACTTTAAAAAAAAGTTAAAAATTAATAGCAGAAAAAAATGTGAAGAAGTGAATTCACGATAAGTGAAGTTGTGATAATTGAGGGAAGACTGCATATTTATAACATTTGCTATAATATCTAAAAATATACATTTTTAACCATTTTGTTATTTTATGAAGTTAAAAAAATGTCTTAAATGCTTAAAATATTTTGAATATTTATTGTATTCATGATTAATATTTTTAAAAATCACATTTTATTCTTCTTAACATCTGAGGTATTTTTTCATCCTTTCAATGATTATTAAAAAGCATTTCTACAAGCATTTTCATATTTCTTAAACTATTTTCAACTTTAGTCTTACAATTTATAACGCTTTTGATTGTTTTAATATTTTTCCACAAACAAATTTTGTTTCTTTTTTTTATATGTTAATTTTAAAATTTTACTTACTCTTGATATTAAAACATGTCAAACAAGTTTAGTAAATTTGTATTCTTACCTGAGCTAAAGTGCTTAAGTGTGTTCTGCCTTTAGGATATATCTTTTTCCTAAAAGTAGAGGGAAAAATGACATGAAAATAAATATGAAATTTGAAAATTGCCCAAATTTTGATCAATTTCATTTAAAACATTGTTTATTTTTGATTTCATATTTAACAATTTTATATTTTAAATATCTATATTGTAATATTTACATATTAAATGGACATTTTTAACTCTGACATCTTGTCAGGACCTGTAAAGTCAAATTAAAATGAATAAATAGTTGGGTTTGGCAAAAGTAAAGACACTTGTCAAAAACTAACATAACAAAATTAAATAAAAATAAATACATAAATAATGAGTGTAGGTACTATGGCTTTAAAAACAGCTAGTCCTGTCACTGCCAGGATTCTGTAGGAGTGTCTGTGCTGACTGTCAATCAAACTAATGTATTTAGCATGTTTCCTCTGTCAATACAATCGTGTGCGGTCGATTGGTCGCCAGTCTTTTGGTCGCCGGTCTTTTGGTCGCGGTCTTTTGGTCACCCGGACCGCGACAACGGGCGACCAAAAGACGGGCGACATAAAGACCGGCAACAAAACAAGGTAAAACAACACGGTCTACGCATCAATAAAAGCCAACAATGGCCATGAGCAGTTTCACTGAGCCGACGTGTGAGTGTATAAGAGTTTGTATGTACATGCGTTGTCCCTTTAAGAAGGTACGTCAGTCAGGGTCTTAACAAGTTCTCCAACAAAAAACAATACAAGTCTGGGAAATTTGGAGCTTTTCTTTAGCCTAATAATTACTAGGGCATGAAGTATGACTAAATAGCAATTCGCAGTTTGTATTTAGGGAATTTGAGCAACACTTTAAATGGTAATTATCAATAACCTTCCGGGCGACCAAAAGACCGGCGACCAAAAGATCGGCGACCAAAAGACCGGCGACCAATCGACCGTGTACCCAATACAATTGTGCATGTTTAAGCCATTCAGACAGTACAGCACAGTATTTTATCCTTTTAAAATTAGTCTTTGAGATCCTCTTTGGACATTCTAAAAAGAAATAAGTGGAAAAAAATGCACCAACCTGAGAAGCAGGACGGTGACCAAAAGTAGGATGAACAGGATGCCGGCCATGGTGCAACTCACGGCCATTATTATTGGAGAAGCTGATATGGAAGCGAAATGTCAAAATAGCCATACTTGGCGTCGGCACCTTGTGACCATGACCTACCAGCCTTTACAAGGAGCTGTATTGTGGCTTTCTGGGTTCCCATGATGTTTTGGGCCATGCAGTGATACACGCCCTCATTGTCCGGTTGGAAGTTGATGATGTTGAAAATGGCTCCCGTGAATTTGGAAGACTCCTCATTGTCCTTGTACCAATTGTAGGTGACGGCGGGGATAGCGTCACTGCTACACGTCAGACTGACTGAAGAACCCACGCTAACATTAGAGGAGGGTCTCGCTGAGATTCTGGTATCCTGAGGACGATCTGTTGGGGAACACTTGATTTACTCTCTTTCTCTCTCTGCTCCTATTTTATCAAATCAAATGTTTTAAGATTTCAATCAGGCGCCTTGGTTGTTCTGTAAACATAATAATTTATCATACAATTTAAGAGCATCACTTAAAATAAATGAAAAATGAAGTTTTGAAAATTTGGCCAGTCGTTTGGCTTTGATACCTACACTTGACCTTCAAGTTGATTTTGGTACTCACGTTGGACTTCTACGACCACCTGTGAAGAAATGGTGTTTCCATATTTATTTTGGGCCTTGCAGGTGAAGTTTCCAGCATCTTTGTAGCTTATAGAGGGGAAAATGTAAGTTCCTCCTGAACTCTGGAGCTCAGAGTTGTCCTTGTAGAAAGTGTAGTCAGCAACTGGGTCAGCGTCACTCTTGCAGTTAAGAGTCACCCGCTGTCCCTCTTTGGTGACATTCGATGGACTCACCGACAAATCAGGGAATCTTGGAGAATCTAAAGAGCACAAGGAGATGCTCATCTGTGTCCCACACATGTTTGTTTAACCTTTGTAAATAACAGATATTTATTTATTTTTTAATTTTGGTACGAATCAAAAGAGGTGCAGTTTCGATTAAAAACCTGACACTTAAACAATAGCCTAAAATTGCTCTGTTCACAATCTGTAAATGAAATGTACTTACATTTTACATCAATTGCGACGGGTTGCGACGTTTTCTCCCCCAGCTCATTCCCCACTTCACAAAAATACTCAGCTGAATCTGAAGACTGAATGTTGCTGAAGACCAGCTTATCTCCTTTAATCATGGCCTCACGGGTTGAAATTGTGGTCTTCTTGTACCACTGGTGTCTCGATGACGTTGGGGTGTCAGCTTTGCAGGTCAGGGTCAGTGAGTCGCCCTCCTTGATCTCTTGTGAAATACTTAGTAAAACCCTGGGGGCTTCCAGAGCATCTGTAGGAGACGAGTAAAAGCTATGGTTGAATATCAGTCAACAGTCACCCACCACCAAGGTCCAACATCCTCAACGTGTCCCCCTTAACCCTTGTGTGGAAAGCGGTACGTAAGTTGAAAAAATGAATATCTCATGATAAATAGTATCAAAAAATGTTCTTTCTTTGTTGTTTTAGTCGCCCCAAATTCATGTTTACTATTGCCTACTGACCCATTTTTCTATGAATAGATTTACTCTTATTGAAAAGTTTTTATATCAAGATATAAAATGATGTTACCCATTTTCTTGTTAAAATAACCAATTATTTAATAAATAGTATAGTCATTTGTTTATTTACAATGAATACATGTTTTAAATGATTATTTATATATATATATATGTATATATATATATATATATATATATATATATATATATATATATATATATATATATATATGTATGTATGTATACCCAACAATACATTTTAAGGGCAAAACTTGAATTGATATGCAAATTAAAGCCCAAAGCCTTGAAAAAGAACTCACATAGTGGAGGAGACACACTAAATGGATATCCTTTAGCAGCACAGGTGATGTAATCTCCAGGTTGTAAAGTTATAGTAGTCACATTCCTAGTTGAAAAGTCTTCACAAGGGCGGTTATTCTGGCTCCAGCACCAAGACAGAGAACCTGCAGGACTGCAGCTCGTGCGGCAGTACAACGAAGCGACCGTTGACGAATCCTTCACTTCAGCCTTGATCACCTCCACCTGCCCAGCTGGAGGTAAGTACAGAAAACAGCTATACTAAATTGAAAAATGCATGCCTTGTAGGGTTTAAATCTGGGATAGTGACTTGGTCATTCTAAAACTGGCACACGTGTTTAACATGAGAAGACAAAAGCTGAACTGTTGATTTCTTATGCCCCATTCATTTTTTTTAATGTCAAACCCCTGTGATTTTAATGCTGTGTTTCCATATTACCTATAACTGTCAAAGTGGTTCCAGGTAAATCGCGTCCCCATGCTGAGAATTTGAAGCGATACTCTGCAGAATCTCTTTCCATCACATTTTTGATTTGTAGCATTGATTCTCCTTGAGATGAATCAAAAGTGGAATACCGGTGGCTCTGAGGGTCCCAAGACTTCGAGGGAACATTCCAAGTGTCAGTACTACTTGGTGTGAACCAGATTTTTTCCCCTATACTCGTGTGGTAGCTGTAAATGCAAGAGATGTTCACTGACGAGCCTTTGAAGGCACAAATACTTCTTTCATTGTAAAGCACTCTGTCACATAAGTTGTCGGTCCAACCTGAAAGATTAAACAAGCACTTTAGCATAAGTATTAGCGAGAAGCTGTAAACTCGTGTAGTAGAAGTCCACAACTCACATTTTGGAGGGGAAACATGCTTTTCGTGTCCTTTTATAACACAGGAGTAGCTGCTGTAGCTGCCGTAGTCTGGTGGCCATATTTTTTGGGTCTTGTAACTGTTTGGCATTTTTTTTGCATTCTTATACCAGATATATGAAGGAGCGTCCAGATTACACTTTTGACTGTCACAGCTCAGACGATTGTACTCTTTTACAACCTTGAGATCTGAAATTGTGTGAAACAAATACATAGATGTATGAAAAAACATTTATTACAATGTTAAACTTTTATTGCCCATTTCCACCAAGGTGAATAAGCTTTGCTTCACTTTGTCACTTTTGTGTCTGATTGTATTTTATTTGATGATATTATTTTGTCAAAATGGATTTCCCCATTCTTTCTAAGCACTCCTCCTCACGAGGGCCACAAGTGTACAACTTGTACCTTACCTAATTTGGGGCTGAAGGTAGGGTCCACCCATTAGTTCACCCTGAACTAGTTTCTTTCTACTCTTGAACTAGTCCCCTTTTTTGAAAAAGACGATATTGAAAAAATATACTACACCTAATAATTAAAATATATTTTGTCAGGTATATTGACAAAATCTCAAAAGAATGTAATTTATAATGTTAAATTCATTTTTCTTTTTGTTTATTTTTCTATGGCACAGTCGATGAGTGCTTAGGACATCCGCCTCACAGTTGTGTGATCGATGGTTCAATCCCGGCTCCAATCTTCCTATGTAAAGTTTGTCTTTTTTCCCTTTCCATGCGTTGTTTTTCTCCGGGTACTCCTCCCACGTCCCAAAAACTCCAAATTGTGCGTAGCTTTGGGTGTGTACGTGAATGGTTGTTTGTCTAGATCTGCCCTGTAATTGGCTGGGAACCCGGTCCGGTAAACCCCGCCTCCAGCCCGTTTTTGGCCAGGCTAGCTGCAGCACCCCCGCGACCCTTGTGAGGATGAGCTACTCAGAAAATGAATACGTTAATCCAATTTCCATATATATCGTATGTGTGATTTTGGTGGAGACAATACCAGATTAAAAAGAATTCTGTATAAAACAGCACAATAAATATTGATGGAAGCTTCAAGACCTTCCTGCTTGGTGGAAAGCTATTTTTAATGAAGAAAGAAGCGAATCCATACCAGTGACCTGCAGAGTGACTTTAGTATCGAGAGTGTATCCTCTTTCTGTCGCATTAGTGATGAACCTGAACTTGTAATAGTTCGCATCGTCCTTTTTCAGCTCTTTTATGGACAAAGTGCACGAGTCGACTTCACAGTTGAAGTCGAGACGACCAGAGTACTTATTGTCCATCATCAAATCTTCAGGGTTATCATTGGGACCGTTGATGAACCAGAGTGTCTTCTCGACTATTATGTTTTGGCCATCCTGTGTTTTTGGGTACCGGAATGAGCATTTGAGGGTCACTGTGGTTCCTGTCAAACCGCATATGATCTTCTGGGTGAATTTCCCACCCCAATTACTCTCACTCCAAACATGGGACACTGAAAGACATTTTCAACATTACATGCAAGTTTACTGTACTTATATTCTCAACCCGCCCTCTCCCTCTTTTTTTCTCCCACTCTCCCTAGAATTATGGAACATTTCATGTGCGTTATTGTTGGTGTTTTATTGTGGGATGTTTTGGGAGCATTATTAGTGTACTTCTCATATAAAGGGTTAAGAATTCGAAATTAATCTTCGATTGATCTTTGAGAGGAAAAAAAAATATAGCTTCATTTTTACTATTTTATCCTATTGAATGGAATTATTTTACCCGTAGTTATCTGGGATAGGCTCCAGCACCCCCTGTAACCCTAATGAGGATAAAGCGGTTGAGAAATATTATATGAGATGATAATTTAAATCTACCTGTCGCTATTGCTGAAATCAATTCAAAATGTTTCTTTTGGGAGATGTGATTTGTGTAGAAAATTAAATATTGGCATGGAAAAAAACCATTTGGTGGAGCTCGCACGCTTTCTCTGTGACAGGAAGTTTAAAAAAAATTGCAAGCCGCAAACAGAAAACTCCGGTATGTATATGAATTTGTGGGTTAATTTTTTATTTTGTCGATTTGTCAGTTGTTTCGTCATCTATGGAAGAATTGATGAAATTCTTAAATCCTTAGCTGTTGATAAAGAAGGCGGTAAGAATAAAATTGATAAAATCAACATTTGAAAAAAATGTTAAAAGATGCTAATGTGTCAAAATATAAGTGAGATCGTACCTTGCAAGCCAAATAGCAAGATGAAAAGCTTGACAAAATCCCTCTTTGCTGTCCAGCTCATTCTGTATTTGCTACTTAATGAGCTGCATGTATGCCTCTCATTGGTGTCACTCACTCTTGGTGCAAGTATAAAAATATTAAAAAGCAAGCTTGTCTGCTTCCTCTTTTTCTCATTGACATGCATGAACACGCTTTGCATTGTGGGGGAAAAAGCTTGAAGTGTGAAAAAGAACACAGCAGAGATGAGATAAATGAAAATGTATCTCGCTTGCTGGAAATGTCATACTTTATCACAACATTGTGTTGCTGCTTCACCACATCGAAAGGAACCAGATGAAGTGACTCGGTCATTTATTTAGGATGCTTCCTGGACGCCTCCATGGTGAGGTGTTCTGGGCACGCCTCACTTTGAGGAGACCACGGGACCGATCAAGGGCACGCTGGGGAAAATCGTTCCCAGCGATTGGCCTGGGAACGTGTTGGGATTTTCCCGGTAGAGCTGGTTGAAGTGGCTTGGCAGGGGGAATTCTGGGCATCCCTGTTGAATCTGCTGACCCCGCAAGCCGACCTTGGATAAGCGAAGAAAATGAAATGATGTATAGATAACGATGTTCACAATTCATTTGAAAATATCCTTCGTTGTATTATAGGACCCGTGACCCTAATGAGCACAAAGTGTTTCAGAAAATGAGATGAAATGAGAGATGAAAGAATAAACTCGGGTGGTGACTCAGTGGTTTGAGTAACCCACTGCTGTCGTTCAATTCCCCATTGTGTGGGTTGTGTCAGAAAATGTCAGCTTCCTCTTTCTGATGATTTCAATGATTCTAATATGTGATAAATAGTCAAGCACAATTGACCCCTCTTAAAACAATTACACCGAAATTAAATATCTTGCAAACTTGAATATACTATGTAATATTTTATTATATATATATATATATATAATAATTATTATATATATATATATATATATATATATATATATATATATATATATATATAATAATTATTATTATTATTATTTTACCAAATTTCCATTGGCAGAAACAATGTGCAAATACAAAAAAAAGCATCTAATAGTGGAAATTGGCTTTTTGCCTATTGAAACAAAAAGTTTGCAATTGTTTTGTTAGCTGTCGTGTAAATAGTTGAGATTGTTCCTCATTCTTCTTATTGTAAAGGATATGATTATGCTTCAAACAATATTTGTTTATTCTTAGGGATGTTTTAAACTGACCAATCAAAAAGCGATGCATGCCAAATAGAGCCCACCCATGTGAAACCCTTAACAGGTAACCGACCAATAGCGAAAGAGGTAGGCGGTGTTTCCGGAACAACAGCGCTGGATTCAAAGCGATCTAACATGGCCGCGGGTAAAGAAGGTAACGTCGAAAGCACGCCAAACACAAGGTAGGCGAATACTTCCATCCAATTTTCTTACACACGATTGCTGTTTTCATTGATGGGGATCTTTATCAGAGCTAATGTTGACATTCTATCTGTGGATATGAATTTGAGCGGCTGACGTTCAACTCGTTTTTACTGACCGCAAATGTGGTGCCCTCGCGATCGTGAGCAAGGCTAATAGCCTTAAGCGTGTACAGTTACTGTCACCCTAAAATTCAACCCTTGACGTTGACAACGAGTGTTTATTTTATTTTCATTACTTTTATGTGCACGTGGAACACAGTTTTCATAAGGGTAGTGGGGGTGGGGACATAATGCGTGCAGGAAAGTATTTTTTTAAACATCATGTAACTAGTGTGGGTGTTGACTAATGCTTTTTCTATCCAATCCTTTGTCGGAATTTAGGTGAACAATACATTGACTTTGATCGATCAATCAAATGGCAAATCAAGGATCTACTCGTATTGATTAAATCCGAAAACAGTGATCGATATCATCCTCTTGCGTAATTTGTCACGGAGTATGTTGGCTGACTTTGAACTGATGGCAAAATCTTTTTGTTGACCAAATCAGTAGTGTTGCCCATCATGATATTGCTTATTTATACCCCTAGTAAGAAAGAGAGTAGTTTATTTTATTGCTGTCAAATTAAAAAATGGAGCATATTTTACCTGAAGAGAATGTTATATGTAATGTGTCTCCTATAAAGCAGGCATTCCAACATGGTGGGCCGCCACGATCATTTCTCAGGGGGGCCCCAAACAGCTGCACACCCACCCGTTATCTTTAACCCGGACTTTTTTGTGGAGAAGCTCCGACACGAACACGCGGATGTCTTCCTGGAGCTTGTGTTAAGCAACATTAGCCGCCTCATCGACCTTCCTGGCGTCGAGTTCTCCCAGCTCCTCGGCGAAGATGGCCCCAAGACTCCTGGGTTCTTCCGCTCTTTCAACTTTCTCAAACGCAAAGGTGGGGACAAGGGTTGTGAACCGTATTGGAAAAACTGACATTGCAATTTTTTGGGGGGAGTGTTTGCAACATATATTATAATGTAAAAAAGAAAAGTTTAAAGTTAAAAAAAACATTGTGTCGCCGATCCACACTACATCTATTATAATATTACAAGAAGTAAATTGTACAAATAAGATATTCAAGTTGTATTGCTTATTTTATTACGTTGGTGCAAAAGAATTTGCAAGTGATTTGCTGTTGTCTCCTAGATAAAAGCACCATGTTTGGACCTGCACTCTCTGACAGTGTCGTGGCTCAAATTTACCGGCTCATTGAATACCTCAGTAAAAGTAAGTCCACACTTCTGTTTGATTCTACCTCCTTCTTTTGTCCATAAAACATTAAAAGTTTGATTATTTAATCATTTTAATTACTACATGATGTTAAAAAAAATAATGATGCACACATTATGACCCCCAATCACCCTTATGTAAACTGCATTGCACATGTACAGAAAAGTAATGAAAATTTAAAAAAGTGCTCGTTGTCAATGTCAATTTTATGCTAAATTATATTTCAAGTTTAATATAGGTAATACCTTCCTGAACTTTGTATATTTTACTATACACAATGCTCCAGTTTAACCTCCTTTATCTTGATCCAGATCTACATGTGGAAGGTCTGTTCCGGATCCCAGGCAACAGCATGCGGCAGCATGCCCTGAAGGACCTCTTGACCAGTGGAGTCAACGTTGACCTGGATTCCAGAGGCTTCCACCCTCATGATGCAGCCTCACTGCTCAAGAGCTTTCTGGGAGAGCTGCCTGAACCTCTGCTCACGCATAGACACTTCCATGCCCACCTCAAAATTGCTGGTAGGACATCAACATGACTAAACCATTTGGTGGAACCTCATCAATGGTTCATTTTTGGGGACTAGTGACAAGACATTCTGTTTAATTGCTAAAGGTAAAAGTTTCAATAAGAATTTTTGCTGGGCAATACATTGTGTTGTGAAACTATTATTATTATTTTTTTTTATATTAATGGCAAGCCAGAACTGTGTTGTAGCCCCAATGTCTTTGTTTTTTTTCCAGACATGATGCTGCTGGATGAGCATGGTAACAAGACACCTGTGCCCAACAAGGAGCGTCAAATGGAAGCTCTACAGCTCCTCTTGCTCTTACTACCCCCCACCAACCGCTCGCTTCTCAGGGTGCTGCTCGACCTCCTTTACCACACTGCCAAGCAACAGGATGCCAATAAGATGTCTGCATTCAATCTGGCCCTCATGTTTGCCCCGCACGTGCTCTGGCCGCGTCATGTAAGAGGCCTCTTTACTGCATCCCCACTTCAAGGTTCTGTAAAGTCAAATTAAAATGAATAGATTCTTTGATTGAGTTAAAGTAAATTCTGTGGTTCACCACCCTGGCAAATTTAAATGAATATAAAAATTACAAGTACATAAAATGCGGCCTTAAACATAGTTCCATAAAATAGGTCTCCATTTGTGTGGCTCTTAATAAAGTCCTTTTTATCTCCCTATTTTTTGGTAGTTTAAATCACGTCACCATGTTGCTTAGTGTCTTGTGATCCAGGAAGCGTGCATATGAAAGGCATTTTTGTATTGGTCCTAGCTAAAATGGAAAAATTAATGACTTTGATAGTGGCGGGGGCTGGCCAGAAACCAGTGACGCCACTGGGCTTTAGCTTATGATGACAAAAGCTGGTGTTTTAAACCCACCTAAAACGAAAACGTAAAAAATCAGACAGAATTTCCGCCGATAAAACAGATTTAGAATTCACTTGTTCTCAGCTTGTGCTCATGTTTTCAGCACTTATTTTCAAACTTAATGTATTTAGAAAAAAACATCAAAATGACCTTGTAGTATCTTTAAATTCAGACTTTGGGTTACAAAATCCTGGGAATTTTCCAAGTAACAAACTTTCATGTGATGGATGAGTGACGTTAATAGATTTTGTGTATCTGTATGTCTTCTACTCCAGATGACAGCCAACGACCTGAAAGACCACCTGAAAACCCTGAATAACAGCATGACCTTCCTCATCAGATACTCACAGAAACTCTTTAGGGTAATTAACGGACAACAAAACATGCACACAAATGTGCAAATTGTCTATTTTGGCAATTTGCATCAACCTCACTTCCATTCCATAAATATTTTTAGCTCTAGTAATCAGAAGACGCTAGCAGGTGTAGTGATACTTAAAAATAAAATTAATCAAATTTAGACATCCAAGAAATTTGCTCATGTACTACTACTAACACCACATCAATAGACAAACAAAACAAAGGACATCAATTAAAAATAACCACGGATTAAATCACCCAAAAATCATAAAGCAGCCCCGTCATATGATTCACTAGAGTGATGTTTATGATTTGTTTGTTAGGCCCCAGTGTACTTGAGGGAACGTTGCAGAGCGCACCTCATGAAGATAACCACCATGCGGAGCAAGGTCAGTCAAATCCTGATCAATCAGGACTCTGAAAAAACTTGATGGAATTTCTGTACTTAAATAGCGCTTAACATGAATTCCTTTACGAGCAGTTGTCCTACTTTAAATCCTCCCTTTATTTATATATTTGTTCCTGTTTGCTACTAATTAAAAATATTTTTATGTTGGCTAATTACTCTTTTAGGACGACCTTGATCTGTTGTCACTGAGTGATTCACCCAAGCGGCAGGTGGCTTCTCCACTGAAGCGGCAGGTGGCTTCTCCACTGAAGCGGCAGGTGGCTTCCCCACTGAAGCGGCAGGTGGCTTCCCCACTGAAGGGGCGGGTGGTCCCTGCTAGGATCAAGGGTCCTGTGGAACAGTGCCAGTCACCTGTTCAACAGTACACGGATGAGGCGCTTAAGGACCTCTTCAGGCACGTGCAGCACAACATGCCTGATTCCGCCAAGAAAAAGAAGCTGGTCCGACAGGTGTGCTTCCTATGTAAACTGAACGGCAGTTCTCCGAAGGGTTTCTGGGGTGTAAATTCCAATATTCACAGTATAATTTATTTTGTGTATCTATTACCATATTTGTAGTTGGTCAAACAAACTGCAGAAGCTTCAGCCACTAGCCAGCATGACGTGCCTAGCCAAAAGCGCCCACGGTCCCGCTCTTTCGGAGGACTCATTAAGGTGATACAGTTTTGGTTTTTGTTTGTTTGTTTTTGTCAAATTGAAAAATTATAGTATGCCAGGAAAATATATGAAAGTGGAAACAAAAACTGAAAAAAAATACACCAACAACCAAAACAAAATTCCCAAAATTAACAAATGCACATACACTTAGAACACCAACAAAAACAAAAACAACAGGCACACGGCTGGACAAAAAATAAATACTAGCAAAAAAAACCCACAAGATCACAATTGATAAAAAGAAAACCAACTGGAGCCCCTCAAACTATACACAACACAATTAAACACGCAAAAATGACACCCCAAAAACAAACAATTTTGAGAAAATTTAAGCATATAATAGTGGTACAGGTTTGAAGTCTCTAAGATCAATGTATCGCTTAACGAGGAACTGTCACAGCTTATTTATGTTAGGCGGGATAGTCAACTCCACACATAAGTTGGACCAATAGTACCTTGGCAATCAACTAATCAATCACGATTGTTCTATTGAGCACTCCTCACGTAAGTAATCTTGATTTAATCTCCTTGATTACAGCGTAAAGCTCGAGCTGATCAGATGACGCCAGATTCCGTCACCAGGGTGGTCCATAAACGCGGCAATGAGAATGTTGTAATATAACAGGTAAGATCCACCCCCAAAAAGTCAACTTTTTTGAGTCGAAATCCTCCCATAGCACGGCACAGTGTTTGGGTGGTTAGCACGTACGTTTCACAGTTCTAAGATCAAGAGGTTCAATCCCAGGTGATGGCTTTACTGTATGGAGATGGACGTTCCTTATACCCTTTTGTTTGTGTTCCTTTTTTATCAGGTCACGCCCTCTTCCGTGACCAGACAGATTGTTCTCTTCGCCCCCTGGAGGTTTCACTGTAGATGGTTCCGCTGCTGCCACCAGCTGGTCTCCATCACGACGGCTTCACGCCGCAGCTCCAGTACTGTGAACTTTTCAAAAATTTCATCCGTCTTAAAACTGTGCTATTTTTTTTACGCATTTTTCATGAGGCATTCCAGTTTATACTAATCAGATTTTCTGACATACAACTTCTACCATACCTGTTTTTTTTAATAGTATTGATTAAAGGTGTAGCTTTTTGGTACTTTGGGAATTAAAATGGTCCATTAGATGGCATTATATTTTGAAAGAGAAGTAGTGCTACTGTACAGAAATGTAAGACGTAACAGCTTGTATAAATGCTATTGACTAAAACTATTCCCACTATTACTGAACAGGAAACGTTCATAAACTACGTACTGTTTCTAAAAATGTCTGCTAGCAAAATGACATTTCAACCTTTGCAAAAGATTTTTGTGAAATGTTAATGATGATAAGGATACAGGAAATGATGACAATATAATTGGCTTAACTTTCATTGCATAACCTATTTATCAATGGAAACTACAACATACAAAGGGATAACTGCTTGTTAGCATATCATTTATTGACTGAGCTTATAAATGACCACAAGCATGTAATGATACTTTCACCGCCAGCTAGCGTAAGCCTTGGCAGATTGGGGGATTTGGCTACAATATGATCAATATGATCAATATGACATTTATGATGTATTTGGGGCGTGGCCATTACAATGGCACTTGCCACTGTGGGAACCTGCCTTGAATTGCCTTTAGCAACAGGCAGCGACATTCAGTGCATGATACTTTATAAGGAATTCGTCAGAACTGTTTACATGTGGAAATGTTGTTACTGTTTTTTTTGTTTTTGTTTTTTACACTTTATTTTTGGGCTCCGTGTTCTTGCGTTTGGAAAGTTGAAGGAAGGAAGAACTGTTTAAATGAGCAAAGAGGCAAGCATGTTTGGTTTCTACTCTATAAAATGCGAAAGGGAGGCATGCCGATTGGGAAATTGCGTGGCAATTACAAAGAAAGCAAAAGCCTGTTATTTGGTGGCTTTCTCAGCAGGTGTTGTGCTTTCTAGGTCCCCGATAGGGTGAAAAGGCACTTTGATGGATTATTTTTCCCCTATGGTTTTTCACCTTGTATGGAAACCTCTGCAAGCATGTCTTTTGATATCCTTCTATAGTACTGAATTGTCAATATGTGGTTATGTGCTGTGGCAACACTTCTAAGGTTGACATGTCATATTTTCTGGCTTCCACTAATGGAAGGTGGTTTTTATAATGGTGCGAGTAGAATGCAGTTATTTACTTGTTTGCAATTTTGCCTCACTGGTAAAATGTAGTTCTACTTTGCTTAACCATTAAATAGTCTCACCAATGAGAACAAGGAATGTAGTACACTGGCAATTCAATTCACAAGTAGAATATCGATTGTTTTAATGGCTTGCTGAGAGGCTGTACTGCTTGTAAATTGGAGAAAATTGAATGAAAGTTGAGATAATTGTTTGTCGAATGTGTAAAGCCACCCTCCGCATCAGATTTGACTGTGTCAGCAATAATATACCACTTAACTTAATGTTTACCTGTTAACTGAATTCATTTGTTTGCGTTTTTTGGTGTTTATATTTTTTAATCATTATTGTTGTTGTTTAAATGTGAAATGTTTGTACTGTTTACAACACAGCCACCTGACAAGTTTTTCAAAAGTTATTTTTATTATATAAATCCAAAGTCCAATTTTGGATTAAAACTTCGTTAAAACTCCTCTTTTCTCGTCAAGTTTATCATTACTATATGGAGGAGATTGGCAGCCAATCAACCGTTCCTTTTGTCATTTACTGATGTAATGCTAATAATTATCCACCAGAGGACTGTATCTCACTAAAGGAATTGTTCTGGCGATGCTTCATAATGTTGACTGAAATAATAATTTTGTAGTTTTGGATGGATCGTACAACAAGATTTTGACACACCTACTTAGTTACATTCACATGTAGTCCACAAATCAAAACAAAATTGTCATGTGAAAGGTATATTTTTTAGATGGCATGTTGAAACTGTAAAGTAATTTGTATTAATGTCTGACAGATGGAATTTATCTAAATATACTGACACTGGGAAAGTTAGCTGACAGTGCTAAAACACATTCGTAAAACTTACAATGTCAACTTGTTCGGGGCATTTAAAGAAGGGTTTTTATTTACAAAATTTAACGTGGTATTTTACCTGATTATTTTTCCACTTTAATCTCATTTAAAGAACCCGCATCCTCGCACACAAGATGCATTGTTTTTAAATGTTCCCAGTGTGAGGAGAGAACTGGGTAAAATTGACCTTCAGTTCTATATATCCCTCAAATATAAGATAATATTCAAAATGAACTAAAATGAATCATTATTTCTTTAAATAGCTTTAGGGAGTCTTAAATGTTTTGCATACTTTACGTAATCATGAGCCATGACTGTATTGCATTTATGGTTAATGGTTTATGTTATGTAATCAGCATCATTAGAAAGAAGAGCCTGATCTTAATTGACCACACTGAATAAGTAAAAGACGGGAAAAAAATCTGATATGTTCTATCTTTAACCACTTTCTGTTAAATTGGTGTGAAAACAACTACAATATTTTATATCCAGAAATAGAAATTATGATTTTCTAAATTTTGATTTGCAACAAAAAAATAATTTTAATTTTCTCTTTTAATGTAATACTGGATAGCAGGTCCACTGATGCGAAGTGATGACTGCTGGTAGCTTTCGCGCCCAAAACTACCGCCAAGTCCTCTGAGTAAGCCACCACCAGCACGGCCCCCTGTTGAGCTGCACAAAAGAATTGTCCGAACTTGGCCTGTGGACACTTTGTTTGGTGTCACTTTGGAGGGCATGCTTGAAGGGTTGGGGGGTCCTATTTCATTAAACCCCACCCCCACGCAAGTCACCCTCTCAGCATAAAAACAACCAGGTGGCCATCGGAAAACAACTGTTTTTCAAATGCCACATTTGCTCAAGTATTTTTCTAACAATTGCGTTCAGGTTTCATATTTTTAAAAGATGTGACCACTAAAAAGATGTACATTACATCTATTAAAAATACTCTACATATTTTATATATAAATATAATATTAAACTTGAATAAAATACAAAGAAATAGAGTTTAAAAGTAAATTTGAATAAATGACTCAACACCCGTTTGTAAAGAAATTCTCATAAAAATTACCATCTCGTTTTACAAAAAAGAAAATGTCTTGTGGTCAAGTCTTTACATAATGATGATGAGTACCACATTGGAAATACTTGTTGGGGGTTTTTGGTTGCTTTTATTTTTTTGTATCAGGACTGATTATTTCTAGGCGAATTTATATTCATTATAGGTATATTGCAAGTGTGTTTATAAGCCCAATTTTTTTTTCTCCTATCAGAGCCAATAAATTAATTACGGAATCGGCGTTGCTCGTAGGTTAGCAGTCAGCCATAAAAATTATTTAACTTTAACTTATATAGCAATATATATTGTATTTGCACTATAACCTAAAAGAATACATCGCAAACTTTTGTTTGTGTAATATTGAATTTCATTGCACAATAAATTAATGCCATAGAATAGCAACATTTAGTGTAACACATTTAATATTGTAAGTGAAAGAAAAGGTGGCCTCCTTTCAGGGCGAGGTACTTATTTTTTCAAGTGTGGAATGTTATATTTAATAATATTTCCTTTACAAAACGGCACTTTCCCTCTGCTTGAATGTTTTTACTTTGTTATATTAACTTGAAGGGAACTATGTCATCTAAATCTTGAGAGTGCAAAGAGTCGTTTTAGATAAGAATTTGTTCATTCCGTGGACGGATGAAAGACGTTTTTTCCGACAAACGGAAAAATGCTTCATTATAGGCCTTCCATTCACAATAAAAGTGGTGCATCCTATTCTCTACGATAAACACAATTCCCGCTTAAAATAGATTGCACGAATTTGGAAAGTTTGAAAAGAAAATTACTTCCACAAATGAACAATTTCATTGACATACTTGATAATAGGATATGCAAAAATGCCTTAAAAAATTACCATTTTGGTTTGACAAACTCCAATTCGATAACTTTTCCAAATAAGTGCCAGTTGGAAGCAGTCACTGTGTACTAAAAAAATGGGGACTCAGTGTAGCTGTATTTTTTTTCTTCATTTGGCAGTGATGCCATTAAATTGTGACAATTATTTTTGACAAGTCGCCCTGAAACAATGGCTTCAAAATTGAAAAGTATTGTTCCAACAATTAAGCCAAACTGTTCTTGTTCTCCCCTGAGCTGCTGACTCGGATGCTTTGGCGTAATTACAATTTCCTCCCCCCTCCATCCCCATCATCTTCACGCTAACTCGCCCCCTTATTCCCCCACGCCTCGGGGGCGAGAGACATACTGTAAAGCAGGAAGAGAGAGAGAAAGACTCAATAGAGGGAGTTCACCCCGGGTGCTTTGGGGAGCTGCTAGGGAGGAGTCTTATTGCTGTTATTTGTAAAAGCTTTTGATGGATGATTGCTCTGTGAGGTTGTGTGTGTATGTGTGTTAAGGGAGAGAGGGAGTCCCTCACCCTCCCTCCTCCTTGTCGCTCCCACCTAGTGGCTGGTGTCTGTGTGCACAATGACTCAAATGAGAGGAAGGCGAGTAAGGAGAAGGGGAAAAAAACACGGCACGGTGCACTCAAACCCAAGCGTCCCACGTCCTCTATCCTCGGTGCTGGTCGTCCCACCGCCTTAGCTTTTCGGTCCGAGCTCAACTCCTTCTTTGTGGTTCTACTTCCTAGAGGAGGCAGCGCTCCTGCACCTCTGAGCAGGATGCTTGCTGGGACAAGCAGGAATGCAGAGAGGTCAAGAAGATGCGGGCGGGCATCCCTCTTGCTGGTGCTGTTGATAGCGGTGGCGTTGGGGGGCCAAGGTGGCGTACAGTCATGCCCGGCTCCTTGCAGCTGCCTAGGGAACACAGTGGACTGCCATGGACTCGGGATCCACGCCGTGCCCAGAAACATACCCAAAGGAGCTGAACGACTGTAAGTAAAATGCACTGTGCGCTTGATCACTCTCGGAAATATACGCTGAACTGAGCTTTTGTGGGGAATCCAGTTCTAATTCCAATTCACTGGAAATACTTTCTCTGACTTTGCACCAAAGCCTGCTCCATGAGTTTGGTATTGAGTCATTTTAAATGCTCGCGCTAATTTGGAAAAACAAAAACTGATATTATTTAGCGAAACTTTAAGTAGTGTAAAATATACTATACTTGCATAGAGATGTTATAACTGCACTTGAGGGCAAAACTACTTCCCACCATGGGCAATTTTGAAATTGTTTATGATTAAAAGTCATAGGCAAGATGAATGATTTGTTGCATATATTGTGGTAAACTGAAATATGACATTGTTTTCTGGCATTGCTTTACGTTCTCCAATACAGTGAAAATCCAATAGAAGAGGAAAAAAGGAATATATATATACATATATATATATATATATATATATATATATATATATATATATATATATATATATATATATATATATATATATATATATATATATATATATATATATATATATATAATATCACAATTTTAGCAAGCACATTATTCTTTTGATGTATTTTATTGATAGGTATTGTTAACTAATTAATTCAACTCTTTTTCAACTCTCCCTAGAGGTGCGAGTACCACCAAATTAAAGCAAAATCAAAATATTTCACCATCATACAGCAGGGGTAGGGAACCTATGGCTTGGGAGCCACATGTGGCTCTTTTGATGGATGCATATGGCTCTCCGCCAACCTGTGATGTAAAATATGGAAATCGCTGGTGAGAGAGCTGAGTCCCGAAAGTACCAATAGGAAGCATCATGTTGCCACTGTAGCGTGACACTACCTCAAGCACCACTTTAATCATTTTTGTTTTCCTTTCCTTACCCTCTTCTCCATGCATACATTGATCCTCATTGATTAGCAACAGCATAGCAATGTTGTCAAAAGAATTTGTACTTTTTGTACTTTAAAAGCGGTGAAATTACAAAAAAAAAATCTACACATTTTCATGTATGTTTTCTTTTAAATTCTGAGTATGAATAACATTTGAAAATATCAATTGTTTAAGGCTCTCTCTCAAAAAGGTTCCTGACCCCTGCTATACAGCTTTTGGTGTGATGTGAATTATGGAGTCCACCAATGTTCCCTCTAATTTTTTGTTTGTCTGGGCAGAAAGACCTCCCTGAGCACACTGAGTACCGGTGTGAGCAACATCATCATTGCTCGCTATGGGCACACACCAGTATCACACCTGCCATAAGCAGGTGTATGTCTACCACACATAAATGATTTAGTAATAATAAAATGTAATGATTAATATCTATGAATGGGCGGCCCGGCGGATGAGTGGTTCGCGCGTCGGCCTCACATCTAAAAAAAAAAAAAAATAGGGATTTCATTTTGTGCGCTCCATATGATTTGCTGTGCGCAGAGAAGACGAGAGTAGTGCGCAATTGCGCATGCGCGCAGCTTAGAGGGAACATTGCAGTCCACTATCTCAAAATTAATAATTACTTCAATACATGCATTTTACATATTGTATTACACTGTTTAGTCCACTATATAAAAATCCCCATGTAGTGATTAGGTAGAAGATTCCCAACTCCCACATTAGCTATTCACAGCAGGAATGATGACATCAGGGTGTATAAATAAGGAAACACTCCAAGTGGGTGGATGTCTGTGTGTTAATAATTGATTCTAGCACACACATCATTCCATCCCTACTCCATTTTCTCCTTCGCGGGTCACTGCAGAAGGATGTTGTCATCATTTGATGGTGTGAGAATAAAGTGCCGCGAGGGTGCAGACACACTTGGCCCGTTAGAGAGGTGGAACCGGGCAGAGTGGAGGAAAGGGTGGTCCTAAAGTGTGTGTGTGGGGAAGGGGGGGTTGTCATTTACACATTGACTTTGAGTATAGTATAGAATATTGACCCATTTTGACATGTGAGAGCAGTAGGAATAACGTTAATGGCATTTTTTTTCCCAGCCCGGAATTTGATGTAAAGTCCCAAAAATAGACTTTTTCTTATTGAGTTGAAAATTGCAATGAGATCATTTCATCATCCCTTAAGTGAAGCGGAGATTTTGAATCAGTCAGTGTTGATGGAGATTAGGATAGATAGTGGCTGTTTTATGTCTGCGCAGGGCCTGCGCAAGCACGTATGCACACATAGACACTACTTTTCTTACTTTCCTTAAACACATATTTGAGGAAGCCCAATTAGAATGCAAAGTGATCTTTCCATGTGTGTGTAGCAATCCCGTGGTGACAGCAAGCAACGAGGGGTTTCATTCATCCTTGGCGAGTGAGACAGTGTATGCACTCGAAATCATTATCGTCATAGCAACACTCTTTAGTCTGTGATACGGCTATAACTGTAATACTGTCATATTGTAGCGCTGTGGTATTTGGACTCTTGTTACGAATGGTGTCTTAGTCCGTTTTTTGTTGTTGCTTTTTTTTGTTTAAGGAAAAATTTGATTCAAAGCAATGACACTTAGTACAAAAAAAACCCTCTTAATTTTTGAAAATATAATGTGATTTAAAATGCCTGTTTACCAGCTTTTACCTTTGACCCTGTCATGCCTAGATTGACTCACCCCTGCCATCTCCCCCATAATATAGTACTGTCACCCCAACATATTTTTGGGACGTCAGTTTACTATCCAAATTTGTGTCTTACGTTTAACTAAATTTGTCTGACTCACAAAAAAAAATCTGAAATGCACTCATGCATTTTTTCAGATGCTAGTAGACAACTTAGGTTTTGATTTTTTTTTTTAAAATCATTTGCAAGTGCTTCCAGTCAACTGATAAAATGTTATGCCATACAACTCTGAAAGACATTTAGGCACAAATAGGTTAATGGTGCATGCTATCGACCAAGACTGTAAACTAAAGTTATTTTTTTGGGCGCAACGTCTTTTTTTTGGGTATGCTCTTATAATAATTTCATATTTAGGCACATAGCAGATGCACAGAGTGGGCCTTCATTGTCATCATCATCAGTACACGACAAAGTTACCCCCTCATGGCACATGATATCGCAAACACACAGGAAAACACTCAATAGGCTCAGCTTACCTGTGGTATTGTGGGAAGAATGACATCATTTGTTGCCTATCACATGACACACTAGCTGAGTACTATTCTCTTTGTAGAGGAAGAATGTTTCATACATTATGCTTTTGCTATTGGATGTCATAAATTGAATCAACTATCTAATTAAGGCATACATGTATCCGTGTTTGCCTGTTAAGTGGTCATATTTTATTTCTTGTAAAAACTATTGGTATATTTAGCAAAATGCTATTGTATTTTGTATAGAATTTGTTTAACTATTTTCATTACATTATATACAATTCCCAATTCTACGTATTACAATTCTTGGGTTAGGTGGATGGACATTATTGTTTTTTTTTTCATTTGTATTTAATAGTTTATATTTTTGGGAGTGTTTGTGCTTTTTTAAAATTATTTTGTGTTTGTTTTGCAGAGATCTGAATGGGAACAACCTCACTATCATCACTAAATTGGACTTTTTGGGTCTTAAGCATCTGCGAGTACTGTGAGTATTCTCCTTTGACTTTTTTGTGGAATTCTGTCTCCTTTCCCAGTCTCCCAAACTACCCTACCACAGGAATGTTGGAATGGGGCCTGGGAACCCTTCCGGGAGGTGGATTGTCATACTTTATTATTCCTTTTTCATACATTTTTGTTTTTGTGTGTATGTTTTTCATATCTTATTTTTTACATACTGGCAACTTTTACAATCTGCATTTTCAGTTTAATATTTGGCAGTTTAAAAAAAATACTTTTCTAATTTTGCGTTTGTGCAAACTGCAGTCACCTGATGGAGAACCAAATCCGAGAGGTGGAGAGAGGTGCTTTGGATGAATTGAATAATCTCGAGCGTCTGTAAGTGTAATGTAAAGTTTATGTAAATGTTGAGTTTAAATGAACTGTTTTGGGTAAAGTGAAAAAATAATTCTTTAAAGCAATATGGGCCATTTTTAGTTTTCATTTGATATTGCATATCAGAAAAAAATCATGGAGCTGTTTCCACACTAAGGTGCATTACCTGACCCGATTTGTTCCCTTGTCTGTGTGTGTTTAGTCGCCTCAACAAGAACCATCTAACGCAGATTCCAGAACTTCTCTTCCAGAAGAATGAAGCTCTTTCACGGCTGTAAGTACTCAATTTGTGTTCTTCCTCACATTTTCAATATTGCTCTCTCTGGATTGGAATTTCTCAACATGGCCTGCAAAATAATAGAAGTTTTCTATGGACACATTGTAAACATGTGAAATCTGACAAGAAACTCAGAATATATTCCTAAAAAAACGAACCCACCAAATGCCACTTTCGTGCACTTGCATGATGCTGGTGTCGGGATAGATTGATGGAACATGCAAAGTCATTTTCACTTTTCCCAGAAATGTGTGATATTGCCCACGTGCAGCGTGCACAGGTTTTCAGACATCTTCTCAAAAAATAATTTATTTCCCCACTCAAATGTCACCTCAAATGTATTTCCAACTGTGTGAGGAGTATTTCTTATATACATTGGTGTATTTTTACACGTGCATGCGTGTTAATAGTCAAGAACTGAGCTTCTGAAAGAGCAAGAAGTCAGTGGGAAAGTTTACCTTTCTCACCCGCTGACATGGAAACAAAAGGCATGCTGGAGAACAACGATAGTGAGGAGACAGACCCATGAACCATGTCCCTAGAGCAAATATTAGCACACGCACACTTGTCCAGCTGTGGCCAGCTCCGGTCAACATCATCTTCTGACCTTTTTGAATCCTGGCAACAGAAATCTTGACGACTTGCTGGGAAAGCATCTTTAATATCTGCGGGCTGTGTGAGTGTGTATGTGCTATTTGTTCAATTGTTGTAGTCACATTTTTTCGATGTCTAGTGGTTAATTAATAAGCAACAAAGTTGTAAAGGTAGGCGATACTTTGCTACCCGTGCTATAAAAAAAACCTCAATGCTTGAGTTAGCTTTATGGCTTATTGTTTGATTGTTTGTTTTTATTTTGTAGGCCTATGAAGAATATTTAGTTGTCATCAATCATTTAGACACTATATATATATATATATATATATATATATATATATATATATATATATATATATATATATATATATATATATATATATATATATACACATACGTAGATACGTGTGTACGTGTGTACGTGTGTACGTGTGTACGTGTGTACGTGTGTACGTGTGTACGTGTGTACGTGTGTACGTGTGTGCGTGCGTGCGTATGTGTGTGTGTCTAAATGACTGATGACAATTAAATATTCTTGCTTTACTTCTGTTGAATTATTTAACTATTGAATTGATCATTTTTCTGGTCTTTGTCTTGTGTTTTCAGAGACTTGAGTGAAAACGCCATCCAAGCCATTCCCAGGAGAGCCTTCAGAGGAGCCGCAGACCTCAAAAATCTGTAAGCCGATAAAAGAACAAAGCTAAGAAAATAACCCAATATTGCATGCTTTGCTCAAACATTTTGGAAAACAAATGAAATATTATTTTAGGAAGCTGATTGAGTGCATGTTGTGTTGATTGACAGCCAGCTGGATAAGAATCACATCAGCTGCATTGAAGAGGGAGCATTTAGGGCACTGCGATCTTTGGAAGTTCTGTGAGTCGGTTCTGCTGTGTCCTGAATTCTTGCTCCTCGGTGATGTGTTCAGGTGGGGCTGTTATTTTCTTGTTTTCGTGTTCCACAGGACGCTGAACAACAACAACATCAGCAGCATTCCCGTCTCCAGTTTCAACCACATGCCCAAACTTCGGACATTGTGAGTTCTTAGTTTAAATCCGACAAACATTAGAGGAGTCCTTGTCTATGACCCAAAGCAAACTTGGTGGAGTTTTCCTTCCGAGCATTTACATATTTTTCCACAGTCGCCTTCACTCCAACATGCTGCGCTGTGACTGTCACCTGGCCTGGTTATCACCGTGGCTGCGCCAGCGCCCCGCTTTGGGCCTTTACGCCCAGTGCAGCGCCCCGCCTGCCCTCAGGGGGCTCAATTTAGCTGAGCTCCGCAAAAGTGAACTGGCCTGCTCAGGTACTTCAACTCTAACCCCGTCGCATCTGACCAGAGAGGTCAAACATTCTTTGAAACACCTTTTAGACTTTAGAAAAACACAATTCCATTTTTTTTTTTTTTAATGTTTTTTCTCATCCCCCACTATCAACAAACAGGAGACTTTTGAAAAGCAACACTTTGAGGAAATGGGGAAAAAAAGATGCTTTCATTTGCAGTGCTCTCCAAATAAAAGGCAGAGCATGTTTTTATTCCCAGGGTCTATTAAGCTGTTACATCAAACCAAAGGAAAATAAATATTTTAAATTGGCGCAAAATATATCATTTCATTCAAACAGAGAATTGTACGGTTAATGTAAATTAAGATAACAACTAGATTAATCTAAACTTAAATAACACAGCTCAAACTACTAAATAGTTGACAGGAAATTAAAACTCTTGAAATTCTGAGCCTTTATTGCCACCTCCCAAAAAAAGATGATTTGTCATGAATTTCAATCATACTTATATGATACATCAGCTTTATCAGTGAAAGAAATGTCACATTGCTCAAAATACATGGATGAAATATGATACTTTGACCATGTAGGATTAATACAATATATAATCTTTCACCCAACCTTGACATTTACATAACAATGACTTAATCCCACCTCTGGTACACGTACTGTAGGTACCAAATGTCAAATTGCTATTTGGTGCTAGTTTCCTAGATTATTTTTAACTGCAATTGTCACAGAAATTAAACTCAACTGGACAATCCATCATAATGTAATAAAACAACATGCAAAACTACTACAAACTCAATACTGTAGTTTCATTCCCTTGCAAGAGAGCATTGAAGTGTATTTGCAATCTAACACTGTCCTGAGCGACCCTTAAGTCCATGACATTTTTGTCTTCTGGGCTTGTGTGTGTGTTCCCAGGCCACAGCAGCAGTGCCTTTGTGCAGCCGTGCAGCCTGGCCTCGGGATCCTGTCCACCCATGTGCTCGTGCAGCAACAACATTGTGGACTGCCGGGGGCGGGGCCTAACTGCTATACCAGCACACCTTCCTGAGGCCATGACAGAGATGTGAGTAACAAACTTCCCTCCATCCAGTGTTTGTCAACGTAACAAAGGGACAAAATTATCTAGAAGTTCATAATTGAAGAAGCTCTTTTAAAAAAAAAAAAGACTCCGTGTATTTTTAAGTGAGCCACCTGATGGTGTAGTGGTCGATTCCCGCTCGGTGGCGGTATGATTGTGAGTGCAAATGGTAGTCTGTCTCTATGCATGCCCTAAGGATGACTGGCGACCAATCTAGGATGACTGGCGACCAATCTAGGATGTAGTCTGCCTTTTGTCCCAAGCCAGCCAGAGGAATGAGTGAATGTGTCTTTTTAGGGGTAACTCTTTGAGTCATTTTTTGTGAGTCTGTCCTACAAAATGTCAAGTTGCTAAGAGTGCTAATTTCTAGGGTTGGAATGTAAAAAAAATATAGTATATTTTTTTTCCCTTTAGTCGTCTGGAGCAGAATGGCATCAAATCTGTTCCTCCAGGTGCCTTCACCTCCTACAAGAAGCTTCGGCGAATGTGAGTTTTTGCGTCATCAGGTAGAAACAACTTGTATTAAAAGTTAAAGCATGAAAATACTAGAAACCAAAATGTTGCTTTTTTGTACATGAAGTCAAATCTTTTATTAAAGCCACTTTCAATACATATACAACATGATCATAAAATTCTTATGTTAAATTTGACCCTTGAGTTGAAATCGATTGGACGTCCATCATCCATTGGTGTTTTCAGTATCCATATTGCAGTTTTTTTAACAACAGCACATGAATCGGTTAACCTAATGATCACTCTTGAGGGTTAATCTGTGTATGTGTTTGTTAACATGTTTAAATTGTTACTATTGATTTAGCACTGTGAGTGTTTTCTGTATATTTTACTCATGATTTTTTCCCTCTGCATTCTTTTTTTGTTTTGCAGTGACCTGAGTAACAACCAAATATCGGAAATTGCTCCCGACGCTTTTCATGGCCTCAAAGCCCTCAACTCATTGTTAGTAATTTTGATTGTGTCTTTTGGTGTGGTCATGTTGTCATTTTGTGGCTGTGTTGCATTTCTTCACCTCTCATTGTCATGTGTGGCATTGTTGTTATATGTTTTTGTCATAATTGTCACGTGTAGCCCTTGTGGTCATATTTTAACGTGTGGTCTTGTCCAGTTGTATAGCTGTCAAATTTCTTTTTGTGACATATTTTTATATGCAGTTTGTGCACTTGTGTTCAGGGTTTTGTACGGCAACAAGATAACGGAGCTTCCTACTGGTGTGTTCGGTGGGCTAGTCTCACTGGAGCTGTTGTAAGTGAATATTTTTTTTTGCATTTACACTGTGTAACACTCATTGTGGGGGATTTTGCCGGCAAGATATTAGGGGTATAACGACACATCGATTGGATTGTATATATATATAGATCATTTAGATTAAGTTTTTGCTGTGACATGTGCCGCCCTCTTACAGGTTGTTGAACGCCAATAAGATCCACTGTGTGCGCGCATCGGCCTTCAAAGATCTGGAGAACTTGGCTCTGCTCTCACTGTATGACAACAAGATCCAAAGTTTGGCAAAAGGCACCTTCAGTTCATTGCATGGCATCCAGACACTGTGAGTCCATGCTCATATACTGCATTAATTTTCACTTTTCAGTTGAATAAGAAAGAGTCTCAAAACTTTCGACCAAGGAGGTACAGTGATTTTTGACTTATGAGTTTTCCCAGATATGTCAACGAACGTTAAACATGAATTCATGGTACACAAACCTTTTAGTTATTAACAATATAAAGCATAGTCAGAGAATGAAATGACCTCATACGCCAAGGCACAACAGTACAGTGGTTCCTCACAAGGGTTGCATGGGGTGCTGGAGTCTATCCCAACCCACCACGGGCAGCATGCGGTTGTTAGTTTTTGGGGATGTTTGGGAAGTAGAGGGATGGTTAATTCATTTGACATTTTGTAAATTGGATTTTTTTGGTAGATAGTAAGCATTTGTAAGTAGAGGTACCATTGTATTCTGATTTTTTTTTTACATTTGATATATCCCACTCTGTGGTTTCCCACTAGCCACTTGGCCCAAAACCCCTTCGTCTGTGATTGCAATGTCAAGTGGCTGGCTGACTTCCTTCGCGCAAACCCCATCGAGACCAGCGGGGCTCGCTGCGCCAGCCCACGACGCCTTGCCAACAAACGCATCGGTCAGATTAAAAGCAACAAGTTTCGATGCTCTGGTCAGTCTTCCAAGAAAAAATTAATGGCCACTCCATGTATTTTTAATCAATGGTTGATGCACAGAGTTTGTCTAATGAAACTTCTATTTTGAAGATTTGCAAAAATGTATGACACCATTTTATTTTTTTTCATATTAATTAATGCACTGTATATTATTTTTCATATTTTTTTATTATTAGCAGATTTTCAGTTGTTATTATTAATAGCTTACACCCACGATGTTCGTATAATGACTCTTTCTTTTTGTTTATGTTTTAGCCAAGGAGCAGTATCACATCCCAGGTGAGTCGCATGACATCGCCCTTGGTAGCGGTCAATAAAAATGCATATATACAGGTATGGACTTGCATATCTACATACATATATGCATATATGATTGTGTGGACAGGAGCCGATGATCGGCGCCTGAGCTCCGGTTGCAACAGCAAGCCAGCTTGCCCTAGCAAGTGTCGCTGTGAGGCCAACGTGGTGGACTGCTCCAACCTTAGACTAACCAAGTTTCCCCTCCACCTACCGCCCACAACTGAAGAACTGTATGGGACACACACTCACATACACACACGGCCACTTAAAGTGACAGAGAAGCTTTAGTTAGGAATGACATTCCTAAAAAAACACTTGCTAAAATAATTTCAGTATGCAAATTGCACATAATCCATTCTTTTTTTCCTGCAAGAATTTTGCCAATACTGCTACCAATATGTTTGTTCTTATGCTAATTTGAGATGAATGCATTTATATTTGCTCCAAAGAATAGAGATGGGGGGGAGCAAATTATTTTCTTGTCCTAAAGGGATGTTGTAAGAAAATAATTGAGACATAACATAACTCAAGCTCAACAACAAGCACAGCACGTCTATTAAGTTACACGGAAAATACTGTTTCTGCTGATTGTCCATTAACAAAAAAAAAGCTTGAGCTTTATATGGCTATATGTGCTGAATGTGTATACAATCGCTCTCTTGGCAATTTAATCAACATATGGCACGAACGAGGGTGGTCTTTGTGTGCTGGTTTGTTATTAAAGACACACACACGCGCATAAATGTAACACATATCCATGTTGACATGTGCATGCATCCATGCTGTTTGAATGCGTAGCCGCTGGACATTTCAGCTGCCTCCATTGCTAACCAGCGTGATGTTTTCCTCCTCTTTTTGTTTTTTGGGGCACCTCTGGTGATGATGATGATGATGGTGGTGGTGATGCTGTACATGGCAGGCGCCTCAACAACAATGACCTCTCCCTGCTGGAGGCCACGGGCGCTTTCAAGGGCTTGTCGCAGCTGAAAAAAATGTAGGTCAAGCCACAGTGACCACAAACACACGCACGGATAGACACTCACAAACAAACTGTCACAACACTTAAGTGACCTAACTACTGCCTTCCACAAAAATAGGAAATATATTCCTTTTTTGGGCACCAGGCCAATAATAATGGAAATTATTAATAGTGGATAAAACTAAACGGCCCGGTGGACCAGTTAGCGCATCGGCCTCATGTTTTTGAGATCGAGGATTCAATACCAGGTTCAGACCTTCCTTGTGGAGTTTGCATGTTCTCCTCGGGATTGCGTGGGTTTTCCCTGGGCGCCGCGCTTTCCTCCCACACTGGACACTAGATTGCCCCTAGAAATAGTTGTCTGTCTCCTTGCGATTGGGTGGCCTGGTACCAATCCAGGGTGTCCCACGCCTGGTGCCAGTAGTTGGCTGCGATAGGCTCCAGCACCCCCCCACGCAACCCGTGATAAGCAGTACAGAAAATGAATGAATGGATAAAACTATGGATCCAGCACCCACATGACTCATAAGATAATGAATGAATAATAAAAAAAGGTTTTTTTCCCCTCCTTCCCGAATAGAAACCTGAGCAACAACAAGATCTCGGAGATTGAGGATGGTGCATTTGAGGGTGCTTCAGCAGTGGTCGAACTCCACCTGACCGCCAACCACCTGGATGCCGTGCGGGGAAGCATGTTCAGAGGAATGGAAATGCTCCGCATGCTGTAAGACAAACAAAAAATACTTCAATATTTCTGCTATCTCCAAAAGAATAAACCAATGGAGACAATAATAGAGCAAGCTAAAGACGGAACTAAAAAGACTTCATTTATTTATTAATTGTTTTGAAATTATGAATTTGTTAAAATAGTTTGCGTGCAGTACATTTGAGTGTTATATGGCCATGAATAATTAATTTTTCAACTTTTCTTTTTATAGAAGACAGTTATGTAACTATAACTAAGGGAACATTAATAGAAGTGATACGCTCTATTGCAATGTTTTCCTGTAGGAGATAGGAGTAACAAAGTGCATTTGTGTACAGGATGTTGAGGAACAACAAGATCAGCTGCTTACACAATGGCAGCTTCACAGGCCTGAACAACGTACGTCTGCTGTCACTCTACGACAACCAACTGAGCGTCATTCTTCCTGGAACCTTTGACCCTCTCCCCAACCTCTCCACACTGTTAGTGTCGTAACTGTACTTTTTTTTTTGGCCTTGAGCCGACCGAATCCATGGAAAATGAGTTTCTCTCTCGTCCCAGGAACCTGCTGGCCAACCCGTTCAATTGCGACTGCCGTCTGTCCTGGTTGGGTTCCTGGCTGAGAAGCCGCCGCATTGTGACTGGAAACCCCCGCTGCCAAAGTCCCGCTTTCCTGCGTGAGATCCCACTGCAGGATGTGGCTGTGCCTGACTTCCGCTGCGAGGATGGTACTAAATCTTGTGCTTGCATGATCTAAAGTCAAATTCACATCTTGTAAAAAAAACAAAAAAACTTCCAATATAAAAACGTAAAATATTCACTCCTATTGCAGTAAAATTTTCAGTTGCTGTGCCGTAAGCGATGAATTATTGTATGTTTTTAAGGTACTCAAGACGAGTCCACCAGCTGCTCTTTAGGCCCGCAGTGTCCCAGTGGTTGCACTTGCGTGGACACAGTGGTGCGCTGCAGCAACAAGCATTTGCAGGCTTTACCCAGAGGACTTCCCTCAAACCTTACCGAACTGTGAGCACATGACTCCACTCATTTCCTGTCAATAATCAATGAAAAAAAGGATTCGTGATCATCATATTTTCCTGGCAGATATCTGGATGGGAACCAGTTCACACGAGTACCCAACCTGCTCAGCAAGTTCCGGAATCTACAGCTCATGTGAGAGACATGTCTCTATATTTCCCGTTTACAATCAGTCACCAGTCCCTTTTCTACTGCTCGAGGGGTTTTGGTTGAACTTAACTCAACCTCAACTTAACTTGCTTTTATCAATACATTACTTTCTATATTAACTCCTTTACTTCCCCTTCAATTTTTTTCCATTCTACTTCTTCTTCAGCTCCTTTAGTTCCTTTTAGTCAATACTACTTGTTCTACTTCCTCTTCATGGTTCACCTCTTTAACCTCTTCTTTCGCCTTTTTTCCCCCAATTCAACTCTGACATTTTTTCGTCTACTTTTTTTATTTACTTTCTGTCTACTTTATTTTTAACTTCTCTTTTACTTCATTCTTTATTTCCTGTTCTACTTCCATTCCCCACTTTTCTTTAGTTTTTACTTCTTTTCCACCTCTTGTTTCACTTCTATTTCATTATTACCCATTTTTTTTTGTTTTGTTGTTTTTTTCCTCTGCACTTTTCTTCTATTTTTTTCCTGTAAATCAGACCCCCTCAGGTTAGCTTCATGTGACCGCCAGAGGGAGCTGTAGTCTGTGAATGTTACTTCCCTTTTTTGCAGTACTACTCATGTACAGAATATTGTTTGTTTGTTGGTGTGTGTTTTGACTGTGCAGTGATTTGAGCAACAACAAAATCAGCTCTTTGACTGATGACGCCTTTGGTAACATGAGCCAACTCACCACACTGTGAGTACACATAAATACAAACAAAATGTTTTTTTAAAAATATGATATTTTCCTGTCGATTATTCAAGTCAATCATTTGTTCACGTTGCGGGCAGGATCCTGAGTTACAATGCATTACGTTGTATTCCTCCTCTGGCGCTGCGAGGCCTGCGATCCCTGAGGCTACTGTCAGTTCACACACTCACACAACTCACCCCGTATATGGATACACATTTACACATACTGTATACACACACAACACAAACCTACGGAATGAAGTGTATATATTTGTACCTGCATACATTCGTACATACTCAGTGAGTGGTTGTTTGTGTTTCAGATCTCTGCACGGTAACGACATCTCGGAGCTGCAACATGGAATCTTCAACGATGTCACATCACTCTCACACCTGTAAGTTGCCTCTAGTGTGTTCCCATATGTACAACGTGTGCTACCATTCATTTAGCGTGGTTAATTATCCCAATTAATCCCGTTACTCAATTTTAAGATGGGTATTGGGATTTTTGTATCTTACTTTGGGGGAAAAAATACTCAAAAGGACATAAAAGTACATTTATATAAAAAATATTCTATGCACTTGCATATGTTTTATGACTGATGTGTATTCCAGCCAAATGAAGTAATACACAGAAGCAAAGAGCTCCATATTGATGATGATATTGATCCCTCACCTGCACATTAAGTCAAACCTGGACCATGATGGCGATCAATATCAGATTTAACCATGTGAGACCTTTGTGTGACCTCTGAAAGGACACATAAAAGGAAATGGGATGAGAGAGAAGTAGGAGAATATGATGGAATGGAGGAGTAAGGGGTGGAGGGGAAAAAAAGAAGGGGAACTCCTAGAGGAGGGAAGAAAAGGAAGTAGCTAAGGAGGAAATCAGGCAGTCAGGAAATAATTGTGATAAAATCAAAGAAAAGAATTGGAATGAGGTCCTGTTATTGTTTTTTTTATTTCTTTTCGGTGATATCATCACGCAGAGCTATCGGCTCCAACCCTTTGTACTGTGACTGCCGTTTGCTGTGGTTGTCCGAGTGGCTCAAAAGTGGCTACAAGGAGCCAGGCATTGCGCGCTGCAGCGGCCCACCTGGGATGGAGGGGAAACTCCTTCTCACCACACCCCCTGAACACTTCCTCTGTCAAGGTAAGTCACGTATGGTGCTACCTGTAGCACAAGATGTACAATGAAGATTGTGAGCAGAGAAAATGTTCTTTGTGCGAACTAAAAATCTCAAATTCTTATAAGTAAAGTGGACCGCCAGATGGAGACAAGTTGTTCTATAATCATACAGTATACTTGTATTTGATCTGTGCATGTTTACAGGTGCGGTGGATGCTAGCATAGTGGCTAAATGCAACCCGTGTGCGTCTTCGCCTTGTCAAAACCAAGGCGTCTGCGAGGGCCTACCCTCACACTCGCAGGCATACACCTGCACTTGCAAGAATGGATTCACGGTATATTTTAGGGTTCAACGTAGACCTATTTCATTTTTTTCTTTTTATTTAAAGAACACGTTTTTTTTGTCTATGTCCGTCCAGGGACGACGCTGCGAGACTCCGGTGGACGCATGTGCCAGTAACCCGTGCATCAACGGAGGAACCTGTCTCAGTGACGAACAGACGAGCAGCTTCAGGTTGGTCCTCACTGCGTGAAGTTTGCATGTTCTGCGTGGGTTTTCTCCAGGTACTCCAATTTCCTCCCACATCCAAAACATACTGATTAGGCTGGTTGAACATTCTAAAGCAAGGGTGTCAGACTCGGGTTGGTTCGCGGGCTGCATTAACGTCAACTTGATTTCATGTGGGCCGGACCATTTTAGATACAATATTTAGATTTTTTTTAATAAATTGATTGAAAGAACAGGATCAAAAGCCCTGAATATTAAGTTTTTTATAGATCTAAAACAATGTTTATTTTAGCTTTTTTTCCTATATTTTTAGATTTTCCAAAATTATTTTTTAACTAAAAACACAGAAAAAAGGTATTAAAAAATACAATTATTGATTTAAAAGGGGGAAAATCAGGAAATTTAATATACATCTATACTCTTCATTTTAATTTGATCCTAAAACAGAAAATCGGCACTCATGATTTACTTTCCCGGGCCACACAAAATGATGCGGCGGGCCAGATTTGGCCCCCGGGCCACCACTTTGATTACGTGTTCTAAAGTGTTGAGTGTGAGCCTGAATGGTTTTCCATCTTCTTGTGCCCTGCGATTGGCTGGCAACCAATTCAGGGTGTTCCCTGTAACCCTTCTGAGAATAAGCAGTTCAGAAAATTGTTCTTGGAAAAAAAAATGCTTCAATGTATTGTTACACAGACATATTGTAAAATGAGCATTTTCTTCTTTTGTGCACCTGTAGTTGTGCGTGCTTCTTGGGCTTTCACGGCGTCTACTGCGAGGTCAACGCCGATGACTGCCGAGATCATGGATGCGAGAGCGGTGCCACCTGCGTGGATGGCGTGGGAAACTACACCTGCCTGTGCCCCCCCGGAAGGGATGGTACGGAGACGGCACAAGTGGCTACTCAGCAGATCAGGCTATGTGAAGTGTGCATTTTGCCTTGTGATTGTCAGGTCTCTTTTGTCAAGAAGAGCAGGATGCCTGCTCCCCCGCAAGAAACCCCTGCAAGAATCAGGCCACTTGTGTCAGCACATCAACGGGACACAGGTGACTCACACACAGCTGCAAATAACCTAAGTAGCTACCGTATTTTACGGATTATAAATCGCACCAGCCATGAAAATCAGAATTAAGAAGAAAAAGACACATATATAAGGCACACTGGAGTAATAGGCACTGGTCAATTATCAACACAGGCATCGAGTTGGGGTACAGTGTGAAAGAAAATAACATGATACAATGATATATTGTATTTTTTGGACTGTAAAGTACACTTGAGTATAAATCGCACTAGCCAAATAATACACATTTTTCATGCAGAAGTTGCTCCAGAGAATAAGTCGCACCCCAAACAAACTGAAAAACTGCAATTTTTGATCCAAAAAATACAGTAGTTGTAACAAAAAAGCAGAGAGAAGAAAAAAACATCATAAAGAACTGAGAACAGTTTTTTGGGTTCTCCACTTCTCCACTCAGCTCTTTCAAATTGTTACCCAGCATTATTGACTGAGTGATTGATGGCTGAAGATTAATAGTAATTCTGCTTTAATATTTGTGAGGTGCGTGTGCATCCCTGGGTGGGTCGGTCCGGACTGCGGCCTAGACTACGACGAGTGTGCGGACCACCGCTGTCAGAATGCGGCACAGTGCGTGGACCACCTGGACGGATACACTTGCGTGTGCCCTCAGGGATATACGTATGTTCAGTAATTAATACATGTTTTATGAAATGTTAAGAAATATGTTTATTTTGTTGAAAGATGAATATTTAAGTCTACAAGAATTTAGTCTTTTGACAATTTTCTTAAACTTTGAGTACATCATTCCAGCAATATCAGCAAATGTCAATTTTGATATTTTTTTCTCTCTCGTTAGGGGCAATTTTTGTGAAGTGCCGCTGACTCTTGAGTCGCCGTGCCTGCTGGTACGCTGTCAAAATGGTGCCCCGTGCGTGGAGAAGGGGGCTGTGGCTCTGTGCCAGTGTCCAGCGGGCTTTGAAGGTCCCACGTGTGAGAAGTTAGTCAGCGTCAACTTTGTCAACCGAGATGCTTACGTTCAACTGCGTGATGTCAAGAACCTTCCCCAAGCTAACATCACCATGCAGGCCAGTCCTATGCAAATATTTTCCATTAGGAAAATTTTAGTAGATAGAGGGAAATATGTGAAACTTAAAAAAAATATTGCAACATATTTCACAATAGCATATAGGTATTGTCTCATTATTCCCATGAGAAATATCATAAAACTATTCAGAATGGGTAAAATGTAAATATTTTAAAAGTAGTGCTACTGGGAGTACATAATGTAATAAATAGTAGGTGAATAAAGTTGCCATATTAATATGATAAATATGTCCTAATGTTTCAGGTGTCGACAGGAGAAGAAAATGGCATTTTGTTGTTTAATGGAGATCAGGAGCCAATCGCTGTGGAGCTTCACCAAGGACATGTCAGGGTAACCTATGACCCCGGGAACGAGCCCGCCACTGCCATATACAGGTGAAAACACAACCAAAACAAGCACCCTCCGCTTCTTCCACTACATTTAATGCCTGCGATCAGTCGTTAATTAAGTCCATAGTTTAATGGGTTTCTTAATTGCAATGGAAAATTATACTTTAATGTTTGCCAGTACTATTTTGTGTATTCTTATGCTATATTAAAGCGTGCTCATTGTCAAATGACGTTCACACAAAAAAAATCCAGACTTCCTTTATAAGACTCTGAATCTTAACGATTTTACGAACCTGTCTTAAATGTTTGTTAAAACCTCGGTTCTTTTGTCTAGTTTTCAAGATGTTACGAAAGAGATTATAAAGAAAGGAATGATTTTTTTTTCCTTCTGTTGAACAAAACCGCTTATCGTTAAATTGCACTTGACAATGGCGTCCTTGACGTTCTAGTCTTGGACCTGGGGCCATTGGAGCGTTCAGGTGGCCGAGTGACCGCTTGGACCCCTGAGAGCCTCTTAACGCTCGGCGGCGGGAGAAAATGCTCGCTAATGTTCACTAAGTGGCCAATGTTATATTCCCGTTTGAGAGAACACTCCAACCTGTGTCAAGTGGTTCCAGTTTGGGGTGTTCACAC
The DNA here is from genome assembly GCF_051989625.1 of Stigmatopora argus. Taxonomy (NCBI): domain Eukaryota; kingdom Metazoa; phylum Chordata; class Actinopteri; order Syngnathiformes; family Syngnathidae; genus Stigmatopora; species Stigmatopora argus. The sequence continues at coordinate 12,737,562 of NC_135393.1, forward strand.
ACACACACGCTCACCCAGTCCACTAATGCGTGTGTGTATCAATCTTCGGTTGAATTATTTTTCACCTTTGAAATTCTCGCCTCTCCTGGCATACAGTCGAGGGTTTCCATTTCATAGATTTTTTAAATATATAATCAAAGACAGATTCATCGTGTTTGTGAAAAATATCAAAGACACAGTACAGCGTTTCTTTCACTGGTGACTAAGACAATTACTTTTGTTGATATTCAACCAGTATGTTTCATTTTATAAACATTTATTCCATTTTTGTTATGCGTTATCCCCTTTTGAAAACTGTATTTGTCATGAGTCTTTGATGTTCTTGTCCAGCTCGGAAACAGTGAATGACGGTTTGTTCCATACGGTGGAGCTGCTGACTTTTGATCGGACCGTCAACTTGTCAGTGGACGGAGGGCAACCGACTTCTCTGGACGGGCGGGGAGGAAGCTACATTGCTAGCATGGATTCGCCACTCTATGTTGGAGGTCAATTAAAACACAAAGAAATATAGTTCATTTTTTAAAAATTATTATTGAGGGAGTGTGAATGATGCTTCTCTCTTGAGAGAGGCTTACAAAAATCATGAGGGAAAATGTCTTATTGTTGAATGTTTTTTCCCCCAGGTCTTCCTGAGGAGGTTGTTCCCGCCTCTCTGTCTTTGTCCTCCCATGCCGTCAACACGTCGGGTTTCCACGGCTGCATCCGGAACCTTTACATCAACCACGAGCTTCAGGACTTCACACGCGGGCACATGCAAGCGGGGGTGCTGCCAGGATGTGGCGCCTGCCGCAAGCTCTTGTGTGTGCATGGCCTCTGCCAACCTGCAGGGGACACTCAGGTAAGACACACCCTCCAGGTAACAAATCGCACTTTGATATTAGCACTTCTTTGATTTGAATCTCTTTCTCAGGGAGCGCAGTGTTTGTGCCAATCAGGCTGGTCGGGGCCACACTGTGATCAGCCAATCACAGACGAGCTTCACGGTAGCGTGGTCAACGGTACAGTAGACACAGAACCATTAGGTTGGTAGAAGATGCTAATTGGTCTCTGACGCTTGCTTTTGATTTGACTGGATTGTCTTTTTTTTAAATGAAAACACATACATTAAGTTAATTAATGACAAAAGTATCAGAAGCCTTTAAGTTAAGTCTGTCATCAACTATCATTGTTACTAAATAATTGCCTTCCCAAAAAATGCAACTTATAGTGCTGTGACCTTTTTTCTGCATTGTTTGGCAGGTTCGATTTATAGTATTAAAAAAACAGATTTTATCTTAAAGTACTCTTAAATTGTTTTCAGGTATTTATGAGCCAAAATGGACCAATATCCTATCAATTAAAATTGTCTTTGATTGTTAGGAAAACTTAAATGTTACGATGATGGACAATTTTATTTACATGGTTTTCTAACCTCCTCCAGGCACAGTCTGTTCCGGAATTCCCATCCGCGATTACCACCGCCTGCAGCGGGGGTCAGTCCTTTGCCGGACTCCCAAGAACTTCTCCTGGCTGGAGTGTAGGGGACGCTGCCAGCCGGAAGGGACATCGTCAGGTACAACTTCCTGCTGCGCCCCTCTGAGGCTGCGCCGACGTCGAATCAACTTCCTGTGCGACGATGGAACCTCTTTGACGCAGGATGTAGAGAAGCCAATTGAATGTGGGTGCAAGATATGTGTTTAGAACACCACTTACACGCACACACTATTATGAACATTTTTTTACTTGAAAACAAGTAAATCTGTGTTGTTGTGCAAATAGTTCAGCACAAATACACATAAAAACATGCGCAATTGGCAGACTTAATAACTCTATATTGTCTTGGACTTTACCAAAAAGTATTTGTTGTTGTGTTTTTGAAAACATGGATGTGACAAATTTATTTTTAACAATAACAAAAACACATAGCTTTATTCAAGACTCTAAATTGTTCTTGATATTATAGGAAAACAATGCATTATTTTCAAAGGTTTGGAGAAAAAATATTTCTAGGCTCAAAAATGTCTTAGATTATAACAAAAAAATACATCTGGATTATCAAAGACACTAAATGGCTGCTATTAATGAAAATCTTAAATCTTGAAAAAAAAATTGATTAGAGTAAACATTTTCTAAAGAAGACTAAAACATGCACGTATTCATCAAAGACGTCTGTGTCTTAGACATTAGCCCAAACGCATACGCTTACATGCTAATTAAGGATAAATTAAAGATGCTAAATATGTTAGGATTTTCCAACTATTAATTTTTTATCTAGTGTTCACAAAAACACACCAACTGAAGTCTAAATTATTTTTCCTCCTTATAACCTACTTAGAAGACATTTGTCTTTGATGTTAAAAAAATGTATGTTATGAAGTTCTTTGAAGACCAGATGGTAAGTAAAAATACAAAAAATAAAATAAAAACTTCTAGGTTTGTAGAAGGATCTAAATTTTCTTCGAGGCTTATGGAAAAACGTTAAATGGGTTTGTGGAAAATAAAATTGTCTTTTAATAAAACAGGTTAGGTTCAATGATCATGTTAAATTTATGATGTTTGCATTTTTATGACAATGCGTACTAAAAAGATCATACCTGCCGTAGCTCCACGTTCCAAAATCTGTTACTTCAGTTTAATTATGAAAGCGGGTTAGGGTTAGCTCAAATGGTAGAGTGCCCGCTTACCTCGCGAAAGGTAGTCGGATTGATCCCCACATCCTCCATATACATGGTCGTTTTTTTAGAAAAAAAAAGCCTTACTATACTACGTTTTTTTTAAAGAAAATGCCTTACTATACTATGTCGTTTTTTAAAGAAAAAAAGCCTTACTATACTATGTCGTTTTTTAAAGAAAAAAAGCCTTACTATACTATGTCGTTTTTTAAGAAAAAAAGCCTTACATGGTCGTTTTTTAAGAAAAAAAAGCCTTACTATACACGGTCGTTTTTTAAGAAAAAAAGCCTTACTATACATGGTCGTTTTTTAAGAAAAAAAGCCTTACTATACTATGTCGTTTTTTTTTAAGAAAAAAGCCTTAATATACTGTCGTTTTTTAAAGAAAAAAAAGCCTTAGTATATCTATTTTTTTAAGAAAAAATGCCTTACTATACTGTCATTTTTTAAGAGAAAAAGCCTTACTATACTATGTTGTTTTTTAAGAAAAAGAAAGCCTTACTATACTGTCGTTTTTTAAGAAAAAAGCCTAACTATATTGTCGTTTTTTAAGAAAAAAAAAGCCTTACTATACTATGTCATTTTTTAAGAGAAAAAGCCTTACTATACTATGTCGTTTTTCAGTGGCGGTCCGTGAATTTCCTAGCGACACCTTCAGCTGTCAGAATCAATCCCCAAAAACTATTTTATGGCTATAAAACCTCTACTGCAGCTACAGCTGCGAGACATAAAAAATCATCAATAATAACCACATACAATTGAAATATTATTTAGAAATATGGCCATATTTTACTCACCCAAATCCATCATTTTCATGTGTCATTTTCCTTTAAATAGAAGCAACCGTGTGTACTCAAGGGTTTCCAAAAACGACAAGGGAAGGTGTGCCCACTTCATTGTGTAGAGGTTTGTTCACCTGCCTGCCATGTGGGCAGGTGTGGTTCGGATCCCGGTTGGGAAACAATTTCCCTTAAATATTTCTATATATATTTCTATATATATTTCTCTATATATTTCTCTATATATTTCTCTATATATTTCTCTCTCTATATATATATTTCTCTCTCTCTATATATATATATATTTCTCTATATATAGATAGAGAGATAGATAGAGAGATAGATAGAGAGATAGATAGAGAGATAGATAGAGAGATACATAGAGAGATAGATAGAGAGATAGATAGAGAGATAGATAGAGAGATAGATAGAGAGATAGATAGAGAGATAGATAGAGAGATAGATAGAGAGATAGATAGAGAGATAGACAGAGAGATAGACAGAGAGATAGACAGAGAGATAGATAGATAGAGAGCGAGAGAGAGCGAGAGAGAGCGAGAGAGAGCGAGAGAGAGCGAGCGAGAGAGAGAGATGTGTATATATATGTATATACAGACGCTCCCCTACTTACGAACATTCAACTTACGAACAACGGTACATACGAACATGTCTGCAAATTGCGTTTAAGTCCAAAAATGTTCGCAAGTCCAATTTTGTATTTCGCGCCTTTTTCGGAGTAGTACTTCTTTCCGCCGCTAATACCGACGCCTGGCGCTGTGAGAGCTCAGCTCACCCAGCATCTACCTTCTTCTTCGTTGCAATGCGGAAGTGCGTGAATGTATCTCCAGTGTCCAAAGAACCTTTTTCATTTGTATCATTAAATATCTCATGCATCCAATATTGAATATGGTTGGTAATAAGCTAAAGGCTTCTATTGAGGGAGTTGCAAGGAAGAGGCAAGCCATTTCATTTGAAACGAGTGGCAATAATAACGAAGCTTGATGCGCGTGAGAGTGGTGAGCGTTTCACGGGCATTGAATCGTTCGACCGTCAGTACCATTTATAAACAGAAAGATCGAGCAGCAGGACCCAAATATTGAACGTTGCACAAAGTTTGCAAATCAATTGAATGATGCCATACAGTGCTACCGCATCATTTATGATGAAAAAAAGAAGAAAACTGTGCAATCGTCATTAGGTCGCTTCTTTTGGCCAGTTTCTAATACATAAATCTCTCTCTCTCTCTACAGTACTGTACATATTCTCTCCATTTTATTAAATGGTTTTTTTTTTCAGTACAAACCAATGCGTGTTACTTATACAAGCCTTAAACATACAAATGCACTGATATAAACCTTCAATATACTTATATCGGCCTTAAACATAAATTATGATACAAAATATAGCACTGAATCAACTTACAAACAAATTCAACTTATGAACAATCGCTCGGAACCAATTGCGTTCGTTAAGGCTTTTTTTCTTAAAAAATGACAGTATTGTAAGGCTTTTTTCTTAAAAAACAACATAGTATAGGCTTTTTTCTTTAAAGACGACATAGTATAGTAAGGCTTATTTTCTTTAAAAACGACACAGTATAGTAAGGCTTTTTTGTCTTTAAAAACGACATAGTATAGTAAGGCTTTTTATTTACAAAAAAGACCATGTATAGTAAGGCTTTTTTCTTAAAAAATGACCATGTATAGTAAGGCTTTTTTGTTTAAAAAAGACCATGTATAGTAAGGCTTTTTTTCTTAAAAAACGACATAGTATAGTAAGGCTTTTTTTCCTAAAAAAAACCACATAGTATAGTATGGCTTTTTTCCCCCAAAAAAACGACATAGTATAGCATGGCTTTTTTTCTTGAAAAACGACATAGTAGAGGAAGGCTTTTCCCCCTAAAAAAACGACTGTTAGGTTTATCCAATTGTAGGTTTATCCTTAGGTTTTTCCAATTCAGCTTTCAATAAAAAAGGCATCTGTAGTCACATCACATTTAATTCTTGCAAGAAGAGAATACATCCGGCCGCTCGCCCCACAAGATTATTCTAACGAGTGGCATTATGTCCTGCCCATTTAAGGCCTCAAATCAAAACAATTACAAGGTTATCGATTCCAATTGCGTAAGCAAGAAACAAAACAATTCCATAATCAAGCAAACCTAGCGTCAACCTAGCGTCACAAAGGAAAAACAATATGCGAGTTGATTGATAGCCATCCGCTGAATCAACAACAATTTAAGCATCCTTCACAGATCTTCATTGCGAACTTGTATCTGGGGAAAGGGTTGAGGCGTATCTTCCAGTACTCAGTCCTCGGAGCAAGAACTCAGTGTATTGTTTTATGTCCTTGCGAACTTGTATCTCTCGCTGGACCCAGCTGTCCTGGAGAGCGACCTTGGCGTAAGCGTTTGTCTTCACATATTAATTCAACTCTAACATAAAAGCGATCAACACATATATATATATTGTTTAATATAGTTACACATTTAGGATGAGCATTACTATTCCTAATAAGCAAATATATTGATTAATATAGTAAGCATGTATATTATAAGGCTTTATATTCATTGCAAACACATTTATAATAATGATTACTCCAACAACGACATAGTATAGTATGGCTTTTTTCCTTTAAAAAACGACATAGTATAGTATGGCTTTTTTTCTTAAAAAACGACATAGTATAGTAAGGCTTTTTTTCTTAAAAAACGACATAGTATAGTAAGGCTTATTTTCTTTAAAAAAATGACATAGCAAGTAAGGCTAAGAGAGTCGGAGAATAAATCTGACTTCTGATTCTTCACCTTCTAGTTGTTGCTGTGGTCCAGTGGCAAGAACAATGGGTTGAAATTGAAGTTGGACACAAGTTCAAATCTGGAGTGAGTTCAAGTCCACTCTTTGCAAATCTCAAATTGTTTATTGAGGTGATGAAAATGATAAATATAACTTCCAATCATCTCATTTCAGAAGTCACTGTGGTCCAGTGGCAAAGACAATGGGTCAGACAGACCTCAAGTTAGTGGATTTGACTGCCATGTGGGAGATGGGGTTCGAATCCCGCTCTCGTTTGACTAATCACTACACTAGTAGTTCAGTAAATGGGTAATCCTTTTTTCATTCAAATAAAGACTTAGTCATTTTTTTCAGTAAAACAATATTTCCGGTCAGCCTTCGGCTGACCGGAAGACAGTTGGGAGGGGGGGTTCCTGGTGGTGTTCGACAGTCGGCCTTCGGCCGACTGCCGACACCATACAGTCGTTGACTGGCGACACCGGGACGTGAACCCTCGACACCCACGTCGCAGGCAGGTGACTTACCCACTACACCACGAGGCGGCCCGCCTATACATGATTGGAAGTTATATTTATCCTTTTCATTATCTAAATAAACAATTTGAGAATTGCAAAGAGTGGAATTGAACTCACTCCTGATTTGAACTTGTGTCCAACTTCAATTTCAACCCATTGTCTTTGCCACTGGACCACAGTGACTTCTGAAATAACATGATTGGAAGTTATATCTATCCTTTTCATTACCTCAATAAACAATTTGAGAATTGCAAAGAGTGGACTTGAACTCACTCCTGATTTGAACTTGAGTCCACCTGTAGTTCTGACCCATTGTCTTTGCCACTGGACCACAGTGACTTCTGAAATGATGTGATTGGAAGTTATATCTATCCTTTTCATTACCAAATAAACAATTTGAGAATTGCAAAGAGTGGACTTGAACTCACTCCAGATTTTAACTTGGGTCCAACATCAATTTCAACCCATTGTCTTTGCCACTGGACCACAGTGACTTCTGAAATAACATGATTGGAAGTTATATCTATCCTTTTCATTACCTCAATAAACAATTTGAGAATTGCAAAGAGTGGACTTGAACTCACTCCTGATTTGAACTTGAGTCCACCTGTAGTTCTGACCCATTGTCTTTGCCACTGGACCACAGTGACTTCTGAAATGATGTGATTGGAAGTTATATCTATCCTTTTCATTACCAAATAAACAATTTGAGAATTGCAAAGAGTGGACTTGAACTCACTCCAGATTTTAACTTGGGTCCAACATCAATTTCAACCCATTGTCTTTGCCACTGGACCACAGTGACTTCTGAAATAACATGATTGGAAGTTATATCTATCCTTTTCATTACCTCAATAAACAATTTGAGAATTGCAAAGAGTGGACTTGAACTCACTCCTGATTTGAACTTGAGTCCACCTGTAGTTCTGACCCATTGTCTTTGCCACTGGACCACAGTGACTTCTGAAATAACATGATTGGAAGTTATATCTATCCTTTTCATTACCTCAATAAACAATTTGAGAATTGCAAAGAGTGGACTTGAACTCACTCCTGATTTGAACTTGAGTCCACCTGTAGTTCTGACCCATTGTCCTTGCCACTGGACCACAGTGACTTCTGAAATAACATGATTGGAAGTTATATCTATCCTTTTCATTACCTCAATAAACAATTTGAGAATTGCAAAGAGTGGACTTGAACTCACTCCTGATTTGAACTTGAGTCCACCTGTAGTTCTGACCCATTGTCTTTGCCACTGGACCACAGTGACTTCTGAAATAACCAATTCTCAAATTGTTTATTTGGTAATGAAAAGGATAGATATAACTTCCAATCACATCATTTCAGAAGTCACTGTGGTCCAGTGGCAAAGACAATGGGTTGAAATTGAAGTTGGACACAAGTTCAAATCAGGAGTGAGTTCAATTCCACTCTTTGCAATTCTCAAATTGTTTATTGAGGTAATGAAAAGGATAGATATAACTTCCAATCACATCATTTCAGAAGTCACTGTGGTCCAGTGGCAAAGACAATGGGTCAGAACTACAGGTGGACTCAAGTTCAAATCAGGAGTGAGTTCAAGTCCACTCTTTGCAATTCTCAAATTGTTTATTGAGGTAATGAAAAGGATAGATATAACTTCCAATCATGTTATTTCAGAAGTCACTGTGGTCCAGTGGCAAAGACAATGGGTTGAAATTGATGTTGGACCCAAGTTAAAATCTGGAGTGAGTTCAAGTCCACTCTTTGCAATTCCCAAATTGTTTATTTGGTAATGAAAAGGATAGATATAACTTCCAATCACATCATTTCAGAAGTCACTGTGGTCCAGTGGCAAAGACAATGGGTCAGAACTACAGGTGGACTCAAGTTCAAATCAGGAGTGAGTTCAAGTCCACTCTTTGCAATTCTCAAATTGTTTATTGAGGTAATGAAAAGGATAGATATAACTTCCAATCAAGTTATTTCAGAAGTCACTGTGGTCCAGTGGCAAAGACAATGGGTTGAAATTGAAGTTGGACACAAGTTCAAATCAGGAGTGAGTTCAATTCCACTCTTTGCAATTCTCAAATTGTTTATTTAGATAATGAAAAGGATAAATATAACTTCCAATCATGTATAGGCGGGCCGCCTCGTGGTTTAGTGGGTAAGTCACCTGCCTGCGACGTGGGTGTCGAGGGTTCACGTCCCGGTGTCGCCAGTCAACGACTGTATGGTGTCGGCAGTCGGCCGAAGGCCGACTGTCGAACACCACCAGGAACCCCCCCTCCTAACTGTCTTCCGGTCAGCCGAAGGCTGACCGGAAATATTGTTTTACTGAAAAAAATGACTAAGTCTTTATTTGAATGAAAAAAGGATTACCCATTTACTGAACTACTAGTGTAGTGATTAGTCAAACGAGAGCTGGATTCGAACCCCATCTCCCACATGGCAGTCAAATCCACTAACTTGAGGTCTGTCTGACCCATTGTCTTTGCCACTGGACCACAGTGACTTCTGAAATGAGATGATTGGAAGTTATATTTATCATTTTCATCACCTCAATAAACAATTTGAGATTTGCAAAGAGTGGACTTGAACTCACTCCAGATTTGAACTTGTGTCCAACTTCAATTTCAACCCATTGTTCTTGCCACTGGACCACAGCAACAACTAGAAGGTGAAGAATCAGAAGTCAGATTTATTCTCCGACTCTCTTAGCCTTACTTGCTATGTCATTTTTTAAAGAAAAAAAGCCTTACTATACTATGTCGTTTTTTAAGAAAAAAAGCCTTACTATACTATGTCGTTTTTTAAGAAAAAAAGCCATACTATACTATGTCGTTTTTTAAGAAAAAAATCCTTACTATACTATGTCGTTTTTTAAGAAAAAAAGCCTTACTCTACTATGTCGTTTTTTAAAGAAAAAAAGCCAAACTATACTATGTTGTTTTTTAAGAAAAAAAGCCTTACTATACTATGTCGTATTTTAAGAAAAAAAGCCTTACTCTACTATGTCGTTTTTTTAAGAAAAATGAGCCTTACTCTACTATGTCGTTTTTTAAGAAAAAAAGCTTTACTATACATGGTCGTTTTTTAAGAAAAAAAAGCCTTACTATACGTGGTCATTTTTTTTAAGGAAAAAGCCTTACTATACTGTGTTGTTTTTTAAGAAAAAAAGCCTTACCATACTATGTCATTTTTTAAGAAAAAAAGCTTTACTATACATGGTTGTTTTTTGAGAAAAAAAGCCTTACTATACTATGTCGTTTTTTAAGGAAAGAGCCTTACTATACTATGTCGTTTTTTAAGAAAAAAAGCCTTACTATACTATGTCGTTTTTTAAGAAAAAAGCCTTACTATATTATGTCGTTTTTTAAGAAAAAAATCCTTACTATACTATGTCGTTTTTTAAGAAAAAAATCCTTACTATACTGTCTTTTTTGAAGAAAAAAAGCCAAACTATACTATGTCGTTTTTTAAGAAAAAAAGCCTTACTATACTATGTCGTATTTTAAGAAAAAAGCCTTCCTCTACTATGTCGTTTTTTAAGAAACATAAGCCTTACTCTACTATGTCGTTTTTTAAGAAAAAAAGCTTTACTATACATGGTCGTTTTTTAAGAAAAAAATAGCCTTACTATACTATGTCGTTTTTTAAGAAAAAAGCCTTACTATATTATGTCGTTTTTTAAGAAAAAAATCCTTACTATACTATGTCGTTTTTTAAGAAAACAATCCTTACTATACTGTCTTTTTTTAAGAAAAAAAGCCAAACTATACTATGTCGTTTTTTAAGAAAAAAGCCTTACTATACTATGTCGTTTTTAAAGAAAAAAAGCCTTACTATACTATGTCGTTTTTTAAAGAGAAAAAGCCAAACTATACTATGTCGTTTTTTAAGAAAAAAAGCCTTACTATACTATGTCGTATTTTAAGAAAAAAAGCCTTACTCTACTATGTCGTTTTTTAAGAAAAATAAGCCTTACTCTACTATGTCGTTTTTTAAGAAAAAAAGCTTTACTATACATGGTTGTTTTTTAAGAAAAAAAAGCCTTACTATACGTGGTCGTTTTTTTAAGGAAAAAGCCTTACTATACTATGTCGTATTTTAAGAAAAAAAGCCTTACTCTACTATGTCGTTTTTTAAGAAAAAAAGCTTTACTATACATGGTTGTTTTGAGAAAAAAAGCCTTACTATACTATGTCGTTTTTTTAAGGAAAGAGCCTTACTATACTATGTCGTTTTTTAAGAAAAAAAGCCTTACTATACTATGTCGTTTTTTAAGAAAAAAGCCTTACTATATTATGTCGTTTTTTAAGAAAAAATTCCTACTATACTATGTCGTTTTTTAAGAAAAAAATCCTTACTATACTGTCTTTTTTGAAGAAAAAAAGCCAAACTATACTATGTCGTTTTTTAAGAAAAAAAGCCTTACTATACTATGTCGTATTTTAAGAAAAAAAGCCTTACTCTACTATGTCGTTTTTTAAGAAAAATAAGCCTTACTCTACTATGTCGTTTTTTAAGAAAAAAAGCTTTACTATACATGGTCGTTTTTTAAGAAAAAAAGCCTTACTATACGTGGTCGTTTTTTTTAAGGAAAAAGCCGTACTATACTATGTTGTTTTTTAAGAAAAAAAGCCTTACTATACTATGTCATTTTTTTAAGAAAAAAAGCTTTACTATACATGGTTGTTTTTTGAGAAAAAAAGCCTTACTATACTATGTCGTTTTTTTAAGGAAAGAGCCTTACTATACTATGTCATTTTTTAAGAAAAAAAAAGGCTTACTATATACTATGTCGTTTTTTTTAAAGAAAAAAGCCTTACTATTCTATGTCATTTTTTAAAGAAAAAAAGCCTTACTATATACATGGTCGTTTTTTAAGAAAAACACACGGTCATTTAAAAAAAAGTCTTACCATATTTGGTAACGGGTGGCTCGGGCATCTGATAAGGATGCCCCCTGGACGCCTCCCTTGGGAGGTGTTCCGGGCACGTCCCACCGGTAGGAGGGACGTCTTCCAGCTGGCCTGGGAACGCCTTGGTATACTCCCGGAAGAGCTGGATGAAGTGGCTGGGGAGAGGGAAGTCTGGGCTTCCTTGCTGAAGTTGCTGCCCTCGCGACCTGACTTCGGATAAGCGGAAGAAGATGAGATGGGAGATAAAAGTCTTACTATACATGGTCATTTTTTGAAAAAATAAAAGTCTTACTATACATGGTCATTTTTTGAAAAAATAAAAGTCTTACTATACATGGTCATTTTTTGAAGAAATAAATGCCTTACTTACCATACATGGTCATTTTTGGGGGGGGGAAGTCTTACTATACATGGTCATTTAAAAAAAAAAATGCCTTACTATACATGGTCATTTTTGGAAAAAATAAAAGCCTTACTATACATGGTCTTTTCTTTTTAAATAAGGGACTACACATAGTCATTTTTTTGGGAAAAAAAGTCTTACTATCCATGGTCATTTTTTTAAGAAATAAAAGCCTTACTACACATGGACTTTTTTTAAATAAGTCTTACTATACATGGTCTGTTTTTTAAAATAAGTGTTACTATACATGGTCATATTTTTGGGAAAAAAAGTCTTACTATACATGGTCATTTTTGGAAAAAATAAGTCTTACTATACATGGTCATTTTTTGTAAAAATAAATAAAATAAAAGTCTTACTATACATGTTTATTCGGCTGGCCACCGATTCAGGGAGTTTCTGGCTTGGAGTCACCTTGGATAGGCTCCAGCCCCCCCGCGACCCTAGTGAGGATAAAGCGGTTCAGATGAATGAATTAAATTTCCTTTAGCACAGCTTCATCTAGCTAATGTATAACACAACTACCCACTTAAATTTGTCGAAAACAATTTGATAAAACCATTCAATTTTTTAAGAAAAAAATACACAAAAATATTCTTACCTTGACAATAATGAGAGGGTATGTGGATTTCCTTGCTTCTTCTTTCATCTGTCCCTGGGAAGATTGGTTGAAGTCAAAGTGGGCGGGTCTTAGCAGCAAGCAGCGGCGTTTAATGAGTGATTGATGCCTCCCCCTGCGCTCATAAAAGAAAATATACATCCCCCACCACGCCAAATGCCCCGTATGCCTTATCATGCACAAAGGAAGGGTGCAGGCAAAGCAGTCAGTCCTGCATCCTACACTTCTGCTCACACATAAATATGCACTCACACACATATATATATATGCATACAAACATTTTTGCCTCGCCCATATATTCATGTTCATGACATCTTAACTAGTCTGGCTACTAGTGCAGTTTACTCTTTGTAATGAAGTCTTTCTAACACTGTTTCATTTCCAGTGTTTGATTTCTAACTTTTTACATCATTTCCTTGTCATTTGCAACAAAAATAACTCCGTGTTGTGGATTACTGATTACAAATTTAACCCCCCCAGCACCAAAATTATTAGTTGTCATGTCAATAGACACTCATCGGAGTTCAAATATCACTTTTATCTGCCTTAAATTCTTCCGTTCTCCACGTCCATGCATTTGTGGCATCCTAAATACACCTGCTTACCCCAGTCACCGTTTTCCTCCTCTAACATTACTGTTTTACCTCTTTTTTTAAATACTGATATGACAAAGTCAATGCAGATGATGCTTAGTGCTCTCTAGGTGCCCATCATGGACACATATACGCACGAGCACAGACAGCAATAAGTCCAAGTGAGGACAAGAGAAGGAGAAAGGAAAGAGAAAAAAAAGAGGTGTAAGGGGGAGATGAAATGAAAAGATGGGGGAAGGGATTTTTCTTTCTTCCTTGTGGGAGAGCCGCAGGCAACACGAATAATTTGACAGCAAAAGCGCCTTTGGAAAAAGAGGAGGAGGGGAAAGTATCTTCTGGAAGAGAATGGCCAAAAAGCATCAAGCAATGGGTTTTCCCACTTTTCATTTTTTTTCTTGCGCTACCACCAATTCGGATTAACTTTATTCTTCTAGGCATTTTAGTGCGGAAAACATAACATAATCTATATACGTATATGCATACAGTGGTAGCTCTACTTACCAATGCTGCAACATACGGTCGTGAATTTGTCTCGGTTGCGCAGCGAAGTCAAACCCAGGATTCTGGGGAGGAGAGATAGGAGAGTGCTGGTGCACAGTTTAGGATTTTTATGAAAAATAATCAAAACTGGGACAAAGTTAACAATATGAAAACTAAACAAGGGAGACTAAAAACTAAACAAGGCAGACGCACACTGAACGAAGAGACAAAACATGAATCATTTGAATGGGAACCACAAAACAATATTCCCACAAAGTGCCGGGCTTTAAATACACAGACAGAGGCTGATGAAAAAATACAAGCACCTGGGTCAAACAAGAGAAGCCTATCATGCATATTTTTGAGAGGGGGGAGGAAACTTGAGTACCCCGAAAAAACCCAGGCAAGCCCGGGGAGAAAAGGCAAACTCCACACATTAAAGTCTGAACCGGGGATTGAACCCTGGATCTCAGAACTGTGAGGCCAACCACTCTTTTCAATGAAATATAGCTTTGTTCTAATGGCAAAAAGTTCTTCTGTAAGATGTTTTGAAAAATGTAATAACCACTTAAACTCTATTTATTTTTTATAACGGTTTCTTTGCATCTATAGTACATATAAAAGAAGAGAACTTTTAAATAGACGTCTTAGCGATGACTGGCCCTGAAAGGATTTAAATACTTCATTGCTGAAAGATTCCAACTTCTCTTGTCGACATAAAAAAATAAAACGCGTGTGTCGCAGCGAGTGAGTGTTAATTGAGGAGAGGCACTGTGCAAGGTCATTAATCAGTAAGGCGGCGGAGGACCTGCTGTGGGCAAACGTGGGGTGCCTGAACTCTGTTCTGCCTGCTGACATTCTCGCAGCGTGTGAGAGCCAAAGAGACAGAAAGGTCATCAAATGCTAGGTTTGTATGTGCACTGACTCATGACCACCTTTGACAACACTTCTTTACTGAGCACACATACAAAAATTATCACATTAAATTTAATTTTTTTTTACATCTACTCGCATAAAAGCAAAATGATGCTTTTTTGCTTGTTATGATGCATATTTAACAGCTAATTTGAAAGCTACTTAGAAACCTCATAATTTTCATATCCTTTTTTAAGCCTAGCAAATAACAATTTTATTTTCCTCATTTATTTTCATTTTGCTCATTTAAAACAAAAAAGAAGGGGGGTTATCTTCATTCTTTTATATTCAAAAGAGGGGAAATTAATACACTAATCCTTTCATTAATTCATTTTCTGTAGCACTTATCTTCATGCTGGTTGCGGGGGTGCTGGAGACGCGCAACCATTCACGTTTTACGGGCAATTTAGCCTAGCACGCATGTTTTTGGGATGTGTGAGAAAACAGGAATACCCAAAGAAAAGCCACAAAATGTGCAAACTCACCACAGGAAGGTTGGAACCCATTGGGGGTTGATCCCTCGATCTCAGAACTGCGAGGCGGACGTGATGGCGACACTCTCCACCAGGTTGCCAGCAAAACAGGAGTACCCGGAGAAAAGCCACAAAATGTGCAAACTCACCACAGGAAGGTTGGAACCCATTGGGGGTTGATCCCTCGATCTCAGAACTGCGAGGCGGACGTGACGGCGACACTCTCCACCAAGCTGCCAGCAATACGCTAATCTTCACCCTTTTAATAAAAAAGAAACAAGATTATCAATGGAATTTTCTTTAAAAAAACAACAGAATATTCTATTATTTATTTAAATATTGCTATTTTAATTAAATGTTATTATCGCAAGAAACATGGAGTTGCTGCTCGTTTTACACTCACGGGGTACAAAAAAAATGATGTGGTAGGCCTTGAGTTTGACTCCTATGCAATAGAGTACATAAAAACATGTATAAATTGATGGAATATGTATAATTATACCCAACACACTCCCTTTCAAACAGCATGCACAGTGTACTGTAACTATTATACAGCCATACAGTATATTTCAGTGTGATGTATGTGTTGTGGTTTTATATGTATGTACAGTGTGTGGAGAGCGGCGAGGCCTTTCGGAGCCCGAGGCGCTGTGAAAAAATAAATATTTGATGGGGAGGATGGCCTACTTCTTCCTATACTTTCTCTGCCCTCTAAACTTATTTGTCTTTTTGCGCCCATCGTCTTTCCTCCTCGGGGCTCCGAGAGGCGTTCAAGTGCAGTCAGACGTTACGTTTACACACACACAGATGAACGTGATCTGCACCAGGAAAAAAAAATGCGATAATGTTAGTTTCGTCCATTTTCTGTCAGTAAAAAGTCAAACGATAATATGCTAAACTCTTTCAATGTGAATGAATCTCAGTGTTACTGGGGGGAAACAGTACATGAGAGGAAGACATACTTGTTATATTTTGACAACCAAATTTATTAGAAGAATAGTGGTTTTGAAAGAAGTTTCTAGCATCCAGTGAATACTACCTTTTACACCACATCACAGCTGAAATGTGAAATGTTGCTTTTTTTTCTTCAGTTTTGTCTTATTCTTAGCAAATTGAAGAGAGATAACATAATAATAATACGTTTTTACACATGCACAAAGACAGATCTAATCAGCGGCGCAAAATAGGAAAAGGGATTTTAAAAAATCAGCATCCTGCATTTGTTTTCTTTCATTTGTCTCCAAAATAAACAGTTAAGAAGAAAAAAAACATAAGACAACGTGAGACGTTTTACTGTTGTTCACGCGGATTTCAGTAGCCGAAAAAACAGGAAACAGAGCATTCAATCAATCAATTAGAAATCAATCAGAAATCATTGATACCAAACAGTGACGTTAAGTGCTGACGTACTCTCGGAACAGAAGTCTACGAGTCACACAAAGAGGTACAAAAACAACATAAATAAGACAACGGGAGAAAAAAACTTTTGTTGAAAGTATATTATTTCCCATACAACTGTAAACAGCATCGAAAAAAAGGAAGAAGGTCCTTTTTGGGGATTTTTTTTTCTTTTTGGAGAACCTGTGTGTGTGTTTGCGTGCGTGCGTTATGAGGTACAGTGTGGAAGGGGTGCTTGGGTGTCCTGAGCATCGGCACAGCGCCCCCTGGGGTCGCCTGGGCGGATGGAATGAGGTATTCGTAACGTATCATATCGTCAAACCCGTAACGACGAGACGACAAGATGGAGAAGAAGAAAAAACTTCAGGGGTGAAACTAACGAGAGCGCAGATGTTGCTCGATGCTGTCGACGTTAACCAACGGGAATGTTAGAAGTAGCTAAATTAGCATTCCAAGCACAAACAGGAGGGAATTGGTAGGAGTCAGTAAAAAATGATAAAAATCGGAACAGAGCAGGAATGACGGAAGTATTAGCTAAAACTGCGGGAAATATTTCCTTTGACTGTTAGTTACACCAAAACATTTAAAATCTGTCGATACACACATTTTCCGAAACTCAGGTGTGCTCGCGATAACGACAAAATTGTGAAATTACAAAACCGACGACATAGTGCTGTTAATTACAGACAAAATCTGGTGGGTGAGGTCCAAATCAAAGTTTCATCTCAATTTATAAATTGAAAAAAAAGCACACAGAAAGCAAATATCTTTTCCCCAAATCGTGAAAAAGTCAAAAGAAGCAAAGTGGTCCATTACACTTTTTCTTGTAATAGTACCTGAAAAGGTTTGTGAGGGTCCCTGAGGGCTTCTGGGTAATGTATTTTATTCCGATTGAGTTACAAAAAAAAAAATGGACGCTGACTTAAAACAAGTCCATAAAAGTCTTGCATACGAACAAACGCCACATACACAACCAGGGGTAAAATGATTGCAAAAGAGCTTGAAATAAAAATTCAACGGATTGTTTCCAATGGCGTTGCGTTTTCCCGAACAATTTTTTTCCAAACAAAATGGGCAAACAGGGGCATATTTTATTTACACCGACCGGCATGCAAACATATCGCAGAACCTTCGCTTGGCGCGGTCCAACAGTCGTTAAAAACACAGAAAACAAAACATACGCTCGGCCTGAGGAAAAAGAGACTCCGAGGGTAAAGCATTTTTATATACAAGCGTCCTCAAGCCCCTCGTGTGACGTCATAAAAACCGAAAACCCCTATAACCCGAGAGTTTTCAAAAAGGAGGAACTAGTGACTGGACGCCGAGACGTGAACATACTGCGCGGAACTGTCAGAATGTTTTCCCTGAATTATTCCCGGAAAAGGCACCGCCCTCTCCCGCTTCAAGATAAAACTTTATTCTATGGACAATTAGACACTTTTTTTAAAATTCTTTTTTTTTTTCTTAAATATACATTGTGTCATTTTACGTGTATGCGAGTGTCGGAGGTTAGTTGTGTTTACATTCACTTGACGCGGATCAAGAGGTATACAGAATGCCGAAATGAATGTGCACGTGCACTTTCGATCCCAAATAGCATGTGGGAATAATCTCTTGGCAGGAATCACTGCAATGCGGACATGAGGAGATGAGGGAATGATGATGATCCGTTGGAAAAGACGACATGCTAGGAAAAAAATCGCCATCATCTTGTTGCTGTTTGTCATTTCTATAGAGTCTCTAAGGTTAAAGGATTAATTGGCGCATAGAGTTAAAAATGATTTTATCCTCTTTGTTTTCAGTGACTATACTATACTCACATTGTGGACGCTATTATGCTAGATGATATTCAAATACCGTGTAAAGGATTAACCCCTGGGCACAAAAATTCTATGGAAGAGGAAGAACACTTTGGCATTCTGTCTGGGAATATTTCCCAGTAGGTTTGTAATTGTGCCCTGTTTTTGTTTTTCCAGTTTTCATTTTAACCCTATTGTTTACATCATCTTCCATCATAGAATTAATTATCAAAAAGTCCAAAGTGATGGTGATCATCATGATGATCCAAAAAATCCAAAGCTGACTTTTCTTATCACTAAACCTTGATTTCAAAATAGCCTTGTCATTTGTTAATTTATTTTCTTCTTCTAATCCTAACCCCTATCATATTGTATTTGCACTCATAATTCTTCAATGGGAAGATATTATAGTCCTCTATGTGTAAGAAATGTTCAACTCAAAGATGATATCCAAAAACCCTTCAATTATCAATTATTTAGTTTAAGCGCCGACAAAAAAACCTCAAGAACAAACACAGACAAGATGATGTGAAATTCTCTTCGCACAATTGCTTTTCTGAGGTATTCAACGTGTTCCCTCTTCTGATACTTTCTATTGCGTACACCAAAAAACAAACAAAACGCACAAAAACTTGTTGCGATATCCCAAAATATCTCCTGATATTTGAGTCTGATCTTTTAGAAGGTGAGGTCTTAACAATGATGTACTATGGAGTTGCACAATCGCAGCGGTTCATAAAGCACTAAAGAGTTTTTGGCCAGAAAAATAAACACATACACCCACAATGTCAAAGGCTTTTCAATGATTCTCCAATTAATCAAGCAGCAAAGAAGAAAAAAACGGCCAAAAAAATGCCAAAACTCAGCAACGAACGACTGAGTCTTTGACTAAATATTTGTACTTGCATGTCGTTCATTGGAGCTGTCAAACAACAAAGCCTCTGTTAGAAAATCCGGAAACTAAAAAGGCAGAAAGGGCTGGGCACCGATTTACCATTTTCCATTGCACAATATAAATAAAATCGAAGAGTTCTAGAAAGCAGAACAGAAGAGATGGACGGTTCCTGAGCGACAAGACACTTCTGACCAGGTTGAGGTAGCAAGAACATTCCGGACAGGAGACACACCTCCTAGTAGGAAATAAGGTGGAACGTTTGCCACGACTATGAACTCCAAAAACGTTTTCTAGGCAATTTCCACTTCGACCTCAGAGAATAGAATTTAGGACATGAAATGATTCGGGATGGAATAGCATGAGCAATGTCGTATTTACCTCCACCGAGTACATAATTAGCTTTAATTCACCTAAACCTGATTTGCCTGTTCACATGCTCACTTGTCCAGGTCATTGAATCCCTCACAACTGTCTAGAAGATTCTGAAGATCCAACTTTATCTACAATCAAACGGTAATGCTGGGGAAAAAAACTCATCTCAAGCAACATAGTCCTCATTCAACCCAAAACCAACATAAAAGCAAGCCTTCTTCAACAACTCAAATGCAAAGTTCACACCACAATAGCGTGATGCCAGATTTGGGTTATTTGTTAATTCCGATATTTTAGCGTAGACGTTCATATTACAAAAATATATGTGAAGCTAACTGTGAATTGAATTATGGTATATTAGCATATGGGAAAAACCCAAGTTGAATTTCAAAACATCGGGATTGGACTGTTTATGAGAACAGACGTCAGAAATGGAAGAAAAAAAAAAGGAATTTAACGTATCTTAAGTTGCAATGTGACAAGCAGCCGTCATGGGAGAACTTCAAACGGTCCAAAATGTTTCTATAACGCTTTCATACATAAACTGGCATAATTTTAAAGTAACGTCGAGTTACGGCATATTGTTCATTGAAACTTGGCAGCCAAATACACACATTTTCCCAGAGGTGCAGAGAAAACAGAATGATAAGGTTTCACACAAATTTAAACGGTGAACAAAATGATATTTTGCTCTGATATAAAGACAAATCTAAAGCCTATGTTATGTCATATTTTTAAGCACTCCTAACTAAATCAAGCTCAAACTCTTGGACTGGGTGATAGCCCTCAAAGCTTTGGAGCTGTGCCAGTTGAGCCTGTTCAAAGCTCGATTCGGACCTTTTGAAATCAAAGCAAATCTCAGGCCTTGTTGAGTGTTCTTAGTTGTGGAGTGAGCGTCTAGTGATGTGGAGTGCACACTTGCGAACCGTCATAGACCAGTTGCAAGCCTTCTAACGATCACAAGAGAAGCACACTCCTTAATTGTCAGAATTGTTTTGAGAATTCTTGGTCTAAAGACAATAAAACATGTTTTTTTCTGACTAATTTGACGAGACAGTTGAATTTTTACACGTGAAACACGGTAGTTCAGCTCCTTTTTAGCCCACTAAATCCTGCACCAATTCCAAAACTTTTACCACTTACACCCATGCAATCCCAATTTACAATTTAAATGGAATGTCGATACATCTCTGCTCATGTTTTCCAACATTAGTGTGACCAATAACCTTTAGAAATTCAAACTCAATGCTTTGTACAGTCTTTCAAGACAGGAATAATAAACAGTTGAGATGCAAGATTAAATTATTATGATGTTCTGATTATCCTATCAACAATGATTTGAAATTTGAACACTTCCAAATAGCCAATGTTAGTCGCCAAGCAAACAAAAATGTCTGCTTACAAACTATATGTGATGCGTGTTAACAGGAGTAGAGGCACTTCAAAATAGTCGTGGTGTGCAGTTTGAATCTGAGCACAGCCACATCATAGTAAGTGTGCACAATTCTGCAACTGCCTTTCACTTGTTAATTATAACTAGTTTCAATAACTAAAACATTTTTTTTTCCAATTGGGTTGTCATGGGTCATAACAATAGTAGTAAAGGTTTTGAAATTGTTTTTGCGCTCATGGGTTACGTGCTGAAAGAACAGCTTTTGATCCAAGTTTTTGTAGACTTTTTCTATCACATGAAAATAAAAAGCATTCTCCTGAGGGCAAAAAAAAATAAACCTCAAACCGTTGCTCTTAAGGGTCCGTTGACCTTTTAAGGTCTGCATTTAGCTTTCTACAAGGCGATCGCTCAATCGCTTTGACATTTTACTGAGCGTCCCAGGTTTGAACGTCTCTATTAGCTTTAAATAGCCCAAGCTGATTGTTAGCTATTAAATCCATGTGAAAGGTGGAACTAATACAGTGTTCCTTGCTATTTCCTCTAAGATGTCTAAGTGTTTTCTCCACTCTGCTTTTTTTTACAGTATCCAAGCAATTCCAAATTCAAAGTCTTGACACAACCTGCCATTGCATTTCTTATTATAGTGGACCTGTGTCAAAAGGTTTGGCGAAATATTTTGGTGTTCATACATATATGTAAAGTTTATTTATCTCATGTTTTATATGTTATACGGTACAGTAAACAAACAGCTTGAAGCCATCTCTTTGTTTCCGCAAAGTGATGTTATTCGGTATGAAAGCCTCCCACTTGCCAGCATTAGTGTGAGAACAGGTGATGAGGTATACTAAAAAGTGTTAAATGCATGAAAGGGGTGAAACTTAGTTTAGAAAATGAAATGTTTTATAAGTTCTATGCCTGCTTTTTAACTATGACGGTCAGAAAAGTGTCATTTCCATGTTTTAAAAGACATTGCTCACACGTCCCCATTTGAGAAGTGTGGGATCAAGGAGGCAGAGGACAAAGATGTTCACAGAAGCATTGGCGACAAATGGAGCAAACGCGCCTACTACCTTCTTCCAATCGAGACGTGCAATTAAACCTCTGAATCCGCCCACTCGACATATGGCTACCTGACGACAAGTGTGTGCATGTTTGCGTGTGCGTGCACGCGTATGAGTGTGTGCTCGAGGGAATAAGACGGCGCTTATTCACAGCAAACCTGACTTTTCAAAACTCTGTTTTTTTCCCCAACAAGGAAAACAAAAAACATGAACGAGGGGCAGAGGGTCTCTTAAAAAGGGTTCAAAATCTGTAAAGTAGGGGCACTAAAAGTCCTGATTCTTCATCGTTTGTGTGTGTTGCTATTGTACAATCAGCTGCTTCGATAAAGTGGTCAGACCTGAGGTATCCAACGACAACCACAAGAGGAAACAACCATGACGGGTGCGGACAAGATAGCCTACGTGGTGTCTGTGAGGTTATCGCTGTTTTTTTTTTCTTTTTCTGGCAGTCCCGGATACAAAAAACACGAAAAAACCCAAAAAACTATTGAACCAAGCACGTACAACATGAAAGCATCACATATTCCCATCTCGGATTTCACAGGCAGACAAAAGGCGGAGTTAGTTTTCGTCGCCCCCGACAACCGCAGATACCCAAAACGTTCTGTAGGATCTGCCCTGTGAGTTCTCTAAGGTTGAGTATGTGAAATAGAAGAAAAAACTGAAAAACAAACAAAACAAAACAAAAAAATCGAGGTATGGTGGCAAATATTGGTCAGTCAGACACTTGACACCTCATCCTCATGGAGAGGGAGGAAACTTGAAAAAAAAAATGTGAAAGAAAAGAAAAAAATACAAAGTTCTAGCAATGGAAAAATACATTTCCCATTGCTAGTATAGAGCAAAGTACGAGGCACGGCAAGTAAGTCCTTCTAGTGAGATTGAGGTATAACGTGTGGTCCATATATCATATTTCTTAGTCTATTCATATAATCTATAAATATGTCCATCTTCTTCAGGTAGTTATGTGAGTTTTTTTTTCCGACTGACTAATATTGCTGCCCTCATCCCACCGGCTGCATCCTGAGACGTTTACAGTAATGAAGGCTACCGTTCTTTTCTACATTCAACATGAGAGCCAGCGTGTTTTGTACAAATACATTGATCCTGCTATCATTTTCGTATGTCCTAAGCATGTTGAGGACATTATTGTGGTTTTTTGTTGGGATTGGAGGACAGTCAAAAAACAAGACTGGACAACATCAAAAGAAATGGCATGCACCCCCGAGTCCAGTGGGCTCTTCGAATGTCTGAGCCAGCTCAACACCTGCACTAGGGGGCTCCTAAGAGGCTTTAAAACTCAACGGATATTGAAATGTATAGATTTTGTATTTTTGTCTCATTTGATCTCATTTTTGCTTGGGAAGGATTAAGGAAAAACGGACAGAAATATGTAATTTTTTGCAAATTTTCAATGTTTGAAATCCAGTTCTGGATAAAATGGAAACACTAATGCAAAATGATTCATTGCCAATTTTGTTATTAATTGGTTTTAGTCTATAAAAGGGCAAAATTTCCATTAAGAACATTTTCAGAATGAAAAAAAATATGTCATAATACTACTTCAAAAAGGTCCAGTGCATTTTTTTTTGTTTATTTCATTTTTTTCGACTTCAATATTGTTTTGATCTTATTTAATACTGTTTTTAATTGATTTGCAGTTACCTTCATACACCTAAAGTTTTATTCATGGTTGCACGATTAACCCTTTTCGCACATTGCCATTATTAATTAACCCCCAAAGAATAAGAGATAAGTGCTGCTATCTTTTCCATGCAAAGATCTGCACAATAAGTGCCAATTTTGTGCGTGTTTTTTTTAAATAAACACAAATTCATGCGCTCCATGCTAAAAACAAAATGGATGCCAATTTGTTTCATAGCAGTGAAAGGTCGCTGGTTGGAAGCTTTTTTTTAGACACTTCAAATGCTCGGCATTGTTCAAAGTGTGGTTGCATTTCATGCAAGATTTCGTTTCTCAGTTGCCTGCCAATTAAGTCACGAGCGATTGTATAAAACAAGTAGATGAGTGGTACTAATTAAATAAGCATCAATTGACTGGACAGGATCAATATTCAATAGAACTAAGAGCGCGAGCCCCATGTAAAAAAAAAAAAGCCCCAAACTAAAGCGGTGCATGCCATTTTCTAGGAAAACAATCAAATAAATACATTTACAGAACATTTAGAGGAGTTAATGGTCAGGTTCAAAAGATATCTTTAACTATAGGCATCGCCGGAGCTAACAACATCTAGCAAAAAAATAAAAACGAAAACAACATCAACTAACCAACAAAAGTTATAGAGCCTATAGACATGATATAGGAAACATGTAATTGTGGCTAAAGTACAGTATAGATATAGTATGGAAAGAAAATGCTTATTTATGAGTTTAATACCGTTCCCTATGAACTGTAGCGCAACGGTGTCCCCAAATGTCCTGAATGATATTCATTTGCAAAATATATCTTTGTGCAAATATCCCACATACAGATTGATCACGTTATTTTTGTGCACTTGGAACGCTTATTTCTAGGTTTGACATCATTCCAATGAACAACTTGAACATCTGGGTGAGCATACGTTGCGTACCACAGCTGGAAACGGTCCTGTAGGAACATTCAGATTGAAGCCACAATTCAATTCCTTAGCCCATATCACGTCTGAGGCTCCATACAAAAGACTGCAAACAAAAGCCTTTTTTTCTTTCCATCTATAATCTGAGTGATGGTTTACCCACAACTCCCCCCCATCCCCCGGCGAGAGGCGGGCCTAAGTGGTGTGGGCGTGGCAAAGCTAGCTCCGCCTCACCCCCCGCCCCCAAAGAACTGTCAGGCTACTATACTATACATGCACAAGTAGGAGGATGGTTGGGAGTGTTTGTTTGTTTTTAAATCAAATTTTAGTTGGAGTTGCGGTGCAATGTGTGGCAGGTCGGCTTAGCCACCGCGTCGTTTGCTGCTTTTGCTAAGTAGTCTCGTTTGAAAGCCATGTCTCAGTTACACCCTGAGTTCACAACCAGCAGAAAAGAAACAATTGGCTTTTTCAGTCGTAATAATTTATAATATATTAAATCTGACTAACAGCTAACCCTTCCCACCCCAACTGCATATGAAACCAGCCCTCCCTCCCGCCTTATATAAATGCACATTGTCGTAGTAAACTGCCTTGAAAACTTGAAATTGGATGGAGAGATACTCGATTAGATGAGCTTGATTAGAAGACAGATAGGAAAACAG
Source organism: Stigmatopora argus (assembly GCF_051989625.1). Classification (NCBI taxonomy): domain Eukaryota; kingdom Metazoa; phylum Chordata; class Actinopteri; order Syngnathiformes; family Syngnathidae; genus Stigmatopora; species Stigmatopora argus. Next base: position 12,762,846 of record NC_135393.1, read on the forward strand.
GAAAAAAAAAAACATACGTTAGCAAAGAATCCCAGGCTCATCCTAGGCTAGGTAGCTAAATAGCTAGCTAGCTAAAGCGATTAGCCAAGGCCCCGCTAAGACATTAGCATAGGAGCAGGGGCTCATTGAGTGGATAGCAGCCGAGCTTCAGGCCCAACCCGAAAGGCCAAAACTGCGATGACCTTCCGTGGTTGGACACTGATGGAGGTCCATGAGGTAGCGCCGCCGCCGCTGCAGTGGATCCGTAATCGGACCTGGAGTGAGCGGCGTCGGCGGGCCCTCCCGACCCGGCTTGTGAGACGGACCGTATTAAGTGCATGATGCGAGGGCAACAATGCCGAGGTAACCTGGTCCGCCAGAGCGCCGGACCCAAAGTGTAGTGCAAAAGAAAGCAAAACCAAAAAAAAGAAAAAAGAAAAAAAAAAAGATAAAAAACATAGAAGGAAAATAATGATCTCACCAGTCAGTAGTTGTCACAAAACTCACAAACATGCATCCCTGAATGACTTTTTGTGTGTCTTCTCGTTCCGCGCAGAACTCGGCGGGACATCGCGGGCAGGAAAAAAAAGGTCTTGGAGTTAAAGCATCATGGCTACCTGGCAGGTGGGTTCCGATTCACAACCCTGACGAGGACTCTTGACGGCGTTGATTCAAAAGTACACAAAAGTCACTTTCCAATTTTGCAACCGTATCCCCCCCTTACTCCTTTTGTCTCTTATCCCAGATTGGAATGTCCCCAAAAGTCTGCAAACATATGCAGTAGGATCCAGGTTCAGAGAAACGATAGGGGCGGCGTTGTTGGTTTTCAAGGTTTTTGTTGATCTAGGGGATTAGGGCTTCAAATTTCCACAAATTTTTAAAGTAGGAAACACTCCATGGGAATTAAGGAAAATGTATGGGAATAAATCAGGAATTTACAAGGTAGGAGGTCTTTAGAGGAAATTTAAATATATTTTAGCAGGATCCCGGTTAAATAAAACGGATTTTATGCAAGCACACTGGCCTCAACAGAAGATTTTCAGGTTACGCGCTGTTGCATTTCTAACATCTGCGCAATTAAAATAATCGTCTTGTACTGTAACACCCCGGCGTGCGGGCTATCAATTTTGCAAGGATATTAGTTTCGGACAAACCGCAATTTTGTTTAAAATTGAGATCGGAATTTTTGCTATTAAATTACCCACAATTCCCAGTTAATTCCCATGGAAAGAGTATTTCCAAAATGTCTTTTTCGGTTTCAATAATTGACTGCAAATTTTAAGGAAAATGAATTTGAAATTCTCTGCTCCTTCGCATGCTTGAGTAAATCTCATCAAATTGTAGTTGTTTGTATTGGGTACAAAAATCTGAACAAAAACGTTTCCGATTAGTGGTTGTTCTCCGAGAACCCATCTTGATTTTTCATCCCTGCATTTGTGCTGGGCCAGGATGCTGCAAAAGAAATTGGCACAAATAAAGCCCCGTGGTTCTGGAGAAGGACGGTGAGGTTCATTTTAACCGATGGGTTCCATCTCTTCCTTGACATCCACCTTGAGCTCAGCGGGCCCGAGTGAGGGGGATGCGGCGCCGCCGGCCACGTGGCTCAGGTCGACAGAAGCTGTATTCTCTGTGTCACCTGGGAATTCAGGACCACCTGACTCCATCTTCATCATCAGTTTGAGCTTCTTCTTTGGGGGGTTCTTTAAGGTACCCATGCGCTCCTTGACTTTGTACTCCAGGGTACTGTGAGGGATTCCGTACATGTTCTGCGCCTTGGAGACACTCATTTTGCCACTCATCACCACGGTGATCGCCTCCTCCAGGATCTCACTGTTGTACTGCCGATAGCGCCCCCTTTTCTTTCGCGGCTGCTTGGAGTTGGGGTCCCCCTCCATGTCCGAGGTAGAGTACGCCGGCCCGGAGGCGGAGTGTTCCAAGTCGGCGGTCCAGTAGTCCGCTGCGCCGTCCAGCAGGCTTCCTAAACTACCACCCCGCCGGTTCTGCTTGGGCAGGATGGCCCTCAACTTCCGGCTCAATGTGTTTTCGTTCAGGCCTCCGCCGCCGGCTCCGATTCCGCCATACCCGTACAGCTCGGAGGCGGGAGAGTCCCAAGAGAGATCCATGCCTCGGACCTGCGGAATCTTCAGGTCAACTGGGGGCGAGTGGTCCCGCTTGGCATCGTGGTGGTGACGCTGGGCCTTGGAGACCTGATTGTGGTGGTGAAGAAGGGAACTCTTGAAGGAGAAGGCTCCGTGGTGGTTGTGGTGGTTCTCCAGGAACGTAGGCAGGTCTTTAAGGTCACCGAAAGTCCCGCTCAGCGCCCCGCTGGCCTGTTTCAGCTTAATCAGACTCTCCAGGTGGGCCTTGCTGCCCCAGAAGGATGAGGAGCCCTTCTGGCCCAGCAAAGAGTGCGACTGGCTGTGATTGAGGAGACCGGCTGACTCCAAACTGGCCAATGACAGTGCAGCGGGCTGGTTCAGAAGCCGGTGTTTCTGGTTGAGCAGTTCCTCCTTAATGCGGGCTAGCGACGGCTTAAAGGAGCTGATCAAGTTCTCCCGCAGGCCATCCTGAAAGCTTTGTTGTAGCATGCCATCGTCCTCGTCCGCATCCGGCTCGGAACGGTCCACTTTTATGGAACGGTCCACTTTTATGGAAGCGTCCATATTCACGGAGCGCCTGTATAGAGGACAGCCACCAGTTAGTCAGATCTCTTCTGGTTAAAGAATGTCATGACTTCACGCTTTGCTTAATAAAGATGTCAACAACAAATTCAAATTCAAAATCTGTCAGTGACCAGGTAAATCCAGAACCAAGTAGAAAATCTGACGAGATATGATATGATACAAGAATGGAATTTACTCAAGAGCTCGTTGATGGACTATACATACATAGAACCGATTCAAAAGCTAAGTTAAGAACTAGAAAGGGAGATAACACTGTTGTCGGCTTCAGGAACATCTGGTATTTCAGACGAATGGGCGACTGAGAGCGAGAGGGGTGTGGGACCAATGCAAATTTGACAACAAATGAACAGACTGCTTTGCGGTGCCATTATAATGTGTCTGTGGCCAGACGAAAGATGCAAAGGGATTCCATGGCAACAGCAGAAAAAGAAGAGGGGGAGGAAAGAAAAGAATAAGAGGAGGAAGAAGAACATCGCTCTCACAGAAAACATTGATTATATGAGGATGAAATTATAAAACATTTTGTCTCTAGCAGGGGAGTCAAAAGTACGACCCACAAGGGGAGCCCGTCCGACCCGTAGGGGTTTCTTGTTGTTTTGATATGCGGTATGGAAGATGAATAAAAGTGAACATCTATTAAAAAAAACTTTTTGAGGCTGATACAAATCAATCATCCTTTTGCTGTGACTTTCTATGACTGCAAAATAAATTACAGTACAGTGGTACTTCTACATACAAAATTAATCTGTTCCAGAACTGGTTTTGCAACTTGAATTTTTTTGGAAGCAGTGCTAAACTTTCCAAGTAAAAGCCCTAATGTGTTCCAAGGTCCGGTGAATTTCTAACGCTGCATCCGGTATGTTGCCGTTGTTGTTGTTTCTAACAGGCAATCAACCTGCTGAGTGAGGCAGTGAACATAGGCCATAGCAATCCATCCATAAGTGAATATTTCATGAGAAAGTCATTAGAGAATTCCACTGAGGTTCTGTGCCTTAGGGGGGCCTAGAGGGGTCTTCGGGTCTCAAAAACCCATGAAGACCCGCAAGGCAGATCCTGACTCCTGTCCTATTAGGGCCTGTGCTGCATTTGGAATCAGGACATTAGAGAAGCACTTTTCCCCTATCAAGGTGGCTTGAAATATTGCTGAATGTTTTCTCTCTGGAACATTTACGACAATGTCCAGAGTTCCCCTGAATACACCACTACATATTTGTTTTTCATGACAAGATAAAATACTTTTTTGAATGATGGGTGATGAGGTAAGGTGTGATTTTTACCCTTTGAGTCCATGAGGGGAGGAAAAGCCCTGCTTGTCACTCTGGTTCTTCTTCGTGGAAAGATCCAAAACACCATCTAAAGAAACCACACAAAGATATCCAATTTCCAATTAATTTAAGTCAATATTTTTCCCCTTTCAGTCAAAATAAAATCCACATGACATTATTTAAACTACATGTTCTTTTCATTTGTTTGTCCTAATTGTATATGCTTTTTTAGTACAGATAACATATGGAGATTTTGAAAAAAAAGCTCCTAGTTAAGCTAAAAATAATTGGAATCTTTAGAACTATGGATACGACGAGGACAGATGTGCTAATTAACTTTTTTTTATGTAATTGGGAGCCGCATTTCCCAATGTGTCTCTCCTCCCAAGTGGTTTGGAATGCACATCCTATTGAAGTTTTGACTTTTTCAAAATAAGAGTCTGACAAAGTTCCTTCAATAACTTTGCAGTCTTGCTGCGAAGGTGACGGCGTTTCCTCGGTTAGCTGTCAGTTGGAGAACTGGCTTTTATGACTTTTCAAATTGTAATCACTTCACAGCTTGTTAGTGGAGACTATATTAGGCAGCATTAGTCAATGGCCCTTCATCAATTAGTCAATCAATCAATCATAAAGCCGTGGACCACCAATTAGTGACAGAGGAGCGCAAACGAGATGTGAGCAGAGTAAAGGGTCCCCATCAAATGTAACATTAGGTCCATCTGTAAATCAAACCGTGACGATAAAATACCAGTATTTACATATATATGCCCATATGTAATGTATAAATAAATTTGTTGTAATACAATAATTTAATTAATTGAGGTCATTCTGTAGGCCATGAAAGATCATCAAATATGGCCAACATTGTGTTTTTAAATACTAACTGGAATAGAATTAATTAATCCAATATCATAAAAAACATGGACGGCCCGGTGGACGAGTGGTAAGCAAGTCTGGCTTGCAGTTCTGTGATCGAGAGTTCAATCCGTGGTGGGTTTTCACCTGGTTCTGCCAGTTTTCTCCCACATGCCCAAAATATGTATACTAAACTGGTTGAAAAAACAAACAAATCGCACAAAAAAACCACCTCACATCTGGAGTAAATAAACAAAAACAATGTTGTTATAAAAAGTGCTCTGATGTGTATTTATTTATCATGCTGTTTTTCTTCCTGTGTTTGCCGTCTGTAGTAATCCCTGAAGTGCAGCTGACCCTGCTGACCCATGCAGGCAAGGCGTGCGGCTTTTAAATGGGCCATACAGCCGCTATGCTATGCCCTTCTACCTAGGTAAGGCTTATCGTTAGACTCATCTTTTAGCAATTTAATCGCACCAAAAAAGAAGAGATGATGTGCTACTGTAATGAAAAACAACAATAGGATTAACGCTTGTGTAAACAAATGTAGTAAACAGAAAGTTAAAAACAATAATAATAATATTAATGGTGAATGTTCTCATAGTGATACCTTGATTTATAGTTCTGCTGGACATCATCTTACATTTATTTTAGACTCTCCCTTTCCTGGTTACTTACATGTTTACTAAGCAAAGGTATGAGATAGAAGCGCAAAATGGCATGAAAGAAAACATCAGAAGCAGTACTTTGTCAAGCAATAGTGCTACAGAACACAAGAGACTGAAGTTTGGGTGTGCATGACTACTGGATAACTTGAAAAAATCAGGCTTAAGGATTGATAAATAAAAATACTACGTTTCAAGGTGGTCGGTTCACAAATGACAGAGTAGTACTTCATATTTAAGATTTCACAAGTACAAAAGCAACTATTTGAATAGTGATTTGAAAGGCCTTCAGCTTGTAAATGCCAAGTGCTTCTAGTTTAAGTATAAATAACACTCAACATCAGTATTTCTGTGTCTATTAAATTAACTATTAAAGTGAATGGATTGCATAAAAACCCTAAACCCATAGACCTTTATTGGCATTAAAATTAATCCTCAATAACGCGTTACGAAATAGTTGTGATTTTTTTTCTAATTCAAACATTCCTGCCAGCATGAGGCAGACTAGAAAACCCAAATAAATCCTTTTTTAAAAATGGAGGAAGCTTACAAAGCGCTAAGCCGCTTCCTAAAATCCTGTTCTTAAAACCAGGAATCCTAACGAGGGCGGGTGGCGGTCACATTGCACTGAGTGAGATTGTGCAGTCCAGGAAATTGGGTGAGCCCAGCTCCATCGAGTTGATGGATTACCGTAATCCCTCGAATATCGCGGCTTCACTACATCGCATATTTTTTTCTGTGGGAATTTTTTTTTAATTACCGTATTTTCACGACTATAAGGCGCACATAAAAGTCTTAAATTTTCTCTGAAATAGACAGGGCGCCTTATAATCCAGTGTGCTTTATATAAGGACCAATACTGTAATTGTTATCACGATAAAATAAAATAAATCAGTCGATAGGACAACTACGGCAAGCAGCCCCTGACTCTACTATTTTCCCATAGAAAAAGTACTGTGCAGTGACTGCTGGGATATATAGTTCTTTTGTCAATACACCCAGTATGACGGCGAGCACACTAATTTGGTGCTCGCCGTCATTTCGGCTGTATTTACAAAAGAAATCCTGCCGCTAGATGTTGGCGTCAACAGAGCATTCAAAGCTAGACTGCGAACTATATATATATTATATATGGATGAATATCGAACCGCAACATGAGATTATGGCTACGTGAGGCATATGTCAAGCGACCGGATGGCTTTTTTCACGGCTCGCCGTCACTTTTGATTTGCGACCAAGTCACGAAAATGAAATGATGACGTGAGTACATTGTAAAATGGCTAAATAAAGTACAACCGAACTCAGTTTTGCTTCCGTTGCCTTTTTAAAAACGTGTTTTTAGCGTGTGGGTGTAGCGTGCATTTGGTGCATGTAGCACCAAATTAGTGTGTTTGCTGTCATCCTGGGTGGGTGTATTGACAAAAGAACTATATATCCCAGCAGTCACTGCGCACCGGAAATAGAGTCTGGGGCTGCTTCCCGTAGCCAGCGCTATTGCGGTTCGATAGTCATCAATATATAATATATATATATGCCATAACTGGCTGCGTCTATAAAAACGGTGTGTCCTTTGTGTGTTTAAAATACAGAAATAGCACTCGTTACTGACACTGCGGCTAAAAATACGATGCGCTGTATAGTCGTGAAAATACGGTAATTGTTTATGTAAGTTCATCAAAATGTGAAAATCCACGCTGAAACTCGCAAGCGGAAGCCACTCCCCTGTCCTGTGCTTACTACTAGGACTCAGCACTGAAGTAAAAAAATAAAAATAAATAGGGGTGACCCTACTTCGCGTTTTTTCGTTTATCGCGGCCATGTCTGGTCTACATTAACCGCGATAATCAAGGGATTACTGTACACAACCCTCCACTACCACTATTAATATATACCATGTGTGTGCGTCTGCATCTCACCCTGCTGGACAGGAGTCTCGTTTTCGGCCGAGTTCTTTTTGACGGTGAGGTCCAGTGGGCCGTCCTGGTCGGCCATGAGCAGCTTGCTGAGAACGGGATTCTGTGTAGAGGCGGCAGCGGTGGTCGTGCCCTCCTCGGTGTTGGGGGGGCTGAGGCTGGGCGACGGCGAGGAGCAGGAGGCGGACGAGGGTGGTGAGCCTGGCGGGACCCCCGGGGGAGGAGACGAGCAGGGCGGCAGGCTTTGGTCCTTCATGGTCCCGTTGGGCGGCAGCGGAGGCGGGCACACGTCCTGAGTGCTTTTTGAGGTATATTCGGCGGCAAACTGGCGGATCATTCGCTGCATGATCTCACGAGCCACTAGGGGAATGTGGGGGTCCGACAAACTTGGGAGGTCTGTAGGGTAAAGACAATGAGGGGAAGAATTCAAATTCTAGTCTTGAAAGGAACAAGTATTGACATAAGGAACATATGATCAATTTTGCCTAAATTTGCAATAGATACACAACACCAATTTATATGGACAAAAAACAATCCGTTTCAGTATTTAGCTTGGGTTTGATTGTAATTTTGATCGTGAACGATAAAAAAATTCTAATGACCAACACTAGAGGCACATCCCGCAGGAATAATCCTGGTGTGATGCTAAAATAATCTACCAAATCACCCACAAAATCCTCTAATCCTTCTTTTGACACCAGATTACCGAGCACCACTTCTCTGTTTACAAACACTCCAAAATTTCTAAGGCAAATAGGTCATTTTCAGTCTTTTTGGAAATATTTTGCTCTTTCGAAAGCACTAATATGTTTCAAGCAAAACCTTCCAAAATATTGCAATTAGGTGCAATTTAAAAAAAAAAAAAACATCACACAAGATCTTTTACACTGAACACAGCCCAAGCAGGTTAATTGAGAATTTATGTGCACTGTCACATAGAAATAAAACATTCAGAAAGGGCAAGAAGGATTTCATGTGTAAAAAAATCTTAAAAATATTTTACTAAGATTGGTGCATCAAATTTCTTTTGACAACAATAAGGCACAGTTTAGCTGCAGTTGTAACTATATATGTATGTATATGTATGTATATGTATGTATATGTATGTATATGTATGTATATGTATGTATATGTATGTATATGTATGTATATGTATGTATATGTATGTATATGTATGTATATGTATGTATATGTATGTATATGTATGTATATGTATATATATATATATATATATGTATATGTGTGTGTGGGTATGTGTATACGTATATATATACATATATATGTATATGTATATATATTTGTATATGTGTGTGTGTATGTATACATATATATATACATATATATACACATATATACATATATACATGAATATATATACATATATATACACATATATACATACTTACATATACATACACATATATACATACATGTATATACACATTTACATATACATACATATATATATACATACATATACATACATATATATACATATACATACATATATATATATATACACATATACATACATATATACACATATACATACATAAATATATACATATACATACATAAATATATACATATACATACATATATATACATAAATATATACATACATATATATACATACATACATATAAGCATTTCACATAAACCCAGCATGCAACAGAACGTTTTTTTATTGCAAAATATCTTTGTATAAATAGGTAGTGTCTAATTTGACTAGTTGGTTTTAAAAGATATTAAAATAATAATCACAGTGTTTTGTTTAATCAAAATCATTTTAATCTCTTTATTTTTTTGGCGGCTGTCATGCAAACATCACAGCAGGGTGCAGCCAAATATTTAAATCCTCTTTATGCGCATTAAAAAAAGACACCAATGTTTCTTTCATTGGAATGAACATTTGTTATCCAATGCCACAGTGTGTCTGTGCATATATATAGAGTATATACTTTGCTTGATATTAAATGATTGTTTAATTATCTTTTGTCATTTTTGTCATCTCACTCCCGTTTTGACGAGGTCACGGTGGATGTTAATTGTCAACAACAGATTCCTGCTTTTCAACGTGGCACCTCGACACTTAAAGTCTATTTATATTCATACTTCACATTCAATGTCTCTTTCATTCTCTCACATGTCAACAATAAAAGGAAAGTACGTACCGCATAAACTTATTTAAATAAATAGTCAACTTAACTCAACTGAATGTCGATACCCTTGAACAAGTGAAGAAATCATCATCATTTTACTGTATTGAAGTGTCAATAAAAAGTTAGCTCTCAATTAATAGTATTTTTCTGCACTGGATCAACAAATCGATAATATAGTTGAGTGTCCTTCCCAAAAGTATTCATTCCAGTCACTTTCTTTTGGTGAAAATGACATAAAAATCAATCAAGAAAGTGTTATTTGGTTCACACAAGTAGGTCAGCCACTGTGGCCCACTTTGTAATACTTTTACTTATTTTTACTTTAAATTAATTACGTCCACCTGCAGGCTGCACATTTATTCATTTTTTAAGAGGTCATAAAAGCATCAGTTATTTCTCATTTTGATACTTTGTTCCCTTTTGATTTGACTTTCTTTTAGCAGCCCGGCCATCCTCTCCAAAAGAACTAAAAGTGAGGTGTATAATTTTATAAATGTGTATTTTTGATGGTTTTTTTGAGATTTCTGTCCCAATGCAGATGTATTTTTATCTGTTTTTGTCCTGATAACAATATTTGTCATATTCATTTGAAACTGACACACTGTACAAAGAATATAGTATAGGTGGAGTCGCCTACAGTATGTAAGTATATAGAGTATATATATAATTTTTAATGCCATTCTTCCATTGTCAATATTTTACCAAATGGGTCAAATGTGCAAAAAGTGTCTTTTATTATGACTTTTAAGCAATTGAAACATACTGTATTGAGATTATTAGGCCATCTCCAAATGTGAAAATCTAAATTTGGAGTAACTGAAAGGTATTAAAAAGTCAAACATTAATCATCTCCATACAGGGAGCAGAAATGATTATATCCTCTGAGTGCGTGTGTGTGTGCCAAGGTGTGTGTCTTTTTCGGGTGTTGTACCCTCTTCAAATTGGTTAATTTCCCAATGGAAGGAAGGAAATTCCCTGACTTAACCTGCCGGATAGAACCTTTAGAAAAGCACTATTCCACATATTCATAACTTAGGGGGGAAATTAAAGCGTCCGTGTGGAGGAAGTGGTTTGCAGGGGGAGTCGGGATGTGTATTGTATGTCAGTATGAACCTTTTCTGTGGAACACAGCATTGAGGAAGTCTTGCGCTTGTCTCTCCAGTCGGGTGAGGCAAGAGTGTTCTCGTTTCGCTTCCTCTCCCTCCGATAGCAGCTGGACGTCAGCGACCGTGTCGCCGGCGCTCTGATCCTGTTGGAAGATGGTGCGGAATATTAGGGACACACTGCTCCAATCTGTGTGGGCATTGCTTATCGTTTTTCAAGATGTGGCTTGTGTAATTCTTTCTTTGCCTCAAAGCCAACATTTCAAATAAGAGCAGGATTTAGGTTAAGATTGAAGAGAGTAGAAGAAAGATGGAATTTGATTTTGTTAGCATCCCTGCAATCGTTTCAGAAGATGAATAAACTAATGGATGAATGACTTATTTTTCACACATTTTTAATTTTAAGTCCCCCTGAGTACTGTTAGATTAAATGTCTGAATGTGGTACAAGTACAACTTTTCCTTCTACAATGAAGCACGGTATGTGTTGAGTACAGTGGGACCTCTACTTACGAAATTAATTGGTTCAAGAACATTTAAAGTACAAAAACATGGAGGAGAACTCACCATAATTAGCTTGTTTAAATTTTTTTAAAATTAGTCCATTTTAATTAGCTAGCTGTTCACATAACGTTTACTGATATTTTGGCAAAATGGGTCAGAAAGTCAGATTCATACACCTATTTAATTTCTACTACACTCACGGACCAAAATGGCATATTTTTGTTATTGCTCATCATAGAATAATGATCTTGTCATATCATTGGAATCGTGCTTTTAGGCAGATCTATAAATATTCTATGTATATATTGTCCGCATTTCAATTCTGAATGTTTTTACTGATTAATTAGACTTGATGCAAATTGAGTAGGGTCTATTATGCTAATAATGTAATATAGTCTTTTTGCCAAGATAGACATTCACTGGTGTGTATGTGTGTGTGTGTGTGTTGGGGCGTGTGCGCGCTTGTTTTAAAGTGCAAGATATTGCGTAAATCTAATTTAACTGCTTTGCTCTTGATGTCTGTTAGGCGTTCAATCAATGGATCTCGCCACAAAACAAAACAGAAAAAGATGATATCGAACACATAAATACAATGGCGCTGTTTTATTTATTCATCTCACCGCATTGCCGTCAGGCTTTCTATCGTTTTTTTTTTTTTAAAGATCGATTTCCATCTCGATTTTAATGCTCCACACGAATGCCGTTTGATAACAAAGCTCACGGGAAGAGCTACTGCTTCAGAGCAGTACAGATGGAAAGGACAATGGGGATGTTGGGGTCGGGGGGTGGGGGGGCTGTTTTTGAGGATATTTTTAGGAGGCAGATGGCTGACCGGGAAGTTCACAGTAGGGTCAAGTCAGAGAACAAGAATGAGATTTTCCTACTTTCTTTGTACTCCTCTGAAGCACATCCCCCTAGCCAATATAATGTATAAATGTTGTAAATCGTGGTTCATCCATTTTAAGCACTTCTTTTTTCATGTTTTATAAAGAATGCAGGCAAATCTGATTTAGACGGTGTGGGCAAGGCCTCCATGCTAATTATTGTGGTGAGATTATGGGCAAAAGCGAGCTCCTCGTTTGTTTAACCTACCCTTAAAGCAGGATAATCTCAACTCGCTCCTCACATTCCTCATGCCCAAACATATATAACTTTATAGAACTATATTTTCAACACAGGGTCATACTGATCCAATAGAGTTTCACTCTAAACAATTTTCAGAAATTGAGAATCCTGTTAAACTATCCTATTTTTTATTAGCCTGTCTATGGGCTAGTCTTTATATGTTATCAAACTATTGGCTAATTAGAGTGTTGGTTTGAACGGAACCACAAAAAAAAGGTGAAACGCTTACCTTGACTTTCTCCCGTCGTAGGCAGCAAAAGAGACAGTTGTCATCAAATGACCAGTCGGCCACTTCCTCGGGCTCGCAATCTGAAAAACACAGATACTTAATTACGAAGGGGTAGCGCTTGACAAGCACATGAGAAAAACACACGTTGGATAATGAGATGACCATGTAAAAATAAACCCATTTGGGTTTTTTTAATACAATGGTAACTCCACTTACAAATACCCCTAAATCCGAAATTTTTAGGTTACGAAAACTCATGATTTACTTTCCCGGGCCACACAAAATGATGCGGCGGGCCAGATTTGGCCCCCGAGCTGCCACTTTGACACATGTGCTCTAGAGTAACACCTATTTAGAGTGTCCAATCAGCCTACGATGCTGTTGTTTGGAATGTAGGAGGAAACCGGAGTACCCAGAGGAAACCCACGCAGGCCCGGGGAAAACATGCAAACCACACACAGGTGGACGTGACCTGGATTTGAACCCAGGACCCCAGAGCTGTGAGGCCGACGCACTAACCACTCAAGCCGAATGTATTTGTATGTTTTAAAAAAAACAGTATACTTATAGTATCATTTTGTACTCTGACAATAGTGGATGTCTATATATTACAAGAATAAAGATGTATGATTCATGGTTGAAATGGTTAGCCTTGAGTTTTCTTTGTACAGACTACCTTAATTGTTTTATTTAGGAGGTAGCCAAACTCCTTGTGAGTGTTCGTGTCCTTCTCCCTTTAGAAGTGTGTTTTTGCAAAGTATCAGACGCTCTTTCAGTAATAAGGTGCACAGTTTGTCCTTGGATTGCTAGCCGGGAGAGTCTACCTTTGTGGAAGAAAAATGATGGCACACCAGAAAAAGTTGCATGTTTGCGCACAGTGTGAAATCAATACAGAGTTTTTACTCTTTGTTTGAATGTGTAGTTTTGTAGGATTTTTTGGGTACACTAGCTTTATAGATGCATTTTCTTGTTTATTTTTCTTAGCATGTTTACATCAGGAAAGGGATCATGTTGTAAATAATCAACAACAATTTAATAGGGAACAAACGTATTTTAGAGTACGAAAAATCCAAGTGACAAAACCACTTCTGGAACAAATTCATTTTCTAAGTAGAGGTACCGCTGTATTAAAAATTTTAAGATTTCGCTTACGAAATTGACTGTACTGAATATCCAACATAACCGGACTTCTTTGTAGGTCTAAAAAAAGGGCTTGTGTGTGTGTGTTACCTTGGAACAGGGTTCTATCTTTGACTACTCCCGGCCCAAACAAGCCTTCCAGGATGCTTTCAAATCCTGCAAAAAAAGGACAATCCACATTAGTGCCCATGCAGCCATCATATAACCACAATTAAATACATCTTCACATTGTTTGTATGTAGCATTGGCACATTTCATGTAAGTACACGTGTCAAAAGTCGTGCAGTCCTGCGAACTGACTTTAATGATCATAAAAACAGCCTGCATCATTGTGTCAATGGACACACACACACATGCTTATTCACAACAGTTAACCCACGCAAGCCAAAACAGACATTAGCCGGCCGGCATAGACCTACCAAAGTAAAAGACATGCATGCAGCTTATTGTATGTTCGCAAAAAACACATGCGCATAGACACTCTTTTTTTCCTCTTTAGATTTAATACACTAACGAGCTAATGCCACTCACTTTTTATTAACGGTAAACACCTTGCTGTGACTGTTACCTAGCGACCGCATACAGTCCGCATTAATACATAAGGCAGACCCCCCCACCCTCATGCGCAGCAACACCCCCCCCCCCCCCAAATCCACCCACACTCCCCATCAACGCCCATCTCCCCTCCCCCAACGTTGCAACCTCCCCCGTATAGAAATGAAAGTGAAGACACACAAAGGCGTGTGTTGAAATGCAAAAAGGTTAATAGGGCACATACACTGTTCTGCCTACAGGCTTCTCAGATTTTTTTTTTTAAGAAAATATAACAGGGAAGCATAATGACTGTACCACATTGACACCTGTCATAACTTCAGCACATAAAATGTATGAAATTAGAGTAAAATTAGAAAGCTGGGTTGATTTTTATAATGTTGCCAACTGGAGGTTATGTATCTAAACATGACGTTATGAGAGAAGAGAACCTATTTTTGGTAAAAATTGTAAATGGAGAGGACTTAAATATGTATTGCTTTATCTAAACTAGTGTTTTCCAACTAGGGGTTGCCAACTCCATGAAAAAAAACATCATTGGTGGAGCTGGCTGCCCCGATAACAATCACAGTTGAATTTTTTTTCTATGTGAGAAGTGATTTTTTTTAAATTATGTGACTCCAAGCTGAATTAATCAGGTGCACATTTATAATATATAAACATTTCAGAAACAATATTTATATCAGCAAGGTCACTGAATACAGAATTTAAAAAAATATATCCTAGAATAAAAAAATATTTTCAAAATATTACAACAAAAATATTCCAATGGCTAAAATGGAGTTCTTTGGCTCGGAACAAAAGTGACAATAAATGATATTCATTCATTAATTCTTTCATTCATTTTCTGAACCGCTTTCTCCTCAGAAGGGTCACGGGGGGTGCTGGAGCCAATCCCAGCTGACGAGGCGGGGGGCAACCATTCACGCTCACACTCATACCTAGGGGCAATTTAGAGTGTCCAACCAGTCTACCATGCATGTCTTTGGAATGTGGGAGGAAACCAGAGTACCCGGAGGAAACCCACACAAGCCCGATAAGAACCTACGAAGTCCACATAAGTGAACCGACCTGGATTTGAACACAGCACCCCAAAACTGTGAGCCCGACGCGCTAACCACTCATCCGCCGGGCTGCCCATGAATATTATTAAAAAGCAAAAATTGTTTACATTAAACGTCATGGACTGCCAAGATATTTCGGTCTATATTACGAACATAGGATGTGATTGGCCAAATGAGATAACAGTCAGCCACAGGCGAAAAAGCTTACTAATGTAGGTCATTCACACAAACGCGCGCACACACACGCTCACGCCAGCATGTAAACACACACTGTGAATGAGACATGCTGCACTGTACATACAGGGTGAGATAAACGATGGAGACAGCATCACAACTTACATGAACGTACACGTATGGAAGGAAGCGTGTTAAGAGAAACATGCATGGACGACCTGAAAAGATGTGTCAAGACCACATCCAAAAATAAACACACCTGAATGTAGTATAGCATGCACAAGGGCACACAATTACACACACTCACAATACAATACATACTATATATACACACACACACATGCAGGTATGTTAAGTATGTTAGCAGAGCACTTCCTAATTCCCAAAGGAAGCTGAAGGGACATGCATTTTTTTTTGTATTCTGGGGCAGGAGTGACAGGAAGGGTTACCTAATAATTTCACTTAATAACTAATGAAAGAAAAATTCTCTAAATAATGACTCTATCTAATTAGAATTATACCTTTAAGGTTAACTTTGACTTTGTATACTTAGTAAGTTTTATTCTTGATGCAAGAGAGCAATAGAAAAGGGAGTAGGTTTCTAGTTTTAGCATTGTGTTCATTGGAGAAGCATGTGTAGGAAGTCTATGGAATGTTGACGTTTCTTGTGACTAGCGCACAGTGGCTAAATATAGTGCAGCATGAACATTCATAATTCAGCATGACCAAAGTCTCGTTCTCGGCCAATCAATAGCTCATTAGGGCCAGAGAGCAGCCGGGGTGTGTGTGTGGGGGGGGGCCCGGGTTTTAGCTCAAAACCGCACTTGACATCCATTCAACTTCATTCATTATTTACATGCCTCATTTAGTTGTTATCATTAGCATAGGGGCCAAAACTCTTTTGGGCGGTGATGAGGAAAAAACAAATAAACCTGCAAGTTTGAAGTAAATTTCAAGCAAGAGAATATAAAGGCAACTAGGCAACATTTCTATATTTTGCTGCGTCTGGTCAAGACCGCAAAACAATGATAACTTCACAAATGGCTTGAATTTATTTGGAGAAAAAATCCCCCAAATTGTCAGACAATTGGGGCAAATCAGATGGCCTTCAAAAATGGCAAGATTATTACGAGCTGTTACCAGCACAAGGAAGCACAAAAATATGGGACAACCACAGGACAACCATTTGCCAGATTAAAACCACAATATGAAAAAAACATGTGTGACAATGACGGACACACTGACAAAATTCAAAATGACATGGCGACGTGACATGATGTGTCAGCTGATATGCTATTCCTTCACAGCCATGCATTTCCACAACTGCGTCAAGTGTGAATAACTTGCAGAATAATTTGTAAAAGACTTATAGTTTTAATGCATATCCTCTTGCACATGGTCTTCTATATTAGGGTAGTCATTTTGACACGCTATTTGGGAAATATCCACATGACACCGTGATATGCAACATTTGTTTTTTACTGAAATATTTTCTTCTCCCTATTGACTCCATCATTTTGCACCTCCATATAGAAATGTACATATCATGTACTGTTTATTTTGCTTAGAAGTTATTCATAGATCATTTTATCAGTCGTTTACCATAAACATAGTAAAAGATTTTACAGTTCTGTCTTCAGTTTGTTGTTTTTTAATCTATTCTGGCAAAGACAGGTTAACACGAAATAACAATAATATACACAAACCCTAAAAGCTGCATGTACATTCAATCTGCTGCTTTTGGCAAAGCAAATCCCAAATCTCATTTCATCCTTTTCTCTCAAGAAAAACAAAGGATGATCTTAAAGGAGGCTGACGTACTGACATGTGCTTGACCCCCCTCCCAACACATCCACACGCACACAATTCCGATCAAATGCATTGAACTAATGGCATTTGTAATCAATTGTGCAAATTAACAGAATTATTCATGGCCACGCCCCTCACATAAACAAACTATCACTCAGACAAATGCTGCTTTATTTCAACATGATGTTGTTTGACTGCGTTACCCTCAGCAGCATCTCATCAAAGAGAAAAATCAGCAAGAAAATAGCTCCAAATGTAGGCAAAACATTATAATAACTATTAGCAATAGAATATTGCTGTTTAATTCCACACTACCCCCTTGGTTTGCATGACCTTGCCTGAAAGAGGTCAGAATATTTAAGAAATAAAATACAAAAAGCAGTATTTGGTTGGTTAAATAAAGTGCAAATTTTCTGTCAAATTCTAGACCTATTGGGTTCTGAATATTTTGTTCGGACGCTGCCTAGGTATTTTAAACATAACAAATAAAAAGTGCACTATTTCAACCTGGTTATGCAAAAACTTCAAGGCAAGTAAGTTTAAACGTATTGCTGAATATTTTTGGGATGTCAAGGAATACCAAGGTAAAGATCTTTTAAAGGGGTTGGTGATATGTTTTCGGGATGTCAAGGAATATCTCGAATATTATCATTATGTGAATTTACACTAAGTCGAGCATGTCTCTGTAATGATCTCAAATACATACTGGCCATTAAAAAAAGCCTAACAAATCATGTGTAACATGAAGCAGGTAATGGTATGGCTGTTATTTTGAAGTTTGTCCAAGATTGCAGTAATGCGCTTACTTTCCCCTTGTAATTTGCTAATAAATGTGTTATTTAAAACAAAAAGATGATGAATGATGCCAATGCTTAGACTACAACAATAAATCACTGCTAACATCACATCTGTTGATGGGGGACAAAATAGACTTCAACACTCTCGTTTACCATTAAAATATCTTTACACAAGATACCGTCAAAGCGCTGGCAACTAAATTGGCGTGTGCCTCTTAAAAATGAGAAAATAACATCAGAGAAAAATCCCCTCACTCACAGAGTTGTTGGTCATTTGAGTGAAATGATTGTGCTAATGAGCTTATTAAACTGTGAAGACCAGGATGGAGGCCGCTCAGTGCTAATTGCAGCAAACCCCCTCTAAAACTGGCGTCCGCTGCCAAGAAAGCACCTATTGTGAGCGTGAATGTGCTAACGAGAAGCTAATTAAAAGCAATTAGTAGCAAGAAATGAACGGGCTCAGTTTGTCTGTGCTTCTGGGCTGGCGGATCAGAAGCCAACCTGACACTTCAAGCGCAGGTTGCTTAACCTGCATCATCGACTGTTGCCTGTCCGCCAACCTATTGGGCTAGAAGGGGTTCCACGCTGGCGTGGCCCCAATTAATGCTCTTGTAGCAGGAGGCCGTTGGCCTTTACTGCAGAGATGAGTAAAATAAAGACTCTGTGGGGTTGGTAGCAGAGCGCCTCACCCTGCTGGAGTGATTAAAATTTCCACATTGTTGGCATCTTTGGCCATTGGCTTGGATACAGTGCGAACATTGACCTAAATGCTAACTTGTGGTCACCGTTCAATTGAGCCTATCCCAGAAAACTGTAAAGTGGGGGGACACCCTAAATCAAGGGTGTCAGACTCGGGTTGGTTCGCGGGCCGCTTTAACGTCAACTTGATTTCACGTGGGCCGGATCAGTTTAGATATTTAGATTTTTTTAAATAAATGGATTAAAAGAACTGTATTAAAAGCCCTAAATATTCAGTTTTTTTTAGATCTAAAACAATGTTTGTTTTAACTTTTTTATATATATTTTTAGATTTTACAAATTGATTTTTGAACTGAAAACCCAGAAAAAAATGATTTAAAAATGACTATTATTGATTTAAAAGGGGGAAAATCTGGAAATTTAATATACATCTATACTCTTCATTTTAATTTGATCCTAAAACAGAAAGTCGGCGGCACTCATTATTTACTTTCCCGGGCCACACAAAATGATGCAGCGGGCCAGATTTGGTCCCCGGGCCGCCACTTTGACACATGTGCCCTAAATAGTTTGCCAGCAAATCGCAGGACACACTGTGACGGACAACGCTTATGCTCATAGAAACGGACAATTTTGAGCTATAGTGCTCATTATGTGGACCTGTCACAGCTGCTTGTCAAGTCTTTCCTTTGATATTGAAAAGATAAAAACACTTGCTTTGTTGGTAATGAGAGACGTCTTCGCTGCCCTCCCTCCGAACTCAGTACCGAGTGATTTTCGGAAAACCCTCAGGCACGGGGAAGACATCCAAATTCCACGTAGGAAGGTCGGAAACCACCGGGGATTGAACCCTCGATCTGACAACTGTGAGGCGGACCTGCTAACTACTCCCCCGCCGTGTTGCTTTCTGGTCAGCAACAAAATCAATTTTAAATCATGAATATGGCAGACAAAGTTCTTTCAAGTTGGAAGACAAAGACCACGGAAATCGAGATTCAAAAGGCGTCGGTGTGGTTTTCCGCTACGTGTCAAGGTCGCACAAAAATAAAGAAGAAGAAAAGGAAGTACGGTGCAGTGGAGGCGGTGGCCGCGACTCATTGAGACTCTCAGACAAAAGGAGAATGAGCTCGCAAGGCGCCCAGAGAGCAAGGTAACATTTTCTGTATTTTTTTTTCTTTCATCATCATCAACCTTCTTTAAATTCCTCTCAGGCAGCAGAACAAATTATTCCTGTGAAAAGATAGTAAATGAAAGACGCGAAAATATTTCTATACAGGAAGCTAAGGCAGTGACCTTGCCTCTCCACTTTTGCTAGCAAGTACCTTTAGAGAGGTGAGCAGCAGGTTGACGCACTTCTCGCATTCAAACTTTTTCCAGAAAGGATGCAGTCGCATGAAAACACAAAGTATGCATCAAATATTTTGGCTCCCATTTCTTTTAGTTTTTTTTGGCATCATGCTGCATTGTTAACTTTTCCCAGGATTCTGATAACTCTTTGTCAGTTCTCCTTTACTGCAATTCCATAAAAGTGGTAGCACATGACCCAAACTGCTGTTTTTGGGATGGAACGCTAATACTTCCAAGGCTGTGTCTGGTGAGCAGCCGAGGCACGTGGTTAAATTCCTCCTCAGATTTAAAACCTTGGGACGAGACAAAGGGGGAGAATTCGCAAAAACCAAATAAGGATCACCGCATCTTTACACGCTGTTCAAATAAGCAGCAGATTTCCTAAGATAAATAAATATATAAATCAAAATAGCAGCCTTCAAAGCCAGTAGCGCTTAGCAGTAACACATTTTCTTCATACGTCTACCATGAGCAGGACCACAAAAAAGTTCTAAGAAATCATCCGTGAATGAAGTGTTCTTGGTGAAAATTAATATTTGGGGAAAATGCAGCCTTTTTGAGTAATTTAATGCAGGGTGCATGATGAAAGTGTTGCTTCACCGTTTTAAGATCAGGGTTCAATCCCTGGTGGGTTCCGACTTTTCCTATGTGGAGTTTGCATTTTCTGCCTGTGCCTGCATTGTGTTTTTCAATACATCTTTGGGTATTATTTTTCTGGGTTCTGTATATTTTTGCCTTTACAATATTTGATTTTTTTTTTAAATAATTTCTCTATGGGGACAGTCAACATTTGTTTGTTTATCTGAATGTTTGTTTTCAAGCGTTTTTAAGGTGTTGCTTGTATATATTTGTATATATAGTGTTTTTTAAATCCACAAATCTTTCTGTTTGGCTTGTTTTATACATGTTTAATGATGTATTTGTGTATGTTTCAAATGAAGGTCTTCCATGTTATTTTTGTGATGTGTTTTACTCGAAAGTTTTTTTTGTACTGGCCGCTGTCAGCAGCTGTGAGGATTGTCTGAAATGAGGATGCACTAATGAGGTCAGGGGGCCCCGAGCTGCTAAATCAAAGACATATTTCGGACTGGTGTTTGTGTTTGTGTGTGTGTGTGTTTGTGTTTGTGTGTGTGTGTGGGGGGGGGGGGGGGGGGGGATCTTTGGTTATCATATGATGTTCACATGAAGCAGGGCTGCAGGCAAAGGACAAAGAAGCTCGCAATCTTATTCTTCTTTGTCTTCTTGGCGGATGTCTTGGTCTCATTTGGACATTAACCAAGTGAACTCTGACCTATTTGCAAATGCGCTAGGAAAAACCCCTACGTCAAGCTACGACACTGACCCACCCCCCACATACAAAAATAATGTAGGTATGGCCATGGGCAGGAAGCTTCACAGTGTCCAGATGGCAACGTGGAAACGGACAAAAATAAAATATGCATACAAGAACGTGATGAGCCTTTCTGAAAGCTAATGCAAACTTCATTGGATACACCATTTAGCCCTTTATACACATTTATAAATATACACATTGATCCAAGGTTGGTCATCACTGTGTGAAGTTTGCATGTTCACCCCGGGCTTGCATGTGTTTTTCCAGGGTCCTCCGGTTGAACACTCGAAATAGCCCCTACGTAAGAGTGGGAGCATGAATGGTTGTCTCTTGGTGCCCTGCGATTGGCTGGAAACCTGGTGGCCATAGTTAGCTAGGATAGGCTACAGCAACCCCCCCTCGACCTTTGGATAAGTGGTTCAGAAAATGAACGAATCAATGGATGTGTATATAAATATATGTATATATGTGTATATATATATATACACATGATATATACATATGTATAATATGTATATATATATATATATATATATATATATATATATATATATATATGTATGTGTGTGTATATATGTATTTATAAGTGTGTATATATATATATGTGTGTATATATGTATGCATATATATATATATATATATATATATATATATATATATACCCACACATATACATATATATACATATATACACACACAAGGGGGGAGCTTTAACAACTGGTCATAAATATTTCCCTTTTTCAAAATCAAAGGTCTGCTCTACTCCTAATTTGCTGCTGTGTGGGGGGGGCGCGCGGGTTGTTGCCTGTGTGTGAGATGAAGCGCACATGCTTGTAGAAGTGGGGGAAGGTCTTTCCAGTCTAATAATATTGACACACAGGAGGAGCAGAGGAGGCTGCATGCATGAATATTACATATTAGCCATAATCCAAAATGAATGTTCCCTTCATTGGCAGTGCCACACACACACACTAACACACACACCTATGCGTAAATGTTTGTAGTGTTGGTCCAAAGGTGTTGGGTCCAAAGTGTGTGTTTGATAGCGCGAGACACACCTCTGCGCAAAAAAAATTGTTAAGTCCAATTTTAAAGTGAGAAACTGTGGATGTCAAACAAATGATGGCCCCTATTTTAATCATACAAGAGTTTATTTGTGATAATGTCTGTTTTGCAGGTGTTTTAAGGAATCTTTGTTTTACTAGCTCGTTTGAGCTTTTTTTGTCATTATGTAGGTTTTCTAGACTTGCATTTAGCACGTTTTGCTGAAAACATATGTAGTTCTACAGGTTAATTATTCTCATTTTTTTCTGTATTAGTTTTTTTCTAGTTTTATAGATTTTAAAATGAGTTTAGTGTGCTTCAGCAGGTGTTTTGGGGATCGCATTGTTGTGCTTTAACATATGTTTTTGCATGATTATATGTATTTTTGGGAGGTTTCCTCTTGTTCATTTTTAGAATGTCCATGTTTAGAAGTCCACCTGTGTGGATTTTGCATACCACACTCTGATATTGCAATATAAAGAGGCACTTTGGCAAGCATTAAGGTGTAAGTTTAGAATTTAAACATGGGTTAAAGGTTAGCATCTTGTTGTGAAGGGGTTGCATTTTGGTTTTTAAACTATTTGATGTGATTCACGAGGTCGTCCTTGTGGCTACGGCGTATAACGTGATTGCAAAAAGCCACACAGGGCGGCCATTGTTGTGGTTGTGTGTGTTAATTTAGCGGAGAGCGCATAAAATATGCTGATGTTCATAGATCATCGTTCATGAAGAAAGACATGCTGGACCTTGAACATGACAAACATTCTGTGACTTGTTTTGGAGGAACAGCTGTGGGGCAATTGATTCTCCTAATTTCATACATAAATTAGCAGCAAAAAAAGGGATATTAAGCCCCTAAAAGGAGTCTTTTCACCATTTGGAATTTTCAATCAACTCACACATTAATTCTGGCAAAATATTTCACAAAAATCACACAGAGGTATATATTTAATTAAAAAAAACCTTGATGTTGTCAACATACCTCCATTTAATGAGGTCTTAACCTACCATCTTGGCTTTCCAATGGATGGAAAGAGGAATGCACAGTATTTTTTTTCCTCAAAACAAAATCAATACCAACAACCTCCTGCTCCTCAAGGCCAATGCTGATGCTATAGTTACTATAGTTACTCCTAGTTTGTGCACACCTAAATTAAATGAAAACCTTGCTTTCCCAAATCAACAATTTCTATGGTTATTTTAGTTCAATAAAATCCCGGCTAAAGAGAGCTTTTCAAACACAACAACAAGACATAACTTCTGTAAATCTGCAACAAATAATACTGATTCATACATCTAATTAAAAATCCATGATCAGAGATTTCCATAAATGTTATTACCTCCGATCCAACCTTGGAAATCCAATTAAAAGACTACCTGTGAATGATAACTTGACAGCGTTTCTTCATACTGTGTGAAATGATTTACAGTACATTATGTAATCAACACAAACACAACCTAAAAACTGATGTGGTCTTCTACTTTGTTAGAAACAAACTCCATCGAGTAGTAAATCCAATTAAAGGCCTTGGTGAGGACTTTCCAGAACGATAATTCTTACAGCTCCCAAAAAAAAACCACTTTCTTAATGCTTTAACTCATTGGCCAAGCCATATTTACAGCGATTGACCTAGATGTCTGCCCATTAAAAAAAACTCCAAAATTGATTAAACTGGCTAATTTGACAGTCAATACAATCCCTCTTCTGAAGATTCTGAGGAATTTGAAGGTTGCCGTACATGTCGCACACTAAATCCATTGTCGTGTCAGCGGATTTGAAGACCCCTGAGGAAATATTCTCCTCCTCCTGCAAGCCTAAGTCTACTTAGTCATCGCCATTTGGTCATCTACACAGTGAGCTTGAGCACACAAATTAATACACAGTGAAGCGCTGACATTAGACGCCGGAGGACACGTTCGTGTTAAAAATAAAAAGTGCCACATTTGATTCCTATAAGCAAGACAACCATGCCCACGCGTGGATTAAATATCAAGGTTGTCTGCAGATGCAAACACACCGAGATATGCAAACACACATGCACAAAGTCAAACAAAATTTGAAGATCTTAGTTTTAAAATGTCAGGTTTTTTGCCATTGTTTTATGAGAGTATCTATTTTAAGAGGTGCAAATATTCATTTGGTCTATGAAAGGAGAATTCATCATGTAAAGCCATCGGTGAACTCAGAAGTCAAAATCTGATTATCTGTTTATCCAAAGATAAACACAGTCATCAACATTTCGACCATTTTCTGACATGTCAGACCAAACCAGTAACTGAATAATCATTTATTTTCATGTATGTATAATGAAATCAAAAACAATGTCCTGTTTTAGATGTTTAAATAAAATGTTCTTTCAATTCTAGGTACAGTCAACAATCATTATCACTTGTCAAACACTTAATCTTCAGTCACATTTTTGTTCCATAGAAATTAAAACTAGTTAAGTTCAGGCCGAAACTCATGGCCAACCTGCCGTTAAATAATAATAATAATAATAAGACATAGGCTTTGTCATCATCATTGATTTGACAGAAGCCTAATTGTCATCATACCCAGCTGCGTATGACGAAATTGGTAAAAGTTTGCTTTTGGTTCTTGTTGGTTGAAAGTAGCAATTAGCTCATTTAACTGACATTTATCATTAGTCCATTTTGGTCATCTCGTTTGTCCCGCAATTTAAGACAAACATTAACGTTTTCGAGCAATCTGAAAGGCACGCCATTCTCTAAATTGTCTTGTGCGTAAACTAAGCTCTTTGCTAAGGTTAGCGTAGGAGAAAGAACCTTGGCTAATGAAAAAAATAAAAAGCCGAGAGGAAGATTGCAAACTCTAGTGACATTTCTACTGATGGCCAATGTCGACCTTCGCTCCCTGCACGTGCATGTATACGCGTGCGTATCCAGTGTGTGTGTGTGCGTACATATGTATCAGTGTGTACACACTTGGGTGGGCTTGATTCCTAAGTGATGGTGACAGTAAAGAGAGACAGGGAGCCTTAAGCTCACTCAGCCTTCATGCGGCGGTCGCCGTAACCGAACACACTCACAGCTTGTAGTGAACCAAATCGAGTAATTTTGCCTTGAAATGATTCAAGTGAGATTCTCTCCTGATGGACTGAACAGGCAAAGTCACATGTCATCTGATAATTTTGAATCAGGTCAGATAAATAAAGACCAAAGTTTCTTGAATTAAAAGAAAAAAAATATGGAGTTGTTGTTGGAAACCAGCCAATAGGACGCCAGCGAGGTATAGGGAGATTCTCAAGCAGGACGCAATGCTACGGCGACAATTTCAAAATAAAATGACGAATATAGGAAATGTATTGACGTTTTGGGGGATTTCGTAACTTGGATCTTGTTTTGGTATATTGGAACTGTAATTTTCACCTGAAATTTTCGTATGTAGAAGCAGTGATTGTTCTATACTGCGAACGCACGGAAAAATGTGTTTTATTTTTGACGGCGCTGATTATCTTGGTTAAACCATGTGTAAGTGAAAATTGTGAATAATTAACCGATTCCTCTGCTTTGCTGTCATTAGGAGTTGTTTGATGTTTCAACGTGAACGCGTGAAAGAGATCCACGAGAGAGGCAAGACGTCTCACACTGTTGGAAGTCACGGACACATGAGAGGAAGTGAAGCTTGCTCGCTAACAAGCTCTTTAGAGGTGTAATCACATTAGTGGCAGGCTGAGCGCTCGTCTCTGTCCACAAAAATTCTACCTCTGGGATTTGTTTTTTCAAAACGCCTTTGCAATTTGTCCCATGGAGATAAATAGATGCACAGTGACATTGCAAAAGTGCGCTACAAAAGGAAATTTCAGCCATGTTCAGACTGAAGTCAGTCAGAAAATTAACACAAAATTAGGTAATGTAGATCATGGTATCTGTTGCATTTTCACAAATACATAAAAGATGACTATTATATGTTAATTTGTACTGCAACCATAATGAGATGCACTGTAGGTCAGATATGGATTTAATTTAATCTTTTTTTGCCAATATTCTGAAAGGTTAAATACTAAAGTATTTAAATAATACTGAAGCATAATCAAGTTTTCTTATTTACCTTTTTAGCTGTTATTCTATCGGCCCAATATTTTTTTTAAAACACCATTGTTCGATATCACTGGTCAGACATATTCCATATTCTTGTGAAAAATATATCTACTGTGCTTTCCAATCAAGACTAGTATTATGATTTGTGAAATCAATCTAATAAAAATAGCTCTAGCTCCTTACGGAGGTTCCTCATTGATTGACTCACAGCCCCCATACATTTCCATTAGCACCCAACTGAGGTCGTTGCCATGGTTTTTAATTAAGTGTAGATATGAACAATTGAGAGGGGGCGGGGTAACAGCAAAGCATGTTTTTGAATCTTTAAAGACACCAGTAGGAAATCCTTAAATTCTCACCGTATTTTCTCGCATATAAGCCGTATTTGTAACTCAAAAAATTTATGACTGAATCAAGGGTACGGCTTATATGCGCACAAGACTTACATCGTTGCTATACTCTTTTTCACCAGTAGATGTCAGTAAAATTTACATTCACTATTTGTTGGTTATTTTCTGTTTTGCAGTAAGAAAACAACCATTACTGGATGAATTATTAACTTCCGTATGATATTGACCCTAATAATGTGCTTTTGATTCATACAATATCTCAGAAATACCACGTGCGATGATTTTTCTTAAGATTTCCCCTTCAGAGTAAGACATTTGTACTACCTATTAAAAACATGAATATGGGGGTGAAAACTGTGAATCAGGGGCCGACTTATGCGCGAGAAATTGTAAAATTCAACTATTTTAAGGCAATTTTGAGGGTGCGGCTTATATGCGAGAAAATATGGTACTTTATTCTTTTTTTTGTTCTTCTTAAGGATGAAAATAAAGTAAAAAAATATTGAGTTCAACTGTGAATGAGTAACTACACACTAGTTTCTGATACATTCACTGCAAATTCTTTAAAATTACCAGTTAAAAAAAACAGGTAAAAACAAATTAAACATGAAAAAAGGAGGAAAAAGATTTGTGATCCTTTTTTTAAATTCCTGGTTAGCGGCAGTCAAAGGCGACTCTCAGGCCCTGTCCCTTTAACTGCTGCCAACTCAGCTGCCCCCTCATCTCCATTATTGTCATTATTGCCTCGTTAGTGCAGAACGCGCTGCCTCTTAATATTCATTAATTGCTCGCGGACGTCCGGGTGACGCCGCCTGTAATTTCATTAACGGTCAATTTTCACTACACTTTGCCATGAACTAGGAGGACGAGAAGGTGGAAGAGCCACGGAAAAAACGGGAGGTTAAATTTTATTTTTTATTTAAATGTAAAAAGTGTGACGTTTCTTATGGTCAGAGAATTGTAGGCATGTAAAGTGTTCCTATTATCGAGCTTGTAACTTTTAATTTGCATGTCAATAAACTCCCTGCACTGTACTGTAAATTAGCCCATCAACGAGAGATATTCATTGAACAATAATTGTTTATGATATATATTTATAGATAATTTTTAGATTGGTTAATCGTTTTAAGACTATTTTTACCTGGAAAATGTTGAAATCTGTTACATTTCAGCCCCTCTCATTTCACTTAGGACAGGGCTTAAACTTGGACTTCAGTAAATAAATATTTAGCAGTTCATGCCTTGTTGAAAATGCACATTTACAGAAGTGAGCATTTAGATATGCATTCAGGTTTTCATATTAAAAGTATCAAATGGGTATTGACCTTGACCAATCAAACCCCCCAGCAACCGTGGTTAAGGGACTATGATTCAACAAAATCAGGATTCCCCCTTTGTCGTATTGATTATTTTTGTGGTTACCTTTAAAGACACCAGTAGGAAATCCTTAAATTATCACCTACCGTATTTTCTCGCATATAAGCCGTATTTGTAACTAAAAAAACATGAGTGCCAACTGCCATACAACTAACTCGTTATTCAACTTACAAAAAAGCCTAAGCCAAGCCCTGGAAAGAATAAACAAGCTCCGGACATACAAAATAGTGAAGTGGTGTACCTATGGTGTGTGCAAATTGGTTACAAAATACCTGAAGAGTTTTTGTTTTTTTTTCCTCTCAAAGCCCAAAAAACACACCTGGACTGTCCTTACAATAGATAATGCTGTTTTTTATATTTCAATCTGAAGAGCAAAAACAACAGAACTTTGTGGAAACAAGAACATCCACATTGCAAACATTCTTTGACAAATCCTTCTTCTCGTCACAATCCACCAGCCACTGACCTTCAGCCTCCAAGAAAGAAAACACACGCTCTGGATCGTACGACATGTCTCAAACTGGTTTTTAGACCCACAGACACACGGATACACGCACACACACACTTCATGACAACAATCAAAAGCAGCTCGAATATGACCTTCCATACAAGCCCTTTATTCTAAAAAGGAATTTACCAAAAGGCAGGCGGGTCCAAGTCAACATTTTGTGTGTGTTGCATGTGTGTGTTTGGATAATACTACCAATTTCGCATGAGCTCACATGGTGTCGATGTCCAAAGACTAACCCAATCAAACCCACGCGTGGGGTCATGTAACTAGCAATACAAAAAGCAGCAAACATAAAGGAAGACTTACACAGACTGCGGTTGGGATGGAGTACATTAAGCACACAATTCGAGTTATACTTGGAATAAACAAAACCTGTATAGCATTTAGTAGCTTAGTCTTTTAGGGCAGCTCGTGCACAGTTGGTTTTCCCTATGTGCCCAAGATTGCAACAAATAGCCGTTCAATCGCAATCAGTCTTAAATGAGTATCTAGCGGCTAGTTATTGTACGGCAAATACAGTGGTACCTCGACCTACGATCAGCTCTACCTACGACAAGCTCGAGGTACGATGAAAATTTCGATCGAATAATTTGCCCTAGATACGATCAAAATTTCGAGATGCGACCAAGCCAGGTGGCCATGACACTTCTCACTAGCACGTAGCTTGTTGATTGAATATCTGGAAAACATTGTAAGTCTATTTCTGTTGCAACTTGCATACACTCCGTCCTGTTGGTACTCATTAGATAAATTAAATAACTTTATTCATCCCGTATCCGGGAAATTTCACTGTCACAGTAGCAATAGGGTGAGAATACAGACACAGCAAAAGACATTTTAGACGTAAATAAATAGGCAATAAATAAGCGTGTTGCTGAAATATATAGCATGTAACTGCTTGCTATCGGGTAGCCCAGGGGTGCTTAAACTTTTTTTGCTCAAAGATCAACTTTTTAAGGAGCCTACTTTGCGCGATCTACCCTTTTTTTCCGGACCACTGACAAAGCTCAGCAGTTATCTATGCTGATAAACCTAGTGATAGTGTAGGCAGGCAGTAATCGTGCTTGGACGCGTGATGGCGCTGTTTCCCAGCTCAAGTCCCATATAAAATGTTACTACAAATCCAATCATTGGATCAAATCTTACTGTCATGTGATCTACCAGTAGTACCTTTGTGATCTACTAATAGATCGCGATCTACGTATTGAGCACCCCTGGTGTAGCCGCTTGTTTGGCTCCCCTCCAAACACACGTTCCATGTGTTGGGGTGTGTTTGTGTTTGTATAAGTGGGTGGGTGGAAGTTTGTACACCTAACGATCAAGTCAGTGCAACGATATACAGACACTACACTAATGCATCTACCTCAAACGTTTTCATTTCCAAAAGAAGCAAACAGATAAGAAAGTGGCGGACAAGCTGAGAGTATGAGAGACACTAAGAGATGATATACAAACAAACGTAGCATTTTTCTGTTTGGCAATCGTGGAAATGTTCACTAATCAAATCTGAGTTTGCTTGCTAAATTCTAGCCCTAACCATCAAATCACATAGAAAAAAAGAAAAAAAACAGTTCATTGATTCTTCCACTTCTATACCACTTAACCTCAGACGAGTCACGGGGTGCTAGAGCCTAACCCAAACAACTTTTGAGCAGGAGGTGGTGCCAACCAAAGGGAGGGCATATATCGATAAACAAACAACCTTTCATACTCACTCACTATTGAGAATTCAGACTATTCAATCGCATGCAGTTTCTGGGATGTGGGCAAAAACTGGACTACCCGGAGAAAACAGGACGACCGAAGTTTAGGATTAAACAATCAGAATCAAAATGTGAACTGCAAGTGCTATCTACTCATCCACCATGCTTCCCCAATAAACACATCACTCATCACTCCAATACAAAAGACAAGCCGTGCAAATTGGCCACTAATTAGCTTCAAACCCACAAACAAGACAAACACATTTTTAAAAACTTAATAGCTGCCGCTGCAGCAGAGACTAAAAGGAAGAAACGAAGCAGAGACATCGAGAAATAAAAGAATTATAGTAATACCTGCTATTAACTGTGAATCCCAAAAGATAGCACTTTTTATCTCAGTGAAACATGTTTCAAAGTGAGACATATAATAGGAAGTGGGTCATTTGTTAGATGGATAAGATTTGAATGCAAATGTAAACTTTAACCCCCGAGTCAATTTACATTGTGCAGCCCTAAATGTTCCACTGGCGCCTGTAAAATGTCAGTTAAGGAGCTACTATTCTCCTCATAAATATTTATTTTTTTTAAAGTTAGTCTGGAGCCTTATACTAGATGGATAGCTTCATCAATTAGATTGTAACAGCTCATTTACATGCCATCTAAAGAGGCTAGATAGAGTACATTGACTTTGCACAGCCATTGATAGGACTCCATAGATGTAGTGAATAGTTAGTATATATAAAGAGCAAAGCATATCTCAGTAATGAACACACAATAAAAGCCAATCTTAAACCAAAACTGGCATAACTATAACTCATACACCCGAAATAATAAATGCAAATTCATGCAGAATATTGAAAGAACATATTTTTCATCCAATTTAAGTTAAGCGCTTAATATCGTAAACTAATACTGTCTATAACCATGCATTAAATGGACTGAATACATTTAATGAAGTGTACATTTATGTGAAATTAAGTGACACTTGATGGAAACCATCCCCACTCCTTCTCCTATGAGTTTTGGTTATACTAAAATCTTTTGACAAGAAAAAACTGAGCGATACGTAAATAGGTGATGGTTCAATGCGCAACATCTGGACACTGCTGACCCCCACCCCCCCAAAAAAATTAATAAAAATGGGGAAAACAGCCATTCCCACCGCTACTGCCTGCCCGTACTTCGCTCCTCCCGCTCCGGGGACGCCGTAAAAGGCGGATTAGGCTGGCGAGGTCGTGAGATCACTGGCAGAGTGGACGATAATCTTGACATAACATCAGGACGGCTGGATGTAACCGGATTAAAACGCCAGCTAATGAAATACACCAAATGGACACAGAGGGTGCGGAAGAAGGACCGAAAGGCGGTTTGGGGGTGGAAGGCGCTGCTCCTCCAAAATAAACACAAACAAAGAATACAACAACAAGAAGAAATACACATTTCAAACTGGTCCTAATAATCTCCACTGACATTCCCAATGCAGCTATGCGCGCTCCCCAAATCCCATTATGAAGCGAGTAGAGGAGGTGGAAAGGAGGGGGGCGGGGGGGGTCATGTTTGGAGATCGGGAGCGCGCACGTCCACCTCCCTTTACCAAAAAATCTGACCGGTGCGCGGGCACGCGGGCTACGCTGATTGGCCGAGGCGCGGCTCTGGAGCAGCACGTGACGCTTTCGATAAATAAACAGCTCGGGAAAGAAACCCTTTAGAATAAAAAAAATAAATCACAATAATTCACAAACAAGCCAGGGAATGAACCAACCGCATTTAGAGTATGGGGGGGGACACGTCAACGTCAACAACAACAACAATAACAATAATACCTGCTTCAGTTCTCGAGCGTCCACTTCACGAGCGCGTCGCGAAATAAACTGTAACTGAAATAAAGTCCACGCAGTCGCTTCCCCACACGCGCACGCGCACACACGCACACGCACGCAATTCCAAGGGAGCTTACCTACACAGTGAATGAGTTTGTGCCTCCACGAGTCGAGCTCCTGCCGAAAGCCGCGCCTCTCTAGTGTGCATTGCTGCCGCTTGCACAGGCTCGCCATTTTCTGTCGGCCCCTCCCGTGGGCGCGCACATACTGCTGGGTGCGCGCGTCACCCTCGCTGGCTCACTCTTCCAAACCTGGGTGGGAGTAAAATTATGAGTGGCCGCGACTGCAGCATCCCCCCTTTCTATCTCTCTCTCTCTAACGCTCTCTCGTCCCACCCAGCCAGCAGAAAAGACCCCCTCCTTCCCCATCGTTCACCCCTCCCTTCAAGCATCTCTGCAGCCATTGGTCGTCCTAGGGGATATTTGTCTCTTTTTTTAATGTTGTGTATGAACGCCAAATGTGGCCTGCTTTAGAGGGGCCGATGTATGTCAAAGGTCACTGGATTTAAGGCATAGAGACAAGGAACGTTGTTAGCTTGCCTAGAAGCGCATGTAAATAAGCAGCGGCTTGCTTACAAAGGGGGGTTGTTTTGGGTTCTTACCATCATGGTTGGAAAGGATGTCCTAATATTGGGTTTTAAAGGTGCCTTAATGACATAACATCTACACTTCCTTTTTTTTTTTTTAATTTGTTTATTATTTATTATTTTTATTTAATGTATTTATTTCATGTATTTATTTAATGTGTTTATTTAATCTATTTATTTAATGTTTTTTTATTTATCTATCCATTTATGTATTTTTTTATTATTATTTATTTGTCTGTTTGTTTGTTGTTATTTGTGCACTTGCTTTAACTCTCATTATCCTTGTATATTAACAATAAATGCATTCAATTCAATTCAATTATTGTTAGATTTGCTGTATTTATTTGTGTTGTTGAATAAATTATTCAAATTGTATGGAAAGACAGTGGCAACACTGTACATATATGCCCTCGTTACAAAATGACTAAAAGCGCTGTTTTGTGCATGCTGGGCCACAAATTGGTGATGTCACATTCCCTTAAAAGAGTAAAGTGATGGGTATGTCTTCCTTGTGTGACCGAGGTGTTTGTGATTGTCATCAATCCCTGTCTGTGTATTGAAACCCTGTGTTTTTGTACGTCCATGTGGGTGTATTGGTGAATGCTGTTTCCCTGTTCATCGGTATGTCGAACCACACCAAAAAAATTGCATCATGACTAATGAAAGCAAACTAGGGACTTTCCTTCTGTGAATAGCGCTTGTAAGAAAACTTCTCGATATCAGAACTGTGAAACAAACGCGCTAACCAATCAGACATCCATACCGATATTTATTATTTAGAGTATTTTCATAATCTTTTTGAAGAACATGCTGTTATAAATCAATTTTGTAAACCAAAAAAAGGGATGCACAATACCGCATTATGACAAGTGTTCAAATTTTTCATAAGAACATAGAGACAACCTACCTGAGCTCACTGAGGACCAGTGTAAGCAACATCTGAAGTACTCGCTATGGCCAAACACCAGTATCACAGCTGCCATCAACAGGTGTATTTTTACTACCCATCAATGATCTACCTATAACATTTAATTATTAATACCAATACATATCACACATCTTAATAAATAGAACTAGAATTTGCAAAAATCGGACTTACCTTATTTGTCTTGATGAAGTCTGGCGTTCATTTTGTCCATATTTTACCATCAGGTAAAACTCGCTCACAACTTGACCTTCCCTGCACGATTTGCAGAAAATACCTTTCTCAATCGAAAAACAAAAGATGTCTACCGGTTTCAACGCTTGTTCTTCTATTTGCACATACTCCGACAGCGATCCCAATGTAAAAGATGCACAGTTGTTTTTAATGCTGGTTTGAGGAGTCCACGTTTCACATTCACGTTAGCTGAGTTAGCTCTAGCCTCATGCGCAAGTAGTGTCAATGCCGTGATTGGCTGGGTGGCGTGAACGCATCGTATCCAATGATTGGCTGGTTGGACACCGGTCACTCAATGAATTACACAATAAAATCATACAGAAAAAAGTTATATATAGATCTAATATATTCGCAGTGCGTACACTGCGCTACATAGGTTTTCTTGTGCGCTGACAGTGTATTATTGTGCGACCAGTGCGCAATTGCGCATCTTAGAGGGGACGTTGATTATGACTACTACTAATCGCATTATTATTATTGTCTAAAATAAGTTAGATATCAGATCTGATTTATATTGAAACCCTCAAAAATCTGTATCAGAACATCGACATAATCAATATTTTCCATCACTGGCTTTCCCGGCACGTGCTGCATTTTGAGTGCTGGGGGATATTATTATTAGTACCTTGCCTTAATGAATCCCCAGGAAATCAACGTGTGTTTTAATTTGGGTCACCTTGTCGTATTTTTTTAATCCTCGTCAGCTTTTTAGTGAATTGAAAAGAGCCATCAGGCAGTTATTTTGAAACTGAACGCCATCCTGCCCTATGCTCATTGAAGCCGCCCTCTCGTCCTAGTGCACGTAAATCAAGTTCCATAAAACTCACCAAAAACATGGGCCTAATCACCAAATTGAAAAGCGAAATGGCAGAGAGTCATTAAAAGGGGGGAAAGCTCGTCGCCCTTTTGTAATCCTGCGGCACATAAAAAGCAGCAAGGGCAAACGTCTTATAGAGAAGTGCACTCCGGCTAATTAAGTCGTTGAACCCGTTGCCCTCGACAAAAATGTCGGCGCCTCTGTATATCGGGCTTGGGAACATGTAGCCAATGAGATCCCAGCTTGAATTGGAGTAGCGATGAATAGACCAATGGCGACTTCGCACCTTGGCGTTGCGTTGCAGGACATCCGGGAAAATAGTGAGGAAAGGGGCGAATTTGTCGCCGTACGGAGCCGATCTGTGTGTGTGTGAGTTCAGCGATGTAGTAGCGAGACACCCGAGTTTGCTGTTTTATTAAACAGGTAAAAGCTTTATTTTTGTTCCCCGCGCGTGTGTTTGATTGTCATGTAATTGGGGGCAGGCGTCGTCCAGATGCTGACAGGATGAGAGGGATCCAGGCGCCGTTACTGTGGCAACATTGGATGGAGGGAAAGCCTCCTCCTTCACTGGCACTCGCACACAAAACAATGGCACTTCACAAACAATTGCGCCTAATAAAGCTTGTGTTGTGAATGAAAATATAAATGTGGATATATGACACTACCCACGGAGGCGTGTCTGTTATTCTAAACCTTTAATGTGTTTGCCTGAAATAATACAAAGAGGAAGACAAGGATGTATGACATCAATAGGTATTTTCCTTTAAATCTCAACAATTGCTGTCTCCAAGCTAAAATTGCTCACATTACTGTATAAAAATTATACTTGCATTTGCACAAGATGATAGCCAATTCTGATGGATTAAAAAAATGGGATGCACACCAAATTAGGCAATATTTTTCATGCATTAACTTCTGTAATGAATTTGGGGCAGTTTTTTTATTATTATTAATTCTCATGACTATAATCTTCAATCCTGAGTATTTAAAGTGCCGCCTCCGCTAGGCAAAAATCTTTTGAACTGCTTCATTTTTTTTCAAAAATATAATTACTACATCTGGTTTAAACCTTTTCTAATTTGAAATGTTGTTTGGTTTCTACACATGCTCCATTTGCAAGGAATCTTTTTGCACAAATATTTAAAGCAAGTAAATGATTAATAAAATACATGCTGTTAAAATATTTCATTCTACTAATGAGGTCATGAGTTCCTTCTTCACTCCAAGTGTTTTTCAAGCAATAATGAAATTCTAGATGCCTAGTAACTGTCATTTAGTAAATTGTTTAAAAATGTATAATACGGCACCAAATCAGAGCAAGAGCACCAACCTATTATCAGGAGGTGAGTTGTTTTGTTTTGGGGTGGGCGGGCGGGATGGCATATTTCTTCAATAAAAAAAAGTCTAATTCCCTTATGATATAACTGCCATACTGATGCTAATATAGTGTGTGTGCTTTTCTATGTGTGCAGAACCCATGACCCTGACACGAGGTTCCTTCACATACTCCAGCGGCGAGGAATACCACGGGGAATGGCGAGAAGGCAAGAAAGGCGCACATGCGTCGACTGCATGATGACCCGGCACAGCTTTATCATCCTCATCATCATCATCACGGCCATGCTGCACGTGTGTGCATTTTGTGTTGTTTTCTTTCTCCCATGTGCTGAAGCAAGCGCATTGTGACAAGGAGGCCTGAAGGTCGAACTGGGAGAGAGTCAAGTCATGTCATGTGTGCGTACAAGAACTACATCACATCTCTCAGTCAGCATGTATTACGTCTTCCCTTGTTACAAGGGTTTCTATTTAAGTGCCGTCTCTTCTGACCATTCTGTATGTCATTAGTAGCCCCTTTTTGTAGATAGGTCTGGAGAAATTGCTGAATCAGCTTAATCAGCATATATTCACCAGTATCATTCTTACTAGAGAAGCCCCAAAGTCAGAGGTCGAACTCTTTTATTTTTGAGTGGCTGTCACCATTTTTTCTACACAAATTAATTGATCAAGCCTTGTCAAAATGTATTCAAAAAATCAATCATGAAAATAGAATTAATAAAAATATTTTTTGTAGTGGTTCACCTTTGCGAAGTTGAAAACGATGACATAAAAAGGGAAGGATTCCATCTTGGGTCATTAGAGGAGTCTGTGGAAAACAGTAGTCAAGACAAGTTGTGTTTATCATGTGATGTGTCGGAATATCAAATTGAAAGTGGGTACGAGGAGCAAGGCAATCCTTAAGAACATCATTGCTTCACGTTCGAAAGCTGAGACATGAGGAGCATGATCATTCACACTTTGACGTATGGTTAGACACGCCCCCTTTTCCAGATGTTCCCTGCCTGGCAAGTCGCAAACAGATACATTTGCCACTGTTTGAGGCTAACGAGATCTCTTGCCAAACAGCTACGAGTCTTGGGAAGGCGAGTTCGAACTAGAAACCCAAGACATCCATGACATTATGTTCCTTACATGTGTATGTAAATTTTTGACCACCACTGTATTTTCCAACCCATGCCCTAAAGCAGTGTGGTGTGAAAACCTAAAAACTAACGAAGGGATTATTATCCAACATGCACAATATCTTTGTATGGTGATTAAATTTGGGAGTCAGGAGGTGAAAGGTGACAGAGGTCAGAAATTTTGAATGAACATGATCATGGATAAGCCTTTTTAATTCGGATTTGCAGGGTAGCTTTTATGATGACAAGAGAACGAGTGATGCCATTTTGGGGCCTGGGAGATGGAAGTGTCCCCAAATATGGTGATGGTTTAAATTTTGCTGCGTAGGCAGAGATTCGCTCTCTAAAAGTGCTGCTCTCGTGTCCAACATACTTCATTAACATATTAGAGATGTAAAATGGAGTCTGCTGCGCTTTTCAAAGAGAACAGGGAACATCCCATGTCACATAGCTTCTCCAGTACTTATTAAAATGGACACACGCATAATCTCAGTTTGGTATTCCCAAATACTCTGTGAATGTTCATGCATTATTTTCACAAAATGCAGCCATTTTCTGTCCCATTTCATCAACATACTGAGCATGTGTCATTCTCCTCCCATTTTAAGTCATTATTAATATTTAATGTCATGTTTGGCCCATCATCCTTCTGAATAGAATCTTGTGTGCAGTTCCTCTATTTTTCTTAATCCTGTCATTTGTGTATTTTTCGATTACCTGGCAAGAGAATTGAAACGACAATCATTTTTTTTGTCATGCTACCAGATTATAATGCGCAGATTATATTGTAGTGTGAGGGAAAATGTACTGCGCCTGCTCGTCTGAACACGTTTGGGTTACTCGAAGAAGATGTAAAGGTGTAAGCGATGTATATGCACCATCTGCTAGAACCCGGGACTCACGATCACAATCACACCATCTCAGCCCGTATTTTCCCTTTCAAGTTTTTTGTTGTTTAAACACTTTGGGAAAGGTTCGAAATGACTGCCAAGGTGCGAGGTTGGAGAAGGGTGAGCATATGCTCACCATCGTGTCAACAAGCAAAATGTGGCAACTGATTTGGGTGCTAGGGTCTTCTTTGTTTTCACTACACAACATTTAGTGGACAATAACAACGAAAATGTTGAGGCAGCTGCATGACAACCGTGGGGGTTGTATAGGGTACTCATTTAAATATTCTATGACAATAAAACCCAAAACGTTTGGGTGGTAATTGGAGGTATAAACTGAGAGTATTCCTTTTGTTTGACATTGTCATTGTATTAATTTATTTTTTTCATTATAATGTTTAATTGTATTTATTAAAATAGGGTTAAGGTTTTTTTTTAAATTACTCAAAATATTCACTTACCTTATAAATGTTTAGAATTGGTTGCATTAGATGGTTAAAAATATGGGTAAGTGGATTTGTATTAAGTCTAAATGCAAGTGTGAGAT
Organism: Stigmatopora argus; assembly: GCF_051989625.1. Classification (NCBI taxonomy): domain Eukaryota; kingdom Metazoa; phylum Chordata; class Actinopteri; order Syngnathiformes; family Syngnathidae; genus Stigmatopora; species Stigmatopora argus. The sequence continues at coordinate 12,801,629 of NC_135393.1, forward strand.
TTTATGTCGAAAAAAGTAAAATCTTTTCAAGAAAAAAATATTATCAGGGAAAAAAGACCTTGTATTATGATTTGTTTCTCACAATATCAGAAATAACATGTTTTTAGGAGAAAAAAACATATAAAGTAGAAATAGTATTGATTTTTAATGGTATTTGAATGAAAAAAAGTGTGTGTGTGACTGTGTATATATGTGTTGAATAATTCAGTGGGCGATCATGTTACAGGAAGTAGGTCAACAAACATCTACAACAGCAGGAAACCTTTTTAACTACTACGCGTCCGTTTTGCATCTGCAATTAGCCAGCGACACTGACCAAAAGGATCTGAAACGTGGATTACATTCCAACTGGACGGATCAAGTCCAACCACATGACATTATCCGCAGATAATCTGTCACTTTAACCCATGTTCTAGAAAGCAAAATCAAGCACTCTTACTTCCGCCTCAAATTGTAAAGGACACCAAAATTTGTTCTCAGTCACCTAATGCCTCAAAAATAAAAAAAATAACCCAAAGGAAAAAAAAAACCTCTTTCAGATTGTACTACTTTAGTATTCGACATTTGAGATTTCACTGATCTTTTCAATGACGTCATAATTTAGTAGGAGTAAGCAGAGAAGTATTTTATACATTATATCTTTTAGTATTTTTACAAAAAGAAAACCATATGGTTGGCTAGCATTTTATATTTAAAAAAAAAACTGCGATATTTTTAGATCTAAAAATAGCTGTATTACTTATATGATGGCAAAGGGCAATTACACTATTTCAAGAAATAAGGTTTATGTTTTATGATTTTATGCCAGTTCAGATGCCATTTTTCATATACACATATTGTAATTCCCAAAATGGTTATCTCAGAAAAGATCTCGACTTAGTATTTCAAATCTCTGGTCCAAATCACCCGCCGAGATTAAAGAACAAGCTGCACTCTTCTGACAGATGGAGTGTTAATTTACTTGGCCATTAGCAAACTGGCTGTTCGCTATAAAGCTCCCTACAACCCTACCCCCTTTCCGTAACACCCCCCGACGTCCCTTCGCCCACCTTCCCTATCCGCCCCCTAAACGCCACTAAATCATGTTCCTCGCGTAGAGCTCCTACGAGGAACCTGAAGCCACTTATGGGCCTCCTTTGCTAACGAGATGTGCTCGTTGCTCTAGTGCCCCCGCTGGGAATATTCAAATGTGAAAAGAGACTGTGGATCTGGGAATATTCAGATAACGGGTGGGGAAAAAAACCCTCCTGAAAAGGCTTTCTTCTCGCACTCCAAAGCCTTCATCACATGCCACCCAGTTCCGCATTGATCTAAGCACTAAAAAGCAACATATTAAATCCCGGGTATTTCCTTTTATCCTGGTGGAATTTCAAAATGTTCATCAGTCATGGACAGCAAATTCCATGCAATGACCAAACTTCAGATCCTTTCAGTTTCATTTTTCTAGCATACCGAAAAGTCAGTCATAGTACACTCCACTAAATTATTGAATATTTTCAATGAGTATTCAAAGTCAATGATCAAGATTCACACAGATACACAACTATTGAAAATAAAATAAAATGTTAGTTTGTTTCTGCATAGTAGAAACCGCTAACGTATTCAAAGGCAAAGCACAGCAAAGGAAAATGACCCAATGGAAAACAGTAGTCAGATTAATTGAAAGTATAATGCTACAATACAGAATACAAAATCAAAAGTGGGTCATTGGAGGAATCAAAATTTACAGTAAAAGTCAAAAGCCCCTCTAACTGCTGCGAGGAAACAATACACGAGAACGCAAGAATACCATTTGTCAAAAATCGACATTACTGACCTGGACAAGAGGAATAACTATCATGTTCTGGTTTGCTAAGGGAGCAACTGACACAATAATCGAATGCACGTCTAGCATATCTGGCCAAAAATGTCTCGACCAGCCATACTGAAACAGAACAAAGTTGACCATTTAGATTCAAAGCAGTCATATCGTCCCTTGAAAACTACCTCACTCAAATAAGGTCTCAGAAACAGTTATCTCTGATGGGTGGCCGACATTAGATTGCCATTAAAGCTTAATGCACAGTGCAGAAGATTCTTTAAAGTTACAGTAGAGTGTCATGAATGTTGACTTTTGCGTATTTGCCCGTACTTTCACTCAGCCGAGAAAAGCTCAAGTTATCCTAGCTGAAGCATAAACAGGGAAGATGTGACAAAGTGGTTTTGTCAGTGGCACACCATGGGGACGTCATCCAGGACAGCTCAGAGACTGTCATGACAGGAGGTGTCACTCCGACATGATTCTAAAGCTCAAAATCTGACAGACAAATAAAAACAAAATAAAAAAACCATTCATCTCCGACAAGAGAATGTTGCCATGTTTATTATGTTTATGAAACACGTGTCTAAAAATAATCTCCTGTGCTGCCAGTTAAGAAAACACTGTCTTGATCTTACTCATCACATTCACTTTCATTTTTCAATTTCTGTTTTCATATTTCCTATAGATTAACTTTTTTCCTTGCGTTGTTTTAATCTCTGTGATGCTTCGAGGACACTTGATGTGGCATAAACTTGAATAGAACCGATCACTGGTGTCAAAAGTACAGCGTGTGGGCTGTTAACAGGCCATCGTGGAGTCCAATCGGGTCAAAGGCAAGACAACGAAGTCAGCAAATGTGATTTGGAGAAGTTTTTCTAGGTTTCCTTTCAACCGTTTTTCCAGTTCTTCAATTTTCAAACATTTAAATTTGAGAGTCATCCCCAACATGACATTCTTCCATGACTAAGCCTTCAAACGTAAACATACATCTCTGTTTCCTTTATAAAATCTTCTGTCATAGGTCTTCGTCACGGCCGTGGTCAGCTGACCTTCAGTGACGGAACCTGTTACACCGGCCAGTTTGAAAACGGACTCTTCAACGGCTGCGGTGTGCTGGTCTTCGCTGACGGCTCCAGGTCTGACCAAGCAAATGTCTCCTGCTGCTCATGTAAAGATGTAGAATTTCTGACAACTGCAGTTAACTGTCAACATGTTCTTTGGCATTGTGAAGGTATGAAGGAGAATTTGTGCAGGGGAAGTTCCAAGGCGTTGGGGTCTTTACACGCTTTGATGGAATGACGTTTGAGGGCGACTTTAGAAGTGGTTGTGTGCAAGGTTCCGGTAAGATTTTTCTCTCCTTGTGTCTGTTCTGTACCAAAGATACTTGGATAGTTGTTGAAAACTCAGTTCATTCTGGCTCCAATAACACAGTTCACCAGCATAGTATCATCTACCACTCCACTTTTGCTTGTCCATTTTGTCGCGTGTATAAAGCTATAAAATGGCTTTTACATTCAACTTGGTAACTTTTGGGTTTTGAAGGTCTATAGGAGGCATAATAGGTCCTTTCAGGCATTAATATTATCGTTATCTCAGCTCACAAAACTGGGTTTAAGGTGTCATAATGAGAGGTTGAAGTCGATTTCTCCGGAAAGCCTGAAGAGCACGTTTTGTTCGATGGATTTTAGGTGTGTTTTTTAGGAGTGGCCAAATGTCCCAAATGTTGTCATGTGTTAAACATTAACACAATGTTTGGCTAACATTTAACAGAAACACTACACTGCCGACTCAAGTCCAAGCCATCACACATGTCCTTAAGCTATCTGTACAAATCTATATTTTTTATAGACGATGTTTTCCTTTTGAACTTGATGTGATCCAGTTCACGAATCAAGATGAACATCTAATAGTTTCATTAAATCATTCACTGCTAGTGACAAGCAATGGACATCAAATCAATTTTAAGTGAACGGTCATATTTCTGTTCCAACACTGTGCAGCTTTGGTAATGGCAGCGGTTTGAAAGTGCTTTTTAAAATGTGCGTATATGACGCAGGGCTGTTGACATTTGCGGATGGCGGCGGTGGCTGCCATGAAGGTTTCTTTGAGAGCAGCCAGCTGATGCGGCGGGAGAGCAGCCAGGCCGCGGTCCAGAGGGCCCAGGCGGCCGCCGCCAAGGCCCGAGCCCTGGCCATGTGACCCGGACCACGGCGTTGCAACCCCCTCATCTGTTTCAACTCAGACTGCCTTGTAATGTAACTTCTTATGTTGCTTTTCTCTATCTGTGTGAGTTCTGTCAAAAGTCACTGATTCTGCATTGGCCAGACACCGACATATTGGTGCTACGCTAGTCACGCTCAACGGCCCTGAAACAAGTCAACAACTGAGAAGTTTATTCAGCTGTTGTTTTTTTTCAGTGTCTACATCTCCAAACCCAAATATTTATGCATTTGCCGTTTTAACTGTTCGACTGTGATTTAGTTACCATGGCTACAACACTACTATGCTGCAATAGTTCCTCAAAGCTGGTGTCAATTTTCCCAATATAATTTAGTAGATATGATATACCTACAAAAAGTCTCAGGAAGCAACGTCTGAGCAGCCATTTTAGGGTCTATGGCCTAGACTTGAAACTTTAAAGTCATCACAACGGCATGGTGGAATTTCCACGTCTTAACTGTAGTAAACACATTTGGATTCAGACCTAGAAATGCGTACACACTTCTTCTGTCGACCTCAAAACGGCCTAGGCAGACCTCTCATTGGTGCTCCTGAAGCAGGAAGTCCAAGGGTGTCTTCTTGCCTCTATGTTCTGCCTCGTTGGATCACTCAGTGTCCTTTCAACGTCTGGTTTGGTCTGATCTCAGACCGGCAACCATCAGTAACCGCCTCCTCCCTCAGTGCCAATCACTCAGTGCCACCCGGCCTCTGCTGATCCAGAATCAGTGACTCACATATTCAGCTTTTCTAAAAGTGCCCCCTCAAAATATGACAATTTGAAGTTACTGCTTAAGATTGAATAAGGTTACTGTAGATTAGATCCATGTACAGCTTTTACGTGCGGTTGTTTGGTCACTTTCTTTTTTTTGTTTTGTGTAGTCAAAACTCTCAAGTAAAAAAAAGAATGTTTACATTCTGAATACGTATAGCTTACAATGAGGAAACGGTGATTTGATACAGGAAAAAGTTCAGTTTTGAGTTTGGTCAAAGAGCTAGTTAAAATTCATACAATAAATAAATACGATTACAAATGTATCAAATGTTATTGAAAACTAAATTTTAAAAATCCATTTCTATTGGCTTTTCCCAAAAGATTCTGCATGATAGATTTTCCATTTGGAATAGAACCCAAGCCTCGTTAATAATAAATAATAAATACAAACATGAATTTAATTTAGAGATGATCCAATAACATTCTAAAGTAGATTTATATGTTTTTCCATTTGAATTTTGTAGTATTTGAGTTATAAATAGACATCCAATTAATTTAAACTGGGAGGACTGCCTGCGAATGCTTGTCTTTCGGTGGGATTGACAAGGCTTCGACGTCCAATCAATTTTGACTGGGAGCGTGTCCACCACGTTTAACGTCATCACTGGCAGCCAATGAGTTAAACGAGTGCCCCATAAGGGACTAACGTTATAATTAAGTCCATTTTTAGCTTTAGCGTCCACAATTCTTCTCTTATTGTTTGCGTCGTGGCGCTGAGGGGCGTGTGATGCCTGAGAATGAAGTCGACGTGCCTGCTGGGAATTGTCTATAGTATGTGTGTATGTGCATATAGGGTGAAGCATCAAAAGGAGTCTATTGTCAGTTATGTGAATATCTGAGCGCATGTTTAATTTGGGATTCGTGCACGTGCTGGCAAGGAATCACTCTTTTTATTGACTCTGGGATCAGGGTCCTTAAAGACTGTTAGTTTTAAGTGAAGTGTAAGTCGCCGTACTTGTGTGTGTATTTTAGTCAAAAAGTGTTTGTGCCTCACACAACTGGAACACAAAAGCCCTTTAAACACAACTTAAGCCACTTCACAGCATCCATAAGGATGAGACATTCTGGATGTTCTTGTCACACTTGCTTTGAGCGTTGAGAAACTATGGCCCATTTCTTGGGGTAACGGGGAGGGTGTCCTTTTTGTTTTTGTTGTAAATAACAAAAGATGAATGAGTGTTGGGCTCATGCCAAGTGGGAGATTTGCTCAAATTAGCATACAGAGACTTGAGCAGGAGTGGAGGATCTGAACATGTCCGCATTTCTGTTTCTTTTTTGAAAAGTAGCTTGATTCGAGTGAAAATTTACCCTTGGTTTGAAAAATGGTGCGAGAATTGGTTTCAATAAGTACCGTGAAATTTGCCGAGTCTACAAAAATTTAAGAATCTGTGCCTGAAAAGACACGAGAAGTCTTCCATTTTGGCTCTAAGAGAGATTTCTCCATTAACTTCAAAGTTAATTATACGGATGTCTTTTGGTCAAATTTTCCACCTGTCATTCATTCATCTTCCTAGTCGTTTATCCATACAAGGGTCACGAGGGTGCTGGAGACTATCCCAGTTAACTATGGGTAGTAACTAGGGGACACTGAATTGGTTTCCAGCCAATTTCAGGGTACAAGAAGACAAACAACCATTCATTCGCAGGGACAATTTGGAGTGTTCAGTACGCCTATAATGCACATTTTTGGCATGCAATTGGAAACCAGAGTACACAAAAACTCTACACAGGGACAAGGAGAATATACGTATTCTCTTCGAGATGGAATTTGAAGGAAATGCTGCCGTTCCTGTTGCAAGTTGCCATTTCCAAATTTCCATCAAATTGTGTAAACTTTCACTGAGTTGCCATTTGTTCACAATGACACTAAATTTTAATAATAAAGTCTAGGATGTAGTCCGCCTTTCCCCCAAACTCAGCTACTCCGGCACCCCGCAACCCAGACAAGGATAGGAAAGGGATGAAAATGAATTAAGAAATGAAAAATAATTATTAGTCAGTCCAAAATGTTTCTCAAATGCTCAACTGTTGATTTTAGCTGATTATATTTCACTGCGTCAGTATTGTACAAGACGATCTGTAGTTGTATTTTATGTACATTTCGAATTGATGTAGACAAAAAAATAATAATAAGTGAGTTTGAGAAATGTTGGACAACCTTGAAAGTCCACCGTGTGCCTGAAAAAAAAGTGACTGTGCTTAGGGTCCTTTTATCACTGCCGCACTCTTTAAATTCCTACAGCGTTATTTCACTTTCACAAAATGAGACTTCATTTATTAGTCTGAAGGTCTTCTGAACGCTAAATGTAAACACGCATAATAAAGGATGTTTTTGTTGTAAGAAAAAAAAGGCAAGAAAGATGCTGAAGTGGGATGTTCAAAAAAAGAAAAGGGAAAAAGGAAATGGGCGAATTGCCTTAAAAAAACATGAAAAGACTTCTTTGGGGCAAAAGTCAAAAGTCATTGAAATCAAATATTAACTTTTGTCAAGGTTTTACTCAGAGGAATTTGTGTGAGTGAGTGTTTGAGTTCAGATTAAAGTTGCTTTACTGTATATCAAAGTTGGACTATGTTAAATGACATCACTGCAGGAACTTATTGCACTTTTAATCACTTTTTGTGTCCATTCTAATGAATTGATTTCACTGTCACTTTGTTGTGTGGAATTGAAATGCAAAAGAAACTAATGAAACATTTGTATGTACTCTTGTCATTATTTCATATCTTAAAAATGAATCTAACAAATCCTGGTAGCATTTTTTCTTTAGTTTTTGTTTAAAAAAATCAATATATAGAGCTAGCAACGACATGGCTAACAAACCTTTAGAAATTGTGTTTTTTCTTATAGAAATTAAATATATCAGAGAACATTTTCTATTGTTGGGATTAGTAAAATTCATTCATTTTCCGAACCGCTTATCCTCACAAGGGTCGCTGGGGGTGCTAATCCTATCCACCAATTCGGGGTGTCCCCTGTCTGGTGTCCATAGTTGGCTGGGATAGGCTCCAGCACCCCCCGCGACTAGGATAAGTGGTGAATGAATGTTTTTTGCTTAAAAAAAAAGATGTTTAAGGTCAACTGAAAAAAAGTAATAATGACAAACTATGTAAAAATTGTAATCTTATTAGAATCTATATGTGTATATGTATGTATATATACATATACGTATACATATACATATATACATATATATATACATATATATATACATATACATACATATACATATATATACATATATATACATATACATATATATATACATATACATATACATACATATACATATATATATACATATACATATACATACATATACATATATATACATATACATATATATACATTTACATATATATACATTTACATATATATACATTTACATATATATACATATATATACACATATATACATATATATACACATATATATATATACATTTACATATATACATATATATATATATTTCAGCAACACGCTTATCTATTTCTTTATTAACTTATTTGTTTATTGCCTATTTATTTATGTCTAAAATGTCTTTTCCTGTGTCTGTATTCTCACCCTCTTGCTACTGTGACAATGAAATTTCCCAAATACGGGATGAATAAAGTTATCTAATCTAATCGAAATAGGCATAAAAACAAAGTATTCTATTCTTTTGTGTCACTGGGAGACATCAAAGACACTCAGAGGCACACACACACGTCCATGGATAGCATATGGAGGATTTTGAAGTGGGATCACACTCCCTGACAGGTAGAGCAATTTTTTCCCACCTTTTTCGGCTGTCACGGAGTGTTTTCCCTCCCCCAATTTCCCCCTTCCTCCACCCTCAGCCAGTGTCACTTAAATGGCTTTAAGGTGTGTTTGGGTTGGACTTTCACCTCCTTCCCTCACGTTTCCCCGGCAACCGCCCAGAGTTGCCTTTAATTTGTATCATCTCCATCCCGAGTGTGGCTCTTTAGCTTCGTTGCCGTGGCAGAGCCTGTTGCCATGGCGAACTGTTTAAATATCCACTGCAGATCACTTTGTTTCATATTATTCCTCCAACTGATGCGTGTGTTTGTGTGCACTATATTTGTTTGTCTCAGTGTGGGTTTCTACTTTTGTTTGAGTGTGTATTTGTGTGTTTGCCATGTCCTTGTTTGTGTATTAGTGTTACTCACTCGCTGTGTGTGTGTGTGTGGTCCTGTGTGTCTCTGAACAGTATATTTATATTTCACTGTGTGCATATTTATGTGTCTTTTAGTTTGCTTTGTATTTGCGTCAGTGCGTGTGTTTGTGTGTCAAGAAAAGAGGCGCTCGCCTTGTGCCGAATGTCTTTTTTCTTCTTTTTAAATGTTCGTTTTGTTAATCCATCTCCACAGGGAGGGTTTGCCTATTTTTGCTTCTTGTGTAAAATCAAGGGAGGCGTGGAAAAAGCATTTGGTGTGTCGCCTTATCAGCCCTGATTCCCAAATGATTGTTTTCCCTGTTTAGAGAGGACATGCTCTCGCGCATGCTGATAAGACGCAATAAAAAGGAATCTTGTGGCCAATAATCACACACGCAAATTATGTACTGTGCATAATTGAGAAAGACATGAGACAAAATGTGCTCACTATGTTTGCCGTAATGTAAACACGAGGCTATTTCTGTCTTTGGGATGACCTAATATGTCATCTCCGATAAATAGTATCCAATAACTAGTCTTATCATTTTTCAAAAAAGAAGCATCTTTTAAACCTGCAAGTAAGTGACTATTTTTTGGTAGTAACGCTCCCCTACTTACGAACGAGTTAGGTTCCGAGCGATTGTTCACAAGTTGAATTTGTTTGTAAGTTGATTCAGTGCTATATTTTGTATTATAATTTATGTTTAAGGCCTATATAATTATATTGAAGGTTTATATAAGTGCATTTGTATGTTTAAGGCTTGTATAAGTAACACGCATTGGTTTGTACTGAAAAAAACATTTATTAAAATGGAGAGAATATGTACAGTACTGTAGAGAGAGAGAGAGAGAGAGAGAGAGAGAGAGAGAGAGAGAGAGAGAGAGTGAGAGAGAGAGAGATTTATGAATTAGAAACTGGCCGAAAGAAGCGATCTAACGACGATTGCACAGTTTTCTTCTTTTTTTCCATCATAAATGATGCGGTAGCACTGTATGGCATCATTCAATTGATTTGCAAACTTTGTGCAACGTTCAATATTTGGGTCCTGCTGCTCGATCTTTCTGTTTATAAATGGTACTGACGGTCGAACGATTCAAGTTGTATATGTGCAACGCTCACCACTCTCACGCGCATCAAGCTTCGTTATTATTGCCACTCGTTTCAAATGAAATGGCTTTCCTCTTCCTTGCAACTCCCTCAATAGAAGCCTTTCGCTTTTTACCAACCATATTCAATAATGGATGCACGAGATATTTAATGATACAAATGAAAAAGGTTCTTTGCGCACTGGAGATACGTTCACGCACTTCCGCATTGCAACGAATTGGACAGAAGAAGGTAGATGCTGGGTGAGCTGAGCTCTCACAGCGCCAGGCGTCGGTATTAGCGGCGGAGAGAAGCACTACTCGGAAAAAAATACAAAATCGAACTTACGAACATTTTTCGACATAAACGCAATTTGCAGACATGTTCGTATGTACTGTTGTTCGTAAGTCGTATGTTCGTAAGTAGGGGAGCGTCTGTAATAATGTTTTTTTGGTATTTCTTTTTAACTCCAAACAGACCTGAAATATACTTTTTGGGTCATGTAGGCTACAATGTTAACATTTGATATACAATTCTTAATAATTACATATTTTTATTCTGACTTTTTGACATTTTGTCTGATTAGAAAGGTATCTATTGTATATATTTAGAGATTTTTTTTAAATTGTGTCACAGAAAACAGTTGTGTCGAAGCCAACTTTTTTCCACTAGTTTAGAAAAATGTCCCTAAGCCAAGCAAAAAAATGACAGTCAAGGATGGCCAAAGAGAAATACATTCCTCCGATAAAACGCCATTAATTCTAGCATGTCGTATATGGCTTAGACAGGGTTTCTTTCAAAATACTTTAGTTGTTGTATATACATTGCAAGATAATGAAGCATAAAATGTACATTCCTTTTCTGACAAGTAAGCCATTTACCTTTCTTTATGTAAACACTTAGTGTGCATCAATAATACGGAATACCACAAAGATACAATAAAGCCAGTCAAAATCTCCTCACTGTTTGGCACCACTCAAAGATAAAAAGACTCGCACAAACACATACACACTTACCTAAAGAACTGCGTGTGGTTTTTGTGTGTGTCTAATTGCTTTGTGTGCCCCACTGTGCACAGTGGGACGCTGGAGAGTTTGTGCTTGTCAACAATACGCTCATTATGGCCAAACAGTTCAATTGTGGTTATATCAGACCATAGAACATCTCTCCAAAATGAAGGTATTTGCTTTTCTTTCCTTTTTTTCCCCCCTCGTGCATTTGCAAACTGTAACCTGCTTCTATTGGAATGACGGCATCTTCTTAGCTTCGAGGACTTTTTAGACCATTTCAGTGGGGTGCTTTTCCCGCTGTGTATAATGACACATTGGTGCCAATTTCAGCAAGCATCTTCATAGGTCTTTTACCTTCGCTGTCGGATCAATACTTATCTTGACAGTTCTGAGATGGAGGGATCAATACGGCCTTCCTGTGTCGAGTTTGCATGTACTTCCCGTGTTCTCCCGGTACTCCGCTTTCCTCCCACATCCCAAAAACATGCATGGTAAACTGATTAATCCCTCAAAATTGTCCAAAATTATGAGTGCCTAACCAGCCTAACCTCCATGTTTGGGGGTTTTGGGACAGAAACCGGAGTACCTGGACAAATCCCACGCAAGCCCGGGCAGAACATGCAAACCCCACACAGTGAAGACCAACCTGGGATCGAACCTTCGACCTCAGAACTGTGAGGCCGATGCGCTAACCACCCTCCCAACGAACCGCCCATCTACACATACGTGTATACGTACATATACGAATCATATACATACACACATATATACCTGAAAATATCTTACATGTTCAATTTGCACTTGAAAAGATGTCACTTCTCCCCGCGGGCTCTTTTAATTTGATGCTTTTATTTTAATCTACATGTCTCACACACACACACACACACACACACACACACACACACACACACACACACACACTTTCTCCCAGCATGAAAATGGAGGTGCATGTGTAAATACTGCAGAGGAGAATGGGATGGGAGTTGGGGGTGGTATTTTCCTAGTTGGGGGGTTGCACACCAAGCCTTATTTGCATATCCAACATTTGGTAGGGAAAAAAAATCTCACTTTGATGCTCTCTTCTTCAAGGTTGTAAATGGCTCCAGCCTCAGATAACGTCATCACTCATTTAAAATGGATATATTCCCTTTTTTTTTTTTAAATGCTCATGGTATCTTTTTTAAAATGGTCAATCATAAAATTGAAGTCATTTCCTTTGTCATTAATATTTGTGAAAAGATACGGAAAATCCTGATTAGTAAGCTATTCTTTGCTTTTTAATGTTACAGTAAATTAAAGAGACTACACCCTAAATTGCTCCCAGTGGGCATGGCAACAACACTGCCTACTGCTGTGAGAATGGGGGAATGTGCGACTATAAAGCCTATTCGTGAGCAGTATGATAGTCAGACATTTTTTATTTACCCACGTTAGCTCCAACTCAGATCGACGTCGACATTATCGTCTCTCCCGAGTGTCTTTGTTGACTAATTACGTGTACAAAATGTGCTTTTTAAGAAACCTTAACTATGCAACAGTAAGCAGCTCAGATAATGTGTTTGCTGGCTGGCTTGATCTAAAACCAATTTGTTCAGCTCCGGTTTGTGTGGCCGGCGAAAGCAAATCAGCGACATGATCTTTCTTCGTAAAATACGCCCCAATGGCAGATTTACTTTAAAAAATATAAACAAATATACGGTCATAATAGCCCTTGAAAGCATAACTATGTAGCCCGAAAGAAACGTTTGACACACGCAGAAATGCTCTGACACTAAAGAGTGCTTTTCCACCTTTAAAGTCTCACTTCACAGATTTTTACACTCCAATTGAATAATAGCATCTTGTCAAAGAATAGCGATTGAAACTAAATTTTATCAATTAAAGATAATGTTAAAGTGGTGGATAATGTCTTAACGTTCAGGATTTCAGTTGGAATTTTGCCATTTTACCCAAAATTGGAGAGTAACATAAGATTGAAAATGCATAAAGTTAACAGACCCGTGGCCATTCAGAGCCATCCGTTGGAGGTGAAGTCTCGTCGGAGTTTTTGCGTCTGTTCCTGGTCCAGCGGTCTGAGAGGCGAACGGCAGACGCCACCGTGAAAGCCGAACCACTCCATGGCCTGCTTGAGGGCGGGCACACCCAGCCCCCTAGTTACCTAGGACACATTTGACACTAGATCAGAAGTCTCACTTAATCAAATAACAAGCTACTTCACTACAACTATTTTCTAAAGTAATGAAAAATAATACCTGAGCCAAAAGGATCCCGTTAAAACATGACACCTATCACATTACAATCTAAAAGTTTTCATGTTAAAACATTGAAAAGTTCACCTTAAAACAGGGGTGTCAGACTCGGGTTGGTTCGCGGGCCGCGTTAACGTCAACTCGATTTCATGTGGGACGGACCATTTTAGATAAACTTAGATAGACTTTTTATAAATGGATTAAAAGAACTGGATTAAAAGTCCTGAATATTCAGTTTTTATAGATCTAAAACAATGTTTATTTTAGCTTTTTTTTATATTTTTCGATTTTACAAAATGATTTTTTCCCGGGCCACACAAAATGATGCGGCGGGCCAGATTTAGCCCCCGGGCCACCACTTTGACACGTGCCTTAAAAGATAAATTAATGACGAACATCTCAATTTTAAACGACACATTTATCCCATTATGCGGATATTATATATGACTGGTGTCCCCATCATTCTCTGCCAAACAAAACACATCGATGGAGCAATGATTTTTGTGACATGATGGTGTAAAAATAGTGCATCCTCACAGCGGCATTGGGTTCAATGAGTCGTTGCTGCAGCTCCCGGGCTTGGTCCCAGCGACCCGACGCGCACAAGCGCTCCAAATCACACAGCGGCTCACCCAGGATGTTAGCTAGCGCGCAGACTCCGCCCACCGCGCCTGAAACATGATCGATGAGAAGTACACACTTGAACTTGGGGCATCCTTACAGCGTTCTCAACTTTCACGGCTGGAGACTGAGACGCACATTTTCAGGACATTCTCACGCTCAACGACACACCATACTTCTCGTATTGATCATATTAACTCGACAGTTCCTTGTGCCCTGTGATTGGCTGCCAACCACCTACTGCCCAAAGTTGGCTGGGTAGGCTCCAGCACCCCTGAGACCTTCGTGAGCATAACCTATACAGCGTATAGGTTTCTTTTATTCAGTTTGTGTATAGTATACACAAGATGAATAAAAGAAACATATGCAAATTCAAAATTTTGAAGCACAAAACATCGCCCTAGGATTATAATATATATTTAAAATCCCTATTAAGGAACCATTGTACATACATACACAAAACACACACATACACACACACTGTCTCACACTCTAAATGATTTTTATAAATTGAGAACCCTGTCCTTAGCTAGGTGAGAAAAAAAATTGGCAAGTAAAAGGTGGCAGCATAAAAAAATAAGCAATAGACAGCAAGCTATTGTTAATTTGTTAGATATATTTTTACCATTGTGTTAAACCTGGAGGCACACTTAATTATGCTGGAATAACCATTATAACACCTCGCTTATCAAAAAGGTCCCAACTTGTAAATTGTGTCAAGTAAGACCTCACACAATTCCTGAGTTAAAAGTTGACACCTGTTTGAACTATTTGATAAGAGCAATTGAAGTTGGGGCCAAATAGTCTTGAGGCGGAAGATGGAATTTCCACCAACTTGGTTGTAAAAGAGGTTAACAGATCAAAACATCAAACTTTTGGGGCAACTAAAGAATTGTGCGATGCGGACGTTGGAATTCTAGTCGACAAAAGTAGTTTGCAATTCTAACAAGGCTACCTACGTGTTAGTAATTAGCATTTAGTGACTTACCGACGCAGTAGGCGGCCATGAGAAATCCGGCAGAGCCTGCCAGAATTTGGAAATCGTGAGCTTTGGTTTTGTGGACCATCAGTGCTATCCTGGTGATCTGCATGGAAATGAATCAATTAGAAATTAAGGCCTAAATGACTATTTTACAACCCAAAACAAGTTCATCTATTGACATAGGTTTTATTAATGTATATTTCATTTAGGTTATTAATTCCGATTTATAAGGAGGAATATTGAGGCAACAAAATGGCTGCTTGCAAACAAAAAGTAATTAAAACAATTTCTTTGGCGATACAATACAATATGAATTATTTGGAATATGATATAATTGCCAATTTTACAAAGTCTGTCACGATTCAGGGCCCTTCGATTGATTTAATCTAATAATATATACACCTTTAACTTCAATTAAATATGAAGATAACTTGTTTGTTTGTATCGATTTTGTCAGAAGAGGGCGTCACAAGATAAACAAGCATAATGGACGTCTTTCATTGGACATGTGGGATCACATGACAAAATTCCCAAGAGGTGCGAAACAACATTAAAGGTAGTTCTTGAATAATTCATAGCCTGCCTGTGTTTCTTTTAATTGTCTTTTCTCGAATAGAAAGGGGACCATCAAACGACTCCGCAGGAAATAAGCTCCACCTTCCGAGCATGTATTTTTAGCCGGCGACTGTCAATCAGGCACCACGAGAATGGTTGCCATGTTCATTTCTCAACGACGGCGACTCCCCCACCGCCGTTTTCTTCTCGTTAGGATGTTAAAATACAGAAAGTTATTTGCGTGGCAGGATTTGTCATTGGACTTTTTGAGAGTGGAAGAAATCCTTCCCTAACCTGTCTTGCGACCTCCCACCTTTTGCGGCGCCCGTTTTCCGCCTACGAGCGAGACGGCAGTGACGGCGGCGTGGGCGAAGTGGCGCGGGGTCAGCGCCGCCGACATCCTCCCAAATCGCAAATCCGTTCCCACTTCCCACACAGCCAGTGTGTGTGTCTCCCCCCTCCCCGCAGCCTCAAAAGCAACACGGCGCATTGGCTGACCTCCCGCCTGCCGAAGGGCTCGCTGCTCTTTTTACTTTCTTCTTTTTTTTCTCCTCATTTTTAACTTTTTACTTGTGATTTGTAAAACTTCTCCTGGCAAAATGACATAATTCATAAGATTGTGTACTGCACAATACGTGGCTACACTGCAGGTTGGCTACTTTTTTCGTACTATTTTAATGTTTTATTCTTTTGAATAGTTCCGGTTGTCATGTTTCCCTTTAAAGTTAAAATACATTGACTTTGCTGCTTTCTTTATATATTAATTTAGTCGTTTTCTGTTTAAATGTCAATTGCATATAATTTGTAGGTTCATTAATTGTTATTCTATCACTCCTACTCTATTTTCTCACATCATCTCTCACCCTCAATCATTCGTATACTTCTTCCCACTCCCCCGTTGCTTCTCTTCAATTGTCGCTGATTCTTTAACACTCTCTGAAGCTTGTCTATACTGTTTTGAAGTTCAAAAGAAGCACTCCTTACATCTCCGCCGCTGTCTTTGAGTCCTGCGATGTTTGGATGTTGCGACAGGCGCACAACGGCGTCTACGGGGAGCTCCAAGCCCGTGTTGGCTGGGACGCTGTACAGAATCACTGGAACTTCGCTGTTGTCCGCCACCTGCCAAGTTAAATATATTTTAATACTCTTGTTAATTTACTGCCATTATCAGGCAAAATTAAGTGACACGACTATGTGTTGTGGTTTTACTGTTAACCTTTGTAAAGTGCTGGACAAGGGCGATGGTGTCCATTTTTCCTTTGTAGAAGCACGGCGTCACCACTAAGACGGCGTCGGCACCCGCTGCCGCCATTTTGGATGTCAGCTCCAACGTTGCTCTAGTGGCTGAAAAACAAAACAAAACTTAAGTACTGACATTCCCCACTTAAGAACTCCAATTTCATTTATTCCCACTGATAGTGTACTCATTTGTGGTTTTTCATCCTCAGGGGTCTTCACTGTGAATTTAGAGTTTGGCGATAATTTTACTGACCTATATCTGACAGCAGAGGGCAGCAATGAACCATTTTAAATGTAATATCAGGCACTGTGTGTAAGTCAACTTGTTTTTGTCCAGAAGTCTATGCAGGTGGTGGTCAAGTCAAATACTAATAAATCCAATTTACAAAACCACTTCTTGAACCAATTAATTTTGTAAGTAGAGTTTTTTGAGAAAATTGTAATTGAATAGAATAGAATATGATGATTGTATTTGGTTACATGGCACATCTACCAAAAACATGAAATGACGTACATTCGCAACCAGACCCTGCGATGAGCAGCTTGTTGGCGGGCATTGAGCGTCGGACTCTCTTCACCACCTCCACGCGCTCCTCCTCGGTCAAGTAAGGGTACTCGCCATTGGAGCCCTGAACCACCAGACCTGTACAAACATAACCCACACCACAGAACTTACATTGCTGACTGACAGCTCCTTAAAGTTTGACAATTAGCAAAGAAATCACAATTAAAAGGGGATTAAAACTGAAAAATTATTGTTTGGCTATATTGCTGTGAGGGATGAAGATTTTGAACAGTAGTAAATACATTATTTGTAACTAAATTTGAAAAAAACATTTTTTGTTTTAATAAGGTGGAATAAATTATGAGAAAAATTATAAGGGTAGGTTATAGTAATGTGGTATAAGAAATCTTTAATTAAAAAAAACTAAAATGATGCAAATAAAAATAGGCATGGACTTTTGTATTATGAAAAAGTGTAACATGAAAAGTAACACGCAAACCTAAAGTTATGTTTGTTTATTGATTTATTGATTTTTAAGAAAAGTATTTAGGAGGTATGGAAGTCCAAAGAATATTTTTAAATTAGCTAAATGGTTTGAATGTACACCAACTTTTCTTTAAGATGTTAGTGATGCGTTTAATGGTGACATCACGATAACCATAAAGTTTTTTATGTCTTAATTTAGGAAATCTAGTCTTTGTCGTCTAACCTTTGAATGGAATCTGGGCATACTTTTGCAGGTTGTGCTCCAACTTGTCATAATCGACGTCTTCTCGCTCCGTGAAGGGGGTTGCGATGGGAGGGTACACGCCGCTCAGGTCGAGCCGGACCCCGGCCGAGCTCAAGCCGCGAGCACCGCTCTGCACGGTGCTTCCGCGACCGAGGAGGCCAGCTTTCATCAGCCAGCGAGGCGAGATACTTCGGGCGCCGGAACACAACATGACGCCGGCCCAATGCTAACTTCTACTACTCACGTCTGCTGCTACTGCTACTACCGTAGTACTTGTTTCTCGTGTAGACTTCTGCTTATTCATGTATTTGACTTTTTGTCAGTTAATGTCTGACCCGCCTCGTTAAATATTGACGAATGTTCGTGCTTTCGGGGTCGTTCGGTGACTTGAATTTTGTTCACTTTCCCCCGTTCTTGTTTGAAACGTTATATGAAAGAGCATAACACACCTTTATGGTACGTTAGTGCCCCCCAGCGGCCGAATGAACTACACAGCCACCTGTCACAGTGAAGACCAACCTGGGATCGAACCTTCGACCTCAAAACTGTGAAACCCTCAAACATTTGTTTCAAACAAAAAAAGGAAATAAAATAAAAAATGAGAAACAAGACATACATATAACAATGGTTTTAACCCACTAGCTTTCACTGACCACTTGCAACACTGAACTTTACTGTTAAACTATTGGCTGCCATTTACAGTGAAAGACGTGCAATCTGTATACATAAAAAAACACTATCTGAAAAATATCCCATTTCATTTTTCGTGTGCATTTAAAAATCATATAAACAAGCTGAGATGCTTGCTTGCTGCAGTGTTTCTGACTTGATATTCTATAATTAGCAGTGACGTCACTGTGGGTGCGCCAGTCCAGTGCAGCATCCAGTCAGCACTCATCATCACATGGACCAAAAAGCATCGGAAACCAGAGGAAACAGCGACACCGGAGGAATTCTCCCCAATCTGACGAGGGAGTAAGTCCCACCCCGACATGCAGGCGAGACTCCCCCTCCTCCTGGTGCTCCTCTTCCCCGGCTCGGGACTCGCTCTGCTCGGCTTCCGCCCGGAGGAGACCGGCCCACAGCTGTCCGTCCAGGACGGGGTGCTGAAAGCCACCGAAGGGACGCGCTTTACTCTGCGGGTGTACTACTCCACCCCTCCGCTGTACAGGTTCAACCGCACGCGGGCCACCAGCGCGGCGCCCTGGATCGCTTTCATCGAGGAGCCCGGCCCCGAGGCGCGTCCCCGCCACGGGCCGGACCCCCGCAACTTGTGCGCGGACAAAAGCGCGCGCACGTCCGACATCGAGGTGCTGGGCTCCTTCAAATCGGCCTCCAGTCGGAATTCGGTTCTGGTGGAGTTGCTAGCCAAGCAGCTGCGAAGAGGGGACACCATCAAATTCTACTCGGTGTGCATGTTAAATGATTCTTCTGGAGTGGAGTGAGTGCTTGCATACAGTGGTGGTCCAAAAGTACCCACACAGTGTTAAAAGTTAACATTAAATGCCTTGGATGGATGGAGGGAGATGTCAAACTCATTTGGAATGGGAGTTGACAGTCTGACTTGCCAAAGTGGATTAAATGAAATGAAACATGATTAGCATGTCATTGTTGATAAGCAACTGAGAACATGATGAATACAGTGGCACCTCTACTTACAAATGTTTCAGGTTATGGAAGGCTTTGCTATGTAAGTTATTGTTCCAAGTTACAAAACATAAAAGGTACAGTATATGAATATAATACAGAAATGCTGTAAAGTTTACCATGTAGCACTCAAGATTTTGGAATGAATTATTCTAATTCAATGTAAAATATGCCTCTACTTACAAAATATCCAAGTTCCGAAAAAAAATTGTAAGTAGAAGTACCACTGTATTTAAACTTGCAAGAGTAAAACGGAAGCGTAAAATGAAAACCCTAATCCTCCCAGTCAAAATGGGTTGGGTGTCTAACATCAATGGCAAAAAAATGTGTTGAGATGGTATATATTTTCCCCCCCCCAGGTGTGCGCCTTTGACGGGTCCAAATGGGAACACTACCGGACTCGAGACTTCTGGCTGGCGGTGGCCGAGCGTGCCGATGAAGCTCCCGAGCTGTGGCTGCAGGTTCTGGTGTCGGTGCTGCTGCTGGCCTTGTCAGCGCTCTTCAGCGGGCTCAACCTGAGCCTGTTGGCGTTGGACCCGGTAGAACTGCAGGTTCTTCAGAACAGCGGCACTGACAAGGAGCAGCGCTATGCCCGAAAGATCGAGTCGGTGCGCCGGCACGGTGAGTATAATACACTTTAAAAAAACAAACATGTAAATTTACATTATAGTAATCCTGATGGTGTAGGGGTTTACTCGCCTGGGTTTGGTGCGGGCAAGCTTGGGATGGATTCCTCCGCTTTGGGGTGTACTGATTGTGAGTGTGAAGAAAACAATGCAATCAAATCAATACAAATGCAAAACATATTTTTTTGTTAAATATCTGACAATTCCCAGCAAAAAGTCAAAAAGTTCTAAATTGCTTTGAACTGCCTGAAATGCCCCCAAATCAACTGGAAATGACCTCAAAATACCCCAAAAATACAGAAAGTGACCCTAAAATTCCCCCAAAATATCAGGAAGCCATCCTTTATCAATAAGAGGTGACCCTCAAATGCCTCCAAACTACCAGTAAGTGACCTGATATGAATAGAAATTAACAGCGCAATGCCTCAAACTATTGTTATTTTCTCGTCCCTAGGTGGCGCTAGAGTGCGCCTTTGTAAGACTCATTAAAACAGAATGTTAACTGAAGCTAAAGCGGAACACCCTTCTGGCAGGTAACTACGTATTGTGCACTCTGCTGTTGGGTACGGCGCTGATCAACTCCTCGCTGGCCGTGTGGACGTGTCGCATCCTGGGCATGACGTGGCTGTCAACCGCCACCTGCGCACTGGGGATTTTCTTCGTAGGCGAGATTCTGCCCCACTCGGCAGCATCCCGCCACGGCCTGGCCATAGCGGCGCGCAGCATCTGGCTGACGCGCCTGCTCATGGTGCTCTCCTTCCCCGTGTCGTACCCACTCAGCAAGCTCCTTGATCTTATCCTGCACCAGGAGATCTCCAACTTCTACACCCGAGAGAAGCTGCTGGAGATGCTGCGTGTCACCGACCCGTACCATGACCTGCTCAAGGTGAGGTGCGATGACTTCAAACCGGAGTTTCGGGTTTGCGGCCAGGATAAGTTAGCGCGTCGGCCTCGCTGTGACCGGACGTTTCGTCGAAAGACGTTTGGTCCCCGGACATTTGGTCGACCGGACGTTTGGTAGAACGGACGTTTGGTCGCTGGGTTAGCTCACTGTCAAATTATGACAGAGTTTATTGTTGATATTTTGATATTAGATATTTAGATATTAAAGTCACTCTCTCTCTCTCATGATTATAATTTTGAGAGCTGGTTTCAACAGTAACAACCCGGCGACCAAACGTCCGTTCTATCAAACGTCCGTTCTACCAAACGTCCGGGGACCAAACGTCTTTCGACGAAACGTCCGAGTACCCGGGCTCGCACTTCTGGGATCGACGGTTCGATCCCAGGTGACTCCTCCTCGTGTGAAGTTTTCAAGTTTTCATTGCTCCACCAGGGCTTGCGTGGGTTTTCTACGGGCACTCCACTTTCCTCCCACATCCCCAAAACATGCACAATAGACTGTTTGAACACTCTAGATTGGCCCTTGGTACGAGTACAAGTTCGAATGGTTGTCTTGACTCCCTCGTGACCTGCGATTGGCTGGCCGCGGTGGGCTGGGGTAGGTTCCAGCACCCCCCGCAACCCTTGTGAGGATAATGAAAATGAAATGAATGAATGTATTCATTACCTAATGGCGGGGCTTGTGTGAGACATTTATCGTCGACTTCCTTCAGGAGGAGCTGAACATCATTCAGGGGGCGCTGGAGCTGAGGAGCAAGACAGTAGAGGACGTTCTGACACCGTTAGGCGACTGCTTCATGTTGGCGGCCGACGCCCTTCTGGATTTTAACACCATGACAGAAGTCCTCCAGAGCGGCTACACGCGTATCCCCGTGTACCGGAACACCCGTGCTGACATCGTCGACGTGCTGTTTGTCAAGGACCTGGCCTTCGTCGACCCGGATGACTGCACGCCCCTGCAGACTGTGACCCAGTTTTACATGCGGCCACTGCACTGCGTGTTCAGTGACACCACGCTGGACGCCATGCTGGAGGAGTTCAAGAAAGGTATGAGGAAAGGGGGCGGGGTCAGAGGTTAACCAAGGTTTCAAACTGGGGAAAACAACAAAAGTGTGGTACATTAGCTCATGAATGAATCACCTTTTTGTTAGTGATGAGGGCTCCAAAATGTGGGGGGTGAATGAGTCTGTCTGTAACCAAGCGAGAGAGTGCATGGTCGTCAAGGCAACATCTAAACACTTTTTTTATGTTGTAATGTGACAAACGTCACATGTTAATGTGTTATGACGTGGTTCCTTATGCCTGAGATAACAGTACGGAATGACACACTTTGTTAGTTATTGCTGGATGATGAGTAAAATCTTTTTTTTTGACATACCGCTCATTATTACGATTAGCATAAAGGCTTTTCCGCTTCCTTACTTTGCACTGACCCACTTAGATGAATGAAAGTGTGGGTATTTGTGCTCGTGTGTCATTGAGAAAGTTGAACAGAATCCAGATGAATCGCGATTGAAAGGATTTACTGTGTGTGTGTTTGTCTGCTCATGTTTGGAATCTCAATTTAACTCTTTCAAGCACAAATCATGGAAAGAAAAGGAATGAAATGCTTACTCATTGTCAAAATCGATTGGACGTCTAGTTCCGTCAATGGCACTGAAGCATGAGCATTCACAGCGAGTCTTCCATTTGAAATGAATGGACCCCCCCATGCTAGAGTTCAACAATATTAAAAAAAATCTAGAAGGTTCCTTGGTGTCGTAACCGGTGTGTTATTCTATTTTTATTCATTTTCTATGAATAAAAATGACATTGTATCAAGTTATGCATTCATTCATTTTGGACCAAACTGGACTATGTGTTCTTTTTGGCAGGTAAATCTCACCTGGCCATAGTACAGCGCGTGAACAACGAGGGCGAAGGAGACCCTTTCTACGAAGTCATGGGCATCGTCACACTGGAGGACGTCATCGAGGAAATCATCAAGTCGGAGATCCTGGACGAGACCGACCTCTACAGTACGAAAAAGTCACATCATCATCATCATCGTTAAAACTCTCGCTCGACATCAACTAGCATTTGTGCGCATTGACGACAGCTGACAACCGCAGCAAGCGCCGCGTGTCTCACCACGAGAGGAGGCGGCAGGACTTCTCCATTTTCAAAGTGGCCGAGCACGAGACCGAGGTCAAAGTTTCACCGCAGCTCCTCCTGGCCACGCACCGCTTCCTGTCCACGGGTAGGCTTGGGGTCAACCGGCCAATGACGGGGCTATGCATAAAAGCCAATGAGCCGTTTCCTCTCCGCCAGAGGTGGATCCTTTCAAGCCATCGTACATCTCGGAGAAGATCCTGCTGAGGCTCATCAAGCATCCCAGCGTTGTTCAGGATCTCCCGTTTGACGACAAGAACAAGCATGCTCCAAAGCACCTTCTGTTCCAAAGAAACAAGCCAGCAGACTACTTCATCCTAATACTGCAGGTACTGCACCTCAACTGTACTTTGATTGAGAAATCCAGAAGCTCAAATGGCGTCTTACTGTAGTTTCCAATTCAAAAACACAATAATTACCTTATTTTTCAGACTATAAGTTGCACTGTTTCCCTTCCTATTTTCCTTTTATTTACTCAAGTACAATTTATCTATGTTTTTTTTTTACTGTATACCTGTTGTTATTTGTTTTTTTTAAAGTTAACAGATGCCGTTGTCTCCATTTTACTATTTTTTGTTCTTGGTTTCTGACCAAATAAAAAAAAATGGAATTTATAGTCCAGTACGATTTATATATGTATTTTTTCTTCTTTATTGTGCATTGGCTGGCTGGTGGGATTTATACTCGGGTGCGACTTATAGTCTGACAAACATAGTAATTGTTCTGCTTTTATCTTGAAATCCCCTTTGTTCGGACTGCTCTAGTCTGTGATGGTTTTATTCTGAAATGTTGACAATGTTCTTTTCGCTAATGGGTTCCTGGTTTTTCAGGGTCGAGTACAGGTGGAGTTTGGAAAAGAGTGTCTCAAGTTTGAAAATGGAGCTTTCTCCTATTTTGGGGTCCCTGCCATTTTGCCATCAGGTAAACACACACACACACACACACACACCGATCTTTTGTTGTTTTCACAAAATCTACCGAGGAAAAAGCCCAAAAATATAGACTATCCATGTTGTTTGTCTTTATGGAATTAGACTTAAACTAACCTGTTTGATTTTGACATGAAGACCTCCGGTCGCCGTCTCGCTCCGAGTCAGAGGGTTGGTCCCCGGGCCAGCTCAACGGGGGGTCCAACATCTACGTGCCCGACTACTCGGTACGTCAGATCACCCCTTTGCAGATCCTCAAGGTGAGCACGACACCACCCCGTTGGTGTTGTAGCGCCCCAAATGACCCTTCACCTCGCTTTTATGTCAGATCACCAGAAGCCATTACCACAACGCGCTGGGCGCCTCCATGATGGACACCTCGCCACAGACGCCCGACGCCCAGAAAACGGAGCCTCCGCTGCCCGAGAACGGCGGTCCTGCCAAACTCCCCGTGGTGGCCACGCTGATGCCGCCGTGTCGGGAAATGGGTCGATACCCTCCCGCCGGGGGGGAACAGCGCTATCGCGTACCCCAAAGCACCTCCGTGCTCAATCGTCGGAACCGCATCGTCAGTAAGTTCTGATGACGCCACACTTCCTGATTTCACATGAATGACAACACATTTATTTATTAGTGAATGGAAATAACATAAGCCCACCATTTATTTGCATAGTGGCTATTTTATTTTTCTTCGTATTAAATCATTTTTACTTTTATTCCTGCATATTGGTTAAATTATGACCTTTCTTTTTTATGTTTTGTATTGATTTTATTGGCATTATAGGCAATTGTTATTTTTTTTAGTGTAGTTGAGATGGTTAAAAAAAAGTCATAATTCATGCAGGAAAGGATAAAAAATGATTTTTTAAATTCATCCCAAATGCAAACCTCTTGAAAGGACTTTAGGATTTTTTTAACTCTTAAAAATGCATTTAATGAAGTGAAGAATATGAATATTGTTCAGTATACATTGCTTGCCTTGTCACTCCAGGAAGTAAGTCCGACGGCCAAAGGAGTCCAAGCGATTCGGTCTTCTTGCGAATGGACGAGATCCCGTACTCCCGAGAGGACTGGCCATCTTACACCGGTAACAATGGAAACATTCAAATTATGATATTCCTTAACTTTTAAAACTCACTGTGGCATAAGGAAAGGGTGGGTGGGTCTCATACTTGCCTTTCTCCAGTTTTGTTTGACATGCAAATACAGCACTCATATATAGGCACAAAAAGCAGCATACAAAGTACTATAAAAGAAAAACAAGCACACACAATTGGGCAAAAAAACACAAACTTCATTTGTTTTTTGACACTTTTTTTGTGTGTCAGTAGGTCACAAGAAAAGACGAAAGTCACTAGAAGAGCAGAGAAGAAAAGAGCCGGAAAACGGCTCCTTACAAAATGACCATAAGACCGAAGAGCAAGAAGGCCCCTCATAACACGGACTAGTTCAAAGCTAGTCTAGCGAGCGAGACCACCGTACGACCTTAATAACATTGTTGATGAAAATGACCCGAGATGTCTGGTTATATCTGACAATGTCAAATGAATGTTAAATTAAATAATTGGGGGATGTTTGAACATTTTCATTGTATATATGACGCATTATTAAAAATGTCGCCACGCCACTTGAACAGAACTTTAGCTTGGGAATGCTACTTGCTTATATTTCACGTTTATTCATGAAATAAAAATTTGTTACTCAAAGCTTTTTATGCTTAAAGGGTATGTGGATGAAATTATATAGAGAAATAAAATGTTTTTTTAAATGAGTCCCGTTTGAGTTGTGTTTATTTAAGTGTATTTTAATAATCTAATGGAAATATATGATTCGTTTTAATGTTTTGATTTTCAAAGCTTTGTTGTATTCAAACGTATTCAAACACATACCTGTAAAGTTTGAATAAACTAATAGACCATTTGACAGAATGCACTCGAGCTAATGTTTTATGATCTGGCAAAAAATAAATTAAAAAATACAGGATGGATGTGAATATATCCATTGAAAATACCAACAACAACAAAATTCCAATCGGTCAACAAATTAGAGGAGTTTCAGTTAGTGTCCACAAGAAGAAGAAAAGCCTTTATAAAAAAGGCTATCTTTCTAACTGCACCCATTGAGCAAAAACCAACATAATTTTTAAGTGGAGTTTTTAATTGATTTTGCCATGTAACACATGTAACAGCATTTTATAGTTTCAACTAGTGGTGAGTGGAAAAAACATTTGAATCAAATTTAAAAGGCAACATTAAAATACAATGCACTGCACAACCCTGAAAACACTTGGTGTGTATTCCACCTTTCAAGGGGTTCTGTGTGTAAGTGTACACAATTATGGGATGGCATTACAATGATGACCCGTTTTTGGGGTGGGGAAACACAGCAGGAAGAGCTACTTCTTTCCTATTACAGTTGTATTAATGGACTTTAATTCAGTGTACTAACCGTGTGTGAAACAAGGAGAGCGTTTCAAAGAACACACATTTAGTTAAACCACTAAATGACATTTTGGGTCCACAGTTTACAGCAGCAGACGTCAAACGAGCTTAGCCAACGCAGACTAGCCATTGTAGCTAAACGCAGTGAAATCTAAAATGTTTTCCGAAATATTAGCGCGGTTCGTCATGCGGTAGTGATATAACGTAACAGAAATAATGAAACGTGTTTCCACCAAATGGCAGGAATTGACGTAGATACAAAGAAAAAGTGCTTTCAATGCACCAGACTTCACTCAGTAGATTTGTGAATACGACTAGACCCATAAAAGCAACAATTATTAAATATACTTTGGCGCTAATGCTCAAACTTCTGTGTGCCGTTACATCGGAATAAATACAATTTATGCATAAGAGCACAGTTTAGCAATGACGTCATTTTGCAAATAGAGACAGGAGGCTTATTGTTTTTGCTAAATTCTCTTTTGGGTAACACTGGCTTAGCGTGAGGAGTGACGATGCAACATGTGGACTCGAAATGTTACTGGCATGATTTGAAGGAGAGAGAGAGAGAGAAAGAAAGAGTTACTTCTCACTGGACTTGAGTGACGGCGTCGTGGATGGACTGCGCCACGTAGTCTAGGTTCTTGGAGGTGAGGCCACACATGTTGATGCGACCGCTCGCCATCAGGTACACGTGCTTTTCTTTGATCATGAACGCCACCTGTTTGGCTGCAGTCAAAAAGAGAAATAACATTAGAAAGACAGAAATACGTACCGTATTTTCCGGACTATAAATCACCTTTTTTTTCATAATTTGGCGTAGTGAGTCTTATATATGTATTTTTTTTCCTTTCTGTCCAAAGACAGCCAGTTCCGTTTATTCTTCTTCAGGTTTTATCTAAAAAACTGTTGTTAACCATTTGGCTTTTTGTTGTTTTATCAGGAAATGGTATCAGATTAGTTCGTCTTTTTTTTTTTACATGTGAATGGAGATGAGTGTTTTTTTGTTTGATTGTGTTTGTGTATGTGCGTACGTACGGTTGAGTCCAGTAAAACTGAACATCCCGATTTGCTGGGTGATGTGAGTCCAAGTTCCGGGGGTCCCGAGGGCTTGCAGTTTGGACTGAAGCTGGTCCCGCATGAGGAGCACTCGGTCAGCCATCGTCTTTACATTAGATTGCCTGCAAACACATCGACATTGTAGAGGGGTATAAAAAGGTTTGGGTAGCCCTGGCCATTTCCATGATCTTCATGTGTACAATAATCCCTCGATTATCGTGGTTAATGTAGACCAGACACGAAAAACCACGAAGTAGGAGAACCCCCTATTTAAAATTTAAAAAAAACCTTACAAAAAAAATGTAATTATCGAAAAAACATTTCCCCCAGAAAGAAAACCGCAATGTAGTGAAGCCGCGATATTCGAGGGATTACTGTACCTCTTTTATACACTTCAATCATGTAAATATACCATTCTGCAAAGAGTTTGGGGCAATTGAGAGTCTTGCTGACAATGCGAGCCCCTTGTGAAGGCGGATTGGACCAAGTGGTCCTCACAATCTTCTCCATCTGAGACAAAATGCGCGCCAGGTTGTCTCCATCTCGCGCCACCACCGTCAGGTTGCCCACTCTCTCGTCTGAGGAGAGATAAGAGTAGTATAAGTGTCCTTGTCTATTGAAGTCTATCTTGGGCACTTATTACACACTCACTGTAGAGGCCAAAGTTCTTGGAGAAGGACTGAGCCACGAAGAGTTCAAAGCCCTGGGACACAAAGTAGCGAATGGCCCATGCGTCTTTCTCCAAAGAGCCCGAAGCGAAACCTTGGTAGGCCGAGTCAAAGAATACGAACAGATTCCTCCTCTAGAAAGCGACAGAAGACAAAAAAAGAAAATTAACAATGTGATTATGAAAGGGGGCTGTCATGTATAACATGAAAAAATTGTTCTGTTAAGTCTGAGTGCTGATTGAAACAAAAAAAAATTGTTGAGCTGATTCCAAAATTGCAGTCAATTTTGCACTCGCATGTCAGCAATTTTCTAGGTTAATGTGACTATCACTGCAAATATTGCGTGTAAAAACATGGTTGCCTAAAATATAGCAGTGCTGCCTTTTTCAAATTTCATGTCAATAGTCGAGCTGAAAAGATAAGCAGATATATTATTAATAATTACAATTTTGGCCTAAAAAATGTCCTTTTATAAATAGCAAATATTCTCTTTTTTAAAAAAAGGGAAAAATAAATATTCTCCTTTTCATTGTTTTAATGCATGACATTATAAATGGGGGGGTCATTCTGTAGTCCTCAATAAAAGCAATAAATTAACAGATACTTGCCAATTCCAATGATCTGCTTTTTGTTTTTCAAAACATTGATAAAATGACATAACATTGACAAAAACAGCAAATAAGTTGCAATTTAAAGACAAGCCGATACGTCGATCTATCGCCGAAATAATGGGTGATTATTTGACTATCAAAATAAAGGTTTGTGGCAGTTCTATTTTAAAATAATAAGCATGACAACACCTTCATGATCTCAGCTATCTGTTTCCATTCATCCTGGTTGGGATCGGTGCCTGTGGGGTTGTGAGCACACGCGTGAAGCACAAAGATGGAACCTTCCGGTGCTTTCTGTCAAAAGACAAAATATCAATATGAACATGAACCCTTTTATTTTCTAATAAACAAAGTAATCACCTCAAGGTCATCCACCAGGCCAGTGATGTCCAGACCTCTCTTGGCGGCGTCCCAGTAGTGGTATGGACGGACGTCCTTGAACCCAGCGTCGGCAAATACAGCATTGTGGTTCTCTGAGATACAAAAACAAATCGTACGTGAACATATGTCACACACAATTACACTTAACGTATCAGTG
This sequence comes from Stigmatopora argus, assembly GCF_051989625.1. NCBI lineage: Eukaryota > Metazoa > Chordata > Actinopteri > Syngnathiformes > Syngnathidae > Stigmatopora > Stigmatopora argus. The sequence goes on from NC_135393.1 coordinate 12,831,128, forward strand.
TTTACAAACCCCATGTAGGAGAAGACACATAAACAGGCGTAGCTGTGTTGTTGACACCATTGTACCAACGCCGAAGGAACTCGGCGCCGATCCTGAGGGCGCCGGTGCCGCCTAAAGCTTGGACCCCACCCACCTGAAAAAGGAAAGAGAACCACGGACAGGGTAAGATTAATAAAAATTGACTCACTGTGGCGACCCATTACGGAAAAAGCGTTTAAAAAAAACACAAATCCCTTTTTTTAAGCACAAAATAAGTTTGCAAACAAATTTCGCTTCAATATTTTGTTGTACAGAAATAACCTTATAAAGAATAAAGTTTCTTTTTCGAGCAAAGAGTATTGCAATAGTGTAAACATAAATATAGCATAATACATTTTTTTTGCAATATCCTTATACATCTTGATTATTTTGTTGCTTATAGCCCTTAAGTAGTTTACTGCCATTGACAGTTACAGAAATTAAACCCATTTCAATTGGGAAGGCGCGCATTGATTGATCATATTTCACTGCCATTGATGGCAATAGACAAACAATCCAATTTACTCAGGGACTAGGAACCCTGCCAATCAAAAAATGTTGGACATCTATTGTCGTCCATGGAAGATATAAAAATAAACATTTTACATTTTTACCTGATTTTGATCCTGTGAAAATGACCCGATCTGGGCCGATCACATGACCAGATTGTGACATCACCAATAAATACACCAATTGTGATAACTTGGACTCCCACCAAAGAGCCATACTTTGGAGTCCTGTGCGATGCTAGCATGCTAATACACTAGGAACTCACCCTGCCTTCCTTGATGGCGGGGCTGTCATCTCCCAGGGCGACCTTGGAGGCGGCCGACCGGAACTCCGGCAGTCCGAGGATGGGCAAGTACTCGTGGTTTAAGGTGTTGTCGTCCACAATTAGACGCTCAACCTTCTTCACCACCGGTAGAACCCACGGCTGACAGTCATCTGTGCGATAGGCTGGGGGACAACATTCATTTCAGTTCATCACACTTTCTAACTATAATATCAGACTACATTTTACAATCCTATGTCTGACAGCAATCCATGAAATGACACCGGTCCGCTTATTGTAACGGACATCAAGATGTTAAAAACAGGATTTGAGCATGCAAGACAGTCGATGGTGCAAGGTGGCAGCGGACTAAACTAACGTCTTTGACCCCTGAGGAACTCATGGCGTCCAGTCATGTGTTGTATCACGTATCAGCACCCCGTCTTTTATAAAGAGCAGCGAGGACAAATGCAATAAAAGCAGCTGCTTCCTGTGACCGCTTGCCATTAAACGCAGAGATTATTCGTGCATGCGCATCACAGTATTCAATATTGTCTGACTCATGATTTATTAGGTGTGGTTTTGGCAACGACAGAACAAGCTGCTGCGGTTCAGTACAAGTGTGAACATCTTCGTTCAATCCTATTTTTTTTTTAAGGGAAAGCTATAAATACCCCACAGTATTGGAAAAAACGGCAGGGTCTAAAGCTATAATAATCATTTATTTATTTGTTATTATTATTATTATTTTATTTTATTTGTGGACATCGTGGTGAAGCTTTAAATCTCATTATTCTTGTATAATGACAATAAAATATGTGGCTGGAAAATGATATATTTGCGTTCCTGTCAACAACGCAGGAAAAACCACACACGCAGATGCTCCGTGGGTACCTTTACGTCAACGATGTCTAAAAATGAGTTTACAGAGTTACTCTTAAGTATCTCTTAAATAAGTGAAAGCGTCATGATAGGTGTGGTTGTTACATATTTTATTTAAAAAATGTCAGACTTTAGTGGTGTTGTCACATGACACTTAAACGCACCGTGCCCATTGACTGGGAACAGTTAGCGTTTTAGCATCGTTAGCTCCGCTTACCTCCGACTCCAAGGTTCACCTTGTTTGGATCGCCGTCTTCACGAAAGTCCGCGCTCAACTTGAAGACAGCCACCGGTGGCGCCTGCGGAACGTCGCCGAACACGGACATGATTGTGGTGATCAGGATCTGGAGGGCGACCGCGGTGCTTCCAGATGACAGACGGGGATGCAAGTAGCGAGTTAGCCCGGGTTCACCTTCACGTTTAGGCTAGGACAAACAGAAGCAGGGGCGTTAGTACACCGGCCAATGAGACGACTTCTTACAAATGACGTGCCTTCTTCACAACCAATGGGAGCACAACTAGGAAATGCCTATTTGGGTGTATATTTTCATTCGAGAAGGCGTTTTGAATCATAATGTAACTCTTTGATTGATGGTGTATTAGAATATACAACTACTTATTCCAGTTTAAGTACCACTTTTAAAAAAGTGTGTGGTTTCACTCAAACCTTAATACAGCTCAGCTCATTGGCGCAGTAACAAAGTTTGCCAGTAAATGTCAGTGTAAGCACGCGAGAAAGAAAATACATAGACGGGATATTATTTCCCGTTGTAATTACTTATAATAATTATGATTGTTATTATTATTAAAGTAGTTGTAATACAGTTTTTAACTTACTTTACCAACAATTATTATTGTAATTAAGGACAAAACTGAGTACCGACATGCTGTAAATTGTAAAAGGCAACTAATTGGGCTCTACTGACGAGTATGAATTGTTAGAAAAAAAACAACACATAATCAGAATTTTTTTTTTCAATGAAATTGAGTTCATGCAAAAAAAAAAGGTACTCAGCAATAAATTCAAATTAATCGCTAAGAAAATAACCTTGTGATGGAGTATGCCTATAGCAAAAGCACTGATAACTGTATTGGATCTTGAATTAGCATGTGTAGCTAATGAAAATGGTTACTGAGGTGTTTATGATTTTAACATGACGGCGAAACAAATGAAGGAAGGAGTAAATTACTGAGTGTCAAAATAAACATTCAGGTGTGTTTCCTGGCTTGTCAGACTCTCTCAAGTGTTTGATAAATGGCCTCCACTTCCAGCCTGCTGCTGCTAGCCTAAGTCGCGCGCACATTGCTAAACACGCACACGCTTTGTCCTGCTGTCCATGTGAGGCCATCCATTAGGACTCATTGTCCCCCAAGACTTGCTTAAGGGCAGTTAAGCTAAACATGCAAAGTCAAAACAAACAAGACTAACAGGTCACCTGACATGTGATCAGTCCAACTCAAACCAACGTACTACATCTCGGCTAATATTGACGTTCAGATCAGACGAATTACGACCCCAATAGCAAGAAGGTCGGGTCACTTGTATCTCAAGGCATCGCTGTCTTCAATTTATTTAACTTGAGTCCAAATGGGCACCAGATCCCCCCCCCAAAATATTACAAATTATAAGTAACAAGTAATAGAACCATTTTTGAATGAATAAAATAGAGCAAGGAGCCCAAAACAGTCGAGACATTAAGGGATGTTTTGCTTTTTTTTTTTTTTTTTTGTGTCAAGCTGTCACTCTTCCTTTTCTTTGTTCTTTTGCCCTCAACAAGCATAAATAAGATGTCACACTCAACAGGTCCAATTTCAAAGACCAAGATGATGGAGTCCATTAGACCTTAAGACTCGCAAAAATCAAAGACCCCTTCATTACTGTGTTGCCTTTTCATAGTGACCATTGAAATGGTTCAAATTTAAGAGGCGGATCATTTCGACAGCCCTTTCTCAGAATATTGATAAGGCAACATTCTCAAAAGGGCAGATTAATGATAAAAATAAATAAATAAATAAACGGACATCTCCAATAGATGGAAAAAGTGGTCATTGTGAGGATCACATTGGATCCTTTCACGTACGTAGTTTTGTTAAAAGTGAGGAATTAATGGTTTAGCAGGACGTCTGCGCTTTGTCATCCTGCTCAACTTCCTCCCGTCACCAGTCGACACACAACATGTCAACACGCTGATTTACACACACGTGTGTGCATGTGTGGAATCTGGATGATCTGTGGCAGGAAGTGATCCGTATTGGTGTGTACACATCAACAGTCACCACCCAAGGCTACAAGAAGGGGGACGAGAGACCGGGTCAGGGATACATGTTTGGGGTCAAAGTTGGACTCGGCGTGTGCGTGTCTGCCTCAGGTTCAGTCTGTCACTTGGTGTTTAGACTTTAACCTAAGTAAGGATACTACGATCCTCCGGCTATGTCTTGACATTAATGCTTTTGTTGACGTCTTTGATGATTTTGTTGTTTGGAAATTATTGCCATTTTTAGTCTTGCAATGAATGTTTGTGTTTGTAAATAACTAAAAAATAAATAATCATATTCCATCATAATAATGAATGGAACATTTCAAAGAGAAAATCTAAAGTGAATAAAACAAAGATGAAATAATTATATATGTTCTCGAAATGAAGAATGAATAAATTAATTAATACAAATAGTACCTCAAATAAATCCATTTACACAAATGATAATATCCATTACCAAACAACAGAAAATCAAATATTTAGGACACAGGTTTGAAAATAAGTGATGCGAATAATGTCTAAGACACAAAAAAATGACATACAAAGTAGAGCTAATGTATAACAAGTAGAAAATTGGGGATGCTCAAATTTGATTGGCTAAAATAGAACAGGGATATAAAAATGTCTCACAACGACTATTTCACATACGCACGAAAAAATATATATATACTATATATTTTTCTCCACTACTATCCATCCCAAAAATGATATTCTCTCTTTTCATTTGATTAAACTAGGTTATAGGGGAGATGCCCATGATGAAGGTCTTGTCTACCCCTTTAAATGCGATTTTCTGACGGAGGCCAAATGTTATTTGTGAAATCTATTGTGAGCAGCAGCTCCTGTGACAGGAAGTGCACTTACATTACACACTGCAGCATGTATACACTCCACGTTGTTTATGATGGATGACTCGAGCTCGAGGATAGATGCCTGATCTTTCCTCTCCCTAAATCAGCAGCATGTTGTCACGGGCGTAAACACCGTGATGGAGTCTGCCTGTTGGAAACCATTTGTTATCATTATACGCTCATGTAAATAAAATATAAAAAGTACCCGATCGGCAGTTTTGGACACACGAAGACTGATTTTCAACGACTCCACGTCCAAAATTTCAGCCGCCAAACATGACCGCCAAGAAACAAGAATATAAACATCCACGCTATCGAAGGGTGCTAATACATGTGGCCAATTTATGATGCTAAAATGGAATGTTAATATGTTTCTAACAGAAGTGGGGAGCCCCCCAAAAAGTTTTGAATTACTAAGGATCACTGTATAAACTGAATTTGTGCAATAAATAAATATATATATATATATATATATATGTATGTATATATATATATATGTATATATGTATGTATATGTATATATATATATACATATATATATATATATATATATATATATATATATATATATATATATATATATATATATATATATATATATATATATATATATATAGAAATTATGTAGTTAATTACTTGTCTGGTTTAGCCTGGAAAGTCATCAAACTAGTGTATTAATGACCTATAACCCAAACCAAAACCCCACACAGACAAGGGGAGATCATGCAAAATTGAATAACTAGTAATGGAATTTTGTTACTTTTTCAGAAATGTAACTATAACGCTTTACTTTTGAAAAGAAACTTGAACAACACTGCTTCTCAACTCCAGGTTTGAAAGTATACAGATTTTTTTACTAGTCACACACGTGCGAGTGGATGAAAAATTAAACAAGGTTAGCTCAAATTTGAAGGGCAAAATAATTCATAATAATCCTTGGGAGCTGTTTTTGGTGTTTGGGTAACAGTAATGTTTTCAAATCTCCGCCCATAAAGTTCCAATTAAATACGAATACTATCTGCTTTTCACTAGGTTGGAACGTATGTCCCAATACTTTTGTCTCACACCACGAGCCAGGATCTTGACGCTGAATTTTGTGATTTTAATCCACGTATTATTACGGGCGTTTTACATGCTTGCGTGTCTGGGATGCTTTTTGTCGCAGCTGTTTTGGGCGTGTGGGACCTTAGTGATCATTCCGTAAAGCTGCGTGCAGCTGGCAAGCGGATGAAGACTGCTACGAGTCAAGGTCAGAAAAAGGCAGCACAAGGTCGAAGCCAGCGGCGCGATTCGCTCAATCAACATGCTAAGTCCAGGAAGTCTGTTTTAATACACCGGACAGGCCTGCGGATGATGTCTTTCCATGGTTGAGGTGCATTTGTTTGTGTAAGGTTACGTGTTCGTTCACATGTGTGGACTCGTTACTACCAGAATGCATCTTGATAAGTGTGTTCGTGCTATGATTAGCTGCTGATCCTATAAAGGTCAACGAGTTTCTAGGCAAATTTCAGGAAAAGGCGACAACTGAGGTAGCAAAGATAAGATAAGACTGAATTAAACTGAACGCTATGCTGAGATATGAAGCTAGCATTAACAAAGTTTAAGTGAACTCCGAGGCTAGTTCGACGAATACGATGCTAGATTCAGATTAGAACTTTATTTCATCCCGTATTTGGGAAATTTCCTTGGTTACAGTGCCAAGACCTTAGCAAGCACAGACACAGAAGACAACTCAGATACAACAAATTGCTAAAGTCAGATGCACAACTTGGTGGAAAAAACCACAAAAACATGACAGCTTCGTGTTAACTGCTGTATCATCCCTGAACATGACAAGAACATAAATTGTAACATGAGAACGAAGGAATAATGCTCGTATTTCAGGACCCGTGTTTTCATACCTTCCCATATCGTGTTACCCTGGTATCACTGGCATCACCTGGATGTCACCCTTAAGTCCTGACAGCTCATTACAAGATCAATTACATGCTCGTTATTGGCACGAGTCTTAGACGTTCTGCTTCTACTCACAGGGAACTTGACCAACAAAACCAAATACACACCCAACAGACACGCACACACAAAAACAAACAAGGTTGGTTTGTACCCATTCAACTAAAAAGATATATGTATTGCAAAGTAGCCCAAAAATATAAATATTGAATGTATTACATGATGTCTTACTTAGAGTCTACTTATCTACTAATTCAATTTGCTGTACATTTTCAGCATTAATAAGATATTTTATTATAAATAAGAGTTGCAAATCCAAAATGTGTTTTTGTTGACCAAGTCAAAGACTGTAATAGATTACACCTGCATTTATGTAAGATATCAATTAGCATTTAAAAAAGTTAATATTATCAAAATAAATAGGTCTATTTATATAAAGCACAACTAATCACCTAAATTGCCACAAAACACCATTGTAAGTCTAAAATTGATTATTTAATGTAATGAGTAAAAAAAATGTAAATATTCAAATTTAGATCATCACCTTAATGATACATTTGGACATTTTAGTGTTTCATAAATGTTTGTTATGACCTTTTTTACTCATCTGCTGCCGATGATTAAAAAATGAAGACAGAAAAAAAGGGAGAAGAAAGAAAGAAGTCTGGCGCCTTCAGGAATGACAGCAGACAAAAGGTGTCACCTTTCCTATTGTTGACCGCACACACACACACACACACACACACACACACACATGCACACACACACGTCTATTTGTATTCATAATACAGAAAGACTAAATATAAAGTATGTCAATTTTCCGTTGCTCCCAAAGATCTCAAACATAACAAAAAAAGTACGTGAAATATTTTTCTGGACACACCTGACCGTCTTAAGGTGGCTTTAGCGACGAGTTGTTTTAGCAGGTCTGGGTGGTCCGTGTCGGCTGAGTGCTACCTTGGCTTCCCCCTAAAAAATAAATAAGGAAGAGCATAAGATTAGGCCCAACTAAAAAAAAAGTCCTTCTGTTTTTTTCTTCCAGGAGGAATTTTAATTGCGCCCAGGAGCGAGTGTGTGTGTGTATGTGTGTATTGTGTGTGTTCTTATCATCCCTGAGGTTATTAATACAACACCGAGATAAGACAAAGTGGGACGATCACATTCAGGATGAAGCTTTGCTGCGCTTTGCCTTGTTAATGTATACATTTAAACCTATTCTGATCGTCTCTTTAACAAGTGAATGTAAACAAGAGAAAAAAAAAGGAATCAGATTCACAAGATGGACAAAGGAGGACAACATTTAAAAATGAAAAGCAAGAAGAACAACCTCCCCGGGCCTGTATGGGTTTCCTCCGGGTGCTCCGATTTCCTCCCACATTCCAAAAACATGCATGGTAGGCTGATTGGACACTCTAAATTACCCCTAGGTATGAATATGAGTATGCATGGTTGTCCATGGTCTCCTTGTGCCCTGCGATTGGCTGCCCACCGATCCAAGGTGTCCCCCGCCATTGGCCTGGAGTCAGCAGGGATAGACTCCAGCACCCCCCGCGACCCTACTGAGGATAAAAGCGGTTCAGAAAGGAGATAACAACAACTACAGCGAAATAGAAGAAGAAGCAAGCAAACAGCCTCACAAATCTGAATTAAAAACACAAAGAAATAAAACTACAACAGAAAAAGGTAGGCGGCAAAACATCGTGGAAAAGAGAACTGGAAGAAAAAGAATGGCTGCAAATGTTTACAATCTCTACGAAGGACTAACAGGTTGCTTCTTGTGCACTGAAAGAACCCATGTGCACGCTCGCACTTGAATCACATGACTGCCACCTTCCCGCCTTCTCACCCCAAAGCTTCCAGCAGCCTCTTCTTTTGATTGGTCCTTCCAATGCCCCCCTTCGAGCGTTCCATCCTTCCCAGTTTCTCCGAGTTTCAGAGCTGCTGGTTCTTTTACCCCTCATCAGAAGCGTGGCCGCTCTGGGGTGTACTCAATGGCACCCGCGCCCGCCATGGCTTCTTGTCGGGGGGAGGCTTAATGTGGATACCCATGATGGCGATGACCATGATGACCATGCTTCAGACCTCCACGCCTTTCTCGGTCAAAGACATCCTGAAAGCGGGACAGCCGTTCCCCCCTGTCTCCATGGTCCACTACCACGGCGCCCCGCCGCACTCTTGCATGCTGGACCGGGACAGCCCCCCGACGGCATTGGTCTTGCCGCCCTTCTCGGACCCAGAACGCCCGGTGTTCCTCGGGGCCCCGGGGGAAGACGAGAACGAAGAAGATGACGCCGCGGGAGCGTACCCCCACGGCGAAGGACTACAGGGGCCCAAGGGGGAGGCCCCCGATGCCATGGGTGAGCGGGACAGCGCTGACTTAATTCGTGTGTACTTTGCTTGACACATAAAACCAGCAGTTTCATACCTTTAAAAAAAAGTTCAACCCAAAACCATTAAAACAGTATTACTTTGCTATAAAAAACATCAAGTTTAGACACCAGTGTCACTTTTGACACAAGGGCTAGTAAATTCTTAAATGAGAAAGTGACTTTTAAAGGCAAGCTTCAATGACAAAAGCCTTAGCCTATGTGTAATACGCAGAATTATTACTTAAAAATACACCGTAAATTGCAACTGGAGGTTGTCATTTGACAAAAGGGTAAGCATAATATATGTGAAAAAACTTCAACATATATGAAATATATATATGCATTTCTCATAAAAATACTGTATACACATAAAATAAATCAATACATCTACCTACCCTACTCTGAGGGGATGTGTTGACATATTCTAAATGAGCAAATATGTAGTCAAAGTTTAGTTGTCTCAAAAATCTAAAACATATTTGAAATGTTACTTCATTTTTAAAGTTTAGTTAGTCATGCAAAAAGATAGACACAAAACATGCACTTAGTGTGTTATATTGTTGCGGGTTTTCCATACACTTTTTTGTACTTAGAAGTCGAAAAAGAGAAAGAATTTTAATGAAAAGTAAGAAAAATGTGAATGTCAGCATTCTTTTAAAAATAAGTACAATATAAGACTCTACAGGGAGAATTCTGTGATTTTACTATAAAATGAAAACTAAAGAACATGTACTATTAACAATATATTTTAGCTTTAATGACATAAGTAGTTAGCATGTATACTCATGTATAGTCATCTTGCACAGGTTACTGTGTTTTTGATTGAAATGTAAAGAAGGAAAATACTACTTTGTATCATATTAAGAGGAATAATAAATCCATAGTTTATTTTATTAAGTTTATTACTTTTTCCACTAAAATTGTCACCGTTTTGTTTTAAAGACATGATGGTGTATCTTAAAAATCTATATTTTTTACAGGTTGTAAATGACATCCATTCATTGTAGTTCCAAATAGGGTGTATGTATATAGATAATATAATCGTTATTTTATAATTATTTTTGTGTATGTAATTATGCAACGTTTGGATGTGTTTTTGTGTGTGTGATACACAGAGCTGTGCGGTGCTTCGTCCCGGGACGAGGCGTCACTGGAGGACACCCGGCCAGCGCCTCAGCTGAAGCCGCGAAACCGACGCCGACCCCGGGTACTTTTCTCCCAGTCTCAGGTGCTGGAGCTGGAGCGTCGCTTCAAGCAGCAGCGCTACTTGTCGGCGCCCGAGCGCGAGCACCTGGCGTCGGCCCTTAAGCTCACCTCCAACCAGGTCAAGATTTGGTTTCAGAACCGCCGCTACAAATGCAAACGTCAGCGGCACGACATAAGCCTGGAGGCGGCCGGCCAGCACCGCCATCCGCAGCCACAGCCACCGCCCCCGCCCAGGCGCGTGGCCGTCCCGGTGCTCGTCCGCGACGGGAAGCCGTGCCTCGGAGGCGGCCCGAGCCCCGCGTACCAGAGCCCAGGGTCTCCTTACGGTTACCCGGCGTACGCGTACGGAGGCCCGACGTACCAGAGCGACTCGAGCTGCGCCTACGGAGGCCTGCCCGGGCCGGCGTCGGCCTGCCCCAACGCCTTCGTCAACTTCGGCGGGCTACAGGGTCCCTCGGGACCATCGGGGCCGGTCGTCAGCCACCAGGGAGGCGCACCGGCTGCGTGCCAGGGCATTCGGGCTTGGTAGACCGGGAAGGTCATCTAAAATACTCTTTTGTTCATTATTTCATAATCCAGATTGTCGACGTTATATTTTGGGAGCGATGGATGCTTGGCCTTGCTTTCTTATTGCTTTGGGTTGCAGAGATTTTCACATTTATTCAAATAAATGAGGAAAAAAATAGATCAGATGACGTTTGGTGCAGTTTTTGCTTTTTTAAAATATATATTATTTTTTTAAGTCACTTGATGATGCCCAACTACTATTGTTTTTGTATGGGGCATGTTGATTTTTGGTGTAGTATTTCAGTAACATATTTTTCCTTTTTTGCTTACATTGTTTTTTTGACAAAATTTGTTTCTTTTATTTGATAGATTATATTTTAACTTTCTTTTAATTCATGATTTATAGTATTGGATTTTCGTTTTTGTAGTGTGTTTTGTTTTAGACAGATTTCCCCCTATATTCTGTTTATTTATTGCTTACAGGTTGTTGGTTTTTTTACATATTTTTTTGGTACATATGTTGTCATTATTTAATAGTAGCTCATATTCACCCTAAAAACTGGGTTGCTATACATATTTTTGGATTGAAATTATACAAGTGATAATTGATATCATTTTAACCCAGCTTCTTTCCTTTTTGACCTACAAAGTTGAAAACATAAAACTGGAGTGAGTTAAATTAATTCCAACATGAATCATCTTTTCAAGATGTATGGGATTATTTTTACTGCATCAGTTCGAAGAAGTCCACTTAAAAATGTCAATATTTTAGTGTACACTTAAAAGTACACAAAAACGTTGTTATTTTACTACCATAACAATAACTAAATATGTGTTAAATTTGGGACCAACTACCACTTTGGACTGAGTGACCGCAAATAAATTGAATTGTACTCTTTTACTATGACTCGTAGTCAAAATAATGACAGTAGTAGTTGCTCACTGTTTTTGAGCCAATGAAAAAAACATTATTTTCATTTCTAGAATATTTGTCGTCACCCCCACCACCACCCTTGTTTCAACCCTTTGCGCCTGCAACAGTGTGAGCAAAAAGGGAGGGTGCACTTTCTCATTTTGGGCGGCTTTCACTGGGAAAGTGGCTTCATTAAAAGCTCCCCCAAGCCTGAATGACACTTGAAAAAGGGGCCAAAGGTGGGGGCAGAAGAGGTGAGGTGGGCATATGTCGCGCTTTAGCCCAAGACAAAGATACGCAGGCGGCTAGTTCCCGACCGACGGCCCGGGGGTCGTGAAAGAACGGGCATTATTGCTACAAGTTGCATCAATTAGTCCAGTGGACGGGGAGGAGGGGGGCGTTCCTTGGGTCTTGAGGTCCATTGTGGTTTTAATGGGGAGGAGGAGGAAGGCCACGGAGGTGGGGGTCTTCACGCAGGTAACTATTTGCTGCACCACAAAGAAATGTGGTGGTAATTGGACAAGTGAGTTAATTCATTTTTCAGAAATATGGTTCTTACGAAGGACTTTATGGCTGGTTACATTTTTGTTTAGCGTTAGTGGGTTTTTTAGGGGATTTATTTCATCTTTAGAGGACTTTGGGTTTTGTTTTGGAGTGTATTTTTGCTTTAGATTTAGTGCACTTCTCCTTTTTGTCCATTTTTTCTCCCCAAAAAGCATTTTCAATCTATGAACTCATTAATCTATTTTCTATTCTGCTTCTCCTCACAAAGATCATGGGGGTGCTGGAGCTTATCAGTAGGCGGGGAGACGCTATGACTTTCAACCCCGCAATTTGTTAGAAAAAGAAACTAAAACATTGTCAATAAAAATACTCTATTTACAAATTTAAGGTAAAACTCAAAGATGACTAGTGAAAACAATTGATAAAAGCTCATCTAAAATAGATTGCCCTAAAGTGGAAATGTGTGCAGTATAAAATCTCTACATTTGGAATTGTTTTTAGAAATCATGCACGTTTTGAAAAAGACCATCCAGATTTTTATCCCCGTAAAGTTCGAAATCCGACATATGTGATAGCATGCTAGTAAGTTTAAGACCGGGTGACCTGGATAATTTGCATATCTGCAAAGGCGGAATTAATAGTGAAAGGTACATTCAGAGCTTTGAGCAGCATATGCTAATATCCAAGCAACTTTTTTCTGAATGATTCGAATTTAGGTTGTAAAATGTAGGTCAGCGTGACAAGATCTGCTAATCGTCGCACTTCTGTGCTCCCACGTCAAAGCGCCTGACAATGGCTAATAGATTTCAGCGCCTCGGGAATGTTTGAGAAAAGCTTCTTCTACTTCTTCTCGTCGGTGGTGGGTCGACGTCCGGGCCGATGGCCAACAGACGCTCTTGGCCTCGTTCATCAGCCTTCTGTAAATATTTGGAGGCCAGAGTCCACATTTATTCGCCTAAGTGTGGCGCCGAGCGTCACGTTTTCTGGGAAACGGACCAACAGCGCCCATCCGAGTGTACGGCAAGACGCCCACATTTATTCTAAAATGTCAGCGTGCGGAAAAACACACGTAAATTTTTATGCGGGGTTTCTCGGGAAGTTGTTTCGAGTCGTTTATCAAATGCAGCTGCAGGGCTTTAAAAAAAAAATCAGCAGCTAGATAGTAAATACAATTCATAAAAAGATACAAGATGTTGAAACACTTTTACAAAAAAGAAAAAACTTTAGCAGACTTTAAACGCCGTGAGCTAATGCGAAAAACTGCATGAAATATAGATATAAAATTAGAATTTTTTTATAGATTTGAAATCTTTCAAAATAATCTACAATGGCACATTTTGACATATCAAATTTTTTGCATGTGCCCCTAAATAAAAAAGAAAGTCCATACGACATGTTGGAAAGAAAGGTCACGCACTGTGCCAAGGTCAAAGTCAAACGTGTGGCATTCCAGAAAAAAAAATGGAGGAAACACACACACACACACACACACACTAATAGGTGCACGTAATTTTTGATGAATGGTTTTCTCAATGACAATGGGAGACACTTGTAAATTTCCATTCCAGCCCACAGCCTGCACTTTACATGCAATGATTCTTGCTAACGCTTTCATTTATCATCTTTCTACCAACTTTCATTGCCAGGCGCCCACAGTCCTTTATTTCTTTATTTTTTTTTATTTAATTTAGGTTTGACGATTCATTTATCATCTTTCTACCAACTTTCATTGCCAAGCGTCCACAATCCTTTATTTCTTTATTTTTTTTAATTTAATTTAGGTTTAACGATTCACCAATTTAATCGATATTTGTTCACATACAACTTTGATATATATATTTTATATTTATTATTTATATTATATTCATTTATCTATATGCGGAACCCACAAATCTGTATTTTGAATCCATAAACATAACCAGTTCCAGTACGGCAGTCCTTAAGATAAGCACTACAACTCCCTCTGCTGAACACACGAGAGTACTACAACAACAGAAATGACCACTTAAGCACACGAACAAACATGAAACCAGTGGTTCTCAATCCAGCTAAAGACACTGAACCCACGACTTTGACACATGCAACCATTCGGAGTTAAATAATAAAGCATTTGGAGAAAAAAAACATTAAAAACTGATATAACTTATCAAACTAACTAAAAGCTTAGCCAGTGGCCTCTTACCTCTTCCACAAAGGCCGGCAATCTTTTCACCAATCTGTTTTTTGTAATCAATTGATTGCAATCAGGTGGCTCTTGCTTTAGGAAAAAAATCTCGTTGATTCAACTTTTTGTGCTTTATCAGTTGGAATTAAACACCAGGCCACAGCAGTAGATAAACCATTATTATAGACACACATGAAACTTGCTAATATATCCAACATAAATGTTTTTTGCACCAGTAAAACTAGAACCAAAACAAGAAATCCAAAAGACACTTGCTGGATTTGCTGTTTAGGTCCTGTTTTTGCTGGCAAAGAAACCAGGATATGCTAGATTTTTGTGCAAAATAATATGCTTTAGTGATAGTTTCACTGCATAAATGTAATGTAGTTTAAGAACAGGGGTTGAAAAGAGCCATGGACAAGTTTGGGTTTGTCAGAGAAGCCCCAAGAGAAGACCCTGCTTCTGCGAGGGGCTCCCTTCTGCAACTTTATTTACACACAAACAAAAATAGAGCGCACTTCACTTTGTTTTCCCTCGTCACATTTGAGAGCAATATCACACTCACATTTTGTGTTGACCTCTTTGAAAACCAGAGCAAAATTGTTCCTGGAGCCCAGCCCAGTTTGCATTATCTTTGACGTGCAGCTTACTTATGTGTGTGAGTATATATATAATATATATTACAGTTGTGTATATATATGCTTTTAGTATGGCTTCCATAAAAAGCAATAAAACTTGTGCGTTTGGCTGCATGGCGGCTGAATGAAGGCAAAAGTGAATAGATTTTTATCCAGTTAGATTTGATGTTTAGATTAGCGAGAGAAGCTAGTTTTAAAAATGCCGATGTTGAAATTGTTCAAACGATAATTCTGAATGGGAAGAGATTGAAAACAGCCCAGAATGACTTTTAAAATGGTCAATGTCAATATACTTATAAATTCCAGACAGATTCCTACTTTAAAAAGGGGTAACAGCTGTTTACAAAATATTTTTACATACATCATTTGATGAAATCGAAACATGGCATCAAAGTTGAAGGATTTGTTTAGAAAATTTCTTGGGGACCTATAAATACCAAAAGAAATGGAGACTGGCCAGTTTAGCTGGACAATTTCATGGTTAACATTTTGTGATTCATTTAGGTAATTACTAATAATTAAAATAAATAACCCCTTTACCCAATTAAGACCATGCACCTACACGCATGTGTATCGCATTTTAGGTCATGTAGTACACAATAATTATGTGGCATACATATTAATAAATGAATCAAAATAGAAATGCACTGTGGTTATGGCCCCAATAACAAAGTAGATTTTTTGTTTGTTAAATTCTATAGTATTTAACTTTTCGGCTGGCATAGACAATTGAGTTCCAATTAATTTGACTGATAGAGTTGGCAGCGATGACCTCTTGAACCTGAAAGGCACGGTGTCTGAATTTAAAATGTGTTCAAATTTTAATGTTTTCCTGTAAAAGGTGACTTAATTCAAGCTATTAGTACCATATTTGCTCTCACTTTTCATTTTGTAAGACCATTAGGATAGTTTTGATTCTCTCTTAGTGTTTGGGGCACGTCACACACTGCCAATACGTAACTTGCATTTGTCGACATCTAGCGGCCAACTCATTCATTGACAACTTCTTCCGCTTCACGACCGAAGCTAAGCGCTCGCCGCCCATCTCATTTGTCGGCGTCTGCGCGCAGACACCTCTCGTGCTGCCGCTTGGTGATGATGTACTTGAAGAATTCGTAGACGGACCAACTGATGGCGGTGGAGGGCATCTGGTAAATGACCCGGGCTTGCCCGCCCTTGAAGAAGGCCGCCACGCCGCCTGCGCGGTACACCGTCCGTAAGGCCTCGCCCAAGCCGGAGATGCGGCGGACGGCCGACGAGCCGCCGGCGTCGGCCTGCAGGACGTGCGCCGCGGCCGCTTCCTGCGTGTTGAGCAACGTCTTGCAGACGTCGAGCGGCGTGGTGACGGCGGCGGACAGCGCGCCGGCCAACGCCCCCGACACCACGTGCGAGGTGGGGTTGTATTGTCTGTGAGGGTTGAGCGTCTCCTGCAGGTACTCGTAAGTCATGAAGTGGAGCGCCTGGAAAGGCACGTTCATGGTCAGCTGCGTGGTGTAGCTGCGGTAAAAGGCTGCCGGACCCTCCTGGCGGAGTGTGGTGGTCACGCAATCCAGCATGCCGCGGTATGGCGAGCCAAACATCTGGATGCGCTGTTTCACCACTAAGGGAACAAACGGACAGAAAGGTGTCAATTCAACGGGGGAAGAAAAGAACAAATTGTGCCTGACAAATAAATACTATGCTAACTTGTGCCTTTACTTGCATGGCTAAGTATGTTTAGTCAGCTGCCAAACGTTTGCCGCCTCCTTCCTCTCACCCATGCAATTGTCCATACAATAGGAAATGTATTTGGATGTCTTATTAATTGTAATGGCTTAATAAACAATTTTATGTTTCTTTGTGTTTCGCACATAAAATGTGTAAACTTTTTTCCTTTTTAAAAGGGTTCGGGATAGTGTTGAAAACGTTAAAACAGCTGGAACGAGTGACGTCATTAACATGTAAAATCTATTTATGAAAAATCCAAGTTATGAAACCACTTCTGGAAAGATAATTTCATATTTAGAGGTAGCACTGTAAAGAAAAAAAGAAAAATGTCTGACAATGGCTGTTTTGCCCACTTCTGTCAAATATTGGCTATTCATTAATACACAATGGAAACATGAATCGCTCCTCCCCAAGATTGTTAAACAAGATTATTTTTGCTGACATGCAACAATAGTTCGGAAATAACTTTTCAACTAACAGGTTCGGTGTGTTCTATAAAAAGAGTGTGTGCTTACCCTCAGCCGGGTTCATCATGGCGTCATGGATAACTGTGGCCACGCAGCCAGCCACTCCTGCGGAAAAATAAATGACACAAAAATCAAAACATATTCAAAGGAGGAAGATCCACACACAAAAAGAAGTCTAACCATTAGCAAAGTGACTGTTGGCGCCGGGGTGGATGGCATTGCTCAACGTGAACTTGATGCGCTCATAGCAGGCAAAGTAGAGCGCGTGGGCGGGGCCGGCGCCCACCGCCAGCACGTTGACGCCACGGATCGGTCGCCAGATGCCCTCCGTGCGCACGATCTGCCGCAGGGCGTCCATCACATTGCGGTAGCGCGCGTTGGGCTCGGGCCGCAAGCTCTGCATTCGAGTCTGAGTGGGAGATAAAAGGCACATTTGTTTGATTTAGGATATAGTATAAGGCGCAAAATTTTGTACCAAAAAACATAAGCAAAGTTCGGGTGCGCATTACACACAAGGCCTTCGCTTTTATGACCAAATCCTGGGGTAAAACTGCCCTCCCCCGGTGAAAAAGTCCCATCCGCAGCCATTATAATGGTAGACGTAAAACCTGTCTTTGTCCTCCAGATGGCGCGCGAGAGCCCATTCTACTAAATCCCAGGGGATATAATCCACTTTTTTTAATAAACAAAGGCCAGCCCTCTCCAAATAGCCTTCCAGACCAAAACAGAATGAATGAATCAATTGTTATTTGTGCTTGTTATGCAGTTCTCAGACAATGAGTCAGAGGTGGACTTTTTTTTTTTCAACACAAAGGATAGTGCAATCTTCAAATGTTTTTATCGGCATTTATGGCCAGGAGTAAACGTCCTGACGTCTGTGTCGAAATTCCCACTTTGTGCTTCTGGGAAAAGGAGGTGACTACGGATGGAATGTGAAAAGTCATCCGGAGTGAGCTACGCAACTGCTTTTGGGGAAGTTATCAACAATGTTACCGAGTGCATTAATCTGTCCCTTTTCCCCGTTCAATTGATAAATTGGATACAACAGCCCTTGTTTAAAAAAAAAACGCAAAAAAAATTGCACAAACAATGATTCAGTTACTAGTTTAGTCTGTCAAATGTCTAAAAATTGGGAAAAAATGTTGACAGTTCTGGATGCAATGTAAATAAAAGTGATGGCTGTCTGCATTAGCATCCGCGAATAGCATTTACGGTGTCAACAAACCATTAACTAACAATAATAATCATAATCCCAATAATATGACTAATAGTACTCTGATATTTTGTGCAGATTCATACAAGGAGGTAAACACTTACAGTTAAATGTGTATAGTTCCAGGAAGTCACAGGAAAATATCTAAAACAAAGTTTCCTTTTCCTCTTCGTCAATGAGTAATTGATTCAACTTTCCAACCAGAAGAATGTTGCAGTGTCATAGCTAATGCGCAACTCTGCTAGCATTGTTATGCTATTTTTCCCAATATATATACACCTTTTCACCATAATAATACATATAATTATTAATTCAAACAACAGGCAGATTGACAGTTATGTTGGAGCAAAGCAAGAACCTTCAAAAAGAAGCTATCCTGGTGTTAATAAAGAAATGTTTGTAAGGAAGTTGGGTTTGCAGAACACTTGGGGTTATGCAAGAATGAATTTTTTTGTTACATGTAGAAAAAAGGAAATTGAACATTTCCTATGTTCGCTGCTCAAATTTGGTTAGCGCGTTGGGCTCACAGTTCTGGGGTCGAGGGTTCGATTCCAAGTCAGTCCTCACTGTGTCGAGATTACATGTTTCCCCCCGGGCTTGCGTGGGTTTCCTCCAGGTACTCTGGTTTCCTCCCAAATCCCAAAAACATGCATGGCAGGCCCTGCGATTGGCAGGCCAACCGATTCAGGGTGTCCGCGCCTCGTGCCCGAAGTCAGCTGGGATAGGCTCCAGCACCCCCCGCGACCCTAGTGAGGATAAGCCGGTTCAGAAAATGAATGAAACCATGTTCTATATAACGTTAATACTCCCTAACATTGCATATAGTTCATTCCGATAAAAGAAAGAATACAAGTGCGTCATTAAATGAGATGCAAGTTGATTTACGACCCGTCCGATACTGGATGCAGGCTACTCTACTCGAGTTAATAAGTGACTCAAATATTTGACGCATCAAGCCATGCGGCTAAACATTAAGTAATAAACTATACAGTGCATTTTACGAAGGAATTCATGTTTTCCCGTTGTTTCTCGGACGCTAACTGCTAATTAGCTGACCTCTCTGACAGCAAGGTTACTTAGCCTGTTAGCCTAGCCAGTAGAGTTCCGGCTGACGTCGCGGCCTAGCAACTTTACGCAACTCACGTGTCGGGCTTCAAAAGCTTAAAAAAATAGATAAATAAAACAGAAAAAGTATGACAAGTGCGCATTTGTGTGACATAATACCTTCACGCAGTCGATGGGATACATGAGACAGTGCTCCATGATTCCAGCCACTGCACCGGCCAACATGTGAGTACCGGTAGTGGCTCCCTGAGGCAGACCCTCATAGTCAATTTCGGCCGAACACTCCGCGGTGGTTCGGTGCAATGCCGGGGTAAAATCTTGCTCTCCGGACGTCTTCGCCGGTGAAACACTGACAAATCCTCCCGAGGTGCCCAGCAATCTGCCGCCCAGCCATCGAACGTCTGCGCCGGTGGCTACCCCTGCAACCCGTTTTTCGACGCCCGACGCGTCAAGGGAAGGACCCTGGGACACGAAGCCGCTCGCTTCCATTAGAACGGAAGACTTGGACGCTTTTCAGGCGAGGATCCCGTCCGCGGATTCGTGGAGCCGCCGCCGGCGCCAACCGACTTCGACTTGGCGGGCCGGTCATCTGCAGAGCATCCAGGAAATGTTGTCCTTCAAGGAGGAGGAGTTAGTGGTGTAGACGTCATAGAATTCTAGGAGAGGATTGGAGCATTTGACAGTAAATCAACTACGCCCCTATTGATTGGCTATTTTTCATGCAGTTTGTAAACCATAGTACATTATTTAATGCAATTTTTGCAATTTAAGGGGTGTCGTAAAATAGAATACTTACATTTCCTCTATGTACGACATGAATTTTTGCGGGGTTTTACATTGTTGTAAAATACAAGCGCTAGTTGCGGAAAGCGCCCTGTAAACCGATATTGATGGACGTTTACCATTGTCGGCCATCTATCAGTACCATCCTGTAAACATAACTGTTATGTCATAACTTTACCATCAATTGAACGTGTATTTTGAAATAAATATATAAATAGCTCAACTTTCAAACTGTTTTCAATGCGATTGGTATTTCATAAAAGTTAGAGATGCAGTCACATAGTCGCATACTTGAAAATGAATGTTTTTTCCTACAGCACTCGAATGCAGCGCCCGAACTCGGCCACGTATTCTGTGACGTAATACATTGTACCAACCGGAAGTAGCACGTACGGCGCTTCTCTCGTTGTGTCGCCTTGGTTTTAAACGATTATTATTCCATTATAACATATTAAGTCAATACTTCTTTAGACGGAGCAACAGAATTGCATCGTCACGGCCGTGGCGATATTTACGGTAGGTTCATAAAACGTCATGCAACACCATATGGATTCCTTTCATGACAAACGGACCTATTACACATCTGGAGAATCGAATTGTACATTTGTTCGAAATATAATAGATAGGCCAATAATGTCATCTGTGAATATTTATGGTTATTTTATCAAATCAAGGAGCTGTTTTGTGTCCAATGGGCAAAGTTCTATCATTATTTAAATTCTTTTATTTCATTATATTACTATAATTATGTGGCTATGCAATATGACTGTCGAAATTAACTTTTGTTACAGTGGTAATTGGATGGTGTGATTGAAAGTTGGAAACTATTACGTGACTACTCATACTGATTAAACACTAGTTGACTTCAGTCACTCACTAACAGGGTTGGAAAAGTTAAAGTTCATCTTGCAAATGTTAAAATTTAATATTCCAGTTCATAGTTCATCTGCAGGCGCGTCTAAACTAAAATAACATGTTTTCTCTGTTGACAAAACAAAACATTGTAATATTCGTGTAATATTTCATGACTAAAGAAAATGACTTGAGTGCTAAAGATGGAATATCAGTCATTTAAAGTGAACATTAGTAAGTTAAACAAAGGAAAAAATATATATCATTGTAAAAAAATGTTTGATTGTTGTACTACTTTTTCTTCAATGATTAAAAAGTCCAAAAGGCATGTGACAACTCTTAAATATTATCATGAGTGGATACTCAATTAATTTGTTAACATTGTGTTTAGGCATGTTTTGCACCCTTAAATAAAAATTAAGCTTATCGGCCAATAATGTCACAGAAAAAGAGCACTTTTTTTCTGCCAAAAAAAACACGGATATGGATCTATCTTACATTCTGTGTCTTGAAATGTTTTAAACACAGATCAGTGTTGTGTGCAGGACCCTCAGTGACCATGAGGTGACGACCATTTGTATCAACAAGCCCGTGTGGTGGACACATGGCACGGTAACAACGATGGTGTTGCAAAAGTTTTTTCTTGACTTCTTCACTTGTCCGCTAAGTGACGTATGTTTGTCCAGGATCACGTTATGGTTCCTGTCGGCGTCCTGGTACTGTGGTGTGGCTCCCAGACAGAAGCTGTTTCTCCTGCTTCTGCTCCTGCTGACCACCTCCGTCCTACTCCTCCTGGCCACCAACCAGAGGCTTCTTTGGGTTACCCAAAGACCACGTGGGGCTCGCTTCAGCAAGTGAGTGACTTTATAGTCCATAAAATACGGTCCTAATTCTAATAGGCCTCTTCATTGCATTTGCCATTTAAAAAAATACATGGCCAACGGTCACTTTGTCCTTGGTGTGAATAGAAAAACAAACACATGCAAAAAGTTATCAGACCTGCAGCTGTTTTCCATCTGATGGTTCCCAGTAACGTGGTTGTGTGGTCTGCAGGTCCCTCTCCAGCGCCGAGTCCATGGAGGCCACCGACGTGCGGGACGCAGGCCTCAATTACGGCGTGGTGGTGGACTGCGGCAGCAGCGGCTCCCGCGTTTTCGTGTATTACTGGCCGCCCCACAACGGAAACCCTCACACGCTACTCGACATCCGGCAGATGAGGGACCTGGAACGGCAGCCCGTCGTCAAGAAGATTAAACCGGGTGAGAAAAAGCTGCGGCACCTGAACAAAGAAAAATGAAAAGAACATTCAATTCAATTTTAGGTATATCCACACTGGCGACATCTCCGAAGAGCGCCAGCGACTATTTGCATCCTCTGCTCAGATTCGCCGCTTCTCACGTGCCACAGAACAAACATAAGGAGACGCCGCTCTACATTTTGTGTACCGCCGGCATGAGGTTGCTGCCGGACAGGTAACTTATGCTATATTACCAAAGGAGGAATTTCTTTTTAATAGTTATTGTAGTAAGACTTTATCGGATTTCTCGGCAGCCAACAGACGGCCATCTTGGATGACCTGGTAAACGACGTTCCTCTGGACTTTGACTTCTTGTTTTCCCGCTCTCACACCGAAGTCATCTCTGGAAAGCAAGAAGGTGAACAGTCACTTTTTTTGCCCCACTGAACCTTATTTTATTTTGTTATTACATGTTTTATGGACTATAAATCACTCTTTTTTTATAGTTAGGCTGAGAAGTGAACTCTAGGTTGTTTGATTTTGTATCTTGGAACAAAAGGTTTTCCACAACCTGAATATTTTGTATGTAGAAGTGTTCAATGTGTCACTGTTTTTGGTTCCATCTTTTGTTAATTTTCTTCTCACAGTGTTATTATTTTTGCAAAATACTACAATGTGTTTTCATGTTTGTCCAAAGGTGTTTACGCGTGGATCGGCATCAACTTTGTTTTGGGCCGCTTCGATCATGCCGATGACGGTGAGGGCCACCGCCGTTGATCACAAGTAGCTTAAGGTCGTCGACCGACCTTTGACGTTGTCTCGTGGTATTGCACAGAGGACGCCACGGTGGAGGTGACCACCGGCTCGCAGCACCAGCGACCAATGAGCCGCCGCCGCACAGTGGGCATCTTGGACATGGGCGGAGCTTCACTGCAAATCGCCTACGAGGTGCCTGGCGCCATCACCTTCAGCTCGCCGCAACAGGTCAGAATAAGTGTCACTCTCACAATCTATTTTGACAAATAGATTGGATGTGGAATGCTGTGAATGTTTATTTTTAAATAGATATAATCGACAAGTACATATAAAGTATATAACCACTTTTTTTTCCCAGGAGGACGCGGCTAAGAGCGTCCTCGCCGAGTTCAACCTGGGCTGCGACGTGGAGCACACGCAGCATGTCTACCGCGTCTACGTCACCACCTTCCTAGGATTCGGCGGCAACACGGCGCGACAGCGTTACGACGACCGTCTGGTCAACAGCACCCTAGACGCCAAGTACGACGCCACGCCACAGCCTTTAAATGTCTGTTTTTCCTGTTTGTAAGAGTCTCCCATGCTGTCTGCGACCTAGATCCCAGAGCGCCGGCATGGGCTTGAGCGAGGATAAACCCTACATGGACCCGTGCCTTCCTCTCGCCCTGTCGCACACGGTGGTCCGAGACAACCGCACCTTGCACTTGAGAGGCCAGGGAGACTGGGGCCGATGCCTGCAGGCCGTTCACCCTTTCCTGGACCTCCGCAACGATACCATGACGACGGCAGGTGGCGTTTACCAGGTACTGGGGTGTTATTCACCATAATCCAAATGGTAGCTTTCTCATTTGGTCAACTTTGAAGATGATTAGCAAATTCTTGATTTTAGGCACCCATCAACTTCAGTAACAGCGAGTTCTACGGATTCTCGGAGTTTTACTACTGCATGGAAGATGTGCTGCGAATTGGTGGACAGTACGAGAGTGACAAATACTCAAAGGCTGCCAAGGTAACGACACCATCTCATCATATAGAGCATATGTGTCAAAGTGGCGGCCCGGGGGCCAAATCTGGCCCGCCCGCATCATTTTGTGTGGCCCGGGAAAGTAAATCATGAGTGCCGACTTTCTGTTTTAGAATCAAATTAAAATGAAGAGTAGAGATGTATATTAAATGTCCTGATTTTCCCCCTTTTAAATCAATAATTGTAATTTTTTTAACATTTTTTTCTGTGTTTTTAGTTAAAAAATCATTTTGTAAAATATAAAAATATTTTAAAAAAGCTAAAATAAACATTGTTTTAGATCTATAAAAAACTGAATATTCAGGGATTTTAATCCAGTTCTTTTAATCCATTTATATAAAAAAATCTAAATATTATATCTAAAATGGTCCGGCCCACGTGAAATCAAGTTGTCGTTAAAGCGGCCCGCGAACCAACCCGAGTCTGACACCCCTGATAGAGGATTTTTTTTAAAAGCAGTCTTGACTATTTTCTGGGTGTTCCTGCCAATATAGGACTTCTGCGCCACTAAATGGTCGACATTGAAATGGCGACTGGACAAGAAGCTCTTCTCCCAGCAGGCCGACGTCGACAGACTGAAGTACTTTGTTTTTTTTATTACGGCCTGAAAGCCACTCGTGTTCTTGTTGTTTTTTCGTTTGTGTCATTGTGTTTGAAACCTGCTCAGATGTGGTACTTCTTCTTCTCAGGTATCAATGCTTCAAGTCAGCGTGGATGTTCGAGGTTCTGCACGCCGGCTTCCGCTTCCCCAGGGATTACCGCTTTCTCCGAACGGCACAGCTGGTCTACGACAAGGAAGTGCAGTGGACGCTAGGAGCCATTTTGTACAAGACGCGTTTCCTGCCACTTAGGTACAAAAATACATTTCAGTCATTGACATATCCATTTGGACTTTTGGCGGTCTTTTTGGGTCATTCGGCTGCTCAATGAAAGAAACAATGTTATGTTTAGGGACCTCCAGCAGGAGGCACTCCGCCAGAACCACCCGAGCTGGCTGCGTTCTTCCTTCGTGTACAACCACCATCTGTTCTCCCTCTGCCTATTGGTGGTGGTCTTGGCCATTTTGCTGTACATCCTCCGCCTGAGACGCATCCACCAGCGAGAACAGCGGCAGGCCGACACGCTGGCCTTGCTTTGGGCCGACGAAGGAGAGCCGCTTCTACCTTGAGGATGGCGAGGGAAGGATATTTACGATCGTGACGGGAAAAGCGGGCATCGTCCTGATCTACTTGAAATGATTCCATCGTCAACACTGTCATGCCGATTTCCCAGGAACTTGATGACTGTATTAGAAATCAATATTGCAGGGGTGGGCATATTATTTTTTTCAAGGGCGTAACGCAAAAAATATATGGACGCGTCAACAACAATCCAGTAAAAAAAGCTGGATTCTACCTTCTCTCCTAATCAGTTCTTCAACAATGTTACATTTCTTCCAGAAAACTACCATGGGGACTCAGATAATAATGACCATTTAATACTTACCTCTTTCACATGATGCTATTGGACCAATGAGGTTTGACCTTTTCCTAAATAATTGAGTAGGCCTGTTTCTCCGATTAATTGTGTCACTGGAGCCTTTTGGTTTGCCCACCCCTCCCGTTTGTCATTCCTTTGCCAGTCAAGACCAAAGCTGCTGTGGACTTTTTATTGCACGTGGACAAGATGACGTTTTTTTTAATTAACATGAATTGCTCTGTTAATATTTCTTTACATCCGTTGTCCAAGTGATTTGTCCAATAATATGTAAGCAAAGTGCAATAGTGACCCAAATGTGAATGCAAATAATTCCATACTAATAAAAATATTGGAAAACCTTTAAATGAAACAAAAAGTGCATTAATATAATATATATTTCTATATTTACATAATGTTATAAATAATGAAAGAAGTAGTAAACTGATTTTCTATTTTGCTAAGAGAAGAAAAAATAACTAACATAAATTACTGGTGCTTGGTCAGTAGGCGGCGCCCAAGAGTCAAACACAAACCGCACTTTATTTTGAAAAATATACCTTTAATACAACAGCTGCATATAAATATTAAAATATACATTATACAGCTGAATAAACACGCACATAACCAGAAAAAAAGCAAAAATATCAGGTTTCTATTTTTACGGCACTTCTGTATGTTTTTTTGTTTTCTATCTTAAAGGTTTACTGACTGACAAAAGGAGTTAAATGTGTTAACAGGTCCAAATATTATTGTAGTAGTACTGTAGTAGAGTGATTACTGAGAGGAGAGAATTTTACTGTACATTATTTGACATGAACATGGTGGAATGTTTGCAATTATTGGCGTGCAACATCTTTTCAAGCTCTACAGAAACAGCTGACGGGTTTTGGGTAAAAGACAGACCACACACAACAACAACAAAAACATTTGGTTCTAAAGATCTCACAGATGGAATTTTTTATGATTAAACAAAGGAAAAAATGGGGAAAAAAATCCATTATAACAATAAAATAAAACAGGAAAAAATGGTGTATATATACACATACATATATATGTATGTATATATACATATATATGTGTATGTATATATATACATATACATATATATACATATATATGTATGTATATATGTATATATATACACATATATATACATAAATATACATATATATACACACACATATTTATGTATGTATGTATATATACACACACATATACACACATTTATGTATGTATGTATATATATATACACACACACACACACACACACACATATATATATATATATACATATATATACACACATATGTATGTATATATGTATGTGTATATATATACACATACATATATATACATACATAAATATATACATATTTATATACATGAGTATATATGTATATATATACACAAAAATATGTATATATACATACATCTATATATGTATATTTATATACACATGTATATATATGTACATATAGTTTAATGACTTGATGACTTTACAACAGCACAAACAAACCCCGCAATGCCTTTCAGCCAAAAACCAGTCAGCTTTTCTCACTTTTCAGAGCGCCAAGCTAATAAAGGTGCCGAGTCTTTTTTTGTCTTTTTTTAAAGGAGGACTTTGTGCCCACAAGCAAGGTGCGTAGTTTTCGAACCACAGTGCAATTCAAAAAGGGTCCTAAATTATTCTTTTTTTTCTTTTTCCTCTCTCTCTCGCTCTTTCGTGTCCACAACATTTAGAGACCTTGAACACAGTCGGTCTAACAGCTTCACAGAAGAAAGGCAGACATGGCCAACAAAAATAAAATAAAGTCGACTCATAAGGAATTTGGATATTAGGCTTTGAGGCTCTGAACATTTCTGTTTTATTTTTGTCCAAAAAATAGTTTTAACTCTTCATAGGGCAATCAAATTAAGTGACTGCCATTGACGGCGCTATACGTCGAATTCATTTTGACTGAGATGAACATTGGCTCATTTCATCAAGTGCCGTCAATGGCTGCCCTATAAAGGATTAAAAATTCAATAATATTACAATTATAAAGATATTCAATCAGCATCATGCTCTCCAACCTTTTGAAAACGCCTCCTAGTGGATGCCCCTGGTATTGTCCATGCGTCAAAGCCCAATATCACAAAATATTTATGAGTATACAGTAAATATATAAAGAGGAAGTAAAAAAATGGAATTTCTCATCACTGCAAGAAATGTTGCTCTAATCATGATTTTCAGTAAAAAATAAAAAGTGTCAGTGTCGCTATAGCAACCTTGTTGATTACCGTGGTTTAAACCACAAGTAAGAAATTCCATACTTTTTTTCTCCCATTGTGTGTGTGTATGTCCACATATTTTTATACACACCACCATTAAAATAAAAATTAAAGCTAAAATGCATTATTTGCTCTCTAAGAGTTTAAATTTGTGGTTACAAAGGTGCGCTACATAATCAGTTGGGGGTAGACGGGGGGGGGCGAGCATGGGGCGCTGAAATGCTTTTTCATAGGGGAGTGGGGGGGGCATGCTGGTGTTTCAGTCAAAATAAAAACAAGGTGCGCAAGGTTTTGGTGTGTTTTTTTATCTCTCTTTGGTCGCTTTGGATTAAGTAAGGTGCAATTTTTGAACGTGGCGACGAGATGATGAAGAGGAGGGCGATCAAGTGGCGGGGGAAGGTGTAAGGGAGGTGAGGGAGGGATGCTTACAGCTGCTCAAACATCAAGACTCGCCACATTCTTTTTAAACAAAGAGGACCCCCCCGGGCGTCCTTTAAAGCAGTGCTTCTCAAACACGGGTCCATAAAACAAATGATCTGTGCAATTATAAGAACCCCCTGCAAAAAAAAGACTGTCTAAGTGCTTCAGCATTACTTGCCCGAAAAAAAGTCATAAGAAAAGTAGTGTAACATTTTTCAAGGTCAAAGATAAGCCTGTAACGATACATGTATCCAAATTGCGAAACTGTAGCATTGTGACACATTTTAATATTGAGGCATTCATTTTCCATGCCATTTATCCTCACAAGGATCGCGGGGGGTTCTGGAGCGTAACAATGCCTTGGGCCGCTAGTTAGCTGGGATAGGCTCCAGCAGCCCCGACGACCCTTGTGAGGATAATCGGGTTGCGTATTGCTTTATGCTGCAATCTCGATATGTTGAATGCTGTGTTTTTTGGGCTGTGTCTAAATGCAGGGACTGGGAGGGACGGAGGGGCGGACATTTTGGAAGATTGCTTTTGAAAAGCCTAAATCTCGATTCACCTTTTAAAAATAAGGGGTAGTGACAGAACCCCATCTTAACTCGAGGCCTCCCTGTTTCACGAATGGATTATAAGAAATACATTTTCTTATAAATGCTAATGCTCCCTCTTAACAAAGAATCCAATTCCAGTTCATGCGTGCAACACTTCCAATAACAAGCTACGTTACCAATAAATAATATTAAAAGGCATCATTTTAAGGCAAATTAATCTTTAAAAGATACGGAAAAATATAAAACAATGTTATTTATGTACAAGTACTCACCGCGCGGGCTAAAGTCTGGCCATGTAACGAAAGTGTGAGCGAGCCAGCTGAGCGGGAAGAGAGAGAGCCCGTAATTGCGTAACATTAAAAGGAAACTGGAGCATAACATAACTATCGGGACACCAAGGCACTCTGAAACGCCAAGCGAGTGAGCGGATTTCCTGGATTTTACTCGTACGGTGAAAAGATTATGAAGTGCTCGTATCAAAAAAAATATTAAAAATTGTAACCTACTAGCGACTATGGCCTTTTTGGGCTGACATGGTAATTGCCATAAAGACCATAAGGCAATTCTCGCAAAAAATTAATCTCTGCACCCAATATGTTTGAGAACCCCTGCTCTCAAAGGCGCCTCGGCTCGCTAGTGCCCCCCCGCGGACCACTACGGGCATCTACAAAACAGTGCAATGTCTATTTATAGGCACAATGGGGTACGAATACAGCACACGGTGGGGAAAAGGGGGTACAGTATTTTACAAGAGCAGCATACACTCACAACTCGCAACATCCAGGGGTCGGGTTTAGAGCGCCACCTGGCTTCTTTCTTTGGGGGGCGCTTTATGCTGGCTAGGACCCCCGTTGGCCGCTAAGATCCTCTGCACAAAGTCTTTGGTCCGCCCAGCGACTAGAGGACCTGCAGTTGATATTTTTGACACTCAGTACCTTTACATTATTTCATTCAGGAGCAATATGAAAGAGTGGTGGTCAAAAATGGTACTGCAACCAGGATGAAAACTGACAGGTTTCATAATGGGGAAATCAAGCTGTGTTATTGTATCAATGCTGCATTTCAACCAGAAAGAAGAAAATGTAATTTCTGGAGAAATTATGTTCTGCGCTGGTCGGTATACTGATAGTACAACTACACACAAGTACACATACTAAGTATACGGAAATGTGTAGTATTAGTACACGTACTTGAGGTACGAGTAAAAGATTATATTATAAGGATAAAGTTGTGTTTCCTCCAAATATATTTACTTTTTCTACAGGAAAAATGTGTCTAGGAGCTCAACAACATTTACTTTTATTATTTTTTTCAAAATTGAGCTACTTTCTAACTTTACTCTGAGTAGGTGTTACACCAGTATTTTTACTTGAGTAAAATTTCAATGTAAAAGTATTTTTACTTATGTAGATTTTCTTAGTACTTTTCCACTAAAATATTGCTATGTTTGAAATTACAGTAATGGTAATTTTAAAAAGTAAGGAATTGATTTAAAAAAAATATTTTATAATTTAATTTAAAAAGTAAAAAAATAATCTTATTTAATGGTAAAAATGTGCAACATAGAATAGAGCTGTCTTTTTCAACATTAAAACTCATTGAAAAAAAAATACCAGGAAATGTGTATGAAATTACGATTTGCTGTATTATGAGAATTATTGTGTGGGAGTTTCTGACCGCTGGACTGCGAGAGGATGTCCTCCAGGCGGCACGTCATTCCTCGCTCGTCCATGTCCTCTTCCTCACTGCTCTCCACCTTCTGCCGGATCAGCTCCTTGATGCGCAGCAGTGCACCCAGAAGATTTTCTACAGGTACAACACAGCACAAATCATTTCAGGAAACCTTCAAATTGCTACAAATACTAACTACGTGAACACAAATTCCAACCCCTCACACATTAACCTAGCAAAGAGCGACAAATGTAAAAAATTGCAAACGTTAAAATGTGTCAGAAAGTATCAAAATATCCACCAGGTGCATTTTAATGGTCATATAATGACCACAAATGTCCATGACAAGTGGTAGCAAGCTAATGTGGCTAACTGATTCTTGACATGATCGACAAATAAAATCGGTTATATTTTATGATGTACTGATCAGCAAATGATGCATCTACAAAATAAAGTATGAAAAAGCTAACAATGTAGCCTTTTCTGCTGACTAATCATCTTTTAATTAGAAAGAAAGAGATCTTAAAAGTGTGCGAGTGTCTCTGTGGATGCATTTCCTGTCAAGCCAAGTATACAAGGCCACTAAATCCTTGGGTAAGCAAGCAGGAATGAGCGGAATGTCGGCGGGGCGGGCTGGGGAGTAAATAACAAAAACCAAAGAGGTGGAACGCTTGCAAAAACGCTACAAAGACGAGAGGCAGCTGTCAAATTTCAAGGCTGCGTGCAGGCGTGGATGATGTCATATTGTATCAAGAAGCATCTTGGACGTTCGCCGGTGCGAGGAGAGTATTGCAACACCCTCACACGGGAAGAAAATGGGAGCAAAATGAAACTAATTTCACACCTGTCAGTACTCTAATGAAAACAAACTTAGTTTAAAGAGTGATATATATATTTTTTTTTTACTGACCATACTCCTGGTTGAGTCCCCACAGTTTAATCTTATTGGCCTCGTGCTGCGCTTTCTTCTTCAGGCGACATGCCCTGCAACACACAAAAGAAGTGATGAAGCGTGATTTCAACTAACAAAAAACAATGAACAAAAAGTCATTCCTACAAAATAAAGCGCTATTTAGTTAAGACAAATACAACCCTCAAGGCCATTGTGTTCAAGGTTGGACCAGAGACTCATTTTTTTCTTCAAATGACGAAAAATAGTCAAGTATATATTGAAGAAACACTGGCGCAGGTTACTTAAAAACGATAGCAGGCAACATTATGGACACAATTCAAAAAGGTTCCGGGACAACATCTCTGCTAATGTCATTATTACGCCAAATTCCCAGAAAGCAATGTAAATGGACATTTCATCCAACCCCCCTCTCTCCTCCCCTCCCACTCACATGAACTCCATATGACCTTCCCGTATCCCGTCTGCTTTCCTGCTTTCCTGCTTTCCACTCATTCAATCCATGCGTCTGAGTCACTGTGACGTTGTGAAAAAAAATTGCTTGTGGGAAGGTGGACAAGTCAAACTAAAGTCACGGTTTTAAATGGGGCAAAATTAAGCTTGAAAATTAGGGTCTCGGAGCATTGTCCGTTGGTTTATGGATCCAAATAAATACATTTGATAGACTCACATTTTATTAGCAAAAATAGTACTGGCACTAATAAAAAGTCAGCCACTTTTAGGACATTTATTTACATTTTTTGTCAGTTTTCCCATTGACATTTTAATACTGATCGAGGTGTCAAACACATTATAGTTTGTGGGGTTTTGTTTTTGCAAGCATAAATGCACCTTAAATAAGTGAACAATGTATATGGCCATATCAAAAGAAGAATAAAGTGGACAGGCAATGTATTTTAAAAAAATCTGATAGGAAAACATTTAATAATAAAAATAAATAAGGTCAGATAAAATCAATTGACGCACTTAAGTTTTACTTTTCATGAAATTCATAGGGTCCAATGACAGTATGTACCTGGATGCTAGCTTGTTCTTTTCTTTGCGTGATCTGGCCCTGGCGACGGCGGGGAGGTCGTTAACGGGCCCCATGCTGTCGATGGCGGCGTTAAGCTTCTGCAGCTGCTCGCCGATGTTGTGTAGCTTCTGCGGGTTGGGAGTCAAGTCGCTGGCATCTGTCTTACGAGCCTTGCGTCTTCCTTTCTTGCCTATAGAATCAGAAAGGGGCTTCAGCTACGTCCATATTTTTCAAGTGACAGTTCCTCAGATTCTTTGCCAGGGTTTGCCAATTTTATTTTTTCTGAAGAAAATTGGAAGATTAGATTTTTGGGGGGGCTTTATTTATCTGTGTGCCGTGTTGTCACCTTGTCGTAGGTAAAGTGTGCTAGGCAATGTGCTGGAGCTCCACGATAGCGACCAGTCGTCTCCTCCACCACCTGTCGTTTTCTTAGCCGCAGACACCCGGGAGCGCCGGTACTCCCAGAAGCAGCGGCGCTTCGATGGGCGCTCGCCCGGTGGTCTTACAGGCTCCACCTCTGCCTCTGAAAGACATTCAAATTCAGGTTTAGATCAAGATTTTGGAGGGACAATTTCAAATTAGGTACCAAATCCTCTTTTAGGGCTTGAAATATTTTTTAAGCCTGTGATACGGTTTGAATTGAAGTATATAAACAACATAGAAAAACAAATAGAGTGGCTAAGTGAGTCATTATACTAATATACAAACTAAAATCTACAAAAATACTGTAATGCCAGAGTGATAATTCCTCGCACCCAGCATTGCCTTCTAGACACACCACTGGAAAAAACACTTTTTTAACTGAGTTCATGTTACAACCAAGCTTACATTACACACGCACACACACCCCACTTCTGTCCACTCAAACACACACACACAAACACACACACACACACACACACACACACACACACACACACACACACACACACACGGCCACTTGTTTATACAACATGACATCTGGCCTACATTGTCTGAACTTTCCATGCCCTTTCAGTTACTTCGCTTTAGTGTGACACAACATGACACACATGTATAAAGAAATAAATCAGGTCAACAAGATTGCCGGTTCACATCATTGAGATTGACAACTTTACTTCTCATATTTTTGTGGGCTATGAGGTTTAGGAAATGTTAATAATGTTTCAAAATACAGTGACACCTCTTCTTACAAATGGTTCTACATACAAAACATTCCGGTTACAAAAAGGCTTGATGAGAAATCCTTCCAAGATACGAAAACAAACCAAGTTACTTCATAATGAAGGATCAAGTTGAATTATTATGCTACCATCAGTCACGCTATTTTTGTTAAGAAGCAAATTTAGAGTACGGTTCCAAGATGCTGTATTTTTTTTAAAATTAAGATTAGATTTTATAAGGAAGGGTTAGGGTTTCAGTGTAAGCTAAAGTTTTGAAATGATGAATTTCTTAAGCCTTACAAATTCCTTGATACAACAAATTCTACACTTTCAACTTGATTTACCGACTGTAGCTTTTTCTCTTGTATTTGTTATGGTATGTCCCGCCCAATTGACATGTTGGTAGTGTAAGGTTGGTTTGATTCTGGGAAGTGACTCCAGAAAAGCGGGATATTGTTGATGTTGTCCGGGAAGTACTACCGCAGCAGCTTTGGTGGCCAATGTGTGGCTAGCTTGTGCCCTTGGCCACGAAGGACATATACGACGTGGTCTGAGGTCTGGAAACGTACACAGCGTGGCAAGCTTTTCAGGAAGAAGAAAAAAACTCACCACATTCAGTTTCAGACGAGCTTGAGAGATCTGCCGCTGTTTCCTCCTCTCCTTCGTCTTCCTCTTCATCTTCTTCCTCCTCTTCTTCTTCGTCCTCTTCGTCAATTTCCACCTTCTCCTCAGTGTTCTCCTGGTCCTGGACCTGCTGTGTGTCTTCTTGTTTCTGTTGAGCCTGCTCCTGGACACCCTGGGTAATAGCTGGTTCTCCTCCCTGGCTCAGGGAATAGTTGTGCTCCTCACTGCAGTGCTCTAACAGCAATCCTGACGCTGGCGCATCCTCCTGTGCCACCTGAGGTGATAAAGATACCTTTGTAAATCAGAAGCCAAGGCAAGGTCAATGTGAAATCTAAGTTTCAAGCAAGTACTGGTTTCTGTGGCAAACAAAAAGTAGCTAAACTTGGGTCGCCACCACAAAATTCTATGGAAGTTAAGACTTTGGTAGAGCCAAACGATAGTCAATTCATACAATCTTATCAGAGTAAAGTAGTCTTTCTTCTAAGGGTTTTAGCCAATTCTACAAGTTGTTGACTTGAGTCTGATTAAAAATGTGATTGTTCTCCCGTACCTGTGATTGGTACACTTCATTTTTGTTCGTCTTCCTCCCGCCCCTGTCTTGTCCTCGTCCCACGACAACAGATTCATCTTTAGTCGCCTTTTCAGCCGCCTTGTCCTCTTCGCGGCTCCTTCCCCACCGGCCCATGAGCACGGCGTCCTCGGAGACCACGCCCAGGCCCAACTTGGTGTACCGTGCCATTTCATCAAGAGCCGATACGTCCCAACGTTCGGCGTGCAGATCCTCGCCCAGGCCGCCATCGTCCACCAGGTCGCTCAGCAGCTCAAAGGGCCGTTTGCGGGGGGACGCGGGAGAACCCAGCATCAGGAGAATGCTCTGGACAATAAAGAAAATCAGCAAATGTGATTTATCTTTAGTGATTTTTTTTGCGTTAGGATAGTTTCAAATAAAAGCCTTTCAACAGGTTTAAAATTCGGGTCTTTGTGGATTTTTATGCCGATTCCAGTCCATTGTTGTGGCTTTAATCAAAGTCTGGTTTCAAATTCGGAATACACTTTATATTTCAGCTTTAAAGTAATGTTGTTGTCTAAACCCCATGTTAGTGATCCATTTTAGGGTATCAACTTGGGCTTTCAAAGTAGGTTTAGGGTTTCAAATTATAGTTCTGACCTGGTCATATTCTGTCCTGCCCCCTTGAGGTGACATGGCCATTGGGTAGGGGCTAAGTAGAGCCCGGTGACCCCCGTAGGCCTCGCCAAAAGCAGGCTCCATCCCATTCATACCCGGCTAAATGGTAAACACAAGAACAAAGGTGATGACCACATCCAGTATTAAAAATCAATGGAGTCATACTGACAATTACTTTACCTGAGGCATGCCCGTGGCCTTAGATGGGTGGAGTCAAGTTGTAGTCAAATTACTTCTGGTCAGTTGGACTGGAAAAATTTAGAAAAGACACTCACTTCATACTATACACAATGCTTAGTCAATCAAATACATGTGTATTAAAAAAACAACAACTCAAGAAACAAACAAAATTTGCCTTTTCTTGGCCAAGGCCTCAAGAGTTTTTAGGTTTCTCTTTGGAATACTGATAGTGTGGCAAAAAAATTGTTTTGAGAAAAAATATCACTTGCCGTGTCCAACAGCTACAAAAATTCAAAATCCGTGTCTGTGCCGACAGTCAATCATACTGTCGTCATATTATCATATTGCCGGCACTTGCTAGCGTTGATGCTATTGTAGGTAGCTTTGGTGGCTGATTTTAACTATTGTAATCTTCTTGGATTACAGTTGTTTTAGTTGGACGCTTACCTCAGAATGACAGTAGAGATATTCAAGGTTGAGACTTCTTCACATGACGCAGACTTTTATCCCGCTGAAAAATAATAATAACAGGAAGTTGAACAAAAGTTCACTAGAAGGCTACAAGAAAGTTTGGTTCATCCAGACATTAGCCCTCCACTCTGTAATATAGTGAACCCCTGTTTATGTCCCCACTGTATTTATTGCATTGCGAGCGACTTTTAAAACGACCAATCCAAAGTTATCTCCTTCCAAATCCATGTCACAAATATCTAAAAAGAGCATATTTTTTTGTCTGATTTCCATTCCATGGTCATGGTTCCTTACCCAATGGCCTGAAATCTCACAAAAATGGAGAACAGCTGGTTGTAGCACCAACAGTGTCGACAAAGAATTAAAACTTTTCTTAAGGTAGAAATGCAGCTCTATCGGTCCTGACAGTAATAAATAGTTTCTTTGATGTTCAAATGTGATTTACTCTGGACTATATTTAGTGGTGTATTAATACTCCAGGCTCTATTCATTTGCTAGACAACAAGCTGCTGCAGCCAATGTGGCCCCTGAACATTGCCTTCTCTGTAACATGGGAACAAAACCTAATGTTCTATCTGGCTAATCATAATGAACAATAGCACAATCCAACAGCAAAAACTTTAACTGGCAACTTTTGTAGGTCTGCCACGCTGGTGGGAACTACAGGAAACCGGATTATAACGACAAGCAGGAAGAATGATAGTATTTTGATCCATATATTATTCAATGAATAGTCCGACTTGCTGGGAACTATTTTCATTGGTGGATTAATATGCTGGATCTCCATTTAACGTTACGACAAGGAAATGGCCTACTATGGATCAAGTGTAGCAAATGCTCCCTCTTAACATTGACTCCCTGGTTTCACCGCTGGTTGGAATCCACCAATGGGATTTCTGCAGCTTGCCAAAAAATCAGATTCCACCGCAGGGAAGGCAGAGGAGAGAAGCAGCATGATGATGAAACACTAAGTAATACACATGCACAAAGACTCACAGTAGCCCTACTGCACACTATATGCCAACAATCTGGGAAAAAAAAGCAGCTAGCGCTTGACCCGATCGGGAGAACAATGCCATAACGCTCGTTTTTGCCAGTCTGAGCTGAGGAATGAGGAAATGAGGATGGGCAGGGCGGCATTAATAGCGCCTTGCTGGCACGCCTTATGGAAAAGTAGCATTTAGCACATGGTGGCACCTAGCTTCATTCGTGATGGTAACAAATAGTTCGAAGCACTAGTGGGCAGTGTAAGGCAAACAGTCGACATTTGGCATTTTGGCACTTAGTGTTAACATTAACAAAAGGACTGAATTAATTTTCAAGTTTGTTTGATTGATTTACTCTATATTTCACTTCTTTCAATAATGGTTGAATGACCCTATTATATTGCGGCTCAGATAAAGAAGAAAATGTTTTGATAGGCCTCTTCTAATGGGTAAAATGGTTTTGAAAACACAAAAATGAGCTTGCGGGACATTAAGTCCTCGCACCACCACATGGAAAGTTATGCTTCCGTACATTAATTATAGCATAAAGACGGTGCGGTTTTATGTATGGACTCTTGTCCAAATCCTTGTGGTCCAAGTGCCCAGACTAAGAATTTAGCAGCAGGGGGTTCTTAAAAAAGCTCAGCCCTGAGAAAGGGATTATTTGTATCTACATTCATATGTATATATACACAACTTGTTGAGATGTGGACGAACGATTTATCCAAAAGAGAAAGTGAAAGGGAGCTGTCTGGAAGCGAGATACTTGAGAGGGGCGGGTGATAGTCGTGTTCTGGCCGCATGGAGCGTGCATGAAACGGGGAACAAAGTGGGACAGGCTGGTGTGTGTCTAGACTGGACAAGGTGCCAAATTTAACCCAACAAACGATCCATGGGTTACTGGTCCTTCGTGAAAACTCAAACATTAATGGAAATGATTATGACAAGTGTTTACCTGATATTTTTGTGACTTTTTCCGGATCATTTGGGAACCAAATGGCACGGTTCCCCTGTGCCTTTCGGTTCTAAAGTGAGCGAACCCCCACTAACCATTCTTTTCACCTCCAAAACCAGCTCGCGTAAACGCAAATTAAACGGTGGTTACAGTGCAGCCAATGGGCCTTGACGGCGCCGTGTGCTCGCACAGCTGGAAGCCGCAGCCAGAAGTAGCAGAGCGGGAACACGCGAGAGCAGCCCCGGAGATGGCAGACAAGCGGTCGGTTGCATGCTCAACGCGGCGCCGTATACTTTGGCTTCGGGCCCCGTCACTTCCCGACACTTTTACTGAGATTTGAACGTCAACGTACAAACGAACCACGTGCTCGGCAGTAAATATTGAGCAAGTTTACCCGGGGAAGCATTCGGCGTGCATGGCGAAGCTGGCAGACAATAAAAACGGGCCCACAGCTGGCACTGCCACCGGATGTCAAACATGATTTTGTTTTAATACGAGCCATTTTGAAGGAGGCATTTTCAACGAATAGCAAGTTCTTGGGTCTTTTTTAAACACCAAACTTAGAAGTATAGTCGTTTTTGGAGGACAGAACAAGTTGGACTGATGCGTGTCCACCTGCCATTGAGGCCCAGGAGTACCAAACATGAGCCCCGCTACCATTTAGCCCAATTAGCCGCTAAAACGCTCCTCCCCAAAATTGAGCGAAACCCAAATAAAAACAGGCTTCCTCCACTTTGTAAACACGCCACCATTCCAGTGAAGGCAGAAGAACCATTTGAAGACAACTTTGAAATTAATAATGAATGCGTAACTTGTTGGTGAACACATTTTTAGTGTCCCGTCTAATATTTATGCAAAGCAAGCCAATGCTTTATATTATGAAACAGAACATTTTACCAGTCTTAGTATGACTTTTGTGTGTGTTTTTATTATTATTATTGAGCAACATGTTTGAGGGCGAATGTTTGTTTTGCGGTGGTGGGGGTGTGTGCGGTGAAGTAGGCGAGGTGGGCTTTACCTCTCGGTGTCCTCCGATGGCCCCCTCGCGGGAGAGAAGAGAAGGCTCCTCCAGACACCGGATAGAAAACAAAAATGTCCGACTTGGTGCGGGGCCTCTGCTTAGTCCGTTTCGGAGCGCGCAGCATCCCCCCACGACACGGCGGTGGAAGAGGAGGCCGACCTCAGTGGACGCCGCTCGGCCGGGAAGTCCCGCTCCGAGCCCGGGGGAGGGAGGGCAGTTTACGCCGAGTGAAGCCTCGCTGCACGGCGGACACACAGCACCTAAACGACGGCTGTGTGGCTGGTTGACACCGCCTCCTCGTCATCATCGTCTTGTCTCCCTGGCCTCAGTTGGTGGGGGCGAGGGACAGGGGGCGGTAGAACTGAGCACCCCCGCGGCCTCACCAAATGGTGCAGCCCAGTTTCGCTAGGGACATGACAGAGCAGAGACGCCATGGGGAGGCTCGCTTAAAGTGGGTAAAATAATATAATTTAGTCCAAATTACTGTTGGTTTATTGAAAATGGTAAATGCCTCAACTGTGAATACACCTGCAGGTCGGGTACGACAGTCAACTGTAACAATAAAAGTAATGGCATAAAATTCCACAAGGTGAGCACCTGTATTTCCTCTGTGAATTTTCATAATAAAATTCGACACCTGTTAGAACAATGGTGAGATGAGGACTGCACGCAAGCGCGTACTTTGTTTTAATAAGTTCCCGGGCTTGATTAATTTAGGATCACGTGACAGCGGAAGTGACGTATGTTTACAAACGCAGATTTCTCCAAGGGGGCGGAGTGACACGACCGCAGAGGCAGCAGATGTGAACCCATTGAACCCAAAGCCATCCCAAACACTTCAAGGCTCCTCCTACGAATTTTTAACAATAAAACATTATATGTAATATACTATTAGTAAACCAAAGAGTAATATTTACATGTAAACTATAACCTCAAGTTGTTTTTGTGAAATATTTGTATTCTCAAAAAACATTTACTCAGCATAAAAATGTTATAATACAGAAATAATCACAAATAATATTGTTTTCTTTTTATTTCCTTAGGTTCTTATGAACACTTCAAGTTCTGAAGTTCTATTTGTTATTACCCTCCTTGATCCAAGCTCATACGTCTCACTTTTGTCTATTAAAGCACTGAAAGAAATTATTTCCAAGAAATAACCAGAAGTGAGTGGAAAGTCGTCATTTTTCAGAGAAAATAATTTTTTTAAGACTAAAACGTTTTCAGGAATAGGACAGTAATTCCCCATCTTAAACCTCACGTTATTTTTGGCCTCCTGAGGGCCAAATATATGCACCAATGGTATTGCATCTACTCCAAGGCGATGAATACTATCATGTTTTTATCTAGGCCACCTCCTATAGCTGCCTGCATAAATAAAGACTTCTTTTTTGGTGGGCTTGATGCATTAACACATCGTGGCCTATTTATGAACAGAGGGATAATCTGTGTAGTCATCCCATATACTATAAAGCTCACACGCTTGCTTGTGTGCGTGTATGCATTTATTTTTCAATCACATGTGGTTTGGGGATTAGTAAAGCTCGGTCAGGATAAATGTGACATTTTGCAGAATTTAAAGGCAGATGAATATACCATGTATTTTTAGCATATGAGACTTAAGTCTTATTTTTGACACACTGTCCACAAAAAATAAAAAAACAGCTCTCATTTTGCAATGATTGTACAATTTTAAGGGAAAGAAAATGTTAAATTTTTAAACAAGTGATGTATTTGCTGCTGTGTTAATTCAAAAGTGGCTATTGAACAAGGGATTCTGGGACGTAATGTCATATTTTTGTTTATTCTTT
This sequence comes from Stigmatopora argus, assembly GCF_051989625.1. Lineage (NCBI taxonomy): Eukaryota > Metazoa > Chordata > Actinopteri > Syngnathiformes > Syngnathidae > Stigmatopora > Stigmatopora argus. Next base: position 12,871,942 of record NC_135393.1, read on the forward strand.
CACTTTTTTTACACACATAAAAGCACTACAGGGTTACAATTAGAGCTGTGATGGACATTGTTGTTGCTAAGGTGACTCCTCCCGAACACACACAAGATTACAAGAAGATATTAAAAGTAAGTAGGAATATTATTCAGTGTGGAGTAGCTGTCATGTGAAATGTGGAGTGCTAGAACTTTGAAATTTGACGCCATATCCCCCAAAACAGGGAAAAATATTTTGTGAACTCAGTTTTCTTTTTAGCCGTGGCATGTTAAAAGGAAATTCCTTCTCGTCATGATAGATATTCTAGCTATTGGGTTAGCCATATTCCGCGGTCAAGTTAGCCTTAGTTAAAATAAGCCTAAAATTACATATTTAAAAAGATATTTTTATGTAGACCTTTGTCATGGGTCTACTAATGATAGCGATGTGCAGCAAATTTTCATCCTAAAATTTTAATTGTTTTTGAATAGTTCAATTTTTAGAAGTTTGTAAGGTTTTTCTCAATTATTTTTGGTTATTTGTTGAATGGATGGGGTGAAATTACAAAGCAATGTGGCAAAAATTTGAGTTTGTCTCTAAAGCAGCTCAGTAAAATTGGACAAAATGAGTCAAAAATGGTCATCTTCCTGTGTCTTTACAGGCATGGCTTTTGAAGACTTATTTGGGGTTTTCTGAGAATTGGGGTCCCGAGGACGCAGGCCTGTACCACAACAGGACAGATAAGGTACAAAGTAATTTGGTCTTTGTAAAAAGTAGCTGTATTTTATTTTGATTTGGATTCTTCTCTTTATTTTTGGCTGAAGCGTTGTGGTTTAAAGGAAAATAAAAAGGAGAACGAGGAAGGATGCTGGGAATTTGTGGGACTGGGGTGGGTGGGTGGGGTTGTGTTGTGGTAACAGCTAGCAGTTTAGACTTCATGTTAAAAGCAATTTATAATCCGGAACCTCCAAATTTCAATTCCCCTGAGGATGTACGAGATGTGGAGCGCTCGGTTTGCTTTTTCTTTGGCATTTTTTGAGCGAAAAACGGGGCTCTTAACTTGTTCATTGCCAGAAACATTTACAGTGGTACCTCTACGTATGAATACTTCTACATACAAAATATTCAGGTTAAGAAAAGACTCAATGGTGATTTTTTTTCCCTCAAGATATAAAAAAAAATCTGGTTACAAAACGTCAAATGAAATTAAAAAAAATCGCCACCATCGAACATCTTCAACGAATTAATTTCGGAAGTAGAGATAACACTGTGCAGCTTGGACATGAGGACGAAGTTTTTGGACCTCATGTTCGGTACGTGAACAGGAGAGATGTCATATTTTTTTTAATGATTGGCTTTGAATTAGTTAAGAGAAGAATAAACAGAGGAAGTGGCATTTAGAACTCAGGTGTCGCTGCTCGTAAAAAATAAACTACACTTTTTTATAGTGTTTACAGTATAATTAAAGATTGACAAAACAGAAAATATTCCAAATGGCTTATTTTTCATTCCACCTGAGCTGGACAAAAACAAGAAAAAAATAAATCTAAATTAAAATGGACTGTTGATGTGAAAACCGCTAAGAGATTTCTACTCTATTTTATCCTAGTCCAACATCTCAGGTTCTGTTTTTACCTTTTAATATTGAAATTAATATTTCCTATTACAAATTAATGAGAAAATGGTCTGTAGAGTAAATGCAGGCCACAGATTATTTAAATGTTTTGGGAAAAGACCTGTAAAATAATGTATAAACACTCATTTTTGTTTGACTAGTTATACTTTGGTAAGTCAATTAAATTGAACTCAAAATATGCGTTTTTTCTAGGATGCTATTGAAAACAGTTTGTTTCCATTATTTAGGAAAACTGAGTTTAAACCAATTAGCGTCAAGCTTTCAAAGTTTTACTGCACTATGGATTAAATGTTTTACAAACCAGCAACTTTTAGTCAAACAATGTTTTGGTGTATGTTATATGTAATGATTGAAATCCATCTTGCATGCATCCTGGTGTGTGTAAGGCAAGGAGATCACCCTGGTAATAACGATGAGATGGTCTCCCTTCATGTTGCATGGGGTAGAGGTTACGTTAATACTGAGGTCATTACATCCAGAGGTGACAAACACAAAAAAAGACATTTGAAAAATGTAAACATCGATTCTAACACATTGCACATTTCAATTTTCATAACATTCAACACTTATTTAAATAATCATTAACTGTACAGTAGTCTTCATTTTACATAAACAGTGGTACCTCGACATACGAGTGGCCCGACATACGAGCAATTCGAGATAGGAGTAAAATTTCGGGCAAATATTTATCTTGAGATACGAGACAAATTTTGATATACGAGTAGATAGCGGACGCGAGATGCTGCTCATAAGAACATCATGGGCACTGTCTCTCTCCTCGCAACTCCCTCGTGTAATGTCTCTGGTCGCAACTCCCTCTTTGTAATGTCTCTTCAGTGTTTTTTTTCCCATTAGTCAGTGCGAATGGCGTATATACTACCTCTCGTTGGCAAGTACATTTGTGTGCATCATTATGGGAATATTTTGAAGGGAATACAAACTCAAACACTTCGATATTGACTGAAAGTCAGTGTGGAGGCGGGGCAAAAAGAGCCAATCCGGGAGAAGAAAGGTATCAAAATGTCAAACTAAATTAGAATTAAGTTTAGTGTTAGGTTCGATTAAACTTATTTTTGAGTGTGTCTGCATCGTAATCCAAGTTCATTTACATTTTTTATGTTATGTTCGAGCCTGTTGCCGTGCAAAAAGCTCGTATCTCGAGGTACCACGTGTGTGTGGGTGTAAGTGTGTGTTTGTGTGGGTGTGTTTGTGTGTGTGTGGACACGTTCAAGGTTAAATCCAGGTTGGTGATGTCAAGAGCTGTCAGAAAGAGAAAGAACAAAATATTTATATTGGAAAAAAACATTTTGACATAACTCATTTGGGATGATTATATAATATTGAATGAATATTCACCTATAATTTATCATGGCTGTGGTACATCACAGAAAATTAGATTAATATACTGTTCAATATGAGTAAATATCATATAGGCCATGATATTTACTCATTTTGAACAGTATATAAATCTAATTGTCTGTGATGTACCACAGCCATACCATGGTTTACAATATTTACCACTAATTTAATATTAACAAGATTATATTCAATTTCTAATGGACTGTACTTTTACAATATTTAATGTATCTATCACATATTTAAATTCTAATGAATATTCAAAATAATCAAACAATCAAGAGATGCAATATTGAAAAAAAAATGATGCAGAAGATTGACGTAATGTGTGTCCGTATCACCTGGTCTACTCCCAGAAGTAAGTCAGGTACCAAATAGTTTCGTTCTTCAGTTGCGGGCCGAACAGAGGGTTTGTCTGGGCCAGGATGGCTATTAACCAGCTGGAGACAAACACCCAACAATCAGTGTATGCAAACATTTTGCTAATATGCATCATGCTCCCAAAAATCTCCACTGCATCATCATGACTTCAAGCAAATGTTCAGATGGAGTTTGGCTCACCCTAGTGACGTTTTATGTGTAAATATTCGACTATTTTTCCTCTATGTGAATATGGAAATGTCCTAATATATTAATTGCAAGAGCATAATATCCAAAAACATTAGATGAATTGTCCTTAAAATGTACCACACCCGAAAATAATTGAAACAATGCGTATTTGTAACAAAGTACTCACAAAAGGTAGCAGCAGACGGCGGTGAGGATCAAACTGGTCACAATCACACTGGAAAAAAAGACATTTCAAATTAGAGGAACTGGAAATTTTATCCTGGGACAACCATTTTTGAGATGCATTAAACTTAAATCTTGGTAAATTTGTGTGTGTTGCTACCGTATGGTGATATTACGCCCAGGAAATATGAATTGTGACTTTACGTACTTCAAAACTTAAAGATTTTGGAAGAAACCTGTAGGTTGGTACCTTAGGGATTGTGCACAACACCTTTACTCTGTATTTTAGAACATTAAAAAGAACTAAAAACATTATCCTGACATTGGGATCTACTAAAGGATCCTTGATTTAAACTCAAAACTATCAAATGTGTAGTGAATTGACTTTTTAAAAAAATATTTGCGAACAGGAGGTTGATGTTTGTAATGTGATAATTCAAAGACGGCAGTTTCTCTGTATATTTTTGAGGCAGGTAATCATAACAAAACAAAAACAAGAATTATAAATAAGATTAACTGGTTATTGTCCATGGTGCATGTCAAGCCTCCACTTCTATGGTTATCATCCCATTATACATCACCATCACACACTCAATTGTGACGTCACATACCAGTGGCTTTGTACTCAAGCTAGTATTTATCTTTATAGCAATAGAAAGGAAACAAAGGCAGGATATTTTAGCAATGAGTTTATAAAAAAATCGCACAAGAATGAAAGAAACAAATTAGATGTAACGTTATCGTTCCTGGTTAAAAATCACCTACCCTCGATTAGGTCCTTTGGGAACCAAAAAAGGAGCGACGACCCCCACCAGCGCCCACAGGGTGGTGAAACAGATCATAGGCAGGGCGAGGGAGTGGGAAACCATGGCTCCAGACAGGAAAAAAAACGCGGATTTAAAAAGAAATCTGAGCCTCGTCGCTCAATCGGATGAGCATCAATGGCTGCTGCTCAGATCGGTTGTCACATTAAGGTTCACTATCTGCTAAGGAAAGGGTCGAAGCGATTGGTTGAGAGGTTGTATTTTTTTATTGGTCGACTTTCAGCCTTAATTTGGAAAAGACAACACCCACTAAGTGGTTTGCACACATGATTGGTCAAATAGGCTGTCGTTTCAAAGTGGCGCCAAATAGTTCCGTGTATCAAGCATAGACGACGTTGGATTGGTGCAGAGCGTTGTCATTCAACATTAGTCCCGCCTATTAATTGCGGGATCCCTTAGCATGATTGGTCGAGTCAGCTTTCATTCACCGACCCTGAAACGCGATGCAGCAACATGACAAAAATGTGGTAATATGTATCATGTATTTTTCTATTTCATATTTGTAAACTACATTTTAAATTGTTACATATATGTTTAATTATGCCGTAACAAAAATGTCCACTTAAACTCATAATATAAACACTGTTTTGTACCAAAATTTTGTAACTGCATATTTTGTAGTATTAATAACATAACAAGAAAGCTGGGTAATTTAGGCTACTCACATTTGATTGGTTATCATAATACGGGAATTGTTATTATTACCCCATATCAGTTGGCCACTTCCTGTAAATACTGGTCTTTATTTGTTTGCTCCACAACTAACACATAAAAAATAAAATGTTGTGTCTTTCATTTATTAAACAAGATTATTTCCGCTGGAATGGGCAAATAAATGAAGGTGTTCTCGTTATTTTTAATGTAAAAATACATATTGGTAAAAACTATTTTAATGCAAAGACTCCTTTTAGACTCATTGACAGTGAAAATAACACAAAGATAGTATTCATTCTTCATTCGTGGCGTTTATCTTCACGCGTGTTCTCTCATCCATTTCTACAAATACCAAATTTCCTGCGTAACCTGAACGCCCCATTAAAAGCCAAACCAGGTCGGCTAGCAACCGTTAGCTGTCAACAGCCGGGTCTCAACCATCGCGTCGTGATGGAGGTGACACGCAAATGTGAGTTTTACTCGCCGGGGTATTTTATCACGTTCATCTCTATCCATTTGGATTATGCAATAAACATGACTTGCTTAAAAACAATAAAGCGCGCGACTTTCCCTCTGCTGTCGCTAGCGCGCGTGTGCATTAGCGTGCTAAGCTAACGGCGACCTCCTTATCTTGTGATATTTTCAGCTTTTAAAGACTGTTTAAACTTGGTGTACACCGCCGTAGAGGAAGCCGACTTTCTCGCAATTGATGGAGAGTTTTCAGGTACGACTATAATTGAAATAAAATCTTAGTGGGCACGTGAGAGGTTCTTGTGTCGCCTAGGAATCAGCGACGGTCCCAGCGTCAGTACACTCACCAATGGGCTCGATACACCGGAGGAACGCTACACCAAGCTTAAAAAGGTGGAAAATTGTCGCATTTCTACCATATGAACATAATCTACAGGCTAATAACTCTTCTTCACCGTCTTCAAGCATTCCATGGATTTTCTACTTTTCCAATTTGGCCTGTGTACTTTCAAGTATGACCAGAACGACTCCAAGTGAGTGTTTTCCAAATAACGATAAATAGAATTAACATTGTAATGAAATCTAAATGTTACACACTCACGTGTTAGTTTTGTGTGTGTGGTGTATCTCAAAGTCAAGTGAAGTTTTTTTTATATAGACCTAACAAAATATTTTAAATGGCTTCATATTGACATTAAAAAAAAAATCCATCATCTTTCATAGCCAAAGATGGCCATATTTACTATTGCAACCATATAGTGCACTAAATGATGGACAATTATGGACACTGTCAAACTGCATTTGATAATGTCACTATAAATGATAGTTGTCAGTCAACCAGTTTTGGGAAGACACAATTTCCTAGTGAATGTACAGATGGCTTTTCAGTGTTGAGAGAAACTCACTTTCTCTTGCAGATACATCACAAAGACTTTTAACTTTTATATATTTCCAAAACCTTTGAATCGGTCCTCTCCTGACATTAAGTTTATCTGCCAAGTAAGTCTGCCCCCACAACCCCACCTTAAAGATTTCATAATATCTTTACTCCTAATGAGCAAATTTTCCATCTGTTATGATTCTAGAGTTCCAGTATTGACTTTTTAGCCAGTCAAGGCTTTGACTTCAACAAGGTCTTCTGCCAAGGTGAGTAAAATGAACCTTTGGTGTAAGACTTTTTCTAAATTGCAGTGTAAAATGGCAGCCATCCTCTTTGATGCTGAGATCAGTCCACTAATAAGATGCACTGATGCCACGTAAGTCATTAGCGTCCCAGCGTAGTTTAATATTGCTACCTTTAGCTGGTGTTGGTGTTTAAAAAAAAAAAAAGAAAAAAATAGCACACTTTAGCCGAGTCATTAGCATGCCACTTTAGCTCACCTGTCAGCGTGTTCAGCTCCCGTTTTATGATGTTTCCATCCCCATTGGTATACAAATGTGGAAAAGATTAATTGAACTCAGATTTGAACTTTATGATCGACATTTATTGACGTTCACTTGATATGAAAGGGCGAGGAGAAGCGCACCAACGCCACAACGTAATGTCGCAAAGGGCACTCAAAAAGAGTTCTGACCTTTTTATATTCCAATCTTATAATGTCATAACAGGAATCCCCTACCTTAACAAAGAGGAGGAGGCTCAGCTGAGGGAACAGACAGAGGATAGACGGAGTCAGCAAGCCAACGGTGTCGGAACCCCGTCCTTCATCTCACCGTCTTCCTCCAAGGGCCCCGCCAACGTGCCCGATGAGCACATGGGCTACATCAACAGGGTGGTGTACGTATTGAGAAAATGGCGGCTGAGGAGGCCACTTGTTTGTTTAAATCAAGTGCTCTCCCCACACAGGGAAAAGGTGGAGGCCCTGTTCGCTAGCACAGACAAGACTATTGACCTGGAGCCGTGCACCGGGTAAGTAATACTTGCACAGTGGAATATGTTGTGCTAACGTGCATTTTTTGTTTTCATTTTAGTGACTGTGGATTTATTATGCTTGTATGTAATGTTTGTTTATATTTATCTTTTTTTTTTTTGCTATAGGTTCCAGAGGAAGTTGATATACCAGACACTCAACTGGAAGTGAGCATATTCTCTCAATAGCACTTGCTGCTTTGTTTGTTCAAAGGTATTACAGTGTTTTCTATTTGATTGACAGGTTTCCAAAGGGGCTGCATGTGGAGACTGTGGAAGTAGACAAGGTAGACAAAAATATTGTCAAATTTATTGTTTTAAAATGTTTTGAATTGTATCAAATCAGGTTTTCAGAGCGTTTCTACTCCATGCAAGTACAGGTTTGTGTACTAAAGCATTTTTTTTCTATTATGTCCACATTTTCTGACAGGAGCGCTTTATCCAGGTCAGTAAGGTAGATGAAGAGGAGAAGAAGAAGATGGAGCAGCAAAAACTGGAAAGAGAGCAGGTTGGTTCAAATATGTCATTAACATGACAATTTACTTACATTTCTGTTCCTGACTATTATCTAATTTTGTTTTTTCTTTTAATTTAACTCCACTAGTGCCAGCTAAACGATGCCGTCGGCTTTTCTCGGGTCATCCACGCCATCTCCAAGTCTGTGAGTCAGTCGCAGACTTCTGCAATTATTTATGACTTGACTTCGAAAACATTTGTCATAATTATTATGAAACGTGTCCGCAGGGTAAACTGGTGGTGGGCCACAACATGCTGCTGGATGTGATGCACTCCATCCACCAGTTCTACTGTCCTCTACCTGAGGTCAGCTTATAGGGGGGAGGGTTCACTACGCCCATTTCAAGTATTGAACGCCATCTTCTCACCTCTTTTTCTTTTTCTCTATCCTCTCTAGGACCTTCAAGATTTCAAAGAAGTTACCATGTGTGTTTTCCCGAGGTTTGTGTCATGCTCCTCACTACAAAAATGTTTTTTTTATGTCTGCCTTTACATGTTTTTTTTTTTTTGCCTGCAGGCTTTTGGATACAAAATTGATGGCGTCCACTCATCCCTTCAAGGTGAACTGTTGCTTGTTTTTAAATTGTACGTGTCATTTCAAGAAAATTAAGGTCCTAGCACTTTATAAATCGTTTTACGTACATGGCAGGATCTGATTAGCAACACGTCTCTAGCCGAGCTGGAGAAACAGCTGAATGAAAGCCCCTTTAAGGCTCCTCGAACTGGTAAGTGCACATGTTCACCAACAATCTTCTCTCCCAACTGTATCACGGCTATATTTCTTCATCAGAGGCGGCTCAAGGCTTTCCCAGTTATGACACAGCCAAGGAGCAGCTGCACGAGGCCGGCTACGACGCCTACATAACTGGGCGCTGCTTCATTTCCATGGCCAACTTCCTGGGTAATGCTTCACATAATTCCCCATAACTTAACTAGGCACGTTCTCATAATCCCTTTTTTTTTTTTCTTCTTTAGGTTCCTTCTTGACACCACCCAGGGAATACGTATCCGCGCAGTCCAAACTAGTCGAGCCATTCTACAACAAGTCAGTAACACTAGTTAGCTATGCTTCGTTTTGAATCTGTTTAATGTATTCTTTACCCATTTATTTATTTTTTTAAATGTTTACCGTTTGTTTATTTTATAGACTTTTCCTGATGAGGATAATCGACATCCCCTACCTCAATATCACAGGACCAGACTGTAAGTGCTGCAACAGAGTATACACATTTTGTAATTCCTGTAGTCCTTTTTATTTTATTTTCACCACAAGCCAAACAATGGATGCACGTGATTACTTTCACTGGCCACACAAAATGGCAAGGTAGCCTTAGAAAGGTGTGTAAGACTTTGTATTGATTGTCTTAACAGTGCAACCGAAGAGAGACAAAGTCCTCTACGTGACCTTCCCCAAAGACTGGAAGACCAGTGACCTCTACCAGCTCTTTAGTGCCTTTGGTATATACGAGACTTGGGTGAATTTTGGTTTTGCCAACAACTCTGCTCACTGCCATTCTGCCAAACGTCCATTTAGGAAACATACAAGTCTCGTGGATGGACGACACGTCGGCATTTGTGTCCCTCAGTCAAAGAGAACAGGTACCAATAGCTGTGAACACAAGCCGCTACGCTGAGAGCTACAAGATCCAGACGTACGCCGAGTACGTCCAGCGTAAGCAGCAGGAGAACGAGAAGCAGACTCCTGCTTCCAAGTCCTGGACGGAAGACAGGTGGCTCAAGTCTCCCTACATGAGCTCTGGCTCTTCTGGCGGCTTCGGATACCCCCGGTGTGACGTCATTTCACGTTATTTAATCCACCTGGCGGTAGTAGGCAATAAAGAAGCATGTCTATTGTCCCAGAGCTTTGAGGAAGCGCGGCGGAAGTCCCATCACGGCGGAGAAGGGAAGCACCGAGGCCGCAGATGGCTGGAGTGACTACTCCTTCTCAGACAGCACGGGAAGCAAGAAGAAGAAAACTGATGGTGTGTAGTACTTGTTTTCTTTCCAACTCCAAAAGGAAGGGCAAATAAGTGTATTGTTTGAAGGCTGCAGAGGATGACACATTTACTAAGTATACAAAGTACATTTTTGCGTCAATCCGGACATACCTTACATTTAAATTTGCCGCACTGGCGCGATTTCCTGATTTGATTTGTTTTTTTAATAGAAGTTGTGGAGAGTAAGACGTCAGAGGGATGGTTAAATGCCACGTAAGTCCGTCAGTTCCGGTTTACCACTCACAGTGCGTCAGGCAACATTTTGACAGTGGCTCATGCTGTATCGCCGCAGCGACGCTACGGAGTCCTTCGGGTCAAGTCCCATGAAGTCACCCGATGAAGATGGTGCCGATCTGGCAAAAGATGCCGAAGGGACGCTTGGCTGGCATCAGGCCTCTGCGAGCAAAGCTACTCCCGCACGTAAAAGTCCGAAGAACAAGAAGAAATCTGAAGGTTTGTTGATATTGAATATTTTTTTGTGCACCAACAAAAGTTGTTATACGGTGTACTTTGAAATTATCCCCAAAAAAGGGTGAGGGTTAGGTATGCATGATCATAGCTAACGTTAACGTGTGCTAATTTGTGAGCCTCTGTCTTCTCCGATTGAAATGTAATACAACATGCTTCTCAAAGGGCTTATTTGGCAACCCAAAGGGGAAGGTATGTTGTTCACATCAATATTTCCTAGTTGCAGTACATTTTTTACCCACCAGTCTTTACATGTTGTTTTTTTTAATTAAGAATGTCTTATTTAGGGTCAGATAAGGAAATCCAAAGTTTTGGATTATTTTTAATTTTTGTTGCATTTTTCTCCGTTTTTAGCTTCTAGTCCGTCGTCACTGTTTGAGGTTCCTGAAGTGTGGTAGCAGTCAACGAGAGGCACTTGGAGTCTTCCTTGAGGAAGTCGACATCACTGGGAAAGTGCCGTCTAGCAGGTGTGGACCAGTACACAAACACACAACACAAGCCATACTGACGGTTCCACTTTTCCCTCACTTCATCTTGAATTTGAAATGGTTCTTTTATAACACGTGGTAATACGGGAATGTTAGCCACCGTTTTTACTCGCGTGCATGTCAGTGTAAGCTGCTGTTATGTGAACATGTAGTTTACAACATCAGGGTTGAGCGTGATGTCTATTTGAACAGCTGTCCATTTTTTTTAAAACCAATTATATCATGTTTTATCAAGTATAAACCATCAACTACAATGTGATAATTTATTACGCCGCTAATTTGGACCCTTCAGAAGGTGCTTCTACTTATGTTTTTGTACAGATGTTTTGTAGCTGTATGGAAAATGTGTCAAAACAGTCAAAGTAGAATTTACATGGTTTTTGTATGAGGTTCAAAATCCTTCATATTTCCTTGAATAGAAAAAATAAGGGCAGGGAGAATGAACAAAAATTAAAGAATTTTCTTACTGGAATTGCCTCTGCTACTTTGTTCAGCTAATTTCTTCACCAGGAACATGTTCGCTTTGTCAGTGTTATGTCAAATGAGAAACTTATAGTATTCAAATATAATATTTTAATACAGGAAATGTCTTGCATTGATTTTAGGACTTTTCACGCTTCATCTCCAAAAGGCACAAACCAGGTGAGGGTGGCTGCTGAGCACTGAGGAGATAAAGGAAACATTTATTTTTATTTTTTATAAAGCATAATGACAGGCAAAAAATAGTGGTGCATTTAAGCACTGTAACCTGTTGTGTTTGAGCAGCAGCACCACAGACAAAGTGTTTTCAGGGAGGGATTTAAATATTTTGCCCACGCGCACGTCCATCTTCTTCATCATGTGACATATAGTCAGGTCCTACACACAAGAAAATGCAAGTTAGGCTTTTTTTTAAATTAAGGATGGGATTCAAGCTAATTCAAAGTATACACTTTAACAAGGATTCAAGTTCTAAATGAGTTTCCTGCTAACATTAGGGTTTAATAATAAAATGGTACCGCTGCTTATGAAAATTTTCAGTAGTTTTTTTGCTCCAATATCTACTTTTCAACATGCCAACCATCCGCGATCTACCTTGTTCAATGAGGTATTTCATCATATTTTAGGAATGTTTTCTTAAATGGCGTCTTATAAAAATTTCATTTTCCTATGAACAAAATGTTTATTACATCACTTATTTTTATCTCTTTTTTTGTATCCACCTTTTTGTAAGTGAAAATTGCAGTGTTTTGCTGACCTGAAGTCTCTGGTGCGTTTGGTCTGTTGGATCTCGTGGACTTTCATCTAGCCGCATACAAGCGATGTGCGCTGGCGTTAGAGCCGGACATGCGATATACTTCTCTTTCCAAAGTTCCTTCCAGGATTCAACAGCTGCCCGTTTCCCCTCAGAATTCCCAAACTCTGTAGGGCACACCAATTTTTAAAAATATTTTCTATGCAAATCGACTCACCTTTGAATGACATTTTCCGAGGGATGGGGTGATTAGTTTAAAAAAGGGTTTTATTTTGATAGTAAAAATGAAATTGTCAAACAAGTTTTTTTACAATAAGCATTTCAATAAAAATGATAATACTGACATTTTCACAGAAATATATTAATAGTATGTTATTTTGATAAAAAATGTCAACAAGAGGAAGTAGCAAGAGATAGAATGTACTTCAAATGTATACATTTCATATCATGAATGTTTCAATGGTCCTTCATAGTGAAAGTGCTTTCAAAAATACCACCATACACAATTGGAAATGGGCCAAAAAAAATCTACTCACGTATGTAAGCATGTGTTCCACATTTGCCCAACAAGACTCGCTCCACAACACCAAAGCGGCTAAACGTCTCTATCAGAGCCTCCTCGCTCAGCTCACTCTTCTTAACGGGAAGTGACGCGGATGAGTGGCCGTTCACCGCAAACTCGCCGACCGGGTCATGTCCGTTCCCGGTCGTGTGAAAGTTCAGTTTGACCGTGTAGAGGCGGCACGCGTTGACTGCGTCGCTCTTTAATGCATCCAGAGTCACGTCAAAGTCCAGTGTGGACTCATTGACGGGCCTGTGAACCTGAAAACACAAAATACGAGTGTTTATCTTTGTCACTAAGCATACTTAGACAAATTCCTGGCGAGTTCACAAGTTTACTTTCATGGTGTGTCCACGCACAGTAGCACCGTTCAGCATTTGCAGTGCTAGCGAGGCTCCTTCCAAAAGTTTGAACTCCACCATAGCATGAGTCTAATACACAAAACCCAATGTAAGCAAGATATTTAAGGGTTTTTTTTCAGGGCCATGCATGCGTAAAATAAATACAGCCCACCCTGTGCATGGTATTCAGCATTTTGACAGTTCTGACTGATCCGCAGCAACGGAACAATCGTCTCACTTCTTTCTCAGAGAAATCAGTTGGAAATGGTCCGGCAAACACTACACACAAGTCGCGAAGATGGCAGCTGAGCTAAAACACAAACGTGCGCATTTAGTAGGACAACACACCAACTTGAAATGTTATTTTTTTTAACTTTTCACCTTGTGTTCCAGAAGAGGAGGAACATTTGTGAAGGATGACAAGCCAAGCACAGAAAAGAAAGGGCACGTGCTCCGTCTCCGGAAAGACGCTAGAACCTGCGCAAAAGTCCAAGCACAGTTTCCCAAAGAGCAGCTCACTTTCCTATTCTGATACTTTCAGACCCAAACCTCACCTGTTTGTCCGTGTTGTGCCACTGCTGATTAGCCAGATCTAAAACCAGGTCCGAGCGTTTTCCCACATAGGAGACGGACCGCCCAAGACGCTTCAACACATCCCCAAACCTGCACGCCACACATACAAGGTGAGAGACAAAGTTACTGTAAACATTACCTGTCTGTACGAATAATACCTCCGACTGGGAGCGGGCTCTGTTGACTGACATGCTGTGTCATCTTCTTCCATTGTCAATCCCCAAAGTTCTTCCAGGTGATCCTCAACAACCTTCCAGGACAGGAGAGAACATACGTGCGAGGGTGTGTTGTTTACACTCCAGTTCTGCTAGTGAAGAATACTTTGTTATCTGGTTGCTACCTGTGGAGGTGATTTGCTTATGAAGTATTTTGCCAGATCCAAGGCGGCTAAAGCATCCTCCACGGGATGGTGTCCTTTCTCCTCCTGGGTTTGGATGCGCCTGCCAAGCGCCACCTCGGCCAGCAGTTTCAGTTTGAATTTTCGTCCAAATTCCCCCCTGTACAGCAGTGACGTATCGATGACGTGAGGGTGGATCAGCTGCGACGAGAGCACCAATTCAATCCTACACAGTATTTTCCGCACGTTGCATTTATTGCGTTTTAGTGTTCTTACTTTGAGAGCTACCAGGTCGTTATCTATGGTGTGACCCACCAGGATGGCATTTCGAGGCAACAGCTTCCTCAGCATGACTTGGACATTGCGCAGGGTGGTTGTGACCGAATGCAACATGGCCGCCGTGATGCCCGAGAACCTGAGGGTGAGACGCAAATCCTATAAATGGCTTTTGTCAACAGTATTTTAACTTTATTTTACAACCCACCTTTTAGTTTTCAATTATTTTCCAATAGTATCTAGCCAATTCATTATGTTACAATACCCAATCCATGACTTTACAGTTACCCGTTAATAATCATCGAATAAACTACAAAACAACTTGTTAGCTAGAAACTACATTGCTTGCCAATTAACTAATCAATTACATAGTGGACTTACTAGTAATTTATGTACAATTGTATTCTGATAAAGATTTCTCTATTGGGTTTGAGTCTGTTTTCTTTTTCTTTTTTGATTGTGCTTACTCAGTGAGGCAGTTGAGTATTTTGTTGTCAGGTTTGACCAGCTCATCCATAAGACACGTCCCTTTTCTATTGGGTTTGAGTCTGGGTTTTTACTTTTTTAATTGTGCTTGTATTCTGATAAAGATTTCTCTATTGGGTTTGAGTGGTTTTTTCCCCTTTTTTGATTGTGCTTACTCAGTGAGGTAGTCGAGTATTTTGTTGTCAGGTTTGACCAGCTCATCCATAAGACACGTCCCCTCACCGTTCACCAGGGAGACTCGGGTCAGCTCATAGCCCCTCACTGTGAGACACTTTTGCATAATCACCATTAATTGCTGTTATTTGTTTAGCATGCAGGGGGGCGGAGTTAAGACAGAAACTCATCTTACCATTTCGCAGTCAAGTCCAAAGAGAGGGCTGTCGTCTGTGACGTTGTCGCAGTCGATGACGGCGAAATCTTCAAAGCCCGGCAGCCCTGATGGAGACGACAGGAAGTGAGAGGGTGATCAGGAAGAATGATCAAACTGACTGATCACCTTTTACAGGGTAATGCTTCTTAATCAAATCCTCCTGGGTGAGCATGTAGGCCGTTGGACCTCGCTTTTTGGTACCAAACTTGAGGACCACCGGGTGCGTCCTCAACACTGTCGCATACAAAACGATGACATAAGTTTACTGAATTCATTTGTAACTGGAACATTGAGAGTGGATCTGACCTTTGTGCAACATGCTGTTGTCCTTCTGCTCCTGTGACACAGATGATTGTTCTAATTCGTCCACTTGACTGTTGAATATCGTGGAAAGCAGGCTGCAACTGCTGCTCGATGACGTGAAGCTCAGTCTCTGACATGAAGGGAAAACAATATTGACATCCAGCATATGCATCTATGGAGATCAGGTACTTTTTAATGTATACAACGTACATTACTATACTTGGTTCTCAGGTTGTTGAGAATAATGTAGTGTCTGTAAAAGTCACTTTGACTCACGCCCTCCACCACTACTACATTGATGTACTTTTGTCCATGGAGACTACACCAACTACAATACAAACACATAAAAAACTGTGGTTAATCGTAACAGAGAGGATTTTAGTGTGCAATCTATTTGAATAATGATAACAACAGGTGAGATAGTGACCTTGGTTGTTTGACTGCGTTGGTGCCCCCCAGAGCGGCGCAGTGGAGGAGCTCGGTCAACTCGTCAGTCTTGATGGGATTTGAGAGATAGTTGGGAAACACAGTGATCCGTGGCTCAGCTTTCTCTGCCTCATCAACACCCGCATTTTCACTTTTGAGCCTCTTTGCCGTGTGGCAGTGATGAATATGATCCCCATTTCTCTTCCTTTTGTTTAGATCGAATGGCGTTGAGAACGAGGACGACATTTTAAAGCTGAGGTCCATGTACCTGGAATCAAGAATAAGGGTAATTCATGGTGAACATTTACTGTCATATTAAGTGAGTATGTTAAATTTGAGAAATGAGTAAACTGGTAACTTAACCTAGAATGATTGCTGGTAGTTCCCCTTAGTTCAATTTGATCTGACAATGGCAACCACTACAACCTTAACAGTTGGATTGTGAGTTAGCGGGATAAATTTTGAGTAGTTGATATAGTAAATTTAAACGCGAGGAGAGAGATGATGTATATTGAATTAGTGAGCAGGTAAGTGAGTAAGCGATTTTTTTTAGTTAATCAGTGTTTTGCATCAGTAGTAGGGAAGATATTCGGCCATGTGAGTTAACTGAAATGGTCTTGATTAAAAAAAATAATGGTTGATCACATAAATGGTTTACATATTCGGTTACCATGTAATAAAATTGCAGTGTAGGTCCCAGATCGTCCGAAATTCACATCGTTAACACGTTGACTATTAAAATAACATTCACGTTTATCCATGCAACAGAACGTGTCTGTGGGGAAAGAGAAAAGTTACTGATGTTGGCTACATGACTTTCAAAATAAATATATAAATTACTATTAATCATACATATATTGCAATTATCGTGTTATTACGATTTCACGTTGTTTCAATAAATATAGAGCTATTTTATAGTCGATTATATATATATTTTGTTGTCTTATAAAACAAGTATTCGGACCAATACGGACGTGAAATCTTTATTTTGAAGCGAAACGGTATCGCGTCGTTTTCGCATCCGTTTCCTGCTGACTCTGTAGTTGATTTCGCTGCCTTGTAGCCCAAGCTAGTCGAACACAGAATCATAGATTCGATTAGTTTGAAATAAAAAGCGCGATGTCCACTATGAGCAAGATCAACGCACACAGTCGTCAATTATCGATATAAATGGTGCCATGCGAGTAAGAGACAAGCCCAATTATCGGAAATGTCGACAAAGAAGTTGGCCAAGTGAGTATCATGGTGATTGAACCCAATCTTTGTGTGTCAGCCGGCCATTCTGTTGTGTTTTGGTTTAGCAGCTGGACTTCAACAAATAGTAAACCGACCCAGTGCTAGCTTTTAAAATTGAGAAATTATATTAATTTAAAAAACAACAACAGCAAAAACAAGTTTAAAAAAAAAATTCAGCACAGCTTCAAGTGAATCCACGTTGATCAGAAATTAAATTCATGGCCAACAAGGTCTTGAATTGATTAATTCATTATCAAATTTGTTTTTGATACTTTGATATGTAATTAATTGAGTAATAATTGCACTTCAAGAAGCATATTTTTGTTATTTACATTATATTCTTCTTATATTCATCTCCACAGAGAATTAGGACTGCTGAGGCAGCGTACTGAATCATCCAGCGGGCCAAAAAAGACATCGTTATCAAGTTTGTGACGTTGTTCGTATATTTAAAAAAACATATTTAGGATGTGGCATTTTATAAATTGCTGTATTTAATACTTTACATCAGATCAAACATTTTCTTACCTGATCGTCATTGATTTTGAATCCACATGCTGGCCCGAGAAAAACAATCGCACACAAGAAATAAGTCAGTTTCCTTTCATTAAACATTCCATATTATGTATGTACACATTTTAATCGCTTAATCTCTTTTGTACTTTTGGACACAGTCGAGTTCCCTGCGGTTCTTCTCAATACATCCACAGGGGAGATTGAGTTGGAGTTTCACACGTATGTCCAACCTCAAGAGCGTCCAATACTGTCAGCCTTCTGCACTGAGCTAACAGGCATCACACAGGTGATTGCAAATATACTCTTACATCTTTTAAATTCAGTTTCACTTGAATAAAACCTCAGCATTACGGAGTGAAATACATTTTTACAACAATGAAAAGTAAAAAAAAATCATATATATATATATATATGTGAAAATCTGTTCGCTACTAGGACTCAGCACTGAAGGAAAAAAAAGGTAGTCATAATAGGGGTGACCTCACTTTGCGATTTTTCGATTATCGTGGCCATGTCTGGTCTACATTACTGTACCATATCATCGTACATAAAAACAAGAGATAACATATATGATTATGTTTTAGTATATTCATCATTTTTAACTGATCTGTGTGTGTTTTACAGACACAGGTGGAAGGAGGCGTTCCTCTCCGGATTTGTCTCTCTCAGTTTGGCCGCTGGCTGCAAAAACTACGCCTGGAGAAGGGTGTGGTCTTTTTTCCTCAGCAACAGAGCTCCTCCTCTGAGTCGGATGGACAAAAGCTCTGCACTTTCCTAACGTGGTCAGGTAAAATATCTTTTTTCCCCCTCCATCAAAAATACATTATTGAATAACTAGTAATAAATGTTGTACGATGTCAGATTGGGATCTCGGCGTTTGTTTACACTTTGAATGTAAACGCAAGCAGCTCAACAAACCCAACGTGCTCAACAGCTGGATCGACCTGAGGAGCACATATAGGGTACGTTTATTTTGAGAAAACAATGTTAATGCTAAATAAATGTCATTTCTTGTGTATGCTATGCAATTATGTTAAAACAAATAATCATTAAAAAGTGAGCGTGCATATTAAACACTTACTGACACGTTCCTGTATATCCAGGTCATAAAAAATGAGTATACTTTGATTACAGTGTAATAAGCTACATTCAGAAATGTACACAAAACCTCACATGATTTTATCTTTTATAGATGTTTTACAGCAGGAAACCCAAAGGTCTAAATGGAGCACTGCAAGATTTAGGAATACAATTTTCTGGCAGAGAACATTCTGGTACAAAACATATTTTACGCACATACTCAACAATTCTTCATATTAAATCTGTTCTCCACTTCTTCTTTTTTTTTTAAGGTCTGGACGATGCCAGGAATACAGCCCAGTTGGCATTGAGGATGATGAAGGATGGGTGTGTGATGAAGATCACAAGAAGTTTGGAAAGGGTGAGTGGACGTCCAATCATGCACTCCGATTCCTGACCCTGGCTTCTTTTCATTGTCTACATCCCTTATATCCCTTGCAAAAAGTTTTAAAATGAATAAACTTGTTTTTGATGGTCTGCTCTGTGATATTTAGATGTGTGCTTAAATGTATATTTTAGCTGCTGTTTAATTGACATTCAGTATCCAAATAATAGCTAATAATAATGTATGCGTGGGGATAAAATACCACACATGAATTATTCACAGATACTTTGGAGAATTCATTTTTAATTTGACTGAAATATAACCAAAATAAAACTCCTTTTAGCAACTGCTTCTAAATATTTCTCCATGACTAACTCAAAGTTCAACCATAACCCAACAGACCACAGTAATAAATATATAATTCTCTTTTTACAGACCCCCTTGGCAGTCAAACCCACCAATCTAAAAAATGGCGAAAAATTAAGCGCTCACAAGACCGGAAAGCACGAGACCGTCCCAAATCAAAGAAAGTCCAGTGGAGAGAACTGTACTTTCCTAAAGCAGGAAAACGGTGATCTTATCCAGTATTTGCTGTCCCCAAAGACTGTTCTGGACGTTAGGGCAACACCACAGTGGGGCATCCAGAACAATAGCAATGGCCTGGTTCTGTGCTCCACCACCATTGGTCAACTCAACCCTCCAACCTCAAATTCTAAACGTGCAGGGGAGTTCTCTGTGGAAGAGGAAGACCGGTTCACGTATGACAAAGGGGTTCTGGAAGATTCTGAGGGAATGCTCATTTCAGATGCCGAAGCTCCGAAGGTATATAAATCAAATACGCCGTACGTATTCAACCCCAAACGCTTCTTTGTCCAGGAGAGGACACCTACTCCCAACGCTACCATTTGTAATCCCGCAAGCGTCAGGACTCAAAAGGGCAGCGCCATGTCTTCGTGGACGAACAACGGGAAGATGACGCCACCATTGTGTCACTGCGGACGCCGCGCCAAGCGTCTGCAAGTGTCCAACGGGGGGCCTAATCATGGCAAAGGATTCTACTGTTGCGCTGGCCGCCGCTCATGTGACGGCTCAGGAGTTGGGGCGCACCATAGTAAGGGGTGCGACTTTTTCAAATGGGAGTCGGGGCTAAAGACGAGGTGGTCTTTGTCGTCCACTCACATCGGAGCCAACCGGTCGGGTCAGATGTCGAACATGAGAAAGAGTTGGTAAGGACCTAAATCCTAACATCAAAAGAAGAAAAGCATGTCATTTTAGGCATTCCATGCTTAGGTTCTTAAATTATGGTTTCAAACCATACCAAATAATGTTATGAGTCACTGTCCTGTTTCAAGACTGAGTTTCAAATCATGTTTTTATACCTTTTAACTGTGTTTCTCATTTTATTGATCATGACAAAGACAATGAAGCCTTACTTATGAATGCTTTTACATACGAAATATTCAGGTTATGAAAACACTCAATGGAGAGCTTTTGTTCCGGGATAAGAAAAAAAATAAAAGTTACGAAAAGTCAGACAAAATGAAACATCCCCCGAAAGGTAAATATACTTCCTGTAATCATGTGTGTGTGTACTTATGTTTACTAAGCTGTCACCTGGAATTTGACCCTATTATAAAACATATTTGCAATTTAATGGCTAATAAATTATTTTCTTATCTTTTTTCAATCTTTTTGCATATATACACATTTATACACATAAATAAATATATATATACATATACATTTTCATATACATATATATATATATATATATATAAATGAACATATGTTAATATATAAGTATATATAGCCGAATAATGAGACCAATGGGTGCCTTATAAAAGGCTTATACGTTTTGCATACGTACTATACAATATGTTTTTGAATATTGCCTTCGCGAAAGTCTCCGGAAGCCTTTTGTCCCTTCTCGCCCCCCGTAGAATCTAAAAAAAACGTGAATGTAGCGTCCTTCCGTCACCGGGTTCCATTTTCCATTTGAACGCACGTTCCTAACAAGACGCTCAACTTTTTTTTTTCAATAAACCATCGACGTTGGCTTTCGAAATTACTGCGTCGCGGGTGTCCTTAAACGTCTCCTCGCAGAGCTAGCTAAAATTGAGCTCAGCAGCTAACGCGCTCTAGCTAAAAAAAAGACGTAAACGTCCCACTTTTTGTAATAGCTGTTGTCCAGTGACGTTATCGCCAACATGTCGGCGGAGCAAAATGAGTCTCGGAAGCGCGGCAAGAAGTACTTCCTCACTCCGCAGCAACACGCCAAACGCTTGAGGGCCAGCAAGGAGCTCGCGGTGGGCATGCAAGGCATTTTAATAACATGCAACATGAACCAGGATAAATGCACGGCCGAAGCCTTTGACCTGCTGGGCGAGTATGCTGATAAGATTTACGGACCCGAAAAGGTACGTGAACGCAATCCCCCAGCTGTACATTATAGTCCAGATGATTTGAAAAGTCGTAGCTCAAGAGTTGAATAAAGAACATGCTTGCACGACGGAAATAGTCTTTGAATTAAGGTTTCAAGACATTACGGAATTTAAAAAATGGTTATTAAGGTCTAAGCAAGGATAAAAGTAAATTGGGGTTTTACCAGTTAATTTTATTTCTAAATGCTTTGGTTCAAACAAAGTAGTGATGTCCCGATTCGATATTCGTCATGTGTATTGGCACCCGATATGGCTAGTCCGATTCACGTGTTTTCATTACAATCGTGCCTATTCGGTGCCTGTAGGCAAACATGTCCGCCAAATGGGAGGGGCTTATTTAGAAATGGATGATAGTAACAGAGCATTTCTTAAGGAGGTATCAACAACAACACAAATATTATTTTAAACTGGTTACATGGTTTTTTTTAATAATTTGAGACTCAAATTGTTATAGGCAAAAGTATATGTTGAAACCAATGTAAAATCAGTGAGTTATCTTCAAATTAGTTTCAAACAAGGGTTTCATTCATTCAAATAAATCACCTGGCATTAACAAAATGAAACTTGTGCTGGCAGTTTGAAGAGGATATTCAAGGCGGCAACGGTGAAGAAGAAAATCCCCAAGAGGAAGATGTTGAGGATGCCCTGAAGAAGGAAGTGGCGCACCTTCGAGCTGCTGATGGGGTGCTAGAGCGGCGTTTCCAGGCCCTGGAAAGCGGCGCTAACAATGTCGTTTTCATCAGGACTCACAATCTGGGTAAGGCTATGACTGGGAATGATCTTAATCAAGTACATCCAGTCACATGGCGTCATATTGGTCACACAATGGGTGTGCTTGCGAGCAGTGTCCTTTTCTGTGTTTATACATTCCTTTAAAAGCACTGCGGCTATGTTGGGAATCGGTCGCTATACAAACGTACCCAGACCTGACTTGTAGACGGACATTTTGTTATTATCTGGGCTCTATTCACTTGTTTTTCTTTTTTTAATCCTAGAAACGGACCGGTTGGTTCATCACATCTTGTCCGATCTGCATGCCACCAAGAAAAAGAAGACTCGCGTCATCCTTCGCATGCTGCCGGTGAGATGCAAAAAAAAAAAAGGAATGACAAGCGACATTTTCAGCCAAATATGAGATAAAATCTTGCCTTTTTCCAATTTGCTAGAGCTCTGTAGGCTTTGAAACGTAAGACAAGTGTACTACAAGTACGCTTACTTATACTACAAGAACATATACTTAATTGTATAATAATCAAATCAAAAGCCTTTATTGTCATCATACACCTGCATATAACGAAATTGGTGAATATAAGAATGTAACTTTGTACATTAGTTAACTATTATTTCAGATACGAATTTATGAGAATTTCACATCAAAGCTGAAGGGATTTCAAACAAAAGGTGTCAAATGCTAACCCAAACAACTCAAAGCACTGAGCTTAATAAGGATTTAGCTTTACAGACTATTGTGGGCAAAGGTTTTATTCAAAACTGAGGTATGTTATGGAAATGTAGCAGTTTGTCTGCTAAAATACAGCAAGGTATCAACTTGAGTTTGTGTGCTACCCAGGTAACGGGCACATGCTATGCCTTCCCGGACGAAATTATGAAGTATCTGAACACATTCCTGGAGCCCTGGTTTAAAATGCCCAACTACGCCACCTACCAGGTTGCCTTCAAAGCACGCAACAACAGCTACAACAAGAGGGATGACATGATCAAGGCCGTCGCTGGTAAGATAAGATTAAAAGCTTGCCAAAACAAACAAAATGCAAGCATATCAACTTCAGCATGTTAGCCTTCAAGTCATTTTCATTTGAATTCCGGCTGTTGTCATTTATAATCGGTTCTCTTCTTATATTTTATCTCACCAACTACCAGCATGTTAATATTTTAAATTGTCCCTGCCTTCACTTTCTGTTCTTGGGCTTGCATGGGTTTTCTCTGTGTACTCCGGTTTCTTAACATTCCAAAAACATGCACGCTAGGCTAATTGAACACTCTAAATTGCCCCTAGGTAAGAGAGTGATGGTGAATGGTTGTCTTTCTTCTTGTGTCCTACAATTGGCTGGCCCCAAATCCAGGGTGCCCCCTGCCACTTTAGTGCCCTAGGCAACCTCCTAATTCGCCTATGCTGAGGGCAGGCCCTGCGATAACCAATTAGCGCTCTTAAAATATTGCCCACTCATCGATTTTTTTTTTTTTCGCCTCACAATTCTCCTTCCTCTTCCAACATGCGCTCCTGAAGGCCTGGTGGGCAAGATGAACCCCAGAAACCGGGTAAACCTAACCCACCCGGACCTCACCATCATCTTGGAAGTGATCAGAACCGTGTGTTGCGTCAGCGTGGTCCGCGAGTACAAGCGCTACAAAAAGTACAACCTGCAGGAAGTGGTCAAGACGGAAGGCGGTGAGGATGAACCGCCTAGCAAGGCGGAAGATGACGAGAAGGAAGCGGGCAAAAAGCGGGAAGGCGACGAGAAGGAGGCGGGCGACAAGCAGGAAGACGGTGAAAAGGAGGCGGCCAAAAAGAAGGAAGGCGGTGAGATGGAAGTGTCCACCGGGGAGGAAGGTGGCGAGAAGGAGAAGGAAGCGGCCACTGAGCAAGAAGGCGGTGAGAAGGAAGTAGTTGGTGGTGGTGATGATGATGTGGAAGCCGGTAAGCCAGAGGAAGGCTGCACAACAACAAAAGAAGCCGAAGCTGCCGAAGAGGAAGGCGCTAGCGTATCCGATACAGCGGCAGGTGGTGACGACGAGAAACCTCCTGAGGAAGACATGCAGGAAGAAGCTGCAAAAGATGAGAATGGCATTAAGGTTGAAGGAGAGTAACCTTTTAGGGTTTGTTTTTGTTTTTTTTGGTTGTTTTTTTTCCTCTGTCCAAATCAAGCGAGGTTAGTAAGCAGGCCATGGTGTGTTTTTAACCCTGTGATTTTTTTTGTTTTGTTTTTTTACATTGTAGATTGTGTTATACTTGTGTTCATTGGTTATATTCTGTTTTTTTTTCTGATAAAAGAAAAGTTCAGAATTAAACATGGGTTTGATTTGTCCTTTTTTCTCCATCTTTTACAGTAGGTGCAACTCTAAAGCTTGTAGTATTTACCCTGTGACAGTTTTCGTTTATTAATCATTGGGTGATTGAATCAGCAACCTTATTTTGACATATATAAAATATGATGAAAAGAATAGTATTTTAAACTGAAACTAGGTTTGGAGGCATGTCCAAATGGTGTCACGCCATTCTTTTACAATTCGGCACAATTTGTGCAAGAAAATGTTGTATGGGAGCACAAATGGCATAAACATACCCACTTGTATAAAAATATTTGTATAATCCATCCTAATTTAAGATATTTTATTCTGTTGGGATGTGTATATTTATATTTTATTTATATTCCTGAACCAGTGATTTATAGATGAAAATAATGAACATTTTAACAAACCCATTTTCAACGTTGATCCTTGTATCATAATTATTGATTGGCTGCTGCAGTGCTCTTAATCGCCACCAGGTTGAGCCACATTTGCGTTTTTCAATACACAGACGCCTCTTTTTACTCTGCTTTTTTAATTAACTTGATTAACATGAGATTACAGTTTTATATTTGCGTCTAATGATACCAGACACACGTTTTTTTTTCTATCATCCATTATGTAAATATACAGCATGTGTTTTAATTCTGTGTTATTGTTGTTTTTCAATTGGAACTAGTAAACAACGCCATAGCTTTGCCTGCAGGTAAGGAGGTCAACTAAAATGTTACAGGGTTTAAAACATTGTTTTATGGCTTATTTTCATCATGATTGCGATTATTTGATTTGGGTGACAACACGAGGAATAGGGTTTGAACACAATTTAAACTGAGTAAAGAAACAAATCCCCAGTTAGCCACGTTAGCTCGTAAGCGTTAGCATTTCAGAGTGGATGCTAAAAAAAAGTCCCTGCGCCTATTAAAATGCTATCATTTTGTCATTTTAAATGACCAAAGTGTTTCAATTCTAACAGTAATCTCAACGGGGTTTGTTAAATGCTCCGTTACAGCGCGTGACTATTATAAATGACATTAGCTTAACCTTAATAGTGGTGTACTTTTGTACAAAAAAATGAATCAAATTACTAGTGAATTTAATTCAATGGGAGTAAGCAAACATTTTGGGTATTTTTCCTCAACAAATAATAAAACCATGACTATTATAAAAAATATTCTAAGCTGCAAATCCTAGAATTCTTTGTGTAAGGTATTATTTCAAGATGAAAACGTTTTACATAAAGCCCAAAAAACAAATGGGTTTTGTTTGAGGGAGAGAAAACAAGTTCGAAAAAGTCTGAATAGAGACAAAATTGCCAAGCTAGTAACAATGACCTTATTGTTTACTGTTTGCAGTAAGCAGTATCAGCTAGCGCTTAGAGAAAAAAAATGCTGATAGATGATAAAAACAATTAATTGCCTAACTCCAATAAAGCTGTAATGCTAGCTAAAGTTTCAATGTGTATGTAATGGTGAAATTCAAACGTATTGGACCTAAAAGTTAAATACAACTGAATGTTGTTGTTTCTTGTCTCAATTGAAAAGTTATTTTTTCTATATATAATTGTACTTTATTGTGATTCTACCAGGTCTGCAGGTTGACACCAAGTTCCAGGTAAATCAAATTTCACAAAATTTTGGTTACTTGTTAGCATGAGGTATGTTTTTTTAATCCGCATCACAGTCAAGCCAAGCACTATTGTCCGCTACGTTGTTGTTTTTTTGCATCTGCATTCTGCTTGCTTTCTCAGTGCTTGTCACACTTTGGCTGAACTGTCTCTGACCCGGCCTTCGTTAACTCGGGGATATTTACCTACAAAATATGCCTCGGCAGCAATGTTGTCCATTTTGCCCCTCCCTCGGCGTGTCCAATCAGTGTGACCTCGCAGACAACTTAGACTTTTCTGATTAGATTAGCCAATTAGGCGTGACTTGGCATCATGATGGCTAAGGTATAGCGAGCACATCGGTGGAATTTTAATGATGTCGCTGCATTCGGTACTGTCAAAAGCTGGCAAAAACAATATTTAATGAGATTTAGTGTGTCCTATACAGGGGAGTATTAAGGAGAACGCCAAAATAAATGCACTAGACTAGAGCAACTACAAAAACAAAAACACAAAAAGAAATAAGTCCAAATTTTAATGAAAAAAAAACATTGTAAAAAAGTTATTCCAGAACATTTTTTTTTCAGCAGCAAAAGTACATTTTTGCAAAACAATATTTTTCAGAACATCTACATAACATTAAAAACTAATTCCTTTTGAATGAATTATTATATTTAAAGCTTTTCTTGATGATATTTTTTTTTCGTGTTAACCCAATTTCTTCTTTTCTCCTAACATATGTACTGTACTGTCACTGTATTCTTTTCATACAAAAATATTTTCCTCATAAAACTATGTATTTAGTGTCCCAATATTATAATTAAATCAAAAGAGCAATACTACTTTGACATTTAGCTATGAATATTAATGTCATTGCAAATATAACACACAAACAAAAACCTAATTTAACCTTATTATTGTCAAAACGTGAGCATATGCATTCTTGGGGTAAAAAAAATAAAATAGTGTAAAATAATAATAATTAAACCATTTATTAAAAAATAAATAAATAAATAAATTAAAAAAAATCTACTTTTTTAAAACATATTTATTCCCAACAAAAAGTTTGCTTTTCTAAAAAAAAAATATATCATCTTACCACATTTTTCCTGTCTCGAAAATATAGATTTTTGGTGTTTTGTTTTGTTACACCTCCAAAAGAAACATCTTCACTTAATGATAGTTAGCAATGGAAGGGAGTCAGTCAATGACAACGGCCCTCGAGTCCACGTCTAATTAACCCTCAGCGGGCGCTCCAGAGTCAGACAGGAGGCTAGAGACACAGCCGCAAAGTTGCACGGCGCATTCGGGTTTAAATGTCACGCGGCCGAGAAACAACGGCAACCGTGGCCGTCCCCGGGGGTTCGTGGATTAGCCGCTGTGCTTCCATATTTGACCTTTATGAGCAGCTTAGTAGTGTTCTCCAGGGTCTCGTTTGTCTCACTTGAGCTAAACAATGGCCTCCAAGCAGCCCCGCCTCCTTTATACTACGTAGCCTCTGCAGCGTGCGCGCTGAGGACTGAGCGGCATCAATAATTATAACGGGTGGAACGTTTAAAAGCGTTCGTCACACCGAGAGCCTGCAAAATTGACAAAGTGTAGGGGATAAAAACAAGGCCAATTTTCGACAATTTTGGGAGAGACGACTATTCATTCATTCATTTTCTGTACTGCTTATCCTCACGAGGTTGTTGGGGATGCTGGAGCCTATTGTTATATCATCAATACATCAGCCAATTGAACTACACAATTTAACGGCTGATTGGCGACCAGTCTAAGGTGTAGTCTGACTTTCGCCCCAAAGTCAGCTGCGGGCAACCCTTATGAGGATGTGCGGTACGGAAGATGAATAAATGAAATTCAAAGGCAAGTTAATAGAAAAAAACATGTATAAACCCAAACACTATAAATTCCCCCTTAGGTATGAGTATGAATGGTCGTCCTTTGTCTCCTTGTGCCCTGCGATTGGCTGACCACCGAATCAGGGTGTCCTCCACTTGGTGCCCGTAGTTAGCTGGGATAGAATCCAGCACCCCCACGACACTTGTGAGGATAAGCGGTTTGGAAAAGGAACAAATTAATGTATAAATGCTACTGTATTTTTCACAGTATTAGGCGCACCGTAAAATGAATGGCCTAGCTTAAAATTTGTGTCATAGTCGTCATAGTGGTTGTGGTAGTGGTGGTAGTAGTAGTAATGGTGGGTGTAGTAGTGGTAGGGGGTTGTGTTATACATCAACGAGATCAGGGTGTACCCCGCCTCTGGCCCGGAGTCAACTGGGATAGGCTCCAGCGCCCCCCGCGACCCTTAATGAGGATAAAGCGATTCAGAAAATGAATGATTGAATGAACAATGTTAAATTTATCATGGTGTATCAGATTATAATAGATGCTTCAACATTTTTTTCTGTAGTGGCAACAATATGCATCCCTATTATAAGACAACAATTTATCTGGATGAATCTTATTTTCCTCTTTCTTCATTTTTAATGACATTTCTCTCTTGTAAATACACTGCACTCTACTGTACACTTGTTTGCATAATGTAGTAGCAGATGAGTGTCATTGTTATTTAAATGAGGCTGCGGGGCGCACTGCAAGCCATCGTGTGTGTGTGAGCGATGAGCCCACGTTATGTTTCATAGGAAAATTATGAGACGCTTGTCAATTTGCAGCAGTAGGAGTAAAACAAAAAGTGATGTTTACGGGCTCTTGTGCCAAATTGGGATTTAGCGGCGAGCTGTTTTCTGCCCTCTTGGCCTCAAGGCAGGTGTTTCTGCGGCTGCTTTTTGCCACCGACCACCCACACACATTGCATGTCATTTGTTTATTTTCCATCCATTGTTAGTTTGGATGACGGGAAAACTAGAAGTGTGTGTGTGAGTATGTGTAAAAGGCCGGGAGGATGAATGTTAGTTAAACTGTAGTAATAGAAAAATGCTTATCAAACCTCAGCAGCCCGCTAATAGTGTTTACCCTCGACAGTCCTACAGGTGGGATTTAGCTGATGAGGATTAGGAGAAAGTCATTTGTGGAGGGAGGAAAAAAAAATAATATGCTGCAATGAGTTTTCTTAATACCTGTAGCGATTTGCCATTTGCAATTTGCATGGAAATAGCTGTGGATTGTTCTAAATATGATTTACAATACATTAAGGCTGGTGGCAAAGTGTGAATAGGGAAATGTGAAGAGTTTCAAAAAGTCAAAGTCGCAATTATCACTGTTAAAGGTGACTAAATAAGACTAATATTCTTATAGTATTTGGTTTTTTTTGTGAA
The DNA here is from genome assembly GCF_051989625.1 of Stigmatopora argus. Taxonomy (NCBI): domain Eukaryota; kingdom Metazoa; phylum Chordata; class Actinopteri; order Syngnathiformes; family Syngnathidae; genus Stigmatopora; species Stigmatopora argus. Next base: position 12,901,374 of record NC_135393.1, read on the forward strand.
TGCAATTTTTAAAAATCTTGAAAAAATAGATGGTACATTTAGTTTTTAAAGCTGAAATTCCTTTGATTAAAAAACATGCCCTGAATGCAATGCCATGAATGAATAAATTGAATATGTATTTGTTTTTTTAGTTAATTTGTCAACATCTATTTGCCGCCCTCCCTCAAAGATCTCATCAGACTGCTTTGGCAGTTTTAGGGTGACAGTTCAACACACAGAAGCACAGTGAGTGGTCTTAATAGGATTTGGTGAATGGTACCCACTAGCTGGATGCGTAAGGGAGGGGTGGTTATCATCCATCCACAGAGGACAAAATAGATGGAAAATCATAACTTTTTTTTTACTTTTTACACTGACTAAAAAACAAGATCCTAAAGCGACTTCATCCTTGATTTATAAAGACTTTTTAAAGTCTGTACTATGTTATGCAACCCTTTTTTGTGTTACAATTCCTCTCTTAAAAGTTTCTAGTTCACGTAATGGGTGAGCTAACTTTTTCGATAAAATGTCTCTCAAATGAAATAAAACGCGATCAAGAAATATCACGTAACTTATTTGGAAATATACATTTTTAATGTTTTTTTTCATTGAAAAAATATAGCACTGTTTTCATCACATTGCAACTTTATCTTTAAAAAAAAACAATACTATATTATATTGTTTAAAGGAAAAAGTTTTCTGCTCTTTTGACTTCTTTTTGTTTTTTTTCTCCTAGAAAACCTCATCGGATTGGTTTGGCAGCTGAGGGTGACGGGGCAATGTGTGCGTTATGAAACACGCTCACACTGGCTGAGTGGCTCTAACAGGATTTGGGGAATGACACCCACCAGCTGGAAGCCAGGGACGTGGAGGTCAGCGTTTCACAACTTGACGGTTCTGGCCGAGGAGGAACACTTGTAAGATTTTTTCATTTTTTATTTTTTTTAAACAAACAAGCAAACTAAAAACTTTATTCTTGTACAATTTGGATACTTTCTCCTGGATGTGACTTTTGGTATAAATAATATAATAATTTTACTTAATTGTAGCCAACCTACGATTGTAAAATTCGCTTTTTGCCTCAATGAAAGCAAAATATTTAGCAGATTGTTTTGGCGTGTTGTTTTTTTTCCTAACAAGAAAAAGAATACGTTTTGGAAATGGTAACTGGGTTCTTTTTTTTTCTCTTAACGGATCTACTTTTTCTTATAACTCTTAAATGCTACTTTCATTCATTCATTTTCCATTCTGTTTATCCTCACACAGGTCGCAGGGCCGATGGATCCCAACCATTGATCACAGAATATAGATATGTATTTACACACACAAATATATACTTTGCTAAAAAAATTAAAATAGTTGCATTTTTATTTTATTTTATCATTTTAACAAAAATAGTTCACCATTACACATTTTTGCGCATTTACTTACTGTGTTTATTCCCATATATTAATCAAACGTGTTGTCTTTTTATGTTAAAAATTGACCGTCTTCGTATTCACAGATTTGGACTGGAAGAAGCCTTGACGGAGTCTCACTGGTTTTATGGAACGGTACTCATGACCTGGAGGCTATCATCCTAGAACGGAGGTGAGCACCAAACAAATTCATGGAGACAAAAAAAAACGACAACAAAAAAACGACAACAAAAACAAACATGGTTTCAGTAGGGGGCCCTGTGGCACACCCATAGAAAGAATGGACGTGGCGCTCCGAGGGGTGCCTTTTCGTCGAAGCTCTCCTTATGCTCCATATTTCCACCTAGGGTCCGGCACCAGAAGCCCCCTTTGATGCTCCATGTGATGATGTCATAGCGAGGGAGGGGAGCGAGGCACGATCAAAGCCTCGGAAAGGGGAGGGATGAAGATGCGGAGGAAGAGGAGGAAAAGAGGCACGTCCAAGACAACAACGGGACAAAGATGGCGAAAACATCCGCGGGCGGGACGTCCCCCCGAAAACCTCGCCGAGGGTCCCGGACCCCGTTCGCCCGCTTCGGGATGAACGGCGAAAGGACGCGGCGCCCGGCCGAGCGTCGACGGCGCATGGTAAGCCATCTCTCCGCCTTCGCCAATCTCCGCCATCTCTTGTCTTTTCTCATATTTTGGAGCGTCCATTTTCCTTTTCTGTCTTGGCCCCTTTCATGGAGGGCGCCATTCTTGGCCGCTAATATAGGCCTCCTTTTGCCATCAAAGGCAGCACATCAATTGCCTTGACTCCCAAGTGTATGTGCGAAAGGGTTGAAGGAGAGAAAAGGGGGGAGAGTGGGAAAAAAAGACAGACGATCGCCATGTTAGCAAAGATCAAGGCGAGCTTTCATCCCTCGTTTTCGTTCGCTAGCTTTCGACGGGCCGGCGGCGGCGGTGGCGGCGACGGTGATGGCGGTGGCGCTTTCCCTTCCCGTCTGTCCCGACTCGACTCGCGCCCGATTCGCTCGGAAAATGGCCTTTTTGGGAATTGTTTGTTTCTTTGAATTTTGGGGGTTTTATATTTCCCCTACCAATGATGACAATTCGTGAAACAATATTTGAATAAGCAGCAGGAGGGCAGCCGGCTAATCCGGTGTGGCTAATCCAGCATTGGTGCAGGCCATACTGGCGGCCCACAAGTATTCAGGGGTGTCACAAAGCGCGTCAGCGGGACGCCGTGGCAGATTTACTGACATCTCGCAAATCGACATGGGATTGGCTGGGAAAGGCCAGCAGATGATGGATGGATGGATGGATAGATGGACTAGAGGCGATAGTTTGAATGGCCTTCTCTTTATACGCTATCATAGACTTTATACACTTTTCACATGGGTGTAGTACAAAACAATCAAAATTCCAAACTGCATTCTGGCTCTGCTGTTTCAAACATGCTCAATTTTGTTGAAAGAGGAAATATGCTAACCAAAATAGCGTCAACTCTAGCAAGTACCGATAGCATGATTGACAAGCCCTTGACTGAATATTAGTACTAACATCGTACATCTTATTACAGGTCCTCATTTTTTTTCATTCATTCCATTTTTTAATGGTTGTTACATTCTAATCCAACAATGTATATATTTTTACTTCAATAATTTATTCAGGTAAGTCAAGTGAAGACTAATTGTTATTTGCAACGAGTCCTTGACTTGACAGAAAGCGACATTATCAAAATGTCTGCTCACCACTGACTTCACTCCTCTAATTTTGACTATTTTCATTTTGATTACATATAACTTTCTTCCTTCAAAAAAGAAAAAAAATGATTCACATGGTATTCAGATTTTTTTTAAAACCTCCAAATAATTTTTACTCCTTTTAATTCTACAAATGCTAATATTTACTCTACTATTGTTAATTCAACCATCACTAACATACAGATAAAATTAAAGTTTTTCTCCTTAAAAGTGTCCATATTTTTTAATTCCTATTATGTAACAACTATCTCCACTGCATCTATCTTGCAAGACTTAGATAACTTTTGACTAAAATAATACATCTAGACATCCAAAAATTCTCTGTTAAAGCCTAAATGGTGTCATCATTAATGACCACAGTATTGTCCAGACCTCAAGTCAAGGGTATTGGCCACCACCTCCTCCTGTTTGGTCAAGCACTTGTCTTCAATTCATCTTAAAGAGCCATTGCTCCCTTGCTTCTTTAAGCGTCATATAATGAAGATTTTACTCCAGGCCAGTTCTATCTAACTAGTTCTTTGTGCACCAGGGAGGCCTCAATGAGATAAGCCTGTCCCTGACAGGCCCTCCATACAGATGCCTAAATCTGCAGTGGCAGCTGGAACAAAAGACTCCCCCGATCCTCCACAAAACAAAACAAAAAAAAAAAAAAAACACACCCACATCTCCTCCATCTCCACTCAGGCCCAGACGTCCTACACCCTTGCTTTTTTATCTTCATTGGAAGTGGCAGTTGCAGTCACATGCTTGTCACTAGTTTAAAAAAACAGGTAGAGTTGCAGCCTTGCTGCTTTGTTTTACAATGCAATCTGACACATCCAAAATGGCGTTTCTGTCAATTATTGTGATAATGAGGGACTCAGATTTTTGGGGAAGGGAGTTAGATTTTGGCATGATTCAACATGCCTGAAAACTCACGCATTTTTGGATGTGGGTTTTAACATGGTTATTTGAAATGGCTCATACAATATTATCCCTTATATCACAGGTGTCAAAGTGGCGGCCCGGGGGCCAAATCTGGCACGCCGCATCATTTTGTGTGGCCCGGGAAAGTAAATCATGAGTGCCGACTTTCTGTTTTAGGATCAAATTATAATGAAGAGTATAGATGTATATTAAATTTCCTGATTTTCCCCCTTTTAAATCAATAATTGAATTTTTTAATCAATTTTTCAGTGTTTTTAGTTCAAAAATCATTTAGTAAAATCTAAAAATATATATAAAAAAGCTAAAATAAACATTTTTTTAGATCTATAAAAAACTGAATATTCAGGGATTTTAATCCAGTTCTTTTAATCCATTTATTTAAAAAAATCTAAATATATCTAGAATGGTCCGGCCCACGTGAAATCAAGTTGATGTTAAAGTGGCCAGTGAAACAACCCGAGTCTGACACCCTTGCCTTATATATTTTTTTAAATAAGGGTTGTCAAATATATATTTGTTGTAGTCCGCCTTTTATTTGTGGTTTCCTTCAGAAAGCTTATTTGGCTGTCAATTAGGGGCTTTCATGGTTAATTGAATAATCAACAGTTAAATACTGACTGAATTGACAGCCATTTTAAAAGTTAATGAATCCTTTTTATCTGCCGTTCATCTCAAAATTGTCAACATCCTCTTTTTTGAGCTTCTTAATATCTAATGTTTTCCTACTTCTTTTTTTATTGTATTTTTCTCTTTTTTTTAATTGGTCAGTAAACATTCTTTTATTTATTTTCTACTTTAATTTAAAAAAGGCAAACAGTCAATGTTTTTATTTTTTTATTCACAACAAAAATTAGACACCAAAATAATCATTTATTTACATTCGAGTTTCATCTCACATATAAAAAAGGGAACAAACAGTAAATTCAAATGGGGAATATGATGATTTCAAGTCACTAGTAAATATATTTAAAAAGTTAGGAGACATTCTTCTGGCCTCTGGGGCACACTCCCGACTTCATGAGGTGCGTTCAAGATTGTCGGACTTTTAGACTGCTGTAAATATTAATGTTGTATACTCTCGCTAGAGGTCGGTCAGTAGTGTAGGTGGATGGATGGACGGCAGGTATATTAAAACCCCCTCGTGCGATGACCTTTCTTCAGTTCAGAGCTTAGACATGGGCGCACACAAACACACGGCGGAGGCTCATTATAGATTCATAAGTAGCAACATGCCCCAACCCTTCCTCACCAAGACATCATAAAGGTCAAGTTCAGCCTCCTCAGTATTCAGTTTTTGTCTCTCGCTCTCCTCTCCGTCTCCGGGGGCAACTGCCACTAACAATAACACCACTAGAGTGTGTTGAGGTGTGTGAATACACTTCCATAATGAAGCATGCGAATGTCTACCTGACACAGGGAAGTACATTTTGTGCCAGGTTGTCCTGATAGCTTTGAGTTTGCATTCTAAGTCTGGATGGAGCTAACACTTCAGTTTCACAGTACAAATTCTAATCATAATTGAAACGAGTAATACTTACGTTAAATTTGCGGTAAAATACTAGCAGTTGAACTGACCAATCATACGTCCTAGATACATTTGTTAAGCGGGCATGATCCGACGATTGGATTTTCCATTGTTTAATCTATTGATTTGGTGGTTTTGGGTCAAAATGTAGCAGAAATTGGAAGATCACCAAATATATCCTGCCATGATGTCATGAGATTGGTGTTTTACATCCCTAGATAATATGTCAGATGCCTGAAATTTACAAAAATGCCAGATTTGGTCTTATCAGCAAGTATTGTAAGAGCTGTGATGAAATTGAATATGTACATCCTTACCGTTTATGTAAACGTATGACCTCATTGTGACCTTGTTTTCCATAGGCTATGCTTTCCTGCAATGAGCGACTGGTCTTCGGTCCACGGTTGGACCTGTGCCAATGCGTTGACCCCACCTGATGACCCATGGTGGTAAGCCATCTGATTTAAATGTAAAAAAAAAATGTATCGCAATAAGCTCACATTCACCTCAACTAATTCTTTCAGTGCCTTTGACGATGATAGGTGTCCAATCACGTGGCTCTTTCCATCCCTCGCCTGTGAATTTTAATGAGTTAATCAGCAGTAGCCATCCAATGCAAAAGGATTGGACGCCTATCGCCGTTGATGGCACCCAATGAGCTAAGAGTACATGCGTGGTAGTATAATGTCTCTCTATCGCACTCTTCCTCTCTCTCTTTTTCTCTCTCACTCGCTCTCTCCCTTTACCATCGAAGGGTCGGCAGGAGATCCTCCCAGCTGACGGACTGATTGAATGACAACCGGAATGAGGAGGTTGACAGGCGGCGTCCGCTCCCGCCGTCGCTGGAGAATTGGACGGGAAACCCAGTGAACTCACGGGAGGTCTGGAATCGGAGGTGAGGACAGTTTTTTCCCCCCATATTTCACATTCACACATTCACAAATAACATAAATTCTGTATACAGTAATCATTTTTAACGTGGGCAGGTGGTCTCATTATTGAACTCAAACATATGGCGCACTTTATGAAGGTGATGTAGTGGTTTAATCAGCATCGTTTTGTTTCAATTAAGGATGTAGTAACTGGTGTTCACCCATTGGTGAGCTTTTGGGCAGGAGCAAGTTGGACGTATTGTGCAATAGAAGCGCAATATGTAGAACTGTAATAACAACAAACATGTTCAGGGATGTTTTTCGTCATTTGCCACTATTACCATGTATTTTACCAGTGAAATTTAGCAGCTTTTATTTTATTGAGAATCATATTTTCATGATCTGTTCTTGTATTTTCATTTCATTCTATCCATTTAACCCATAATGCATGATAAACAATTGTTATTACCGTAATTTATCACGTGTAAGACAATTTTTGTTATGAATTGGTAGGTACAAGTAAAAAAGAAAAGGCTGCGTATTTTATGGACATTTACTGGAACCGATGTATTGTGGAAAAGGTTTACGTTTATTCAAATATGTAATTCCTAATGTTACAAAATTATACATAATAACATTTTTAATTTTCACCTCGATTACATCATAACGGGCACCATGCGCGTCCGTGCATCCGTTTTTCATTTTGCGCAGCCCGCAAAAGTAAATCAGTGTGTGAACTCCTCTATAAAAATGCATACCTGTCAACATCGGCCAATCGCTACCCTTATTAATGATTGCAATTCCATTTTTTTAAGCGACAATAAACCATTAAAACAAATATATATTTATTCACATAGGGCGCCCAATCAGTCGGTGCGCCTTTTGTATGCACTAAATTTAAGATTCTTTAGATGTCACTGTATGACAGCTTGACTGTCTGGGTACATTGCTTGCTGACGCGCTATATTTATATAGTGAAAAGGGCAGAAGTGACTGACGCTTGTGTACATATCATGCCCAAAGCATGACAACATTAGCAATCGACGATGACGTTATCGTCTACTACCAGTGTTCGAGACAATCTGGATTAGAGCCGAAATCGATCGATTTTACAAAAAAAAAACTACAAAAACCCTTTCAAAAAAACATTTTTCCCGTACAAAAGTTGTCATGCGGCGTAAACAATTTATGATCCAAAAATATATAAAATACGGGAAAAGCGTATAAGTTGACAGGTATGAAATCCTTCTGTAAAAATAACCCCAATTCTCCCAGTTTTTGCGAATTGGAACGTCTATCGCCGCCAATGGCAGGCGATGAGTTGGAATAGAAATGAACCGCGCCCATATACAAAACAATTTTGCAAATCTACATACTATGAACACTCCATTCTACCCTTCCTTCTCTCTCTCCCTCTCTCTCTCACTCTCTCACCCACTCTCTCTCTCTCTCTCTTGCTCTCTCTCTCTCTCTCTCTCGCTCTTGTTTTATTGCCGTGGAACCACTCGGCCACCATGGGGAGTTGAGGGGGGGAGAAAGACGTCGGCTTCATTTCTTTTTCTTTTCCCCCCCAACATACAACCCAATGAAGCCTCCCTTATGTCGCCCCTTGGAGTCCACACTCGCCGCCAGCGTCCCCAATGCGGCGCGACACGGGGATCGGCCTCTCAGAGACGGTAAGACTTTTTTTCTTTTTTTAGTGGGGTAGGGAACACACACTGTGTGTGTGTACGGGGAGCTCCACGGAGCTAACGCTAACTAGCATGCTAACAGGCTAAATAGGCTGGAGTGGAAAACGTGCCTCTCTCTGCCTTCTTGTTTTCGTTTGCATCACGAGCGAGTTTGAACACTTTTTCCCTCTGGAAGTTTTTTTTCCTTCTCCCCCAATTAAAATGAACAGCCAGGAAAGTTGTCGCGGGGGGCTGATAGTTGTGGTGTGGGGAGTCTTGTTGGATTTTTTACATTTTAATTTTACGATCACGCCATTTTATGTAGTTGTGGAGTTTGTTGCTGTAGTTCCCCCATCCCCCACTTCCACACACACACACCGCCCCTCTCGCAAGGCCCGAGATGAATGAGATTCTCACTTCAAAGCCTTGGCACACTGTTGGTGGGCACAGCTTCAAGGCTAGTTAGCAACCTAGCATCTATGCTAACTAGCTAGCTTCTTTACAAATTCGCCTAACCTACTCTCAATGCGTTATTCTATGCTTAAACGAGATTTTACTTGCTCCCAATGTAGATGTATATTTTTTACTAATATTTTTAAGCTCATTTGTCGCACTTTGGCGGTAGTTGTAGTCTTTAGAAGACTCGGCGCTAGTCAACTTTTGCTAAGAGTGGCTGTCTGTCACCGTTGGATTGAATGCAACCGTGCTTTTGTTTGCGTAGCATTCCGGCTATTCTTAAATCAGCTCCAGTCTTAACCCTGCTGCTATAGTTGTTTCACCGGACTAACCGCTCATTGCATGGTTAGGCAAAAATAAAAACATTCGTTACACAAAAGGAAGTGCTAAAAGTAAAAGTGAGACCAAACGAATGTTCTCTTTGACGTGTATTTGATCTTATTGTGTTTTACAGCAATCTATATTACTAGATTGGTATTTGCGATTAAAAAGATAAACTCATTTTCACGAGACCTCCATTTCAGTGATGAAGGTATCCCAAATATGAACTCATTGGCTGTAGTTGACCTTGATAGGGATCAAATTCATTTGAACTGGGAGGGTTGGCAGCAAATGGATTCGGCGCTAGCCTTCACAGTTCAAATGGATTAGATATCTACTTCTGACAAACGCAATTCACGTCACAGCAGAAGGATGAAAAAGCCACGTAAATAGGATGTTTATCATTATAAATGGCTGTGAAAGAGTTAAATGTTCCATGTCCCTCCAACATTCCTGTGGGGTCTTAAAAAGCCCTGTTTCTTCATTTTGAAAATGTCTTTAATGAAGGCAATACTTTTCATCTTGTAGTTCTTAGATTTATTCGTTCATTTTCTGAAACCCTTATCCTCATAAGGGTCGCGGGGGGTGCTGGAGCCTCTCCCACCGAACTACAGGCACCAGGCGGGGGACACCCTGAATCGGTGGCCAGCCAATCGCAGGGCACAAGGAAATGGACAACTATCCATGCTCACACTCGTACCTAAAGGCAATTTAGAGTGTTCAACCAGCCAACACGCAGCTTCCTTCTGCCAATGGGAAGACAGCGAGGTGTTGGGAGATAGCCAATGGGAAAGTCCACCTTGTCCACCTTAAGTACCAGTGCAAGAGCTACTGTAAACTGATATTGTAGTGAAGTAGGGTTCCCCTTTTTCACTTGACTGGAGTAGTGAAGGCTCTGAAGTGCACACGGTCTCAACCCAAGTCATTAAGTTGCAATTCAGGACAAAAACAATCTACTGGGTGACAACTGGAATGTGGAAAACCATGTAAATTGAGGTATTCGTAAGTTAATATCCCACTGTAAATGTAACATTTTTCTTGCTAGACCCACGACAAAGCAGGAGGGTCAAAAATGTCCTCTGTAATAATAGACTTGACACGTCCCACCCCCTTGATTTCTTTTGTGACACCTGGCTATTCTCGTCTCCCTTTTCGCAGGGTGAATTGTTTGTCTGCAAATTCGTCGCTACAGGGGCAAGCGTGACCTCTGCTGTGTGCAACCAGAGTCATGAGCGTTGTCAGGGACTTACACGGGATTGGCTTTAGAGGCGGCGGCGGTGGCGGCGGGGTTGTGGCCCAGCTGAGCGCCCCGGCCCACTTCACGGAGGATGCCCCGCGTCCGCCGGTCCCCGGCGAGGAGGGCTCGGACGTGGAGCCGCCCGCGCAGTCGGCGGCCACCCGTCCGGGCGCGCCGTCGCAAACTTTTCCGCTCTCCATATCCGCCAAGATGGCCGACTCTTCCGGCTACGCGCCCACCTCCTCGTCATCGGCGACGCCGCGCCGTCCCGACCTGGACCTGGGCTACGAACCGGAGGGCTCGGCATCGCCAACGCCTCCCTACCTGAAGTGGGCCGAGTCGCTCCACTCGCTGCTGGACGACCAGGAGGGCATCCAGCTGTTTCGCAACTTCCTCTGCCAGGAAGGCTGCGCCGATTTGTTGGATTTTTGGTTCGCTTGCTCGGGATTCCGCAAGACGAGTACGGAGAAGCGGCCTAAGCTGGCCAAGGCCATATATAAGAAGTACATTGTGGACGGCGGCGGCATCGTCTCCAGGCAGATCAAGCCGGCCACCAAGAGTTTCATACGAGACTGCGTGGGGAGGCCGCATCCTGACCCCGCAATGTTTGAGCAGGTATGTTTCTCAAGTGGCGAAAAAGATACTTTAAGCTGCGTGTTCTATCCTCATACACTCGTGTGTAACAATTTTAATTCAAAAACTCCTCTTACTTATGACACAGGCCCAGACAGAGATCCAGGCCACAATGGAGGAAAACACTTACCCACTGTTCCTCAAGTCGGACCTTTACTTGGAGTACACGCGCACTGGCGGCGAGAGCCCCAAGCTGAATCCCAGCGACCAGAGCCCGTCGTCAGGGCCCGCCAAGCCTGTGCCGGGCTGCTTGCCCACTCTAACGGAAGATGAGGAGTGGAGGTAAGACTGCTGCTGTCCAATTTGGATTGGATAACTTTATTCATCCCGTATTCTGGAAATTTCATTGTGCCAGTACCAAGAAGGGGGGATGCAGATACAGGAAAAAAACAACAACACAGTTACAAGTTAGACAGTACAGTCGCAAAGGCCGCAGAACAACAAAGCAAAAGCACAAAGTACAAAGCAAAGCAAATGCGATCATTAAGAATCACCAAATCAAATCATTAAGACAGAAAAGCAGCAAGAACACATTATTGCTTGTGTAGACACCAAATGGGACTTTTTTTTAAGCCTCACTTGATGTAGCTATTTGAAAACCACGAGCGCAGTAACAATCTATCGATTGGTTAAGCAATGATCCAATCAATTTGACGGCATTCCAAAATATTGACGAGGTTTGTCAGCTTTTGGAGACGCCACTTATTTGTCTATTTATTTTCAAATGCTTTTGTTTTTCTGGCTAGTGATGTCCCGATCTGATACGACTGTTTTTGGAGTATTAGATTTGGTCGCAAGATCGGATCCGAGCCATTAGTGGTGTTTGTTTTCAGTGCTTTTCAGTAAATGCATTTGTCGCCTATCTTGAAGGTGCGGGAGTGGGCAGAGAGAAGTGGAGCAAGAGAAGGAGTGTGGGGACACGCCAGCGGGGATGCTAACTCACAGCCTGCTAATGCAGACTGTACCGCAGAGGACCTCCAACAATAGGCGGCGGCAAGACACCAGGGAGTACAGGTGGGGCTTCATTTTCTCACTTAAAAGTCAAGGTCAAATCAATTCAAGCTAAAAGTTGAAAGCTGTCACATTCACTTAAAAAAGTTTTTTAATAGTGGTTCACAGTTTAATTGTTTTTAGGGGTGGGGGTTAAATGGCGCACTAACTGCCATATTATTAAGTTAAAAAAATGTAAGTTGGGGTACCAATGTTGTAATACAATGAATATAATTGTCTGCTTTCAGGCCCTTGAGAGAGCCAGTGAACCCTTACTACGCTAACATGGGTTACGCCCGCGCCCCCGCCACCAGTGCCAACGATAGTGAGCAGCAGAGCATGTCTAGTGACGCTGACACGCTGTCGCTGACCGACAGCAGCGTGTAAGTCCACAACACCCATTTTCCAATTGCCGTCGCCCTGGCCATCACCGTTGTTTGAGTTGTTCCCTCGGATTTGTGTGTGCAGAGATGGTATTCCTCCTTACCGATATCGGAAGCAGCATCGCAAGGAGATGCATGAAAGCGCCAAAGCTAACGGACGTGTGCCCCTACCTCATATACCTGTGAGTATTTCTTCTCACAAAGATAAATTCATCATCATCATCAAAAAGTCATGAATTACTACTTTTGCACTGAAAAAATATAGGAAGAACATACCATTTATCCAAAGGATAAATGACTAATATTAGGAGAAATGAGGGGGAAAATATCAAAATACATCAGCAGTGACATTCATCTGTGTTTGCTTTGCTTTCCACGCAGCGCACGTATCGCATGCCAAAGGACATCCACGTAGAGCCCGAAAGGTTTGCAGCCGAGCTCATCAGGCGGCTGGAGATGGTTCTCCGGGAACGGGACGCCGAGGAGCGGCTGGAAGAGAGATTGAAAAGAGTCCGATTGGTGAGCGTTAACGAACGCGGATGGCGTGTCAACCATCTCTAAGCGCAACGGTCCTCATTTCTATTCTCGCCGTTACGTGACCCGAACAGGAAGAAGAGGGGGACGAAGCTGACATCTCTGTCGCCGCGTCCATGTCGTCACACACCCTGACCCTCCCTCTCCCGTCGACTTTCCCACCCCTCTACGGAGCCCATTACTCGGAGACCACTGCTAACACGGTGGCGGTCACCACCTACGGCGGTCTGGTGGCCATGGAGGACTCGCACGATGACGACCCGGAGTCTATTTTGGACGACCACGTGCAACGGGTGATGAAGACACCGGGTTGCCAGTCGCCGGGCGCCACCAACGTGGCGGTTGGCGGCCGTCAGACGCCGCCCAAGTCGTCGCGGTCGCCCGACGGGGGCACCGGACCTCCTCACTACCCGACGCACAGAGTGGGAGGACACAGTCTGCCTGCTCCCGGGGTCAAAGGTGAGCTTCTTTTATATGGTGATGTTGCCATTAATTATGTCCCGATCCGATATGGCTATTTCTTGTACTGCTTACTAGAAACATTGTTATTCTTGTCTTTGTTCATTTAAAAATAATAAATAAAATAAAGTTCTATTGTTTGTCGTTACTTGCACTGAAAAAGCATCTTAACAAATATTTTTTTGTCAGGTATGCATCACCACAAGCAGTTATACCACCACAGAGGGAGAGAAGGCCAGGATGAGGCGGGGTCCAGGTCGCAGCCCAACCTCCCCTGGAACGGCAAGGCAGCCGCTCAGTACGCGGCCAGGAGTCGGAACTACGCCGACGGTGCCGGTTCCGGCGGCACCGTGGATGGAATAGGCTACAAGTAAGACACCAGAGCATACCGCCTTGGAGTCGCTATGAGGATGAGGAGTTTCCCAGATTGTTACAGCATGTGTTTGTTTTGCAGTAGTAAAGGAAGTACCCTGTCGAGGCGAGGCAAGAAAACCACAGAGGTGTCGGGTAAGGGCGACGACTTTGGCCGTGGGATGGACGCACAGGTGCCACTGGAGGACCTGGAGAGGAACCAAAAGATCCTCCAGTGGATGATGGAGGGAGACAGGCAGAGGAAAAGCTCCCATGGGTGAGCAAATGGTCAACTCTCACAAGCAACACATGATCAAGTCAATGTAATCACGATGCCTCTATATTCACAGCGGGAGCACCAGCAGTTCCAGGCGAACTGGGGGCAGTAGCGAGTCGCCGCGGCCCACTTCGGTGGAGCGCCCGGGTGCCGTCCACCCGTGGGTGTCTGCTCAGTTACGCAACAACCCTTCCTCGGTGTCACCTGCCCTCATGGCGCACCCCTCCTCGGTGGCGCCTACGCAGGTGCAGCCCTCTCATCCCTTCATCCAGGACCCCGCCATGCCACCCAACCCGGCGCCAAACCCTCTCACTCAGCTGGAGGAGGCCCGGCGCCGGCTAGAGGAGGAGCGTTGCAGGGTGGCCATGCAGCAGGCTAAACAAAGGTGGGCGGGCGTCCGCACGACGCTCAAGTGTTCATGTATATATAATGTCCTACGGCTAAAGGATGGTTTTTTTTTTTGTCCAAAGGCACAAATCTGGAAAGCGGCAAGTGTGCGAGAACATGACGGTGGCCTACTATTTCTGCGGAGAGCCCATCCCGTACCGGACCTCCGTCAAAGGCCGAGTGGTGACTTTAGGCCAGTTCAAGGAGCTGCTCACCAAAAAGGGGCACTACAGGTAGGATGCAAGATCTAACTTGCCATTTGGCCACAGGCCATCAGACTCTCGCTCTATAAAACAACACTATCATATTATAAAATACACGAGTGCTCCTAAGAATTCAAAGTGGTGGGACGAAGTCAAAGAACTGATCTCCTAATTGGCAGATGGTGGAGAGCGGAACATCTGTTGTGAGCATAGAATCAAAACAATAACTGCCTTTCATGGGAACAAATTGCCTTTTAAAACAAAGCATTGCCAAAAATATTTTCCTTTTCATTTCTATTGAAACGTTCATGTATAATTGAATTGCAAATCCTACCTTATGCACCTAACTTTCCAAAATGCCTTCCTACGCTGCCTAAGGTTTTACTTCAAGAAGGTGAGCGACGAGTTTGACTGCGGCGTGGTGTTCGAGGAGGTGCGCGACGACGACGCCATCCTCCCCATCTTCGAGGAGAAGATCATCGGAAAGGTGGAGAAGGTAGACTGAAAAGCATTACGGAAAGTCGGGAGAAAAAAAACGGAAGGCGAAGCAGCTCCAAGGCATGTCCCGGTTAAAGCGAGGATTCGTTGCCTTGTCTAAACTGGTCGCCTCGCCGCCGTGGACAAATTGGCTGAGGCTGACATCGACTCCCCCTTAGCTGGCCAGACCGTTATCAACCATGCTGCTACTTGACCACGGAAACCGTAGACAACTTAAAAACCTTACGTTAGTCGCTCGGCGGGCCACGGCGGAATAAAGGGATGGAAAGAAGCGAATAATTCCGCAACTGCGTTTGCGGGACGTCAAGTGGCCGCCCGGTCCTCGGCTTCAACAATTTCTCCACACAATGCGTTTACCAACCAAAGCTACGTTTTGTTTTGTTGTGTTTAAATCTTTATTGTGTATGTACAAGGCATGGTACTATTAACAAAGCCTAGTTTGGACATATCTTACTGCGTAATGTTGTATTATCGTATGTTTTTGTTGATTTTTTCTTTCTTTCCGTGCTTTTAGCTATTTCTCTTCTTTTCCGCCACCTCGACCTCAGTTCAGTTTTCTTCACAAGTTTGAACGTAGCATTTCTTAATTTTCCACACCCTCGAGAAAAATAGTCGCTCACAAAATTTCGCCCAGTCTAGCCAAAGAACGCAATGTTGCATCCCGCTAACCACAAGTTAATAAGACAAATGGAATGTTCTATTAATCCAGTAAAAAATAGCACATTTTGTTCATTTTTTTAAAGAACCAAACCAACTTTTTTCCCATCAGATGTGTACAGCAAAAATTAGGATGGTTACTGTGGCTGTATTCCCTTTTTCGACTTGAAGTCGTACAATAAGGCTTATGCCTTTTTTTTAAAAACCATTTTTAGATATTGTCCCAAAAAAATATGAATTGGGCTAGCAATAACATCATCTCATTGTGACACAAAAGTCATGTCAAACAAGTCTAAATTAAAAAAAGATGAATGTATTTTCTTTCCAAGTCGAATGTATGCAGATGTGCGTGGGTGAATGTAGATTGTTTACGTTTAAAAAAAAAATACATGCAGTTGAATGTGGACCTCCAAACGATGCTTTGATAAGATTTTAAAAAATGATTTGTTTATAAATAAAAAATATGATTTCAAATAATCACCTAGCATGTTCTGTACATTATGGCGGCTTTGCCCATAGATTTTTTTGGGGGGGACGTTCGCTGACATCTGTGTCCTGTTTGTGAAAAACACAGTGCCTTTTTATTATATCTTTAATTTTGTTTCTAGGACAAAATTCATGAATTTAATATTGTCATTGTTCTTTGCTTTTTCTTTTCAAGCTTCAGACATGTTAAGCTCACTTGTCATTGTCATAGCCAGTCTGCTGTAAATATGTACATTGTCTTAATTTCATACACGCGCCACTGCAAGTTGTTTCTGCCGGTTTTAATTGTACATTTTTTTAAAGGTACTTCATGAATAAAGATGTTGGATTAATACCAGCCTTTGTTTTTTTCTATCTTAAATATTTTCATGACATTGTCCTATTTATTCCTATTACAATGCTAGATATTTGAATTCCTTAAATTAATTGTGCTAATTAATTGGATTTTAACTACTTTAAGGATGAGGTAATGGAAAAACAAGGAATTGAGTAACGGGTGACGCACATTCTGAGGTACCTATGAAGGCAGACCTGTAGTTTGAGTGAATGTTTTAAGTCGGGGCTGTTTGCGTGACGGAAGATGCGCAATTCGCATATGTCGCCATCTTGGGGCGGTATCGAGTGACGCGTTGTTGTGCTTTCAAAGTTGACACGCGCGCCCTTAAACTCATTTTCAGTGCGTCTTTCATTAACTGAGTTCTTCTTCACATGTAGTTTTACTTCAAAACTCACAAACGTGTAGGAACGCAAGCTCTTGTTTACGAGATAGGATAACATGCTGGCTAGCTGACACTTGGAGTAGTAAGTGGCTACTAGCTTCGGCGTTGTCTGCCATGGATCCTTTGGGCATGGTGGAGGATGAAGTGGCATTGGAGGGACTGGACGGCATCACCATCCCTACTTTGTGGATACGGCTAGAAGATAGGAACCCCAAATTCCCACTCACGTTGGACGACGGCACCAAGGAGTTTGTCTGGAAGTCGCTGGTGGCTAACACCGACCTGACGTTCTACCAGCTGCCCACCGACAGGGACGATGTGGTACTAAACGACAGGTATATAATTCATTTTTTGAATGAGTAATACCTATATAATTCATTTTTTGAATGAATAATACCAATATAATGCCTATTTAAAACACTAATTCCAATGAATTTGCAGCGCTGTGTTCGCCAGATACAAACAGAATGGAATGTCCAACCTGCTTTTAATTGCATACACAATAAAAACAAGATACTAATGTATAAACTGATTGTTTTTAGTAAATCTACGTTTAAAAAAATGGGACGGAAACTTAAAGAATGTTAGTCAAACACCTTTTTGGAAGGATACACAGCTGATTGGGTGGGTTTGATGATTTGGTATAAAGAGTGGTCTTCCCAAAGGAAATGCAGGTGCATCAAAACTTAGCAAAAATTGACATTTATATGTAAAGGATTTCACCGCACGGGCTCAGGAACATTGTAGAAAACCTTTACCCTAATTGGGCAACTTTAAAGTTGACTATACAAAGCAGAAGTCATTTTCAACAACATCCAGAAATGTTCGTCTAAGATGGACTGATGAAAAGTGGAAAACTAGCGATCTGAGTGATGTTTTTTTTCCCTTGGATGTGTCAGGTTTAAGCCGTATCCTGAAGCAAATTATGAACAAGTCACGAAGGATGTTTACCCCCTGCACGTCGTGCAGGACAATAAGGAGGGCATCCAGGGCTCGTGCGCCACCTTTGACAAAAGGACTAACATCACGGCGCACCTTCGCACTATGTCGCCCATCAGCCTGGAGGAGGTTTTAAAAAGGTATGACGGCTCCACGTCGTCATCTTTTCTTGAAGTATCACACATCGGCGTTCCCCATGACAGGTACGGCAGAAAGCTAGTGGTGGTGGCGTCCCAGGAGATCCGTTTCCGTGCTCTCATCGGTAGCGATAACGACCCTGACGTCAAACTGATGGACGACTCCTATTGCATGCTGGAGCTGGTGGGACGGTCACGTTGGCAGGGGGAGCTTCAAAGCGACATGCACAAGTCCTCTTTCAAGTACGTGCGAATAATCCACCTTTTTGATTATCAAATTCATTTTGAGAAACAATTAATTGTTTCAAGACTGTGTAAGAATGATGTGCAAATAATATCAGTTATCAACCAGATATGAACAAAAACATTCTTCATTGCTGACAGAAGTGTATCTACTTTATAGCAAATATATGATAAATGATACTTATTTTTACATTTCCCTACATTTGCACAATCCCATTTCCTTAATAAAACTTCCTTATGTCTTTATTTTTTTTTAATCATACATTTGCTATAAAGTACATGTGTCGGAAAGAAGCATATCTACTTTATAGCATGATGAATGATACTTATTTCTACATAATTCTTACACAGTGTTAACCTAAAATGAATGCAAGTGCTGTTTTGGTGATCCTCTTAACAGCAAATACGCTTATTTATTTGTATTTTTGTTGTTGTAATTTCAGTTTAGAAAAATTAAAATAAATCCAACACACACACACACATCTTCTGATATTAGTGTGTCCGTTTTCAGGGTAGATTCCCGCAAACTGCACTACATCAGGAAGTCTCTGATCCGGCATGGTCTGGTGTGCATTCAGGCCTTCACCAGACGTCTCCATTCAGGACAAAAGCAGAGCTCCATGCTCCTCCTGCTGAAGCGCTTCTATGTCATCAGGTCTGTTTATTTTGTCAGAATATTTTAATAATATGATATTTTCAGAATATAACACCCTACACCAATGTACAAATAAATGCATTTTTTCTTATGGATTTTTTTTTACAAGAAAATGAGGTGCTTATCTTTTGGTATAAATATCCCATCATGCAATGTGGGCACTTGGTAGTGGTACAGATATGATGTAATATAAATGTATTGCCAATTTTGGTAGCTGTGCTTAAAAAAATCCAGTATTGTTAACAGGACTCCAGCACAGAGTAAAAGAAAAAATATTCTTAAAATTTTCCTTTTTTTCATCAGCAACGCATGTGTTTATCCTATGATTTGCACTTTGTAGATTTGACTTTTTTGCGGGAAATTGTAAGCCCCACCCACCACCACAAAACAAATATTGTTTTTTCACCAACTGTGTAATTAATTAAAAAAAATAACGTATTAGATTTTTTTGAAGTTATCACTACAATTGTTCATTTAGATGTTTTTTTCCTCATCATAGTGTTGCCTTTAATTAGGAAATTTTTAAAGGGAGAACTATAGTTGCCCCTCTGATTGTTCTCTTGCTCTATTTTCCTCTTCTTGCAGGAGGTCCAAGTACGACATGCTCATGGAGTATGTGTCCACCCTCCTTCAGAAGATGCCCCAGCAGCTGGCTGCATTAGTCACCATCCGAGAGCACCTGGTCAGCATTTTTTTGTTGGTATGTATTCTTACTGCCCTCTTAATCCTTAATATTTTTCTACACTAGAATATGCCAGAGACGATGTGTAAGCGTGTGTTTCGCTGCATGCGGGACAACAAATTGGTGGATTACTGCAGTGTGCCTCTGGAGGAATTGGATGAAGAAGGAGGAGACTTGCGGAACAGACATGGTGAATCATCTCTACTATCTTTTCATTTATTTTGGTAATTTCTCCGACCAAACTTTTCAATGGGGTTTAGATACTACCTTCAAAGTAACACATTTGTACTCCATGAATGTGGAGGTGAAAAATGTGGATCAGGGGGCGTTTTTTACAAGGGAAATTGTCAAATTCAATGATTTTAAGGCAATTTTAAGGGTGCGGCTTATGCGTGGATGCGGCAAATATGCGAGAAAATACGGTACTTCGAAGCAACTATAGGAATTTTTAAAAAATCACATAACGTTAATAACATGTTTATTTAATTTAATCGGAATAGTATAGTAAGCAAGATTGAAAATGAATGAATAAATATTAGTTTTGTTTATTTATTTATTGGTTTCCCCCCATTTCAGGCAGAAAAGTCCAGGTGCGCTGCTTGAAGCTAATTAAAGTGTACACGGGCAAGGTTGCCACGGACGCGGAGGGATGGAAGGACGACGAAGACGAGGATGATGATGACGAGGATGACAGGAGGCGAGCTCAGCCCCCGGTTGGCCACATCATGGAGAAGGACGTTTTGTCACAGGCGTACGACCTAGGTGTGTTTCATTAGTATCCTTGTTAGTCATAATTGGGGCTGATGTTGTTTGATATTTGTGGTTGATGCAGTTTTATCGTCGGGCACCCTCGGAATCTCGCAGTCGGGCATTGCGTCCAAGATGAACATCGGCAAGCTGGAGGCCCGCATGATCTGTAGGAAGTTAGAGAGGGATGGCATCATTAAAGTAAGTGTCCGTCTATCCTGATCCAAAAGGCTTTCTTTTTATTCAAAAAATAGGGTAACAGTATTCATTTGCGAATGTCCAACATCTATTGTCTGTACTTTTTTCATTGAAGGGAATATTTATTTTAGGCAAATGCACAATTTAAATGTAATTTTATATTTCAGCAAAATGCAAGATCAATAGTTTATCTCTTTATTTTTATTTTTTTAGGAAAACACAATTATCACATGAAATTAATCTGTTTCTGGAATAGTATGTTTCACAATTTTTTTTTGCCATTTTGCTGCACCAACAGTTTATTTTTTTTTTAAATACAGCATGAAATGCCCCTATCACCCCCCCCCCCCCCCCCCCCCCCCCCCCCCAAAAAAAAAAAAGTACAAATGTGTCTTTTTTGGATTTCAAATCATTGGCATCCTTTGTCATGTTTTTCCTTTCAGAGCTTCATGGTGGATGAAGGCCGCCAAAGAGTCACAAAATTCATCGGCCACAGGTACTGTATTTTAATTTCCATTTTAAAAGATGATTACTAATTCAATTTTGGCAGTCTTCTTAACAACATAACTTTCTTTCACCCAATGAATTTGATAATTTATGTTGATTTCCACTGAAATGTCCTTTTTAACATTACCACAATACCTACTTTTTCCCTTTCCAGGAGCGTGGGCGTGAGCAACCACTTGCAGCTCCTCTCAGAAGAGAAGCAACGCAATAACCTTTTCCATTCCTCGTCCTCGCCGGCGTCACCTAGCGGCCTGGAGGCCTCCTCGGCCAAGGGTAAACAAGCCCAGAAAAGTCCAAAGAAGAGCAGAGCAGCTAGAAAAAAAGACAAAGAGAAAAAACAGGACACGTGTTTGGATTCAGGAGGTAAAGTTGGGAAGGAATTGAAACAAAAGGCTGCAAAGGAGCCCGAGGCCACCATTGCAGAAGCTGTTCCATTTCCAGCAGTTCCAGAAACACAACCTGATAGCACACCACGTAAGTATCAGTGCTAAGTTATAATATTTAGATTTTTCTTTTTAAACCGGATAAAAAGAACAGGATCAAATGCCCTAAATATTCAGTTTTTTAAAATGGATCTAAAACAATGTTTATTTGACCTTTTTTTTTTCCTTTGTAAGTGAAAAGGTTTTTTAATCATTTGTTTTTCTTTTCAAAAGGAAACAAAATATTTTATTATGTTAAATAATAAAGTGGAAAACAAAATATTTTTATATATTCATTTTTACATTTTACAAAATGCTTTTTGAACTAAAAACACCAAAAGAAAAACAATGGATTAATTTTTTTTCCCATTGATTTAAAAAAGGGGAAAATCAGGAAATTTAATATACATCTATAATCTTTATTTGAATTTGATCCTAAAACAGAAACTCATATTTTTAAATTGTTTGCTTAACAAATGCCCCCATAAAGGATTACAGGGCAATTTTTGAGGACTGTTTTATTTTATTTTATTTTTTTAACCTAACCTTCTTTCTCAATGAATTGCTACCAAAGAATTGTCTTTTTTTTGCCCCAGTGGAAGCTTCAGTTGAGGGAAATGAGGAAGAGGAAGAATCTTCTCCTCTACAGCAGGACGGAGCATCGGACATCATGGAAGTGGACTGCGTTCATAAGATGCCGGTTTGTCTCGTTTTTTTGTCGGTTGTCAGTCAAAGTAGAAGCTAACCACCATACGTCTGTCCAGGCGTCCAACAACAAATGGTCCCGTGAAACATACCGTGTCCTCAGGAGGAAGAACCTCATCATCGAGGCTGTGCACAAGTTTAAAGTCGTCGATGGACTTTACCAGTAAGTCTCTTGGTGAATGGTTGCCCTCTATTTTACTACCCCAGTCCCCCCATTTTGTTCCAGGCTGCAGAAGAAGATCAACGAAGAAGAAAAGCGCCAAGGTTTTACAAGCAAGTGCTGCAAGAAGACCACGGCGCGCCTTGTTCAGACTCTGTCCAGAGAAGGGCTGCTCAAAATTTTCACCACAACCGTTATACAAGACGGCATCAGCAGGAAGGTACCGCTAATAAATGAAATGTTGTGAATTCTTTTAAAAATGCAATTGTTGCTTTGTTTTTCCAGCTGGAAATGTTCGTTCATCCATCTGTCCAGCCCAAGGACAAACTGGTGACTGATAATATTGATCAGGCCCGCTTCAAAATCAGCGGCTCCTGCTCTGCTCCGTGGTGCGCAACCGTCTAAGTCCACTTGAATTGTAAACCTCAGGTTTTCCCATCCTTACGTAGCGACTCTTCCTTCCCTCAACGCAGCCAGCAGAAGGTGAGCAGCGACAGTGTCCTCAAAGGGAAAAAGAATGAGAGCAGCCAGAGTTACAAGAGCTTCAGTGAACTCAAGAAGGAACACAAGAAAGAAGAGACGTTCAAGCCTCCTTACGGTGTGTGTGGAGATGGTCAAAAATTTACAAAGATTTTCATGAATTACGTTATTTTTGTGGTCTTTCGCACAATGCCTTGAACATTCAACCCTCAGAAAGAGGTTGAAATATATAATATGTATACGTATTAGTGGTCGATCAATATATCTGGCTGAAAAAAAACATTTTAACTTGGATGGCTGGAATTGAAACATCGTGTTTCCATGACATTGGTGATAGTTGTTGTTGTTATTGTTATTAGTAGTTTTAGGAGTAGAAGTAGTTGTTGTAGTTGTTGTTATTAGTAGTTGTAGTGGTAGTGGTAGTTGTAGTGGTAGTGGTAGTGGTAGTTGTAGTGGTAGTGGTAGTTGTTGTCGAAGTGGTAGTTGTTGTCGAAGTGGTAGTTGTTGTCGAAGTGGTAGTTGTTGTCGAAGTGGTAGTGGTTGTCGAAGTGGTAGTGGTTGTCGAAGTGGTAGTTGTTGTCGAAGTGGTAGTGGTTGTCGAAGTGGTAGTGGTTGTCGAAGTGGTAGTGGTTGTCGAAGTGGTAGTGGTTGTCGAAGTGGTAGTGGTTGTCGAAGTGGTAGTTGTTGTCGAAGTGGTAGTTGTTGTCGAAGTGGTAGTTGTTGTCGAAGTGGTAGTTGTTGTCGAAGTGGTAGTTGTTGTCGAAGTGGTAGTTGTTGTCGAAGTGGTAGTTGTTGTCGAAGTGGTAGTTGTTGTCGAAGTGGTAGTTGTTGTAGGAGTAGTAATTGTCGTTGTCGAAGGAGTTATAGGAGTAGTCGTTGTAGTAGCAGTAGGAGTAGTTGTAGTAGCAGTAGGAGTAGTTGTAGTAGCACTAGGAGTAGTTGTAGTAGCACTAGGAGTAGTTGTAGTAGCACTAGGAGTAGTTGTAGTAGCACTAGGAGTAGTTGTAGTAGCACTAGGAGTAGTAATTGTAGCAGTAGGAGTAGTAGTAGTAGCAGTAGGAGTAGTAGCAGTAGGAGCAGTAGGAGTAGTAGTTGTTGTAGTAGTAGGAGTAGTAGTTTTTGTAGTAGTAGGAGTAGTAGTTGTTGTTGTAGTAGTAGTTATTGTAGTGGTAGCAGTTGTATGAGTAGGAGTAGTAGTTGTTGTTGTAGTAGTAGTTATTGTAGTGGTAGCAGTTGTATGAGTAGGAGTAGTAGTTGTTGTTGTAGTAGTAGTTATTGTAGTGGTAGCAGTTGTATGAGCAGGAGTAGTAGTTGTTGTAGTAGTAATTATTGTAGTAGTGGTTATTGTAGTAGTAGTATTAGCAGTAGACCGACAAATTATCTCAGAAAAAGAAAGTGCCAACCTGAGAAGTTGTTAAAATTTCAGCCATATGAGACAGAGCTGCCATGCTATATTGTGGAAAAAAATGTTTCTGTCATTGTGCTGTGAAGATGACAATTGCCTTGAGACGACATTCATGTGTCTTTTAGTTCGCGGACTTGGCAAGACGCTGGGTTTTCAGCCCAAAATGCACCGCCTTCGCCTTTTGCATATCTTTATCTGGTACGTCACCTACGATCACCCGAAGGGACCACGTCCCACCAGGCTGACCAGTCTTCAAGACTCTACCGAGGTCGTCAAAGTGGCAGAGGACACAAAAGACGACAACGTACCCCAAAAGGTTTTGGAAGCGGAATTGTCAGGAAATAGCGATGAGACGCAGAATGAAGCTGCCAGTCAATTAAACTCCGATACAACAGGTAGGAATCCTCAATTGCAATATTAGAATAAAGATTTTTAATCACCTTCCCGCCGGTGTTCAGTTTACTCTGAAGAGGATTCGTGGAAAAGGTTCGTCCCGCCAGTTCGCAGGCACAACGATCGAGACATCGGTTGGGCGCTCGTGGCTGACTTGCTCCATTGCTTGCCGCTCTCCTTGTTCATGCAACTCATTCAGTTTAACTATCAGGTGAGGAATGTATGTGGAAAATGAGAAAATAAATGGGAGGCATTGCTGTTTTTCTGTCTTAACAGAGGCGTTCCAGGCTAATTTTGCGCTCTGCCCGGACACCAATCTCACCCAACCTATAAATATGTTTAATGTGATAACCATCCGTAGGTTGATGGCTTGGAGGAGTACCTGAACGACCCGGTGAAGCAACACTATGTCGTCTGGGAGCTGCCCCTCGTCATTCGAAAAAAGCTCTTTTACAAAAGGTTTTGGAAATTCTATCCCTCGCCAGCTTCCAGATTGTCCATTTGCCTAAATGTCTCCTTTCCTTTCCAGGCGTTATGTTTTTGGCTTCTATGAGAATCTGCAGCGCTTGGTTTGCATGGGCCTGATGCAATTTGCTCCTGTGGAGAAAATGAAGGAGAGAGATCAGGTAGCTTGAATGACACTCCATTTAACGAGTACATTTAAAATGATCATGAACCCAAAACGTCCGTCAAATAAGGGTTTACTTTTTTAATATCTTCTGCAGCTGTTTTGTTACCTGAAGCGCCACGCCACCATCGTGGACACCACCAACACAGAACCGCACTATTGGCTGGTTAACGAAAGCAACGACAACCCCTTTGACAGACGGCATTACACTTTCAATAGCATGGAGGATCTGGACACGTACTGGTTCGACCTGATGTGCATCTGCCTCAACACGCCTCTGGGTGCGAATACACAAACACGTAGGCCTTAAACTCTTAGGCATTGTTCTTAAAAGTTGGATTTGTTGTTGTTGTGCAGGCCTAATTCGTCCCAAACGAGGCGTGTCCGAGGACGAGGATCCCCCACCATCCTTTGTGCACGATCGAAGTATCTTTATGGGAATGGCTTCCTTGCTCAAGTATGTGATGGGGAAAAAAAAGTTGCTGTTTTTGCCCTTAAATTTCAAAAATAGGCTTTCATTTTTCTTAATTTCTCCTCTTGTTGTCATCAATAATAGGTAATACATTTCTAAATGCTTAATTAGGTCATCTTACACATCAAATATTCAGTTTTTATTTTTTTTAATGAATCTAAAACAATGTTTATTTGAGCTTTTTTTTTCTTAGTAAGGGAAAACGTCTTTTAATCATTAGTTTTTTTCTTTTCAAAAGGAAACACAATATTTTATTATGTTCAATAATGGTGGAAAACAAAATATTTTTATATATTTATTTTTAGATTTTACAAAATGCTTTTTGTACTAAAACCAGAAAAAAAGAAAAAAATTGGATGAAAAAAAATTGCCACTTTTCTTACTTTCTCCTCCGTTGTCATCAATAATAGGCAATAAACTTTTTTATTGCATGTTTTTGCTTTGTTTTGCCAAATTTGGTACAAGTTTTTTAGTAGGTACGCCAAGGTTATAGTTAGATTTGGATTTCAGGAAAATTAACTTGACTCAATTTTTATGAGGGAAATGTATTCCTTACAAATACAAGAGCACAAACGTGTATACATCAACAGGGGCAGCAGCGTTGTTAGCGACGATGGAACCACGCCGGGAGACGGCAAAGGCGCCGGAGGTCTGGACTCTGAGTTCTTTGCTCATCTAAAGCGCAACTGGCTGTGGACAAACCGCCTGCTGGCCGCCAAATATGTACGAACCAACTCCAACGCGGTATTTGGACTTCTGCTAATGAAATTTGTTGTGTAATTTGTATTTCCGTCTTGCCCCCCAGCGCCCCGGCGGGCCAGGAGAAGTCGAGAGAGCCAGAGTGCGACTGAAGAGCCTGCTGAGTAAAGAATCAATGCTAGCCGTGCTGAAAGCCGGTAAGTTTACAGTTTGTCAAACGGGTATCGTTTTATGCTCCTTCCGTCCTTTCGAGGTCCTCCTAAATTTCCACTTTTCGTACTATTTTCGCAGGAGGTTCAATGCCTCACTTCTTGACTGCCAAGAAGATAGTAGTCACAGAAGAAAATGTCGAGGTGAGAAATCTTTAGACGAATATATTTTTGAAAATGTGCAATTGTTAGCCAAATATCCAAAAAGTAATTCAAAACACGCACACAAATGAGTATTTGACCAAAAATACATTAATGAGATGAAATGACCTTTCAATGAGCCAACCTTCCGCAATCTCCTTTTTTTCCTGGTGGTCTTACTTAATAATTCACATTGGGTTACGTTGGTGGGAGGGGCTGAGGAGAATAGCCCACTCGGTATCGAGTTCAGGGGGCTGGGGCAGTTGAACCGGCTGATGTCACATTAGCACCAAAGGGTGCCGAATTGAAGCATAAATTTGGCTTACGTTTGAAGTGTCCAAGATCAATGCATCACTTAACGAGCATGTTAGGTGAAGCGGTGTGCTCCACACATAAGATCCGGCTTTTCTGGCAATGCAGTATAAAATAGAAGCGCTTTCCTGTCTCATCTTTGTTACCAGGTGGCGATTAAGCCAGCATCCAGGAACCAGCAGGTTGTCGGTGGGAAGCGGCAGAAGCGGAAGAGACTCAAAAAGCAAGTTGTCAAGATTCCTCGCAAGAAGAAAAAAGGTAGGTACAAAAAAAATCAGTACATAAAATACAGCACTTTGAAACAAGATAGCAAAGTAAAGTTGTGCTATACTATGTGTTAAATGAGTTCAATGATGACATTTTAAACTCCAAACGCATCCCTTGGTAGAGCCCCAAAAGCGCACTCCCGCTCACGATGAGGCTGACCACCGAGCGTTGAAAAAGATGACAAGGCAGCGAGTTTTCTGGACCTTGCAGGAAGACTCTCTGCTAATGCTGTGCGCCGTGGCCTCGCGTCTGCTCAACACCAAGGTGCCTCTATTGATGTGCCTCATTTGTCTGAACGGCCCTGTGCAAGTCCACACGGTGTATCACACTTGGGTTTGATGGTTTTCCAGTTGCGGAGGTTGTTCGTGGCCTACTGTATCGTGCGAGACCTTCTCCAAGCTTCATTTCAGATATCTGAGGACAAAACGTCACTCGCCGTCGGTCGGCGCACTCGTTATATCCTCAAGAATCCGCAAACGTTCCTCAACTACAGGTTGGTGCTTCAACCTGATCATTATTCGACTTTTCTTGAAGGAAAGAACGACAATCACAGAGAAAAAAAAACAGAAATGCCTTTCGAGACAAACCAAGTTTTTTTTCAATGATAAATGATCAGTCTCAAAGACTGTATCCATAAAATGATACAAATACTAGCTGATTATTCGCAATATTTGATCAGAAATAAAAAAAAATATCTATCTGACAACAACGAAAGTCTTTCATAGTTAATAGAATTTAAAATACTCATTAAATTGTTTTGTTTGTTAGCATTGTGATCTAAGTGTTGTTTTTATTTTGCAGAATTTGCCTTGCGGAAATCTACCAGGACAAAGATCTGCTAAACCAGCTTCAGAAACACAAGCCTGCCAATTCTAATGATCCAGCTGTACGTTTTTCATTTCACGCTATTCTGTTTTTCGCCGCATGAAATCGTGTCCCATATCTCGTCTTACCTTCAGGATTGCGCCAAAGCATTCAACGAGTACGTCAAACTCCTCCGAAACAAGTTCAGTTCAGTCATCAACGCCGATGAAGTTAAAATGCCCGAAACCAAACATCAACTTTTTTCTAAGTAAGTCAAAAGAACAACGTGTAACTGGGATCGATCAAAGGGAGGCGCTCGTCTTTTATATTCATTTCTTTCCGCAGTTTTAAAGTGTGCACAATCCAGACCGACAATGAGATTCCCTCCAAAGACACCCTGACTTGGTATGACCTTCCTCATATTTATGTTTGGACTCATAAGAATGAACATTTTTCATACTCTTTCTCATTCCAGCATAACAGACATCCAAAATTTGGTTTTGTTCAATCTGATTCAGAGTACGCTAGCCATGACCAACTATCAGATGAAGTATTCCAGATCCTTTCAGGTACTTTTTTTTCCCTCTCAGATCTAATTTAGGCTATTTTTTTACACAAACTGCCATCTTTTTGTCCTTTCTATCAGACCTTCCACATTTACAGCCAGTACCCGCAAGAGTTACTTTGCCAGGTGTTCATCCACTGCCGTAAACGTCACATGATCAATCGGCGCCGCGTCGATCAATCAACGGGACCCAAGAAAAACCGAGCTTTGCCCATTTTGCCCATGTCCTTCCAGCTTTCTCAGTCCTACTACAGGTAGAGTTTAACATTGTATGTGCAATATGGAAAAACAAGAAACATATTTTTCTATGATATATCAAGATTGAATAATTGTGTAAATATTTCATGCAAAAGTTACAATGATTATGATAGCTTTGAACTGACGTTATCCTATTAACAGTACAATAGACAGCTTTTTAATTATTTTTCCACACTTATAACACTTTTAACCCTCCGTGGACCAAGTGCCTATTTATGGTCATTTAAATTTTTTTTTAGTAATAATCTATACATAATTAATTATTGAATATTTTTGTGCTTTTCTGTTACTTTTATGAATCCATTTTTAAATGTATACAATTTTATTAATTCAAGACATTAAAATAAATATATGCAAAATACACACTAACGTATTTTTTTCATAGTATTTAACTCATTGCATCCCATTGATGGCGAAAAACCTACAATTCATTCATGAATACAATTTTAATAATTGATGACATTAAAATAAATATATGCAAAATACACACTAACGTATTTTTTTCATAGTATTTAACTCATTGCATGCCATTGATGGCGAAAAACCTACAATTCATTTAAACCAGGAAGACTAGATGCGAATGCTCAATGTTTTAGTCCAATCCATTATGACTTGATATTCATTTAACATATATCGCCGTCAATGGGGTCCAACGAGTTGAATGAGTTCCCCACATTTTCTCCCTGGCAGATTGTTTTCATGGCGTTTTCCTCACACGCTGTGCACCGACTCGTTCCGCTTTCTGAGGAATTTACTGAGCAACGGCACGGACGATGACAGGCCCAGGGTCTCATACTTCCACGAGACCGAAAACCGGCTGGAGAGTGGCGAGGCAGCGCCGGAAAAGCCGCCACCCCCGGCCGCGGACACCGAGGAAGCGGAAGGCGGACCAAACTCTGGTTCGCAACCTCCCGGGATGATGCGCTACGCTCCGGACTCTCCTGGAGGAGCCTGCTTGGTGTCACTCACGCTAATGAGTTTAGGGCTGCTGTCCATACATTTGTCCATTCCTAAGAAGATGGTGGTGGTGGACAGCACCCTGTTGGACAGCGAAGTCAAGAGGTATGTTTTTTTTCCCTAGTTTCCAGGCAGATTTGACATCATTCCAGAACCGGAGGACATTTTAATACGTATAGAAAGCAAAGTTTTCAATTTCAAAGCCAAAATGGCCTGCAATTTGTTCTTTTATTGGCGTCTTGAATGGCTGTTTTGGGGTTTCAGCATGGCATCATTGGAAGAAGAGGACGATGAGGATGACGACGTTGCCGTGTGCGTGGGCAAAAAGAAGCGGCGAGTCCCAGCTCCCCGGGCGTCGCACACCAAGTACTTCTTGTTGAAAGGATTTTGCATTCCCGGCATTGGTGCGTTGATTTTCAATTGAATTTATTGTCATTATACAAGTATAATGAGATTTCAAGCTTTCACCACATAGTGCACAAATAGCAACAACAAACAGACATAAATAATATATAAAAAAGTACATAGTCCAAGTGAGATCAGCAGAGCGGAGCGGCTTTGTTCCGTCTGAAGTCCAGGATAAGTTCCATGGTTTTGGAGTCAATGGACTCAACAACAAACAAACAAACACATAGATAATCAATATATAGCAATGATGAATAAATAATCAATAAATAGTAATAGATAAATAAGTGGTCAACACAATGAATAAATAGTAATAATAAGTCTTGAGTATGGTGACAGCTCTTGGGAACAAACTGTCCTTGAGTCTGTTTGTCTTGGCTGTTATGGCCCCGTAGTGCCTGTTGGATATTCTCTAGCGATGAGTTAAAAGTTGACGTGAAAAGTGCCATGAAATACTACAGCAGTAGGCTTTAAAAATACACAAAACTCCATTTTGGATGCGAATCCATCCATAAAAGTACAAGAAAAGGCTTTCTAATCAAATTACATTTCAATCCGTTTTAATATCGAATGTGCTTTGCAGTCAAACTCCGCAACCTGAACACCAACGAAAACATCGTAGTGGAGTCGTGCGAGATCATGATGCGCTTGCGACAAACTCCGGTTCGCGTCTTGGTGAAGGACGACGCGCCCTTGGATTTCTTCAAAACCGGCCCGTCTCTGCTGCCGTCCATCCTCACCCGCTGCTTTCAGAACTCCGCGCCGACTCCGGCCCGGCGTTCTGACTACTCAGCTGAAGACCTGCGGGCCAGCGCTCTGCTGAGGAACACCCTGGACAGAGGCGGAGAGATGGGAGTGGACAAGGCGGACTTGTTTGGGGAGCTCGCTCACCTCCGTTTGCCGCTTTCTGGACGTAGCAGGAGCCTAGAGCAGTACCTTGGGGTAAGTTGATTCCATCTCAACTCTTTCACCTTCACACACAGAACATTAGGTTAATGACATCACGTTTTGAACTGAAAACAGGCTTCTATTATTCTAATTAGGAATGTCCCATTGAAATATTTTTAAACGTGCGTCCAAATTATCCAATTGGTGAGGGTTTTTTTTAATTGTGGATGTTTGTGATACATGTATTGAGTTAAAAAAAACGTTTTTTACCCCAAATATTTTACATTACAGCCACAAAAAGGGTCATTATTATCCTTTTTTAAAATGTTTTGATTTTTTCTACATCTGTGTGCTGGGTCCTAAAAAGATAATCACATCCATGACCTCACATTTACCAGTATTCACTTTCTGAACTGCTTTATCCTCATTAGGGTCGCGGGGGGTGCTGGAGCCCATCCCAGCTGAGGGAGGGGATGGACAACCATTCAAGCTCACACTCAATCCTAGGGGCAATTTAGAGTGTCCAGTCAGCCTGCCATGCATGTTTTTGGAATGTGGGAGGAAACCGGGGTACCCGGAGAAAACCCACGCAAGCCCAGGGAAAAATGCAAACTCCACACAGGTGGACCGACCTGGATTTGAACCCAGGATCCCAGAGCTGTGAGCCTGACACGCTAACCACTCAATCCACCCTTCTACCACTATTTTAATCATAAATGAATTTCTATATCCATTGATTATGTTACATTTTAACATTTGAGCATTTCACAAACAATTTGTGATGAATTCCCACTGCAGTTTAAATATTTTTTTATTTTATTTTTAGGATTTACTAGAAGAAGGTCAGGTCCTCCAGGTGGGCGCATACGGCACCCGCTGGGTACTGACCGAGCACGCCGACCCCTGGATCATCACCGTCAACCCCAGAAATTGGTACCAGCCGCAGAGCTCCCCCTACGAGCGGTCATCCCAGCACAACATCCCCTTCATTCGCAAGAGGCGGCGGCGACACTCGGCCCTGCGGGACGGCGAGACGGAAGAGGAGCCGCCGAGGAAAAAAACGTCGAGGGGCGAGGACCTCGATAAAGAGGAAGGTGGACCAGAAAAGGTCAAGGGAGAGAACGACGCCGAAGAGCTTTGCATGGAACGCGAGAGCGACGAAAAGGAGGAAAAGAAGCCTCCGCCTAAAGATGATGAGATGAAAGATGTGGAGAAAAACAGAGAAGGTCCATCGTTGGAAAAGGAAGACCTTCACGAGTAAGTTTTATTCGCAGGGAACCTGTGCCAGAGGTATTTGACATTGTCTTTCATTTATACTCTGCATTGCAAAAATAACTTTTTTTCCCTCAATTCAGTGTTGTTTACGCTAAATGGCAATTTGAAAATACCAAAAGTAATTGTGTAAGAATGGCCTTTTAAAGAAATGCTTTTTTTAAAGAAGAAATAGTTATTTTATGTTTTTTGGTAAAGGTTAAGCAATGGTTTTTTTAATGACTGGTATATTTAACTATATACTTTGTTTTTTAGCCTGTAAATAGAACTTTTTGGAAAGGTGTTGTGATATTTTCTTTTCTTTTTTAAAATCTTTTTTGGGGTGTGGGGGGATTATGTATATTAAATAATTATATTCTTAACCAGAATTTTTTTTTAAATTTGATTTTTTTTCCAAAGTACCTTTTCATACTATTTATCTTTTAATTATATAATTTTTAAAGTTGAAGTCTTACTTGCGGATTGCAGTATTTGTTTCATGCCTCTCAAGTCGTGTTCTCCTTTCTAAAGCATGCTTTTTGTCGCTGAACGTCCCACAGGGATAGAGTGAGCTTCATCAGCCGTCCGTGGCGCCTTGTGGACGGGACACTCAACCGTCAAGTGTGCAAAGGCATGCTGGAGGGTGTCCTCCACCACATCATGTCCCGTCCTGGCATTCCTCAGTGGAAGCTGCTATCACACTATCAGGATGTGCTGCAGCCCGTCGTGATTCTGGATTTGGTTCAGGTGACAACAAATTGTCTTCTCATTTCCCCCCCTCCAACCCTTATCTTTCCCTTATTTTCTCCCCGTGTGTGCAGTCACTGATAGAACTGGGCTGCGTGACAAAGAGAACTCTGGTGAAAAAAGCCAAGCCCACCCTGTTCGGAAGCACCGCCCCACGAGAGCAGACGGACAGAGAATGTGTGTTTTACGAGCCCACGGTCAGCTGCAGCCTCAGACTCGCTCAGGTGCTACC
The DNA here is from genome assembly GCF_051989625.1 of Stigmatopora argus. Lineage (NCBI taxonomy): Eukaryota > Metazoa > Chordata > Actinopteri > Syngnathiformes > Syngnathidae > Stigmatopora > Stigmatopora argus. The sequence continues at coordinate 12,934,609 of NC_135393.1, forward strand.
CAACGAACGCAACTGGAACCCCTGTAGCAGCTAGTTTTATTCTTTTTTCCTTATAGTCATTTAAATGACTTCAAAACTCAAGTGTCAACCCGGATTCTCCATCCAATGATTTCATTCACCCAATCTTTTTTTTAAACCCTTTACAAGATTAAGTAAATTTAACAGTGTGAAAGAAGAAAGCATTGCTTTTTTTGTCGGTTTAATTCATAAACTCAATTTTCTTTTCACATAAAGCGGATATCGCAACATGATTGGTTTCATTCATCACAAACATAGGCGAAAAACGACATGATATGCACTAGCGGTCGTCATTAGCAATGAACCTGAAACTTAAAGAATGGCTTTTTTGGGCTAAGTGCGTCAGTCAAATTAATCCCGAGATACTAAACGACAAATTGGTAAACCAAACATGTTAAGAATGTTGTTTTTAAGCTTGTGCCTCGCTCGTTGATGTCTTCCTCTGAGAAAGTGCCAGTTCCTTGACTTGTGGCGTCAAAACCTTGAACTGCTCAAAGATGCTCCCCATCTCATCCTGTTCCCCGTCCTCGCCCGGCGCTTCTTCCTGCTTCCGTCCTTGATTCTGACTCATCAGTTGCTTCACAACCAGACTCTGATAGACGCCAAGTAGCTGGTGCTTCTCAGCGGGCACGCGCCCCACGAGGGTAGCGATAATATGAGGTACGCAACGTCCGGGGGCGTGCAGGATGCAATGGGTGCTCTCCTGAAAAAGCAACACGCTAGTCAGGTGGAGGACCATCGCCGGGTCCTCGGTCTCTTTCAGCTGCTCCGCCAGAGTCTGACGATGGAGCAGGAAGGCCTGTCTTTCCTTTTTCTTGTCAGCCTTCTTCGGCATGAAGCCGCACGCCTCCGCCGCGGCCTCAAAGTTTTCCAGGAAATCGCCGATGGCTTTACCGTTCAGGCAGTTGTGCAGTTTCATCAGAGGCGTTTTGGTGTCATCCGACACTCTGCTCAGAATCTTCAAGCGGACCTCGGCGGTGATGGCGGCCGGATTCTCCACGGACGTCATGGTTTCGGCGGCGAGGAAGTTGACGAGGATGTTGGTCAGGTCGGTGCCCACCGTTTTTAAGACGTGCTTGGCCACGACGGCCTGGGTTTCGTCGCAGAAAAATTTGGTGCCCTTTTCGAAGAGACGGATGTTGTTGTAAAGGTTGGAGATTTCTTCTTGCAGGTCCTTCGCTGACTTTTTGGTGGAGCCCGACAGCGGGCAGGTGGTGGACATGAACAGAGTCCGCAGGGCTTCCTGGTAGGCTTTGGTCAAAGGTCGCACTAATTCTTCTGCCAAATCGGAGAGGATTTCTTGAGGAAAATCGTTTAGCTTGTCCTCTAGTACCTCGACTATTTCTTCTTGGGTCATGAACGGAGCTTCCTCCTTGGAACGAGATCCGCTATCCTCGTCATCTTCGTCTCTCTTCCCTTTCTTTTTCGTCTTCCGGATTCGGAACTCTCTGGCGTTGCCGCCTCCCCCCGATTTGCCGCCGCTCTCTGCGGCTTTTTTCTTTCGCTCGCCTTCTTTTTTCTCTTTTCTGGACATTCCAGAGTTTTCAGCCACCATGGCGGATTGCTTGAGATCTTCTTCAGAAATCAGCAACACCGGATTATTTTTTAACTCCTTCTGTGCTCTCTGTTGTACGGCACCGTCAAAAAGCGCGAGGCACTCGCCGATCCATTTTTCGCCGCAGACCATGGTGCCGCCCAGGATTCTGGCAGCCGATTCGGTGTTGGTGGTCCTCATGGCCTGGTTGATCAACATCCCCACGTCTTCATCCGATATGCAGCTCGGCAAAACGGCCCGTATGTCCGCCCACGAGGCGGAGCTGACGGCTTCTTCCAGGGAGGCCTCCACCTGGTCCACCAAAGCCTGGCCCACGCAAGCCGCTTTGAGGAAAAGTAGCTTTTTGCCCTTAAAGCGCTTCTTGATGTAGCCGCTGGGCTCCGGAATCCCCAGTCGGATCAACGCGTCGAATTCTAAATATCCGTTTTGCCGGAGGAAAGCATCCACCCAAGAGTTCTGTGTTTTGGAGTAAATGTCGGGGATGTATACGGCGTTGTCCTGTCGCCCACCCACCACGCTTCCGCTGAGACGACCGGTGTTCACCAGCTCCTCCAGAACCGTATAAAGGAGATGCTCGTGAAGCCCAAAAGCGCCGATCAATCCGCCAACCGGCGTCGGGCGAGTGATGGCGCTGAACAGCCCTCTGATCTTGGCCGTGTGTCGGGCGACAAAAGCCGGAGTGAATATAATTCCTCGACTGTACTGATCCAATTCTCCCTGGATCAACTTCCCGAGACGCTTCGAGAGCGACTCGTTTAGGAAATCGCCAGGTAGGTCGTAGCTCTTGCAAAGGTCCGCGATGTTGACCAGGCCGGCTTCTTGGAGACGATCGTTGACTTCCTCAGCCAGGCGGTTCAGGTAGGTGTTGTCGATGAGTTGGCCAAGCACTATCTGGACATTTTTGTCAGATTTTGCTATTTCATTTGCTCGAGATTCAACGTCGACCCAATTGACGTTGAGAATCTGTTGGAGTTCCAGAAGATTCACTCGGCCACCGTGACGGTAAAGTTCATCTCGAATTTCTCTACTGATCTGTGCAGGTGTGATGTACTCCTTTCCATCGAGAGTGTGCACCACTTCAAGTTTCTGGTTTTGAATAAGTTTGCTGATTATTTCAATGCAATCCCTCTCTGATAGTCTCTGAGCAGTGTCGGCAAACTGGGCTTTCTGGAAATCAGCTGCAAGACGTCGGATTTCTTCCCATTCACTTGCCATTGCTGCGATGTCTTTTAACAATATTCCACTGGCTCACTGGTTAAGAAGTAAAGAGAAAGACGAGGTAAAGACACGTCAACATAACCACTCACAAAGACGCAAGAGCTTCGGAAGCCCAGAGCGAGATCATACCCTGTCACACGTCAGGTCCTTTTGGTGGTTTCCTCGAAAATCCACTCTTGAAATTAATAAACCTGCTGGTAGAACCTATTTTTGGTTATGTTTGAAATGCGCAGACCTTTATGTTGCTCGCATTTTTTGAGGGACAGGGGCAAAAGCAAACACATATCAACTGGCTGGGAACATGGCGTTGGAGGCGTTTTCTAGTGGCGTCATTTTTAGGCGACAAGTGTAGGTGTCAACATCGGATTTGTTTACATGTGTAGCTAAATTTTCTCGGGGCCCTGCGTCTTCTGATGACGTCAACATAACTGTTGGATTGCACGCGACAACGCACTTTTAAACCACGAATGTTGGCAAAAATTACTGTCCATGATTTGCTAGGACAAAAACTGTCAAATATATAATGGTCGATGCTCACGCTGTCTTAAAAGCAAGGGAATAAAAATGACCTTTTTAAAAGGTTTTATAGATGGACACTATTGGAAGCTGAGAGAGAAAATGCGTGCACACCTTTGTTCTTTTCTATAAAATTGTTAATGATCATCTCTGTGTGATGTCGTCACTCGCTATGATTTACGCATTTTTAAACGGGCACTTTTGAGCGTTGTAGCGTTCGCAAGAACAAATGGCACATTTTTAAACAGGCATTTTGTAGACGCGCATTTCGACTCCTCGGCCAATCATAAAGCAAGTATAACGAACGTCACCGACATTCGTAAACCCCCGCGCAAATCGATCATTTACCTACATGTTGAAGTTATCTTTTATCTTTTTTTATTTTATTTTTGTTACAAAAAAGACAACTAACCTGTATGTAAATATGTTTAACTCGAGTTTTATTTTTTCTATTATAATTTTGTAATTTGTTTTTCAACGAGGAGCGTTTAGCTTCAATTAACATTCATAAATACAGTGGGTCATGACAAATTTAAACGTGGCATTATTTCCCAAGATTAAAAAAAATAATCCCTCATCATTGTGTGTATTGTACATGATACTTTTATTAAGTTAACCTCTTTTTTGAAACGTCGCAGTGCTCCGGCTAAAGCGGGGAAAACAGAAGGTACCCATCTTGACGTCATGTGTTTGTCACTCTTTGGACTACCGTTCGTTCTCCTCGACGCCATTTTGATGAAACAGCGACGATAGGGCGCATTGTCGTCTTGTGGCCTCGTCGCCGAAGACATTTTTGTGAATGAACATCTGTTTTTTTCTTCTTAGAAAACATTTTTATTCACCCGGCAAGTAAACGAAGGAGCAGACTCCGATGGATTCCGAGAGGAAAAGGGCACTGTTTCGGTTAGCGGGGATTTATCGTTAGCCATAATTCGTGAGCTCGGCGCCTTTCGTTTTTTCGACTTTTTATTTCCGAATTATTCTGCGAATGTGAGTTCTTAGCGTTGATTTAAATCCCGCGGACACAATCCTTTGGACATTTTTTTGTGAGGAACTGAACCCAGACACAGCAAGCGCTGGCCGGACTGCGGTTAGCAACATTAGCTGCTAACAGCGGCCTTGCCGTGTTTCGCGCTTCCGCCGCCGAAGGACTACAGGTGGCGGACGCGGCCGCCCTTAGAACGCCGCTCTGTCGAGGACAGCCTCGCCTCCAGCCTTTGTTGGATTTTCTGGGCGTTGTTTGTGTGTGTCGCTTTTATTTTGGACTCAAAAGGACTTGACTAAAAGGCACATGGCGCCGTCAACTGGCGAGCCGGCCTTTAATCTCACACGTTGGGATTAAACAAGGACTCTGCGTCATTGATTCGCCCTCCATTTTTGTTTTTTTTTGTCCAGTGTCTCTGAAGACCCATTTTGACGCATTAAAAAGTTACCAGGTTTGGCCTCCTGTGATTTGAGTGTTGCCGCTGTTTTATATTTTTGGGGGGGTTTGGTTATCCGCTGTTTCTATTACTCATCCCCGTCCCAAATCCTGTTTCTCTCCCGATCCCTTGTTGTTTAAAGAAAAAAAAAAGTGTGGCAAACATGTCGTGTGTTCATTATAAGTTCTCCTCCAAACTGGACTACAACACGGTCACGTTCGATGGGCTGCACATCACCTTGAGTGAGCTCAAGCGGCAGATCATGTCCAGGGAGCGGCTCAAGGCCACAGACTGCGACTTGCAGATCACCAATGCGCAGACACGAGAAGGTAAGCCCCAGAAGTAGTATACTTGGTCTATAATCATTTGAATTAATCTTACATTTCCCCCCAAAATAGTCGCACAATTTCTCCCGATCTCTGCAGTTGACTGATTCATCTTTGTTGTTTAGAAATGTATTTGCATTGCGCCCTTCTTTGATCACCAATTTTTCGTTGATGGTTGAAAAATGTTAAAAACGTTCCTGGGTTTTTAGCTTTTAAATTCAAGCCAAATCGACAACTTCTATTCCGTATTTGATTCAAATGCCCCAATCAGGATCATGTGTATTTCAGGAAAAATTTAATGATTTTGCGTTTGTCATGGTTTCTACTGGTCGAAATTGCCAATTTCCTCCGCATACATTATGATTTGCATTCTTTGGACAACAATATCATATTTGTTGAATTGCAAAGCATGCCACAATTTCATTGAATGGCCTCGTGTACATTAGATTTTATCAATAGGACTATTGAGAAAAAGTGACACGCTGATCCACTTTTACAAGCAAGTCAATTGTAACAAACTAGTTTTTGATCAGACCATAGCATATAACAGGACGCCACAACATATCCCATGTCGATGTCACATCTCTGAATTGGTATATTTCCAGAATATACAGACGATGAAGCACACATCCCCAAGCACTCGTCCGTGATCGTCCGCCGAACGCCGATTGGCGGCGTCAAACCTGCTGGCAGGACGTTCATTGTGTACGTCTCTTATCCTTTTCCGCCTGATGTGACGAGAGTGCTCATTTACAGAAGCTTCATTTGTTTGTCTCCGCAGAGATCGTTCTGACACGTCAATGGCGGGATCGTCGAGACCCGTATGTAACAAAAACCAACCAAAAACAAAGCAAACACACCCAAAAAAGCAACAACACTCACTCTCCTCCTATCACCCCTCTACTCTCCTTTCTTCTTGATAACATTTTGTCAAGCGCATCACAGTGTGGATTTTGTCTATCTGTGATTGGCTGGTTTTTTGAAGTGGGTGGGGAGGGCGTCTTAAGTCTTAGGGCTTAATTGTTTCTTTTTTTCCACGCAATTCGAGCGCTATTTTTCTAATGTTGTACTGTACTTGCTAACTTCCAAGTGAGTATGAACTATCCTGACTTCTGTTTCGTATTGAAATGGCTTTTTTGTAGCCCGCTTTGGCTCGGGCAGGTATTTGTGTCACATATAAGTTAATCATGTCACATGATAATGCTAATGTCATTTGTATTTTCTGTGAAAATAACATGTGGTTTACAACAATTCGATTCAGTGAAGCATTCATTCATGGCTGGGTGAATGGGTTCGGGGAGTATTTGCTCATTTCTTTGTTCTTTTGAATTTAATTTCAGTGCAGTTTGGAACATTTGACACACTTTGAATACACTCTTAATGTCACGTTTGTCAACTTATGTACAAATTGTCTTGTTCTATGGTCTACACATAAGCCAAACTTTTTTTAAAGGCCACGCATCTTTAATATTTTACACAGAATAGAAAGCGACTAGCATAGGGAGTAGAGGAAACAAAAACAAAACATAACTTTTTCTTTCTGCAGCGTTTATGAATGACACATCATTGCTGGTGTAGTTTTCCTGTAAGCTACAGAAGCCTGTCAATAAAGGTTTTTTTAAGCGGGTTCTGCATGTCAGAGCCGCTTTGACACCACATTCCCTGTGTGTTCCCTCCGCAAATGCCCAGTCTACAACATAATAAGCAGGCTACTCTCTTGTTGTGACAAGTCATGTAAAAATGCCTCCTTTGCTAATGTAAATTGTCCTTATTATCCTGCGAGTTAGTCCGTCTTAGCCAGGCGACATTTTAGACAGCTCGGATGCGACATCGTTTTTCCAAGAATGCTAACGCCAGCCGTTTAAGAACGTCTTAGCTAACGATGACTTTGAAGATCTCGCTATCTTACGAACGATTGCATTTCCTCTTAAGTGCGAAATGCTAACGCTCAAAACCTGGAAAATTCAGAAATCTTTCAGGTCCTCTGCCCAACCTCATTTTATTTTGTTGTACGAGTCGAGTTGACAGGTTTTGAATTATCAGTGTATGCCCATTTATAGTTACAATTTTACCGTTTTGATTTTTTTTTTCTTTCATTTCCCTAAACTTCACAAAGGGTACTGGATTTTTTTTGGACTGCTAGGAGGGAAAAAGTTCATCAATCCTTATTTGGTGACACCTATGTGACTTACATGATTACGGGATTATTTTTCAGCTTTCCCATCATTGCGTCTGAGGATAATTGTGAGGGACTGGCCTCAAGCTGGGACATCTGAGATTGTGTTGTAACACCTTTCAATGTCTTGTATTCTGATTTTTCCCACAGACCGACTCCTCACCCTCTATGTCTCTCGCCCAACTCACCAAGGTAGCGTTTATCGCCACAACATCTAGAAGATAGCAGCTTTTTTGGGGATGTTAATACATCGACTCTTTTGCTCCCATAGTTTTAATCTTGATTTTGGGGGGTTGGGGATTTTTTTTCTTCTCTCTTTTGTTCCATTTTTCTTCTCTTTAGACCGCTAACCTGGTTGACGCCAATGCATCCGAGGAAGACAAGATTAAAGCCATGATGACTCAGTCCAACCATGAATATGACCCTATTCAGTTAGTATTCACTTTGTTTGAGTTGTTTTGCCAGGGCCATGCGCTGTCCGGGATCTCTGTGGCACTGTTGAATTGCAAGTGACACAAGGAAATTCTTTCTGTAGTTACTCCAAGAAGGCAGTTGGACCGCCACCGGCTCACTACCTCTGTTACCGATGCGGGAAGACCGGTCACTACATTCGGCAGTGCCCCATGCTCGTGGTAACCATTTACTTGTCCTCCCTCTTTATGTACTTTGTGAACATGTTTATTTCGAGGTCATAACTACATTGTCTTAGGTACAGGACAAGAGTATAGAAGCTCTCAAACAAGTGAGAACCAGCAAAGGGATTCCTCAGAGTTTCATGGTGAAAGCTGAGCCCGGCACCAAAGGAGCCATGTTGACCAGCACTGGAGAATATGCCATACCTGCAATTGATGCGTATGTTTGAAACCAATGCGGACTTGGAATGACTTTGTGATTTTTTTGGGATTTTGATGGTTAAATATCCAATTCACCGCAGGGAGGCGTACGCACAGGGGAAAAAGGAGCGTCCTCCCTTCGTTCCGCACGACCAGTCGTCGTCCGAGGACGATTCGGACCCCATCCCCGACGAGCTGCTTTGTCCCATCTGTAACGATTTGATGACGGACGCAGTCGTCATTCCTTGCTGCGGGAACAGCTACTGCGATGAATGTGAGTATCAAACAAAGATGATTGCATATTGATTGGCTATGCACTTTATTTATTATTATATATTTTTTCCAGGTATCAGAACAACTTTGTTGGACTCTGAGGAGCACGTTTGTTTCACGTGCAAGCAGTCGGATGTTTCGCCTGACAACCTCATTGCCAACAAGTTCCTTCGACAGGTAAACTTTTTTTCTAAAAGGCACCTTTTCCACTGTTCCTTTCATCAGGCGATTTAAATCATTTCTTGCTCTTCCACCCAGGCTGTAAACAACTTCAAGAACGAGACCGGCTACACAAAACGTGGACGCAAACCAATCCAACATTCGGCCCCTCCTCCCCCGCGGCCTCCTCTCCTGAACAGACCTCACCAGTCCAGGCAGCAGGACCCCCTGATGGCCAACATATCCCGCCCTCCCCTTTCTGTTCCTCCTCACCCTGCCACCATCGCTAGCGTGCCAGTCCCCCAGGCTCAGACCCCACCCACGGCACTTTCCGCTGCCAACACACCCACCCCTACGCCCTCGCCGCCCCCTCACGTCGACGTCAAGGAGGAAAATAAAGAAACCCCACTGGTTCCGCCGCCCGTGGTGGACCACGGTTCTCCTCGGCCGTCCGGGAGCCAGGGAGAGCCTCCCCCACCTGGGTGAGGTTTATTTATTTTAACCATAGAGCACTCGAAAGATTCTCAATTGCTAGTGTTAATTTTACGTGTTTGTATTTATTTTTGATAGCGAGATGGACCTGCCACCACCGCCCATTATCTTGCCAGGCTTGATTAAAAATTCAGAAAACAGACCACAGGTGAGTCCATCTTGAGTTTGGTAGGAAATGAATCCTTGCCTCGTTAATTTTGATTCAACTTGTAAATCTATATGAAAATATATTATTATTTTTTTAACTATAGCCTTACAGTCTGTCTCTCCTTGGTGCACCCCCGCCCTCTCGAGCGCCGCCTCATCTTTCGGGTAAGAAGCGCAGTGGACACATTCCAGGGTGTTTTGTGATTCTAGTAGAAATTAAAGTAAATGACACTTTGTATTTCACTTAAGGTCCACCACATTCACGGCCCCACCAGCCTCATAGGGACAGGGGTGGAAGACACTGGGAAAGGTAAGAGCACTCTTCTACACCCGGAAATCACTCGCCCTCTCACAAACGAGCATCAAAGTTAAACGTGCATTTGGTAATGCACTACGAGAGCATGCTGTTACGAACGTTTTTGGCAAAAAAAATGATAATGCCTAGAATGATTTTTTTTTTTCTCCACTTTTTTTGAAATTGAATCACTTCATTTTTTAGTTTTGTTGTTTTGCTATTACTTAACAACTTGTCAGAATTTGAATTGAAATGGTGGTTTTGCTTCCCCAACATGCACAGTTTCTTTTCTTTCTTTCAGGCCCTACAGAAGCAGAGGTGAACCACCTTCCACCCACCTCCAGACATCTCAGCTCCCTCTCCCCACACCGCCCCTCTACGTGTCACCCTCCCTCTACCCGCCCCCACCCCAGGCCTACCCACCCCTGTATCCCGCGGGACCCGGCCTGATCCCGCCACCGACAATGGCTTACCAGCCTCAGCCCATCTACGGTCCTGGCCCACCGGGTATCAACCCTCCCTGGGGAGCACCCGGCGGCCAGCCCCCTCTACTTCCTCTCCCGTCTTCCCTCGGTCAGCCCCCTCTCTCCAAAGAAGACTTCTACAGACAGCGACACCACAGACAAGATAAGTGAGTAGCAAGACTTTGTTGCTGATGGATGGTGATGCAGTACAGATGTGATTATTTTGTGCAGTTTTGACTCCCATTCCCCTTTCATTTTTCAGTATCACATCCAAACTTGACGAGTTCACAAAAGACTTCCACAAAGAGCTAATGAAGTACCGAAATGCACCAAAGAGACAGAAACCGTCATATTCTAGGTAACCTGATTTCATTTTTTCATCAAACAAATTGTGGTAATCTTGTGCTGAGACTCCCAAAAAAATCACACCTGCCATAAGCAGGTGCATGTCTTCTACCTATAAATGATCCAGTCACAATAATAATTTGCCGTGCGTGGAAAACACGAGAGTGGTGCGCAATTGCGCACGCTCGCAGCTTAGAGGGAACATTGTTCAGGAGTATGTTGTATATTAAAATGTTGACTATCTTTTCATTGTAAGGTAAAGATAAATTGGGTCAACGTAATGAAGTTGGATAATTTTCTGTGGGAAAAATTCTTGAGTGGTTGGAATCACTGATTGTAATTTTCTGCTGTTGCTAAAACATTAGCTTGAGCTCATCTCATTCTCTCTCTCTCTCTGTCCTTTGTAACCAGATCCCGATCGTACAGCCGCTCTCCGTTCAGCCGCTCTTACACACGCTCTCGCTCCAGATCCAGATCTAGATCAAGGTCTTACTCGTACACCCCGAGTCGATCCCGATCACGTTCACGCTCCCATGGGCGGCCATACGCCCGCTCGCCTTACTCAAGACGCAACGGGCGCAGCTATGGGCGCTCTCGATCGAGGTCGCGCTCCCGCTCCAGGTCGTACGGCTACCGGCGCTCAGGTACGCCACCTTCATTCCGTCCCGCTGCTTGGGAAGGAACGGAAGGGGCGCCGCCGTTCCGTTCAAGATCTCGCTCCCGCTCTCCGGGCGGTTACCGAAATCGGAGCCCCGCTGGACGAAAGCCACCCCCGCGAGAATTGGCGCCTTACGAGCTGAAGGGTCTCAGCCCCGGCAGTCAAGAACGCTGGGAGCGGGAAAGGTACCGGCAATGGGAGCGCGAGTATAGAGAATGGTACAACAAGTATTACAAGGACTACGAGCACCAAGACCACGTGATGTATCATCGGGGCCGCGGCAGTCGGGAGAGGGAACGGGAGCGAGAGCGCGAGCGCGAGCGGGAACGGGAACGGATATCCCCGCTGCACCGGGAATACTCCCCACAAAGCAGAGGGAGAAGTCGTCGAGATGAGAAAATGCCACCAACTCACAATCCTCCATCGTCCTCATCATCGGGGACTAAGAGCAACGCCGCCGCTGCCGCCAAGGTCCTGAAAACCAAGAAAGTCAAGAAGAGGAAAGCTGGAGAAGATGGCGAGCAATCGCAGCATTCGATGGACAGGGGCGACGCCACGCCCGTCCGAGACGAGCCCATGGACGACATCCTATCGCCGAGCAAATCGTCGCCCGTCGCTCCCAAGGCGGCGACATCCGCGGCCGGCTCCAAGGCTCCCGCTGCCAAAAGCGCCACAACATCTGCAAAACTCAAGTCCACCGCCAAGACCGACAAGACCAAGAAGGAAAAGGGTCCGAAGGCAAAACCCAAAGCCAAGACAGATGCTCCCAAAGTCAAAAGCGACAAAGGGAAGAAGACTCCCGAAACTGCGGCGACCAAAAAGAAAGAGCCCTCTTCTGTAGCCGTTGCTCCGGCACCCGCCAAAACTCTAAAAGGCAACAAAGGCAAACCGGAAGAGCCGAAAAAGGAACTGCCCAAAAGCTCCTCCTCTGTGAGACCACCCCTTCGAAAGACACCCCCACTCTTCTCCCACGCCGCACTACCTTTGCCACATCCGCCGTCTGTTCACGACAGCCTTCGGCCGGGAAACGACAACCGCGGGCGAAGGGACGGCCAGCACGGCCCTGGCCTCATCCCCCTCCCCCACCCTCACCCCCACCAACAAGTACTCCCCTACCTCCACAGACTCCCGCCACGGATGGGCGAGGAGGGCCGCTCCTTACTCGGGTCTCCACCTGGAAAACTTCGAAGGCTGGACGGACCCGGTATCGGAGCGGAGGTCTTCTCACACCTCCACGACGCTCACCAGCCCCCACTGCAGAGATTCTCACAACCGTCCGACAGACCTGGTCTTCTTCCCGTCCTAGTTGGCCGTGAATTGGTTTGGGCGGAAAAAGACCGAAGCGCTATCAGACCTCTAATGGACTTGCCGGTGGGTCTTATTGCAGCGGACTCGAGAAATCGTGTCCATACCATTCATTCATTGCTTGCTAGAGTTTTGATTGATTTCTATTTTTTTCCAACAAACAGGGTGGTCAAGATTTTATCACCAATATGTGCCAAATTACTTTGCCTCAAATAGTGCTGATGATATCAAAGCATTGAATGGCATTTAAGAATCATATTTTCCAATGCAGTATTTTTTTTATTTTTAGTTTATATTTTCTAATGAATATTTGTACAATTACATCTGGCTAAAGTTTTTTTTTTTCTAGGTCAAGCCAGTGACGCAGAGAAGCACCCCTCTGAACAGAGACCACGGAAGAAAAGACAACCCGACTTCCGACCGAGCATCCCTGGGAGGTGATAAGACCACCACAGAACGGTCTGGCATCCCCAATAATTCTGATGGACTCGTTAATTCCGAAGGCCCTGAAACAAAGGAACGCCCGTCTTCCTCTGATAGTGGAATTTCCCGAGAAAAAACCGCAGCCAAATCCTCAGTCTCTGACAAAGATTCTGACCGGACATCGGGAGGAGACAGGGAGCGGGAAAGCAACTGGAGAATGGACAGAGAGCGTGAAAGGGCTTCGGATAGAGGCCGGGAAAAATCCTCGAGGTCTGACAGAGATCAGGAAAAGGCCTCGGGATTGGACAGAGATCGGGAAAGGGCTTCAGACCGAGATCGGGAGAAAGTGTCTGACCGAGAGCAGGAGAAGGGAAAGGCTTCCGACAGAGATCGGGCCAAAGTTTCTGACCGCGATTGCAGTAAAACATCCAGTTCGGACCGCGCTAAAGCGTCCAGTTCGGACCGCGATCGCGCCAAAGCATCCATTTCGGACCGTGATCGCGCTAAAGTGTCCATTTCGGACCGCGATCGTGCCAAAGCATCCAGTTCGGATCGCGCTAAAGCATACAGTTCGGATCGTGCTAAAGCATACAGTTCGGATCGCGGTAAAGCGTCCAGTTCGGATCGCGATCGCGCCAAAGCGTCCAGTTCGGACCGCGATCGCCCTAAAGCGTCCAGTTCGGACCGGGATCGCGCTAAAATGTCGAATTCGGACCGAGATCGCGTGAAAACGTCGAGTTCGGACCGCGATCGCACCACGGCGGCTAGCTCCGACCGCGATCGGGCTACTACGACGACTTCTGAGCGCGATCAGGATAAAGTGCCCAGTTCCAATAACGATTCCTCGAAGGCTGCTGACAGGGATCGAGAAAAATCCTCAAATTCTGACAGAGATCGGGAAAAAGTTTTAGGATCTGAGCGAGACAAGACATCCACCCTGCCTTCTGAGAATGAGCGCGACAGGACATCAAGCTCAAAGAAAGACTCGGTTGCCAAAAGTGACGTTGGGGAGAAGTCGCAGAAGACTGAGCGGAAAAACTCTGGAAGTGCGGTCGCTCGCTCCGTTTGCTTAGACAAATTGACCATCGCTGAGAAATCGGCCATCGGCAAAAAGGACAAGCCGAGCAGTACCTCCAGAGAAGGCACAGAGAAAGGAAAATCTGACCGGTTCGTACACAAAATGTTCACGCCGTCACCTCGTACCCTTAATTTATTTATTTTTTCCTGTTTGACTTTTTCCTTGGTTTCTTAGCAGTGTTTCCAAGGAGAGAGCCAACAAAAGCGGATCCGCCGGAAGAAAATCAGATACTGCTTCAAAAGAAGGTGAGCTCTCGGGCCTCTTGCCAACATTACTCAGCTCTTTTTATTTGGTCTAGATAACAATTGGTGAGGATGAGGATCAATGATACGGTGTAGGAATTGTACTCCTGCTCAGAAGTAGACTTGTCGTATTTGTTGCTCCAAAAAAGTGAGGGAATCAAGGGTACGGCTTATATGCGCATAAATTAGACTTGCCATGCACGAAACTGCAAGGCGACAAAGACGGAACGCTAAACGCAAGACAATGCGGTCATTTATTTCAAAATAGAAAAAAGATGAGCAGATAAAACGCTAAGCAAAATTGATGTTGACGTCTATGAATGAATTTTTTGCTGTGTAATTTATAACTGTTGATGGTAACCACTCATCATGGTTTTGTTTGAATATCTCTTTTCAGGGAAAGAGGCGGATGAAAAGACGGTACGAAGCAAGCCCCGGATCAGTCGCAAGGTCTTATCCAGCCAACCCGCCAGTGCCACCAGGTGAGAAGTTCAGGCAAACGGTGTTTTTGAAAGAATTGACTTCATTGGCGCTCCTCCTTTGCAATAGATCCACCGAGGAAAGTAAACCGAAGAGCGTCGAGAAAGAGGAAGAGAAGAAGAGCGACTCTTCGGCCCCCGCGAATCCTGTTGTCTCTAGCCCCAAAAGTGTGGGGGAGGAGCTTCTCATTCAGGCACCTCCTCTCTCCAAGTGGGAGCGAGAAGATGAAGAGGAGGAAGAACAACAACAGCAGCAGCAGCAGGAAACTGCAGTAGCCACCGTGGCAGTGGCTCCTCAGGAGCCCCCCAAGGAGCCGTCACTTGCGCCCCAAAAGGCCGAGGCAACCCGGATTGATAAGAAGGTGGCGGTAGCCAGGGAGGAGAAGAAGAAGCCGCCCAAGGACGAGAGCAAAAGCGGCAAACCCACCAAAGTCAAGATCGTCCGGGAAGAGAGGAAGGCCGGTCGAGGGGAAAGGAGCTCCAACGCGGAAGCCAGAGAAGGAAAAGAGCGTGGCTCACCCGCCAAGGAGGAGAAGAACTCTACGAGTAGCGGCCCAGAGCCCAAGAGACAGCGCCTGTGCTCGGACCTGGCCCGCGAGACCGACGAGGCGGCGTTCGTGCCCGACTACAGCGAGGGCGACGAGGCCTCCGACAGCAGCCCCTCGGCCAGCCAGCGCTCCAACAGCAACCGCAGCGAAACGGCTTCCGGCGCCTCTGGCGGGGGGGCCGCCGCCGGCGACAGGAAGAAGAAGAAGAAACACAAGAAGCACAAGAAACACAAGAAGCACAAGAAGCACAAAGTGGTTGACAAGGAGGGCGGCGAGCACAAGGACAAGGATAAGGATAAGGATCACAAGCATAAACACAAGAAGAAGAAACACAAGAAGAGCAAAGACAAAGAGGAAGCGCCACCGGCCGCCGAAGCCAAGACCACCGAAGCCAAGGCCGCCGAAGCCAAGGCCGCCGAAGCCAAGGCCGCCGAAACCAAGGCCGGCGAAACCAAGGCCGCCGAATCCAAGGCCGCCGAATCCAAGGCCGGCGAAACCAAGGCCGGCGAAACCAAGGCCGCCGAAACCGAGACCGGCAAATCCAAGGCCGGCGAAACCGAGACCAGCGAAGCCATGACCGGCGAAGCCAAGACCGCCGATCCTTGACTCCGCTGGGAAATAAACGGAATGAAAGTCAAGAGCTAAGGTCGAAGCGCGAGAATCGCTCGCCGAAACCCTACTTTTGACACAGCCGGAAATGACAAGACCCTAAACGAGAAGAAGTCGAGGCCGGAGACGAGAGCTGAGATCTTGAAAACGTGACGCCGCTTTGGGAATCAAACAAACGAGTAATGGTGACAACGCTCGGATGGAGCCAAAGGCAGGCCGGCCATTCATTTAACTCAGGGATGCAAAGGAGCTTCATGTCTCTCTGCTTGTTACTTCATTGTACATAAAAACCATAAAGTCACCCCACCCGTTCCCTTGTGGTGAGGAACTGTATCCGTACCTGTAAATATCACGCTTTCATGACTAATCATAGGGTTTCACAACAGTTTTCCTGGCTCAGGCCACGATAAAAATTCATGTAGATAACGTGTCTTCGACTCATCGTACGTTTGGAGACCGTTTTACGCCTCGGTGGTCTCGGTCTTAGTATTGCACTTAAACTATGACCCTTGGTAGAATTTTTGCAGTGCAATTACGCTACACTGGATGCAAAAAAAACTAAAATTTCTCGGAGTCGAGTGAGCGAGTGCATATTTGTCGTAGTTTTCCCAGTCGGATAGAAAATGAGGATTCTTACTGATGGTTTGTTCCTGTTTTTGTTTTAATTAAAATGTTACAATGCCCAAAATCTTCTTTTTGTCAAGTGTGTCGAGCTACCTTACAAGAAAATGTGACAATTTAAACCTGTCACCAATGTCCTATTTTGATTCAAATATAGTAGATATATATACAAAAATATATATATATATATATATATATATTTTTTATTTTTTTTTTGTATATATATCTACTATATTTGAATATATATATATATATATATATATATATATTTGAATATATATTTGAATATATATTTGAATATATATATATATATATATATATATATATATATATATATATATATATATATATATATATATATATATATATATAGAAAAAGTAAACGTACATATATGGATTGAATTTTATGTTATCAGAGTACTTTTAAAACAAGTCCATAGCAATTCGAATACATAAATCCTCATTGTGGTTCTTATTGATCCATAAAGAATACGCCTGACGTGAATCCTTTATCGGCCACTGGGTGGCACTGTAGGCCTTGTCTGACAATGTATCAACTGTGAAGAAGCCATCAAATAAAAGGCTGAGCAGGTGCATTTCCTCAATCAACAGCCGGCTTAGTGTTTATGTTCACGTTGTTCACGTCTCATACGTAAGATCATCCTTAATGGACGCAGCACACAAGAAGATTAATCTATTATTTTAACCCCGGCACAGATTATCATCCATTATTCCAGATATCCTGTGACGTTTATCGGCCACCTTTGAATTATGGGCATGGGTGAGTAGTAAATGTATAAATCTTATGCTTCACACGTGTAAGGTTCATGTGTGTTCTCGCTGGCAAGCTGACGTCACTTCCTGTCGTCAAGGCCAGAGGTTGCTAGGCAACTTTCTACTCTGTCGGAAAGATGTTTCTCATTCTATTGTGCCACCTCTTTTTCAACTTTTCATGCATATCCTTGTACAATTCTATAATGATTTTTTTCTTACTGGGGACTCAGGAGTCCTTGTTTATTTCAAATTTGATAGAAATTAGCCTCTCAATTCCTGTTTTTTTATTGAAGATAATTGGGTTTCAGATAAATACGACACAAAAGTTTCCAATTCCAGTTTGGCTTTTGTGGTTTTTAGATTAACATGTGTCAAATACCCCAGGAAAGATGATCAAATTATTGCGACAGTCACTCCCATTGACGGCTATACACGTCCAATCCATTTGGCCCACAGTGAGCCTACAAAAAGCACAAAACATGAAATCATTCAATAAAATCCAAAACTCAACGTATCCTGTATGAATACATGCAATTATTACAATCGAGTTGTCTATAAAATGGAAGAATTACCCCAAAAATGTGTGCATTTTAAATAAATAAACAAATCTGAAAGATATAAGGAATGACTGAATAAAACATTTTTAAAAATATATAAATGAATGGAACAATGACAAAACAATTTCACAGTTGCTCTCACGTCAATTTCAATAACATCCGATTATCAGACAGGGAAACCCCCAACAAACTAATTACATTATGCGCTCTCCTATGAAAGCGGAAACTCTGTATTGACACTGACTTGTGTGTGCGTGTGTGTGTAGTCCATTGACCGCCTCACGTGGCCGGGTAGTACTAACCAGGTCACATTAAGTGCACTATATATCTAAAAGTGGGATGTGCCCTCAGGTGGTTGCCATAGCAACCCTCCCATCCCCGACTGATCGGAGTGTATCGATCGCCCGTCAAATTCCCACAGTCAGTGTGTGTGTACGTCTCGGTGTGTTACTGTGACGGCGGCGTGGAACGAGGCACTTCCTGGCGATGCGATGGTTACCATGGAAACCCACCCATGGGGGGTGATAATAATGTTTGGCCTAGATACTCATCCTCGACCGATAACATAGGGAGAGAGAGAAAAAGTGTGTGTGTTAGGGGGTGTGCGTGTGTAAGACGGCATCTGAACACGGCACAGTGACATTGATGCGGTGAAAAATGCATGAAATGAGTCCATTTGAGCAGAATGAAAGAGACAAACATGCACACACACACACACACACACACACATTGTGTGGTGGAGGGCGGGAGGGATGACATCATCATGTGGAAGATTCTGGGAAATGTGTCTTTGATGATTACGTAATGCGAATACCCTTCCTCAAAGGCATGGACTTCGGAACAAAATATTTTGGTCAGTTTAGCCCTGTTTCGTTATGATCGCAAACACAGAAGAGGCGGGGCTAGCGGACAGGCAAGACAGGAAGTCGCTAAGGGGCTCCGGTCAATAAAGGGGACCCCGAGGGCTTCCAAAATGTACTCAGAAATGACAAGAATTAGCAATTTGATGTTGTATTAATTTGGTAGGGTGTGGGAACACTGAATTGTTTGGTTAAGGTTCCTTTGGGGTTTATTTCAGTTTTTTTTGCTGTGATATATATTTTTTTGAATGTGCTTGCTTTTTTTCTGGTGATTTCCCCCTTTGATTTCATTCACCTGTTGTGATCCGTCCTCAGCCAATCACCGCCTCTCGTGTCACCAAGTGTTCCTGATTGCCTCCTCAACTCATCTGTTGAGGAAACACTGCCATATCCTCTTTAAATGTCGTCGCAAGTCCACTTCTGAACAGTTTTCCCAAGTAAGTTTAGTTTTGTTCTTGTAATGTTACTTTGCTCATTTTCTCTGACTTTTGCAAGAAGGTTTATTTTTAATTTTGCATTAAAACGTTTGGTGCTGGTGATTGCATTTATTTTGCAAACAAACATTTACCAGTTGGCTGCTGTGGATGGTCCGAGATGTCCAATCTATTTCAACTTTATATTATAATATTTCGCTGCTAGTTGTGTTAGTTTAAATGCATTGAAATTGGTTTCCAGGACAGTGAATGAGTTTGTTGAAAAAAAAACTATTGTTAATCATTGTGGATCCTTTTAAAAGTTAAAATAAGTTGTTTTTTTAAATTATTAAGTGTTCAAATAACCTGGTCTGGTGGCCCCTGAGGGGTTATTTATGAATTAACATGAATTTATAGTGTGTGGAAATTTGTCCATATAATTTAACGTATACGTCCTACATTAGCATTACCTTATAAGTTAACATGTAGATTAGCATTTGTTGAAGTTAGCAAAAGACAAATGGTAATTGAAATATAACTGACCTTACAATTTAACCCATTGGAGTGCTCATAATTAAATTAACTAACAAATGAATTTCTAAAGGATGCACTTCAATAAAAAAACACTGTCATAGGTTATGAGCTATGTAACAAACTAGTTTCTTAATCAAAAATCTCATACCGTGGCTTTACCATCGCATGTTTTGAGCAGTGAAATATCATCTTGTTTGCTGGCGTCCGTGCGCAGGTTTATGCAAACCTCCAGCCCAATATTTTGCTTTTGGCGAAAAATGCAAATAGTGATATAAAAACAAACATAGAACATTTGCAGCCTGCCCATCTGACTAAACAATGAGCAAACCCTTCTCTAAACATCCCACCCGGCAATCCGTGTACCACCCATCTCCCCCTAAAGAGACAAATTCTCACCTGATTGCCTTTATTTGAGGTAAAGACAACGCTAACGACATGCTAATCCCCTCCCGGCCCCCCTTCGGCCCCCCTTCGGCTTTCAACGACGCACTCCCAATTCCAAGCGGAAGTGATGGATGCAATTATCCACTCTTTTCCGCTCTGAGGGTCAATAGATCGAGGGTCTTTGTAGGATCGTGTCACGCTTTCCGACTCATTAAGGGGTCGGCTGACGGCCCGTGGCGTTATTTTTTTCCGTCGTTATCATCTTCACAAATATTATTCTCTTCTAAATGACGTTTAACATTGAACGCAATGTCTTGTTTTGGCGTCTAAATTCCCCACTAATTTAATAATGAGTGAAATAACTTGTATTATTGTTCATATTCAAGTTCTGGTAGGTTTATTATTTGGAGAGACATGAACACACAAACAACAACATTCTTTATTTGTTAGAGAAAAGACAACCTTTGATCATCTGACTCGTTTATCAATTCTTTTCTAACAGGCAAAAGTGGGCATTATTTTAATTTTAGTGGGTGGGTTTCAGCTAAAAATGATTAAAACCCCTGAATATTCTGTTTTTTAATAGATCTAAAACAATGTTTATTTGAGCTTTTTAAAATATATTTTTAGATTTTACAAAATGATTTTTGAACTAAAAACAGAAAAAAATGATTAAAAAATTACAATTATTGATTTAAAAGGGGGAAAATCAGGAAATGTAATATAGATCTATACTCTTCATTTTAATTTGACCCTAAAACAGAAAGTCGGCACTCATGATTTACTTTCCCGGGCCACACAAAATGATGCGGTGGGCCAGATTTGGCCCCCGGGCCGCCACTTTGACACCTGTGACTTAGGCTTTGAGAATCCTGCCGAGGATATAGTTTGAGTAAATGACACTTGCCAAGTAAGATTCAAATGTAAATAAGGTTAGTGGCCCTGGTATGTTCAGTGCTGTTTATTTGAACAAAAAGAGTACAGTAATCCCTCGATTATCGCGGTTAATGTAGACCAGACATGGCCGCGATACACGAAAAACCGTGAAGTAGGGTCACCCCTATTTAAAAAAAAAAAAGATATATGTACATATTTTTACTTCAGTGCTGAGTTCTAGTAGCAAGTGGAATTTCAGCATAGATTTTCACATTTTTATGAACTTTAACCCCAAACAATTTCCCCCAGAAAAAAAATTGCGATGTAGTGAAACCACGATAGTTGAAGTTGCGATATTCGAGGGATTACTGTAGTAGTAGGGGCGGCCCGGTAGTTGAGTGGTTAGCGCGTCGGCCTCACAGTGGGGGTCCTGGGTTCAAATCCAGGTCGGTCCACCCGTGTGGAGTTTGCATGTTCTCCCTGGACATGCATGGTAGACTGATTGCATGCTCTAAATTGCCCATAGGTATGACTGTGAGCGTGAATGGTTGTTAGTCTCCTTGTGGCCTGTGATTGGCTGGCCCAAAGTCAGCTGGGATAGGCTCCAGCACCCCCCGCGACCCTAGTGAGGATAAAGTGGTTCAGAAAATGAGTGATAGTAGTAGTAGTAGTGGTGGTGCTGTTTGGTTTGCTAATTGGAATCTGGGGACCACCGGTGGGCTCCTGTGGGACTGTTGCGAAGCCTCCACAAAAATGAGCTACACCCTTCATTAAAAATGAAATTTAAACTTAACGTTGGCTCAGCAGTGAGTTATCGTCTCGTGTTTGTTCAAATAAGGTATTTTTTTCTTTTTAGACTGTGGCATACTAAGGAGTAAAATTAAAACACTTGTCATTAACGGACAGATAATTGATTGCAATCAAATAGAAATGTAGCATAATTCAGCTCATCATTAATAAAAATGCAATGAAATGGGAATTTATTGTAGGTTTTAGGGTACACTTTAAGTTTTGGATGATTTCCTATTGATTTGGGGGGAATTTCGGGGCTAGTTCTAGATTTTGTTAAATGTTATTTTGTGTGTGTGGTTATCGCTAGTGTCCGTCAAAGGCAAAGCAGGGTCGATGCGGATTTGACAAGCATCACGTGACCTTTGACCCCGCCAACATCTGCACGGGGTCAACGTGCCTGACAGATGTCCGTCCAGGATTTGTCAATCCAATGTAACATTAGCAATCAAATTGCACTCGCATTCCTTGTAAATTATTTCATCTTTTTCCCTCAATTAAATTGAAATGTAACTAAAACAACAACCGCTATTGACGGCCATCAACTTCCAATCCATTTCCCCCCCTCGACATTGTCTGCCATTGACGACCATTACCGTCCAATCTAATTCGACTGGCAAATGATGGTTGTCAGGGATTGGACTTCTATTGCCTTCAATGGCACCGATCCAGTCAAATCTTATAGTATTCTTCACACTTGTTTATAAAATAAATGAATCCAGCGGAAGTTATTCAGACACTTATTTTGGTTGGATTCCTTCCCTAACTTGCCTCTCTCTCTCTCTCTCTCTCTCTCTTTTTCTCTCTCTCACTCTCTCCCCCTCCTCCTCCCCCCCTTTCTCTATCTCTCTCCCTCATTTTCTCCCAACAATTTTCTTCCTCCGGTGCTGGTGATCTCCCATACCTGCCACCAGAATGCGTCCGGCGGCTGAGGGGACGCGCAAGCAGCCGGCGAGTGTCAGCGCTTGTTCGGAACTTTCTCCCCCCGTCTCCCCTGCACTTCCACCCGCTTTCTTCCATGTTAACTTGCCCCCCCGTCATGGTGGACTCGTATATCTAACAAGAACACGCCTATTTCCCCATGTTTGGGAGTGAGCACGCGCCAGGTGGATGCACTATGGAGCACCGAGGCTCCCCGAGGAGCTCCGGACGCGTGGCCGACTCGCAGTGACCGATGGACGGACGCTGCTCCCCGGTAAGCCCCGCTGGCAACTTTTTACTCATTTTTTAATTTTTTGTTTTGTTTTTACATTTTACCTTTAACGAGTTTACCTTATTCGTCAAACGCTGTGGTGTCCGTCTTTGGGTCGCGTGTATATGGACAAAAGGGTGGATTTTAAAGTTGTTTGGAGGGGTTTTAAGCAATGGTGTTAAGTGACTGGAGTGGATTAATTGTAAGTAATATAGTATGTTTTTTTTTAAAGCATTGCCTTCATCTTCTTTATGCAATAATCTACTTTCACTGCTGTTGACAGCAATAAGCACATATGGACAGAAATGTGTTTGCTTTAATGTTCATTTTGTGGAGTTTCTGTTCCAGATGATGCCTGGAGTTGTGCTTGGCTTTCATCAGGAATGTTTGATAAATAAATAGTGTGTCACATAGGAAAGTGGATTTTTGTTGCCAAACGGATATGGGATTCATTTATCTTCATTTAACCTTGTTTGATTGTAGTCACAAGGATAGGAAGAGTAAAAATATTGAATAATGTGATGGATTTAGTGGCACAATAGTCAAGTGGTTAGAATGGCTGGCTCTCCCCTGCGTCTGTGTGGGTTTTTACTGGGTACTCCGGTTTCCTCACACATCTGAAAAACATGCATGCTGGGCTGATGGAGCTCTGTGTGTGCGTGATGTTTGTTGTTTTTGTCTTGTTGTGCCTGCGATTTTCTGGGAAACAATTCTGGGTGTCCCCTGCCTAATGCTCGCAGTTGGCTGGGATATGCTCCAGCACCCCGAGAACCCTCGTAACGATAAGCAGCGTGGCAGATGAACGAAGGAGTGAGAGATTCAGTGGACAGACTAATATGGATTTAGGTGAAGATGATTCCGATTCATAGTAAAATAACATTTTGACGTAGCAAAAATGGCTTTATCTTCATCTCACATTGCTTTTTGTGATTTATCATAAATTGACTTAGTTTTGTTGTTGATAATTAATGAACTGATGGTTGAAAACTGCATAGTCAGCAAATATTTTGCTGAAGTTCTTTTTCAAACATTCATAGGCATTAAAATGTCAATATTGTAGTTAATTTTGATTTTCAGTCGATTTTAGTCTTCCTTTTTATAGAGAATTTTCTTGATTTTGAATTCCTGATTGTGAAGAAACATGTTTTTTGTTGATCTTAATTAATCATATGATTAATAAGGTTTTAAAGAAACCGCTCGTAGATTTTAACCTAAATTTATGATCTGTATTATTAATTAAAGGTGCAATATGATTTGCATTTAAATGAGTTATTAATGAGTTATCAAACATCTCTCATAATGAATTACAATAAATTGGCAAAGATTTCATACATACTTAACACGGATTCTTCACACGGTAAATCCAGATCTTTCTACATCAATTTCTATTTAAATATTTTTGGGTCATTATAGATTCAATGCAAATCTGTCATTGACAATTACAGATGTCAAGTTTATTTTCACTCAAAGGCGTTAACTGTCAGAAATGAACACGATTTATCGCCATGTCAACCTAACTTACCATGGATCTATCATAGTATATCGAGCATCTTTTTTGTCCTTCCCCTGCTACTTTCTTAAGTGTTGTTTTTGCTTGTTAGGATAAAGCGTACTCGGGCGACGGTGTGACCATCAGCAAGCTTTTTCAAGTCCTTTCAAAAGCATTTCTCGGCACCACTCTTACATTTTGCTCTTTGTGTGTGTGAAATGGCTGACTGATGTCCACCCAACAGCTTGCATTGCATCCCACACTGCCCCCTCCAAAAAAAGGGAAGGGGGGGGATTGAGCCTCAAAGTGAAGCAGCTCTGGAATCCTCGCTGGCTTTCAGGCTCCGTGCCCGCCGCGTCATCTCAACACACGACGCACACGCACACCCAGTGAGTGCATCTTATTATGCTGCTCAAAAGGCCCTTTTAAAAAAAGTACTACCTTTCACGTGCTAGGTGTAATTGCCATTACACCTATTATTCATTTCAATTTATACTGCATACTATATATGGTACTACACTATATATATATATATATATATATATATATATATATATAGGATTCTATGGTTTGGCTATGGCAACCTCTACAACCCGTAACGTCTTGATCAAATCAGACTATTGTGGCCAATACCTCTGTCAAAATAATTCGTTTTCTATACTAATTATTCTCACAAGGGTCGTGGGGGTGCTGGAGTTGATCCCAGCCAACAATGGGCAACGGGCAGGGGACAACCGGAATTGGTGGGCAGCCAATCGCAGGGCATAATGAGATCAATAACCATTCACAGTCAAACCTAGGGGGACTATTTAGTGTTCAACTAGCCTACCGTGCATGTTTTTTTTGGTATGTAGGGGGAAACTGGAGTGCCAGGAGAAAAGCCACGCAAGCCCGGGGAGAACATGCAAACCCTAAACCACATGTGTCAAAGTGGCGGCCTGGGGGCCAAATCTGGCCCGCCGCATCATTTTGTGTGGCCCGGGAAAGTAAATCATGAGTGCCGACTTTCTGTTTTAGGATCAAAGTAAAATGAACAGTATAGATGTATATTAAACTTCCTGATTTTCCCCCCTTTTAAATCAGTAATTGTAATTTTTTGTGTTTTTAGTTCAAAAATCATTTTGTAAAATCTAAAAATATAAAAAAAGCTAAAATAAACATTGTTTTAGATCTATAAAAAACTGAATATTCAAGGCTTTTAAACCAGTTCTTTTAATCCATTTATAAACCAACCAGAGTCTGACACCCTTGCCCTGAACCGAAAGCTCCAAACCTGTCTTTCAGAACCACAAGGTCGACGGACTAACCGCTCGTCCAGCGGGATGGCCGTGTCAAAATAATGTCTCGTGAATTTTTCTTTGGCAATTTGAGCCGGATGAATGTTGGCGTTGTCATCTTGGAGTCTGCCCGCCCGCGCCATCACGGGAAGTAAGAGCTACTGATGAAATATCGGTAGATTGAGCTAGTCAGCTGACCTCGTTTTTGAGCTCATCCTGTCGCTGAACCTCAACCTGACTGACTCCAGCAACCCCGGATCATAACACTGGTCTCTAAGGCAGTGAATGGATGACTTTGTTTGCCTGGCTTCTAACCCCGATGTGCCCATCACTTTGAAACAGTGTAAATCTGGACTGGTCACACCCACGTGATCCTCTTCCATTACTCCAGAGTCCAATCACTCCCCTGCAAGAATCTTTGCCGCAGAAGGCTTTACACAGCGCTTCCACGCTAACATGATCAATGCAAAAGTTTGGCGAAAAATTAATGCAATATTGAATCCGACGAAATGTTAGAGCGGATGCCCTTTTTTTTCGAGGTGACTTTGTTTCTCGGACAAGCGGTCTATTTACTGCTGTAGCTAAAAAGAATAGAGTTTAAATCTAATTAAAAGGATGCATAACACCATCATTTGCATTCTTGGGGGATTTTTGTTTTAATAAATTGTGATAAAATGATCACTTTCTGGGGTGCTGGAGCCTATTCCAGCTGACTTTGGGCAATCAATCGCACGTACAGGCAACTCTACACTATATCATATAGATCAGGGGGTGTCGGAGTCAGTTTGGTTCGCGGGCCACATTCATGCCAATTAGATCTCGTGTGGGCCGGACCATTTTAGATATAACATTTAGATTTTTTTTTAACAAATGGATTAAAAGCCCTGAATATTCCGTTTTTTATAGATCTAAAACAATGTATATTTTAGCTTTTTTTAAATATATTTTTAGATTGTACAAAATGATTTTTGAACTAAAAACACAGAAAAAAAATGGATTAAAAAAATTACAATTATTGATTTAAAAGGGGGAAAATCAGGAAATTTAATATACATCTATACTCTTCATTTTAATTTGATCCTAAAACAGAAAATCGGCACTCATGATTTACTTTCCCGGGCCACACAAAATGATGCAACGGGCCAGATTTGGCCCCCGGGCCGCCACTTTGACACACGTGATATAGATTGTACCCCCAAAAAATGGAAGGCTTGAATCCTCCGAACTTTGAGGCAAAGGTGCAAACCCCTCCATTTTTTTGCATTAGGCTTAAATGACTATTGTGGAACGCAAATGAATGATTTTGAACCAATTCCCCGTCAGCGTCTTTTCCGCAAAGTGCCTGCTAAGCTTCTCCGTCGCGTTGTTTAATCTATGCATTTGCCTGTGTTTGCATTGTATGGAGATTTATGCTTCCTGGACACGACGCTGCACTTTCCCACAAAAATGGGTTTACGGCATAAGACCTCCTTCTCATTGGGGCCTTCTTTTTCCAGGTGGTCCCGGCAATGACGGACCCCCCGGAGCCGGACCCACGTGACGCGGGACTCCCGCCCGAGGACGGCGACCGGGACCGAGTCCACGTCTCGGTGGAGGGCCAACAGAGGAGCGAGGAAGAGGAGGAAGCCAAAGAGCTGCCGTACCCGTCGCTAGCCCCGGTGGTTCTGTTGGCGCTGACCCAAACCAGCCCACCCAGGTCGTGGTGCCTACGAGCCGTATGTCACCCATATCCTTACCGTACCATGCGGGTGAGTGATTTCACTTTAATTCAGCCACGAAGAACTTGAGTGGCCTTTTTCCATTTTGGTTATTAGTTTGATTTTTGGGAGCTTTTATAGCTGCCATAAATCCTTGGCTTAAATATTTTGGGAATTGATATGCTCACGATGATGCTGTCTAGAAAACCGTTTTTTGCAACAAAAAATTGCGATTGTCTTTTAAAGCTATAACTCAACTTAGGAGGCAATAGCCTAAAAGAGGGGTGTCAAACATGTGCCTCGTGGGCCGGATGTGGCCCAGGGGGGTTGTTCTCCTGGACGGCCACTTTGTAGCTCAGGGGTGTCAGACTCGGGTTGGTTCACGGGCCGCTTTAACGTCAACTTGATTTCATGTGGGCCGGACCATTTTAGATATAATATTTAGATTTTTTTAAAGAAATGGATTAAAAGAACTGGATTAAAAGCCCTGAATATTCAGTTTTTTATAGATCTGAAACAATATTTATTTTAGCTTTTTTTATATATATTTATAGATTTTACAAAATGATTTTTGAACTAAAACACAGAAAAAAATGATTAAAAAATTACAATTATTGATTTAAAAGGGGGAAAATCAGAAAATTTAATATACATCTATACTCTTCATTTTAATTTCATCCTAAAACAGAAAGTCGGCACTCATGATTTACTTTCCCGGGTCACACAAAATGATGCGGCGGGCCAGATTTGGCCCCCGGGCCGCCACTTTGACATGTGTTGTAGCTCATTCATACTGTATGTACAGAATTAAATGCTTTAATTTTTCACCGACAAGGGCGACGCAAAACCAGAAGTTTGGGAGTTGTGTGATGGTGTGTGCACTACTAAGCTAATCACTTTCAATGTTAATAGGGAAGCTTAAAATGCCCCAAAACCTGGAAAAATGCTTAAAAACGAAGAAGCATCATCCTGGAAATCCCTTAAAATCAATAGGAAATGATCCAAAATTTACCACAAGTGACCTGTCAATACCTTAAAATAGAAGTCAGAAAAAATGTGATGCAATTGAACTCCTTGGTAGATGTCCAATTTACTTTGGATGATCATCTTTCAGTGCCATTGACGCCACTCGACGTCAATGCTGGCAAGTAGGTTAACTTGTTGGGCCAAAATCAAGCTGGTCCGGCCTATATGAGATCTATTTGGCTTTAATGTTTTGCCCCTCGAACCAAACTGAGTTTAACACTGCTGGCCTATAGAATTAAGTTTGACTTTGAAAGTATGTTGTCAGTTTTCTGCTCATCTTGGAAGCACATTTTCTAAGATCCTTTTTACTTTCATGCGTGTGCAGCTGTCTTGGAAACAAGAGTTGACCTTGTGTTGGTTGCACTGATGAATCGGAAGAAGCGCTCAGATCAATAATTGGACTTAATCCCTATCTGAAGGAAATGTCAATGAAAGGAAAAAAAAAACGAATTGTTAACCTTCAGAACTTTGAGCTGTATAATATATAAGCATGGTGTACCTTTGTGTACCCGTTGAACTATCCATAGTGCCAGTTATCCATAAATATTATCATTTAAACGTCTTCACATTCCAACAGAAGAATAGACTTCTATCATCATGCATTTTTTTAATAGCTCAGCGGAAATCTCCCGTGTCTAAAATTAAACAAGACTTCCAAAATGATAGTTTATGTATATCTTACCATAACAATTGTACTTTTATGGGGAGTTTGTCAGGGTAAGCCATGGAATTTTAATGGAAAGCCAGCCACCTTTATGTTTAGTCTGCCTGTAAACACATCAGGGATAAGTGCACATGTCTGTGTGTGTGTGTGTGTGTGTGTGTTCAGGTATTTTCTCAGATGCATTAGCCTCAGGGAAAAAAAAGATGGCCTAACTCTCCCTGATTGGATGTTTCCATGGTGACAAGCATTAATGAATCTCCAGAGTTACATGCACCTGTCATTGTGGCGTTGTGCATTTTCAGTTTTTTTGGGTCACCAAATGTGTGTGTGTGTGTGTAAGTACTCATGCTCCCGCATGAAATATGAATGACATAATTGAGTTGAGTTAAATAAATGAAAGACAAGCAGTACAGTAAAAAAAAAAAAGCAAAGTAGGGATGCCGGCAGCCTTTTGAAGCCCGCAGAGCTGTTTCCGTGCACGCCACATTACCACCACCACAACATTGTAGTTAATGTTCGGGTGTAGCGGGCGGGGGAAGCTTCACGCTTGAGGGCTTTCCCCGCACTTAAGTCCAGGTGGAGGAAAAGTTCACAATAGCATGAGAACGAAGCCGTTTCTTGCAGAAAGCAAAACATGTTAGCGAAAACCCACGAGAGCAAATGAGCTTTAAATGGACTTAAGCGGACTCGCATTTACAAAGAATTGAAATGGGATCGAACTTGAATTCAAAGCCTCCGCCCTTGCTTTACTTGCCACTTTGAAACCGTAACCTTTGTTTGAAAGCCACCTCAAACCCTGACTTGATGTAAGACGGCATTATAGCTGTCCAAGTTGTTTATGACGCACACACGGGCAGGGAATCTCCCACGGATGGGCTCTCTTTGAAGGACTATCCTGGTTGCTTAGCAACTCTGGCGTGACGACTTTCCCTCTGCCCGCCCGTTTGTGCAAAGTAGAAACGGCGCACACTTGTCTTCGTACCAGACACAAATTCGGTAATATGAGCAATTTGTGAATTTATACATGAACATAAGTCAATCGTAACAGTGATCTACTTTAACACCCCTAAATTTGCTTCAAACCCTACTTTGAAGCAGTTAAATTGCAGGATTGTTACTATATCCATCTTCTTCTCTTATTTACTTTTCTCTCGCTGTCTGTCTTAATTGGCTTTTTGCGTAATGGGGGGTGGTCCTGCTGAAGACCTCTCCATGCCCATGTGCTCCTGCTCAAAGTAGGCTAAAGCTGTCATCCCAGTTTCCCCCCCCTCCCAATCCAATTAAGGTGATTGCTGTGTGTGTTGCCATGGTAACCAGTTGATGGGGAGATGGTGACAAATTGACAGAAACTTTCCTCTTGGAGTCATTTGCTAATATAGAAGGCTAACGCTAGTTTGATGCAGTAGTTTAAAATCCTACTTTGAAACCTTTCAAAATCACCATTTTTAACTTTGAATTGTTGTTTTTAATGATCAAAAGCTCAAATGGATGTTAATTTCTCTCGCAAGAAACAGCTAAAAGTAGAACAAGAAGCTCAGAGCAATTTTTGTGAACAATTTTATTCTTTCTCTTTAAGGAATTCTGTTTTTTTTTTTAATAACACTAATAGGTACAGTTGATTCTTGTCCTGAATCATTCCTGCTTTACTTGATAACCCGCCAGGGGATTTCCCATAATGCAATTCCCTCCTCCTATTAAAGTCAATGTTATATTGCTTTTTTTCAGTTATTTGTGCAAATCAATTGTCCTTTTTAGGGCTTTTCTGTTCCACCAAATTTGGCATCTGTTCATTTAGTCTAAAAAATGAGTATAATTTAGTAGCATCGCATTTGATTGGCACGTTCATAATGAGTTGACTCGGAAAATTGTTAAATAGTCATGCCTGTAAAGACGCAGGAAGTCTGACATTTTTGGTCAAAAACGGTCATTGTGCAAAAATTTAAAAAAAAAAAAGAATAAATACAAATGTACTCCAATTTAAAGTTAAATACAATTGAATAGTCCTTTCAAAAATTGTATCGTAATGTAATAAAAAAACTCAGTTTGAACTTGTGCCTAAATATAGGAAAATAGGAATACATTTGATTCAATTAAAATGTGTTGTACTTAATGGTAAATATTTAGAAACCCCCAAATTGAGTTTTCACTCAAAATCAGCAGGGATAAGCCCAAATAAAACATTTCAAGCTTTTATTAAAATATGACTACAGTCCCCAATTCTATTTGCGTGCACTGGCCTATATACATACAGTGCATCTTCAGTACTGTCACCGTTTTAAAGTTAATAAAGCCTTTGCACGAAAAGGCTTTCCTGCAAATCAGTAGCTCTTCAACTCCAGGGATGGAGCGCAAAGATCAGAAATGATGCGCGTGGGTTTGATTTATCATGTCTGTCTGACCTTTACTACCTGCGTTGGCACCAGAGGAGGGATGCGGTGGCATGTTGCGGATTAGGGAGGAGGACAAATTTCACAGCGAGCCTCCCGAGGCTTCCGATCTGCTCTGCGACCAGTTCGTTAGCAACTGGAAACCTATTGCGTCTCTTCACGTGGCTCGTCTTAACCCTTTTTAATCTTGCTCTAAGGGAGAGATGCCATTTTTCTCGTACAGTGGTACCTCGACTTACGAGTGTGCCCCGACATACGAGCAATTTGAGATACGAGTAAAATTTTGAGCAGATATTTATCTTGAGATACGAGTAAATTTTTGATATACGAGCAAACAGCGGATGCGAAAGGCTGCTTATAAGAACATCATGGGCACTGTCTCTCTCACTGCAACTCCCTCGTGTAATGTCTCTGGTCGCAACTCCATCTTTGTAATGTCTCTGCGAGCATTGGGCGGAGCGTCACATTTTTTCAGTGTTTTTTTTCCGTTAGTCAGTGCGAATGGCGAGGCGATCGCTAATACGAGAGTTATATATACTACTTCTTGTTGGCAAGTGGTTGTGCGTTATCCTATTGTGAGGACATTTGTGTGCATCATTTTGGGAATATTTTTAAGGGAAGACAAAAGCAAACAACCCTCGATAGGTTGCATCTGAAAGTCAGGGTGGAGGCGGGGCAAATAGAGCCAACCCGGGAGAAGAAAGGTATCAAAATTTAAAACAAAATTAGAATTACGTTTAGTGTTAGGTTCGATTAAACTTATTTTTGAGTGTGTCTGCATTGTAATCCAAGTTCATTTAAATTTGTTTATGTTATGTTACGAGCGCGTTGCCGTGCAAAAAGTCTCTCTCTCCCCCCTTCGAAATCCATATAATTTTAGTACTATTAAACACATTTTAGTAATATTAAACCACTACTTATGTGTTACTTTGTTAATAGATGGCGAATTAGAACAAATTAAAATGCTTTTCTAATCCAATATCCTATTTTGGGTGTTTTTTCAGAGGGCTGGAACGAATTAATTAGTTTTTAGTTCATTTCTATGGGAAACGTTCGTTTGAGTTACGAGAAAATCGACATACGAGCTCAGTCTCGGAACGCATTTAGCTCGTATCTCGAGGTACCACTGTAGTAGGAAAGATGGACATTAAAACGGACAAGATATGTGCAGACAATAATGTGTATTGATCGTTTTAAGAGGATAAAATAATGTAGCGTGCCATAGACAAGACATAGAAACACAATGTCTTCTCCTTTTGAATTGTTTTCTGGCTTGGATGGTTCAAACGTGCATGAATATGTTAACAGATGCTCAACAGGAACATTTAAATTTCGTATTCCTCCAATTTTTTTTTTTGATTTTACTATTTTATCGGATCATCATGTGAGGTAGTGACTTCCTCCACCTTTCTCACCCTACCGCCGCCCTCAGGCGCTCCCCACCACCGTGCCGCTATTAATTATTAAGAGAAGTCTAAGTTTATCTATCGGCTGACACTCGGGTTCCGACACGGTGTTCTAACCCGCGGCCACGATACTACGTGGCGCCGTGAAATAGATCCCGAGACGGCGGGGAAACGGTATTTAAAAAATGGCGAGGCGAGGAAATAATTAGTCGGAGTGAGGAAATGAGAGCGTAGAAATGCTTCAAAAATGCCAGAGAGAAAGTACGAGGAGGCGGATTGGATGGCGCCAACGTTCCCCTTTGTGATGTTGAGTGATGGTCCCGCTGAGGAAATGAGTCCCCGCCTCATCCATCACTCGCACCTTGACCCTGGACTGTCTTCTGTAACTGGGCCGGAAGGCGTGTGTGTGTGCACGCGACCTCTGCGTGCACGCTTGCTTATTTAATGTATTCGTCCCCGGTCAAAGTAAGCATTTTGTAGCAAGGGCACCACTTTCAACCCGCGTTTTTATCTGGCCGCAATGTGGGGCAGTCGCTAATTAAGGAAGTTGATGTATGGATCTTTTCACCATGGCGTATTCATCATTTACGCCAAGTTTGACCAAAGTGTCCCGCATTTTGTAGATGAGTTCCTTTAGTGTCCTTTTTTAAAGCTCACCCTCTAAATGGCTGCTTCAAAGGAAAATGGTCATTTTGTTGTTCAATTTCAAATAAGGCGCAGTGAAGCTTTTTTGCATTAGAAAATAGCCTTTATAATTCTTAAGTATAAAAAAGTACATCATTCAGGATGATATTGATTGTTGTTTCGGTACGATCGATTTGATTATTTTGTTTTTTCATGAAAATACGATGATTCTTTGGACAATGATACGATATTTCGCCATATATTTGACATAGTTTGATTTGATAAAAGAGACTTCAATCAATGTATCAATAGACACTATTACAAAAATTGTTCTGACTCTCAGTTGGAAAGGAAAGTTATCACTTGTGAGTATTAAAGGTCAAATTAAAATAAATACATTGTCGGATTGGGCCAAAGTAAACAACCCTGGCAAATTTGAATGAATAATAATTTTTAAAATACTAAAAAGAAACAAGGCTTTTTAATCAGCTTCATATCTGAGAAGGCTCTCGCCGCTTGCTAGCGTTGATGCTAATGCGTTTAGCATGTTTCCTCTGTCTAACCCAGGGGTGTCAAACTCATTTTTTGTTGCGGGCCACGTGGTAGCTTTCTCGATCGTGCTAATCAATAGATCATTTTTTGACATTCAAATGAGTACAAATTGTTTGCAATTATTGATTTAAAATGGGGAAACACAGGAAATAATCTACAATCTCCATTTGAATTTCATCATAAAACAGAAAGTTGGCACTCATCATTTACTTTCTCGGGCCACAGAAAATGATGCGGCCGGCCAAATTTGGCCCGCGGGCCGCCATTTTGACACCTGTGTTCTAACCAATTGTGCATGTTTGAAC
The DNA here is from genome assembly GCF_051989625.1 of Stigmatopora argus. Lineage (NCBI taxonomy): Eukaryota > Metazoa > Chordata > Actinopteri > Syngnathiformes > Syngnathidae > Stigmatopora > Stigmatopora argus. Next base: position 12,968,616 of record NC_135393.1, read on the forward strand.
CATCTGAACCAGAAAACAATTCCAAAGGAGAAAACATTGTGTTTCTCTAAGCGGTAATTGAAATAAACACAAAACTTAACAATGAATCAATACTTCAATATTTATCATGAAGGAGCAGACATTAACTTTGACTGAGGAGGTGCAAAAGTGCAGCTGATCAATACAAGATAAACTCACAGCGAGAGAGAGAGACGTTTTCTTTATTTGTCTAATTTCCCTGGACAGACGCGGATGGCGAAAAGTGAGTTTTCAAGCTTATTCGGTCTGACGAAGCGACAAGTTTTTTTTAATCACAGGAACGATAATAGAGCACAATTCCAAAAGACCCTTCTTCCGAAGGAGGTCACCACTTTCCACACTGTGTGTGTGTGTGTGTTTGTGTGTTTACATGCATCCATGGCGTCGTGGCCTCGACTAGCTGATTGTGATACTCACAAGTCAGTTCCCACGGTGAGAGATGGGGGGTTCCCATGGCAACCTGAGCACAGGGATGACACTGGATTACCCTCTCTCTCTCTCTGTCTCTCTTTCTCTCTCTCTTTCTTTCTCTCTCTCCCTCGCCGTGTCTCAAGGGTGAGAAAGGATTGTGCGCTCATTAATTTTTTCCGCCCTCTTGAGAGCAAAGTGTCCACAAAGGCGACCGTGCATGTGTGTGTGAGTGTGTGTGAGTGTGTGTGAGTGTGTGTGTGTGTGTGTGTGTGTGAGAGACTGCAGGCTGTCTCATGAATGCGTCTTCGCATCCTTTCCACATTTTTTGAGTCTTTTATTCGTAACCCTCAGTTGTTGTTTTTTTTTCTTCTCTCCTGTTTGTCACACTTGTGTGTGTGAGACTGTGTTTTCCTTGTGTGTCAGAGTTACTTCAAATGGGCCTGACTGGCTCGCCCCCGTCAGACACCCCCCGTGTTTGATGTCAGCCGCTTTGGTAGGCATGAATATTAAAAGGCGTTGAAATGTCTCATCACGAGCAGCGGGGTTGTAAACGAGGCAGGTAGGCATGTCTGTCATGAGTAGAGATGTAAAAAAATAGGCTTTAGAAGAAAAAAAGATGGGAAAATGGTGGAATTTGGGTTGAAAGGGGCTTTTAAAGTTAAGGATCAGTCCAGAATTGGAGGACATTTTGGCTTGTAAATTCTCAATGGCTTTTTCTTACCTCCGTTTTATTTTATCTTATGGTTACATTTTGTGATATGACTTATTTGGTCCTGACCAAGTGGACAAACTTGACTTTGTCAACTGGAAAAAGCAATTTATGGAGAAATGGCATGGGGTATTGCTTTGCTTTCTCAACTTTGGATCGTTTCTGGTAGATTTTCAGTCACTTGATATTCATTTTGGGTCATTTTTGGACCGTTTCTTGCTCACTTTTTGGCTGCCATGGATGGTGTTGGCCGTTTATCTCGCTGTAACTGCTGAGCACAAATTTGCATGAAATAGGGTGAGTGAGTGAGACATGTTCAAGGCAAACTTTTTTCTTTTTATTGGGAAAATGCAAGCGAGGGCAGAATTTTGCTCAAATTCGTTCTCTTGGAAAACGGTCTAATAATTTCAGGTTTAGTGCATCATGTGATTCTTGGCTCTCTTCCTCTCACATAACAGAAGTTTTTTGAGTTGTTGTAATTGTGAATGTTGCGGGACATGCCATGAATAATACAAGGCGATTCATATTTGATCTATCTTGTTAAATAAAACATCCAATCCTCAACATTACAAGAGGCGCAATGAAACAAATAATACCCACAAAATGAAATATACATTGTGTTTTTACTTTTAGTATTTTGATGTTCCTATTTAAATTCTTATTGGGAGAGACATGGGAAAAACACACTGAAGATATTTTCTAATATTATTTCTTGAGAGCCATTCTCAGAATTGAAAAGTAAAAATATTTGATTAGTATTATCTATTTTCAAAAAGCTTCAATGTTGAAAAAGTTCATTTTGTTGTCACTGATTTGATGGACGTGGCTTTTGTGTCCTCAAGGATGGGAATGAGGGGAAGAGGTAGAGATATTCATCCGTTTGGATATTCTACGTCGATTGGCGACAAGTCAAAGAGGAACAAAAAAAAATGTTGCTGAAGGGAGCGGGGAAGCTTAATAAATGCAAAGGCTCCCGAAAGAGGTCAGAACGGGTCAACGGATGCTTTGAGACGTCTGAATAATAATGGGAATAATCATTAGTGGGAACTCATAAAATCATCCCGCTGAAAGTGAAGCGAAAATGGAGAGTCGGCATGTCCGTGGACTCGAAGGACCCGTTTACACGGTGAAGATCCGACCTCAAACGTGGCCTCGCGTTTTATCGGTGAGGGTGAAGGCGGAAAGCAAAAACGCAAACCTTTGATTCCAGGATCCAAAGTGGAACAATTCTGTTGTGAAAATGAAAAACGCAGCAGACTCCATCACACGTTGAAACAAAAGTTTTCAATTTCTGCATTTAGATTTGAGCTCCCAGTTGGCGCTACCTCCGTTTTGTAGTCCAGTCTTATGCAAAGTAGCAATTCTCACTTGTCCAAACAGAAAATTGCCCGGCTGCGTTTCCTTTTGGCCGTCAGGAATGTAGAAAAACAATGTCGCTTTTTATTGATTGGCCACCTGAGCTGAGGAGAATGTTTTCAAGAAAGTGTGTCAACTGCGGCCTTGTAAAAGTGCACCGTCCCCTTCTGCATGGCATTTATACTAGATTGTTTTCATTGTTTTTGAACACAACGAGAATGTCGTCGTGTCAACGAAAACGTGTAGTGGATCATTTCTCGTTGATTGGGTCGCTGCGTCTAAACTACATTTAAAACTTGGACTTAATTGCTTATTTGTGTATTAAGCGACCAGACGTCGTATAGCTACAAATACTTTGCAGTCAAGATGTAGTCGCTCTTCTTCGTTTATCATAATTTTGACCTGAAATGGGGATCAATCATCCAAATTATTATTGTTTATACCCGTTCTGATCAATGTCGTAATCAATATTGAAATTGTTACCTTACTGTAATGATCCTTGACTTTCTTTACATGGTTTGAGCGTGTTAGCATCTTGGCCATCTTGCTCAACTGTGTGACGTTGGGAATGTTCCAGCCCTGTGACGACACACACTTCTTGTTGCAGGTAATACACACACACACACACACACACACACACACACATGCGCACACACACACACACACACGCAAGCTAATGAATTTCCAAAACACATTTATCATGGTCAGACTTCAAGAAATCAGTCAAAGTCTGCCATTTATATTTAAAGATACTATTTTGGCTCGGTTGTGTGAAATTTTCAGAATTATGATTTTCAAAGTGTGGTAAGAGTACCACCATTGGTCCCTCAAGTGGTCCGTGAAAGATGTTCAAACGGTCATTTTTTTAAAACCAAATATTTAGGAACAATCTCTGCAGGTAATCCCATTGAAATCAATTCGTCTTTTTACAAGACAATACTAATATATTATATTACAAATTGAGTCATTTGTATTTAAAATCCCAATAGAAGAAGTAAATTTTGTGTTTTCATTTATTTATTTTTACAGAACAGGAGCCACCTTGGCTAAATTCATCTTTTTGTCAACACATTTGAACCTTGTAAATAAAAAAAAAAATAGTTTTCTCCGCATTAGCCTGGAAGCTAATCTTCCTCAAAACATCCACAAACTCTTAACAACAGTTGCAAATCTGAATGAAGTTTACCTTCCCTCTTAATCAGTTTCCACTAATCCATCACGCGTGTGTGTAGGCGCTGGACGACGGCATCTTTGTTTTTTTCGCCGGCGAAATGCTGGTCAAGATGGTGGCTCTGGGGATCATAGGTCATAACGGTTACCTTGGAGACACATGGAACCGACTGGACTTCTTCATTGTCATTGTGGGGTGAGTTTTTGACACTTGTGTCTGAGCATGCCCACACGTGCACTGCTGACATTAAATAGGAGCCAAAAGTGTGAATATGGCGCCGGGACACTTGTTTAATGCCAGTGAAATGTCAAGCGCGTGTGTGTATGTGTGTGTGTGTGTTTTAAATCCTGGATGTGTGTTGGTGTCTGACAGATTTATAGAATGGCACTGGGAATGAGTGAATCCTTGGAGACCCCCGTGATTCTCCGTTTAAAGGCATCGTTGCATTCTAGGGATAGGACGCAGCGTCTGTTCTATTCCCCTCGGACAAAAGGGTCAGCGCTCTCTCTTTCATTCCCACAGGATGTTGGAGTACTCTCTGGACGGACACAACGTTAGCCTGTCGGCAATTCGCACTGTGCGCGTCCTACGCCCGCTCAGAGCCATCAACAGGGTTCCTAGTGAGTTCTTTATGGCTCTTTTGACCCATTTGGACTCTATTGAGTGTCACCCAAAAGTCGGCTGTCATATTTGTTTGCAATTGGACTCATTTATTTTGGCTTTGGAGCATTGGAGTTGGCAAAAATATGCAGATTTGATTTGTTTTCCGGCAAAACATACTCAAATTTGTATTGCTTACTGAAATTGAGTAAAATATCAAGGGGTTATTAAGCCTATTTTTATGGGCAATCCTGTCTAAAATTTAATGTTCAGCAAAATGTTTCGCAGAGTTAGAAATGATAAGAACATTTTTTGCAGGCACAGCTGAGTCAGAATGGACACTTAATCCCAAAATGGACAATTTTAGACTTTTTTTTTACTGCACGCCTTAAAACCAAACAACCGATTTTCATGGTTTTATTTATTATTTTTTTAAATTTCTAAAGGACGCTAGCAATGCAAAAAAATATATATACTTTCAACCAAAATGCCAACCTTAAACCTTTTTTGTGGGTCTACAAATGGCTGACATCGCCCAAATTTGTTGCCTATTGAAATAGACAAAGTACGTTTAAAACGTTTAAAAAAAAAAGTTCATTTTGCCATGACATCTTGCTACTTTTTTATTGTTGATCTATTCATGATATTAATATCTGCAAAAACCAGCTCAGGGGGATGAATTAAAAAAAAAAGAAAAGAAAGAAAGACAGAAATCGAAGTGTTTCAGCATAATAAATGAGCCCGTTAAGTGTATTAAAAAGCCCTCAAATAACCTGACAAAAGGAGCAAATTGTTCTCAAATACTTCATAACAACACATTTTCAAGCACCACCTGAGGCATTTACTCATTTATTTAAAGTGAAATGTATTATTGATGGTCCATTCTGCAATTAGCAATATTGCCTGCGTAAAACCTGGAAATCTGTCTCTATTTAATTGTTAGCTGTGGAAACAACCTCTGGAAAGCAGGAAGCCAGCAATGAACCAATGAGACAAAACAAAGACATTTGTTTCTGTTATTGAGCAGTATTACTATTAAAATATTTTTTTTACTTTTTTTTTCTCACCTATCCTACCAAATAATTAATATTTATCAAATTTCAGCCTCACAATTCAACTTATGCTAACAACAACAATAATAATGGGATACAGTGATGCAATTATATCATGCGTTAAAGGAATATTTATTTAATTGTGAAATTACTCTTTAAAAAATGCTAAAAATGTGCATGTGCTTTTGTTTTGTTAGGCATGCGCATCCTGGTGACACTTTTGCTGGACACGCTCCCCATGTTGGGCAATGTTTTGGCACTGTGCTTCTTTGTCTTCTTCATCTTCGGCATCGTCGGCGTGCAGCTTTGGGCGGGGCTTCTGAGAAACCGCTGCTTCATGAGCGAGGACGTCAAGACGTGAGTTACCGCGGCAACGGCGACCAATCCATAGGAGCCCGCTGTTTCATTGTGGTCGGTTCACTCTCCATGGCCGTTTGCGTCGTCATCGATAAACGTGCCCAAATCTTCCCCTCGAGTGCCCACGCTGATTAAATGTTGGGCTAATCACCAATCAAAAGCTTCGGGACAAGATTGGTTTTGAGAATAGGATTATTTTAATGTTGTTGGAATTGCTTGTTAGACAGATGACACACAAAAAAATCAATTTAACTTATTGACAGCAAAGGCATAAAAGAATTACCACTAATTTTCCCTTATATTCATATATTACAGTTTTAATTTTGTAACTTACTTTTGTTGCTCAAGCCTCTTGATATAACTTTTTTCTTTTATGTTTCTGAAAAACGCATTTATTATCAGAATCACTCATTTTTTTGTCCTCACAAATGCCTCTTTTGCATCAAAACTACTCCCTTTAAACTAGAACCCACATTATGACATTTGACAATTATGCCGTGCTCAATTATTGCTTCTAACAATATTCTGTTAACACACTGTCTCACATGATATAACTTCTTTAAAAAATGTTAGTAATATTACAAAGAAATTTCCCAAATTGAACTTCAATGAATGACCTATTTTAAAATTTGGTTCATATCTAAGGCGCACTGGATTATAAGACGCAGTAGTAGTAGTAGTAGTGGTGGTGGTGGTGGTGGTATTGGTGGTGGTGGTGGTGGTATTGATGGTAGTAGTGGTAGTAGTGGTGGTAGTAGTAGTCGTAGTAGCAGTCGTAGTAGCAGTCGTAGTAGTAGTAGTGGTGGTGGTGGTGGTGGTATTGGTGGTGGTGGTGGTGGTATTGATGGTAGTAGTGGTAGTAGTGGTGGTAGTAGTAGTCGTAGTAGCAGTCGTAGTAGCAGTCGTAGTAGTAGTAGCAGTAGTAGTAGTAGTAGTAGTAGCAGCAGCAGCAGCAGCAGTAGGGCCTTGTGTTATACATCCACTAAATGGAGCTATTGTAGTAGTAGGGGTAGTAGTGGTAGTAGTGGTCGTGGTAGTAGTGTTCGTAGTGGTAGTAGTAATAGTAGTTGTAGTCATATTAGCTACAAACAAAAATATCTAGGGGTATTTTCCTCGAGAAAATCAAGGATTGGATAAATATTCATCACCCTTGGAGTCTGTTTCCTTGTGTTACAATTAGAAGTTGTTGTTGTTGTTGTTATTTTTTCGCCTAAAAACAACAAGTACACCTTAATTGGGGGCAAGTGGTCCAGTGCCCCACCCAGTTATTTCATTTAGTTCTGCGGTCATCAGGACTCCACAGTCTAAATTCAATTCACCTTTTCCCACCATCATTGAGGCAGTTGCGCCACTGTGTAATTCCTCGCATATGACCCATATACTTAGGGCGGACTTTTGGGCAACAATAATCAAAAAGCAGTGACTTAAGGGAGTTAATATCATTCAGCGAAGTCATTGGCCTCCAATTTACTCTATTAACGATTGAGCCCATCCGTCCTCATAGCAGCACACTGACTTTTCAATGGTTGGCTGCCGTGAATGATGGAATACTCATGTTTTGGGCTCCTTTTTGTCCCGACACACAAAGGCCATAAAGGTATCGATCACTGTGAAACGCCTCCTTCTTGATCTATTTGATGTTCCGCTTCCTTCTCGTTATACCACCGTGTCATTAATCCCGCTAACAAGTGTTGTGTCTCGCTGTGCGGTTGGTTACCGTTGTTGTTTGGTTTAAATTGTCTATTTTTAATCCAGGCCGCATGGGGGAATTCTGCTGACTGCCAACATTCATTTCCTATATAGCACCTAGAGAACATGCAATTTTATAAATCTCCTTTTAAAACGCTTAATAACTCAGTGGCTCCTTTGCAAGCAAGAGGGAATAAGTTTCTATTATATATTAAAAATAACTTTTTGTGAGCTGCATATATCTACTATAATAGAAAAGAAATATGTTAACCTAAATAATTGCCATCTACTTTTCTTCCTTCATTCTTTACAACTTGACCACACCTGGCATAATATTCAAACTTTTTTTTCTCTAGAAGTTTTAATTAACTTAATGTTCCTTCCTTAAAACTTTGCTTGTGTCCAGTTTAAGTGGGGAAAATGTTATCTAGTTTTTTTTAACTTTGCTTTTTAAAAAAGTTAGTCAAAAATGCAATTCTTTTTTTTTTTAATTTCTTTTGTCTTTTGTTTGTTACATTTTAGGACTGAAGACAAACATTATTTTTCTACTTTGCTCTTAAAAAAGTATAAGATTAAAAAAATGTTTTTTGTTAGTCAAAAAATACAATTCATTTTTTTGTTAAATTTTTGGCTTTTTGTTTCATTTTAGGACTGAAGACAAACATATTTTTTTTACTTTGCTCTTAAAAAAGTATAAGATTAAAAAAATGTTTTTTGTTAGTCAAAAATGCAATTATTAATTTTTGTTAAAATTTCTTTTGTCTTGTTTGTTACATTTTAGGACTGAAGACAAACATTATTTTTTTACTTTGCTCTTTAAAAAAGTATAAGATTTAAAAAAAATGTTACTAAAAAAATGCAATTCATTTTTTTTACATTTCTTTTGTCTTTTGTTTGTTACATTTTAGGACTGAAGACAAACATTATTTTTTTACTTTGTTCTTAAAAAATGCAATTCATTTTTTTAAATTTCTTTTGTTTGTTATATTTTAGGACTGAAGACAAACATTATTTTTATCTGGATTAAGGAATTAATATTTAGCAATTATGGTCATGCTTGGGCCACCATCTCTCTCATTTGATTTGGTTATTTTTGCCGCCATCATGTAAGGCTCCCAAATTGAAATATTTGCTCTCAAATCAAGACCAAAAAAAAGTATCATCCCATCAGAAATCACTTGTCATTTGCAAACTGAAGCATCTCCATGTTTCAATTTGTTTTAATGATCAAAATTACAGACAAACACATCTTTAAACAATTTCCTATATAAAATAAACATGTTTTTTATCAGTTACACGTGGGTGAAAAAAAAGATTACATTTTACTTTGTTGATTTCTAACCCAAATCCTCTTTTCTGGTCATTTTGACATCCCAGGAGGTACAACATCTCCTTCCTGAGCATTTACTACCGTCCGGGCGGCACGGAGGACCACCCGTTCATCTGCTCGGCGGACCGTGACAACGGCATGCTGCGCTGCCCCGACGTTCCCCGCCGGCGCGTGGCCGGGAGGTCCTGCCTCCTGACGGCCGAGGACGCCCGTCCCGAGGGGGCCGCGGTGGAAACGGGGGACAGGGTGTCCTGCGTCAACTGGTACCAGTACTACAACGAGTGTCGCGCCGGCGAGCTAAACCCGCACAAAGGAGCCATCAACTTCGATAACATCGGATATGCGTGGATTGCCATTTTTCAGGTAACAATTGCAAAGGAATCGCGCGATAGATAACATGGCGGTAACTCAAGATTTTAAGTAGAGATATCTCCAATTCTTAAGTTTTTTTTGTTTTGAGTATTCCTGAGTTATTGAAGCAAGTTCATTTGGGAAACTTTAGTTAAATCTGGCTTGCATGATAAAGATTGAGCTATGGAACTAAAGTCAAATTTACTTAAAATGTTGAGTTTTAAACTTGTTCTTTTTATAAAAAAAATTTTTTAGTTTTGGATCAGAACTAGAAAATTCAATTAATTTGAAATTTGATAGATGTCACATTCATCTAAGACTCGGGTTGGTTCGCGGGCCGCTTTATCGACAACTGGCCGGACCATTTTAGATATAATATTTAGATTTTTTTTATAAATGGATTAAATGAACTGGATTAAAGAGCCTGAATATTCAGTTTTTTATAGATCTAAAACAATTTTTATTTTAGCTTTTTTAATATATATTTTTATTTTTTACAAAATGATTTTTGAACTAAAAACACATAAAAAATGATTAAAAAATTACAATTATTGATTTAAAAGGGGGGAAATCAGCGAATTTAATATACATCTATACTCTTCATTTTAATTTCATCCTAAAACAGAAAGTCGGCACTCATGATTTACTTTCTCGGGCCGCACAAAATGATGCAGCGGGCCAGATTTGCCCCCCGGGCCGCTACTTTGACACCTGTGATCTAAACTAAAGAAAAAATTATTTACTCTTCCTCTTATTCCTACTACAAATGTTCATTCCATTCTACATTTGAATGCAGGAACAATTTTAGCAAGTAACATCATTGCCAAAACTGTTAATCATCTTTTTGTCCAAAATGATCATTATGATCCTCTGTCTCAATTGAGGCGTATTTACTGTATATCAAATTAATATTTGAAATATTTCTTTTTTTTCAGTTTTACATTTACTTTAGTTTTTTCTTTCATTTATTCTAAATATAGTTTGGACGCTAATGACATGCTCTTTTAGGTCATTACCCTGGAAGGCTGGGTGGACATCATGTATTACGTCATGGATGCCCACTCGTTCTACAACTTCATCTACTTCATCTTCCTCATTATCGTAAGAAACCACACACACACACACCTACATATTACTTTTACTGCAGACATACTTGAGACATGAAGTGTCTGACAGGCTTAACGTGTCACAGGACCTACTTTATGCGGCGTAAGCTTATTTCCGCTGCTGCATGTCATATCAGACAAAGGAGGCTTAGTTACGCCCAATGTGTTTTGATGTCTTTCCTTGCCTTGCACTCTTCAGATACTGTTCAGAATAAGAAGAGAAAAAAAAAAAGGAATCATGGGAAATTATTTTGCATTTGGTTACACTCTACTCTCGTTGGAGACAAAAGAGGGTCGTGACACACCACATCGCCTGTCACCAAAATACAAGGTTTTTTTTAATGTTTTGATTGGCATTCATCAAGGAATTCAGTGTGAGTTTTTGAATCTTTTTCAAAACCTTGTTCACAGGATTAAAAAGAATTCATTTGTACTTTTTGTTCAAAAACATGCAAGGTTATCATTTCATGTTTTTCGGAGGCAAGTGGGTCAGGGTCAAGTATTTTTTGACTGGAGTCCACTTAAAATCCTTTATTTTCGTCATTTTGTGGGGGTGCTGGAGCCTATCCCAGCCAATCAGAGGGCACAAGGACACAACTGGTTAAAGGTCTCGGACTGTTAAAAAAAATGGTCAAACGGCCTAATAAAAATTGAGAAATTTGTCCAAAAGAGAGTTGAGGCTTTTTTTCCCCAGTTTTTAATGCACCAATCTCATACTTACTACTCGTTTGCCCCTCACAGGTGGGGTCCTTTTTCATGATAAACCTGTGCCTGGTGGTCATAGCCACCCAGTTCTCGGAGACCAAGCAGCGAGAACACGCCCTGATGAAGTCGGAGCAGCGCGCCCGCCAACTCCACCAGTCGGCGTCCACTTTGGCCAGCGACAGCCAACCGGGAAGCTGCTACGAGGAAATCATCCGCTACCTGGGCCACTTGGGGCGCAAGGCGTGCCGCCGTCTGTCTCGACTGGTCGCCCGGGCCGCCGCCGGCTTGCGCTGCGTTCGCGCGACCCGCCGCCAACGGGACCGGGGCGTCGCCGAAGTGAACGGGCTGGCGCACCGGCATTCCGGTCACGTCGCCGGCGACCTGTCGCACCTTCATCACATGTATCATCAGCGGCATCCGCCGCCGTCCCCGCCGACACCAGAGCGGCGCCTGAGTAACGGAGGATTTAATTATCCCGTCATTTCGCCGTTGCTCACTCACCTGGATGCAAAGAGTCAGCACCACAAGAGATTGGTCGCCATGGAGACTGTCAACAGGCAGCTCATGCTGGAACAAGGTGAGAAGAATGACGGATTTTTCAATGTCACGTGTTTGCTTAGCGTTGCGCTACCTCTGCTAATCACCAGGATTGCGAGGTTAACGAAAAATGAAAACAAGTCATAAAAATAACTTTCACGTGAGCAATGATTGCTCAACGAATCAGAACGTGCAAATCCCAAATTTCGTTGAACTATGATGACCCAGGAAATAATGTTTAATTGATATGCATTTGATTAGCTAAAATAATAGCAGCATTTAATAATGTCCGACAACGGCTATTTTGCCTACTTCCAGGAAATATTGATTCATTATTTAAGTTTGTTTCTATATTTACTCATGAAAAATGAAATTCTGCGTCTTCTCTTTATCAAAAAAAATTATCCCCTAATAGGAGACACAAGATCAAGGTTTCATTCATTCATTCAAATTCCATCCTGCTTATTTTCTCAAGAGTGGGCGGGGGTGCTGGAGCCTATCCCAGCTAAATACGATAGGGTACGACCTGAAAAAAAAATTCAAATTGGTGATTTTGGTTTCTCTACTTGGCGGTGCGACTTATAGTCCAGAAAATACGGGACACATGAATAACACTAAAAAGCTTTTTTTATTTTTTATTATTATCTCATTGCCATTGATGCACTAGGCGTCCACTCCATTTTGCCTATGAGGGCTGGCAGCGATCATTTTGCTTCTCGCCAAGTCAAATTGGAATGGACTTCCAGTGCCTTCAATGGATGCTAATCCCTTAGATGATTGGTGCAGGAGTTTATCACGGCTTGGAAGTCCAGTCTCCTTGCGATCGGGCCAAGCACGGCAGCGACACATGTACACAAACTGTTTATGTCGAGCAAAAAGATGCACTTAAATTTGAGCTAAAAACTCCATTACGGTGCACACTGACACAGCAGATGCACCAGAGTGAAAACACAAGGGTTCATTATATATATTTTTTTATGACATCTTCAATGGGAATGTGTAACCAAAGTGACTTATGGTACAATGACCACTAATTGGGAGCACTTGTAAAGGCCATTGAAAACAAAAAGGTGGATCCGAGTAGCCATTAAAATGATTGCCTCTTTACTGCAAGCACCATTACTATCACAGTAAATAAAAAATGAGCATATTCATTTCATGTCCTATAAAGATGAGGATATAAAATGAGTATACACTACGTTGCCACTCATCTTAATTGCTTTAAAGCTGAGTTGTGGTGCCCACAGTGGATTGACTACAGGATCTGAGAAGAGGCGTAATCCTATTGGAGGTCTTATTGTTGTACACAGTCATTTTATGCAAAGAGGATTTCACTTTTTGACTCTTCAAACCAAAGCTAATACCCGAGTGTTGACGCCAGAACAATTGGATTATTTCAGTTTAGAACATGTATTCTTGTTGAAAGGCTAAGAATCATATAGTATTTAAGGTATTTTATTGTGTAGAGCAAGGGTGTCAGACTCGGGTTGGTTCGCGGGCCGCTTTAACGTCAACTTGATTTCACGTGGGACGGACCATTTTAGTTATAATATTTAGATTTTTTTTAATAAATGGATTAAAAAAACTGGATTAAAAGCCCCGAATATTCAGTTTTTTATAGATCTAAAACAATGTTTATTTTAGCTATTTTTATATATTTTTAGATTTTACAAAATTATTTTTGAACTAAAAACACAGAAAAAAATGATTAAAAAATTACAATTATTGATTTAAAAGGAGGAAAATCAGGAAATGTAATATACATCCATACTCTTCATTTTAATTTGATCCTAAAACAGAAAGTCGGCACTCATGATTTACTTTCCCGGGCCACACAACATGATGCGGCGGGCCAGATTTGGCCCCCGGGCCGCCACTTTGACACATGTGGTCCAGAGGATTTTTGGAAAAATATTTTTCATCTTAGCCAACTTAGTGTCTTTGGGAATTTTTTTAAAACATCAAAGACAATTGAGTTAAACATCTTTTAACCAAAATATTCATGTTTAATTAAACATCGGAAAGAATATTTAGTACTCACTGTTTTTGTAAAAATAAAAAATAAACATCTCTACACGTTTGGGTAAACATCAAATACACCGTTTTGCAAATAAATTTTAGATTCGGTGAAGCTCACCTGTGCTTTTAAAGACATCAAAGACACACTGAGGTAAAAAAAAAAAAAAAAATCCTATTTTTTTATGTCAATTTAATCAGTGAAGCGTACATGTTTTGTGAATTTCCAATTTTCAATGAAGCAAACTTTGCTTTTGTTTTCATAAACATCAAAGACCCCGCAATTATCAGTGAATTCTGGCGGAAGCGCAGACATTTGAATTCAAGCCCTCAGGCAGGAAGTTCCCACATCATGTCGAGCTTACGTACAGATACACATGACGGAGTGACTTGATTGGATTCAGCGCGTCGCTCTTCAGGGGACGCCACCCGAGGTTCGCGGCGCTGAAGAAGGCGGCGAGAAGCACTCGTGCTAGATGACTTGTTCATTTTTGTCACAGCAGCGTTTTCTCTCTCCTTTTCTTCCCTCGAGCTGCTCGCTAATGATTGTGCACAAATCTTCTGCCGCACACACATGCACGCACACTTCTAATAAATTGCTCAACCCCCCCCTTGCGCAAAGAATCCCAATAGCAGCTTCCGTTTTATTGTTTTTTTGCGCCAGACCAACAGAAATTGCAAGCACTACCCTCAAAATATAATCAAAATCCAGATTTTTGGTTATATTTACCATATTAGTTTAATCTAATTTACTAACACTAGCATATTGTGCATGTTTTCAACTCAGTCTTGAGTAGGTAACAGTTTTTTTGTAAGCATTACGTTTATTTTCTGACCAAAACAACTTTATCATTCGACAACAAACCGATCGTCTACGGCCAAAACACATTTTTTGTGGGTCACGGTTAGATGTCAATTAGATTGAAATGATTGCTTTTATTGTCATTATATAAGTACAATGAGATTTTAGGCTTCACCATTGAGTGCACACAGTAAATAAGTAAAAGTAAAAAACATTGATATGCAATTAAATATGAAGTCAGATCAAAGTTTTCACAATGGGAGGCAATACAATATTTCTGTTTTTGGTCCACCAACAAATTTTGTGGCTCAACGTTGAAAATTACTAGTAATAAATATTAAAAATGTGTCTATCAGTCACAATGTAAACTAAATGAACTGAATGCTCCTTTTTTAGGTTTGAATGTTTTTTTTTTGTTGAAAAATTTGGGTTTTGAGCAAAACTGCGTATTTTAAGCTACTAAAAATACAAAACTGCCTCGTGATATTTTGTGGTTGGAAAGGTGTGAATCGGGTATGAATGATGTGAGAATGTACTGCAGGTGCCAAAATCTTTGCTGCAAAAAGTATGTTATTACTTCTTTTCTCTGCTTTGACTTTGTCAAAACATTCCCACAACGACTTGTTTTTCCCAGACAATGCAAATGCTTTTTTTAGTGGTCAATGTTTACAAATATTTTTTACAGTGTCCTGATTCCCTTGTGTGTTTATGTGCAGGCGGTTGCACAGCCCACCCCGCGTTACCTTTGCCAGGCGAGGTCCCCGTAGAGTCTTCGGCCTGCCCCTACTGCAGCTACTACAACCAATTATCCGACCCCCAAAATGAGGGAGCTGATGACCACCTCCATCCGCAGCGAGGCCCAGTGAGCAGCCCCTCACCCCAACTTCATTGCAAGAGCCCGGGACCCTCCGGCGTGTCCGGTCTCCAGCTAAGCGAAGGCGACGTTGCGCATCCGCTGTGGCGTGCGTGCGTTCGATGCTGGCCAGAAATCAGGAGCAAATTGGAACTCATTGTGGGCAGCAGATATTTCAACAGAGGAATCATGTTTGCTATTCTCATCAACACATTGTCCATGGGAATCGAGTATCACCAACAGGTAAGTCCCTCACTTTTTGCATTTCTTACCATTTGCGGAATTAGTGAATTTGTGTTGAGACCAAAACAAAGGAATACCTAAACTAAATGGTCCCACTGATATGCATCTCATTTGACTTCAAAGCTGAATTTCTGCACAAAATCTAAGATTAGATTAGATAACTTTATTCATCCCTTATTCGGGAAACTCCATTGTCATAGTAGCAGACACAGGAAAAGACATTTTAGACATAAATAGATAGGTAATAATTAAATAAATACATAAATAAATAATATATAAAAAACAAATACATATATAAATAAATAAGTGTGTTGCTATATATAGACATATATATAAATATATAAATAAATAAGCGTGTTGCTATATATATATACATACATAGTATATATAAATACACACACATATATATGTATATATATATGTATATGTATATGTATATGTGTATATATATATATATATATATATATATATATATATATATATATACATGTACATGTATACATATGGTTGGTCTTAACACTCGGCCATTTGTTTTGTTAAAGAGCCTGACAAATATAATTAGTAATATAATATAAAATAATATATTATTATAACAGGGGTGATCCCACTTAGTGTTTTTTCGATTAGCACGGCCATCTCTTGTCTACATTTTCTGGGATTAGTGTACTTATTTATGTGGCCACTTATTCATGTTGACTACTTATCTATGTTTACTACTACTTATTTATTATGTTGACTACTTAATGATTTATTACTTATTTTTTTATTACTTTTTTATTGATTATTTATCTGTTCATTTGTTTGTTTGTTATTTGTGCACTTCCCTACTTCTTTATGTATTCATTATTTTTATTATTATTTATCCATACTTGTCTGTTTGTGTGTTGTTGTTGTTGTTGTTATTTTTGCACTTTGTGGTGAAGCTTTAAATCTCATTATACTTGTATAATGACTAAGTGTCAGGAAGCTAACATTAGGCAAGCATAAGTTTAAGCAGACAACGGCGGTCAAAGAAACATGGCGGGTTGTTGTGAGACCGCCAATGAGAGCCCAGTGGAGTGTAGGGAAATTGTCAAACAAGAAGCAGTGCATCCGCGGAAATTTCAAAACAAAATAATGCATGTAGGAATTATTGACATTTTCCTAACTTGGATCTTTTTTCGTATCTTGAGGCACTGTTTTGCGTCTCAAAAGGTTTTGTAACCTGAAAATTTCGTACCTAGAGGCATTTGTAAGTAGAGATATGACTGTATTTTGCAATCTCATGAAACTGACAGCAACAAGACACTTTTTTTTGGTACAAATTTAATACTTTTGAATACTCTTTAACAAGATACAATCATTTAATTGCTGTCTAAAAATCTGTGATATGGAGTTTCAATGCAAATCTCCACTCATCATATTTTTTTTTACAATTTCTAAAGGTAGGGTTTTTCATGTAAATCTTTATTTACCAACAGTAATATGCCATGGTTTTATGTAAAGTCACCAAAAAAACCCCACAAAAAATGGCATCGTTAATGACGTCAAATTCAATGAAACGTAGCCTGCAATCAACACTTTCTGCATGAGAAGCACGCGAGTTCCCCCACTGCGTGCGTCTTTGTGTGTGCGCTGTGTGTCCTGAAGTGTTAATTAAAGTGTGACCCTTGGACAAGAGCGAGCGCGAGAGAGAGAGAACAAATGAGAGCGGATGAGACGGTAAAATTGGAGTCAGTGGCGTCGTCGTGATTTGCTCAGGGAAGATTGCCTTTTTGCCCTATTTAGTCAACTGTAAGACACATCCCGGAGTTTTCATCACAACATGGCTTGCCATAATAATAATATACTCCAGGCAGACTGCATTACGATGTAGTGGAAAAAAAAAAGGTCAAATGCGAGCAAAGGAGGTGCACTAATTATTATTTGAGGATGAAGTGTCAAGTACTTTTTTAGGTTGTGGTGTTTTTCACAATATTGAACTGCCATTGGCACTGATAGGCATCCAATTGGTCCAAATGGATTGATCTACGACCTCACCATCATAGGCATTGGAGTTGAATTAGTATATGAAATATGTTACAATATTTTAGTCTGTTTAGCAGTACTGTTGGTTATAACATTTCCATTAATATGACTACCCTAATTAAAATCAAATTTAGATAGCAGATCTCAATTTTTTTTGTAATAGCATTACTTTTGTAGTTATCATATCTGTTATTTTGTTTGTCTTTCCATCTTTGCACAGTGGTTCAAAATCATTTCCGTAACAAAAAAAAGATAAAAACAAACGAACACAAAAAGTAATTAACTAACTAACTCATCCATGAAGTCATTTTTACTTTTTTGAGCAGATTTTTCACCAGTACATTTACAGTGGTACCTCGACATACGATCTCTTAAGATCGTATGTCAAGCTTTTCGTAACTCGAGCGGACGTTTCCCATTGAAATGAACTAAAAACAAATTAATTCGTTCCAAACCTCTGAAAAAACACCAAAAACAGGATATTGGATTGGAAAAAAATGTTTTATTTCTTCTAATTCACCATTTATTAACAAAGTAACACATAACTCGTGGTTTAATAGTAATAAAATGTGTTTAATAGAACTAAAATTGGGCGGTGTTGTGTGCACGAGTATACTTCATTACCCAGAACGCCCTCTTTTTGCCCGCGCATGCGCGTTGTGCGTTTCCTGGTCGAAACTCGTCTGAATAAATCGTTCAGTCCTCGTAGATATCTGTTTAGACGAAAGAGATGCGGGAAAAAGACAGTGCGCTACAATGATAAACAGCCTCTCATGTCATGGCCACCTGGCTTGGTCGCATCTCGAAATTTTGATCGTATCTAGGGCGAATTATTCGATCGAAATTTTCGTCGTACCACGATGTGATCGTAGGTCGAGGTACCACTGTACTTGAGTCGAATGTCTTGTTTACATGAGTACATTTTTTGGTTTGGATACGCATTGTTGAACCGTTTTTAGAAACAAGAAAATTGAAATTAGCCTTTATGCTTCCTGTTTTGACAATTTAAGCGCTATAATTGTAGTCTTCACATTTCCTCGTTTAGATGCACGTGACCCCGATGTCAGCGTTCTGTTGTCTGGTACACTTGGGAGACCGCTGAAGGGTCTCTGGAGAACATCTGCAGTACTGCCAGATGTCACACTTACACACACACACACACACACACACACACATATGATCGTGCACACATACAGGCGGTAATAAATAAATGTCACCTCATTCTGTACAGTGATTCTCTCCAGTAGCATTGTGGGATAGAACTATTGTGTTTCCTTCTATATGGACTCTTTACAGCACACAATAGTAGTACTCTCTTTTATTAAGGTTAAAGTTATCAAGCAAAAATATGAATTGTATTTGTGTAGTACAAATTAAAATTATGCAAATCTCACTCCACGTCCAGATAACATTAATTGAATCCCAGCTTCTATTTAGCGCCAATTAATTTCCCATCTTAAATTTGGACCCCCATTTCTTCTCATGGCCTAAATTTATGACATATGGAGTATTTAATACACAGCGGAGAAATCTTGAATAATAACGTAACAGTTTATGTCTTTCTGGAGGCCTTTTTTTCAAAAGCGAGCGCCCTCGTATGAATTCTGTCTGGCAACGGATTTGTAAAGAATTTCGCCGCTTTTGTTGATCTTTTCCTACCACGGTGAGCTAAGCTTAAGATGTTTTATTAGGAATATGGTCATGAATAAATTATATTTTTCTGCTCCACAATGTTTGCACTGCAACCAGTGGTTAGCCACAAATACTTTTCAAGGTTTTCTATTGAAAACGTTTTATAATGATGTTGATTCATCAATGCAGTTTAGTGCTGGATTTTGCACACAAAAAAAATCTGCCTAGCAACTAGGGATTCTAATGCGAGCATTTTCATAATCTGTCACTGAGTCTACCGGGAAGCTAATGTTTTTCAATGAATAGCATCCATCTGTCGGCCCACTTTAATGTAAGCTGTGAACTTTAGCTCCATACGTGTTGCTTTGTTGGACATTTGATTACGTGAACGTTGAAAGGACAGAAATCCATTTAAGGATTTTATTTTTAATTGATTTGTTACTGCACTTGCTATCTGAACATTCTTTCTAATGATATATAATTTTGTTTGTCTGTATGGTTTAGTATAAGATTCTGCACTACAAATGTCACTGTTCTCAATTTAAAAGTTAAATACAACTGAACTGCTTTTAGGCGGTGATACTTTCACCCGCATACAACTACCGTATTTTCTCGCATATACGCCGTATTTTTGACCCAAAAAAAAGATGACTAAATCAAGGGTGCGCCTTATATGCGCACAAATTAGACTTGGCATGCACAAAACTGCAAGGGGACAAAGACAAAACGCCATAACGCAAGACAATGGTCATTTATTTCAAAATAGAAAAGAGATAAACAGATAAAACGCTAAACAAATTTTATTTTGACATCTATGAATGAAATGTATGAAAAAAAACGTTTTTGCATAATTTTAATTTCATAAAACGTGAAAAAATTCACTTACTTGTGCCTGCCTTTGCTCGCTCAGGGCGCCGACATAAATTTGTCTACGTGCTGTCAACACTCTTTCTGAATGTGCAATCTGGCAGATTCATACAGGTACATCATACCCACCTTGTGGACTTCCTTTGTGTGGCTCCAGTTTTTTAACTAGGTGTACAATGTCTTGTGTGTCTGTCTTGCTACTGCAACTAAAGAAATTTCCCGAATATGGGATGAAATAAAGTTCTAATCTAATCTCAGAAATACCACATGCGATGATTTTTCTCAAGATTTTCCCTTGTACTCCCTATTAAAACTATGAATAGAGGTGAAAATTGTGAATCAGGGAGCGTCTTATAAGTGAAAAATGGTAAAATTCAACGATTTTAGGGCAATTTTAAGGTTACGGCTTATACGCGGAGGCGGTCAATATGCGAGAAAATATGGTAACTAGACAATCACTGTTAATCTATTCCTGCTTCTGCCAACTGGCTAAAGCTCCCCTGTGTTCAGCCGCAGGAGCTGACGGACATTTTGGAGATCAGCAATATGGTTTTCACCAGTCTCTTCAGTCTGGAGATGCTGCTGAAAGTCCTCGCCCTGGGCCTCTTCGGCTACATCAAAAACCCTTACAATGGCTTCGACAGTATCATCGTCATCATCAGGTGGAATTTTCTTAGCGAACATTTTAAAGGGGATTTTTATGTTCGCTGCACATTTAAAAACATGTCCTTTGTCTGCTTCACATGAATTTTTGATATCTTTCAGCGTGTGGGAGATCGTGGGTGAGGCAGAGGGAGGTCTGTCGGTTCTGCGTACCTTTCGTCTGCTGAGGGTGCTGAAGCTGGTGCGCTTCCTCCCAGCTTTAAGGAGGCAGCTGGTAGTGCTTGTGAAAACCATGGACAATGTGGCTACCTTCTGCATGCTGCTTATGCTTTTCATTTTCATCTTCAGGTATTCAATTTCAGAGTTTATTTTTTTCACTGTTGAAGTAATCCTCTTGAAGGGAGCTACCATGTAAAAAAAGGACTACTTCCAATCAAAAGCACATATCTTGTCTTTTTCAGGACGTTGTGTTAAAAATTCAGAAGGAGCCACTTTAGATCAAAATGTCAAATTTCATATGTCTGTTACGTAATGATTTTTTAAACTTTTTATGGGTCTGTTCTTCATGTCAATGTTAGGTTTATCTTAACTAACAGTGGCGAGAAACACAGTCGTGGTAGTCAATGTTTTATTTCTCATTGAGAGTTGCTCGGCTCTGGCAAGCAATTTTCATCTTTTAATCTCCCAAATTGCTTTAGTTTCCTTAACTAAACTCTGGGTGAAGCTACTCAACCAAGCAGCCACTTTAAAAACCTTAAGGGCAGACTGCCACTGTTGACATGTTTTGGAGAGGTCTTTTTGTGATTAAATATGCTCACCAAATTGCATATTGCACAGTAAAACTGGCTTTAGGGTCTAATTTTTTTTATTT
The DNA here is from genome assembly GCF_051989625.1 of Stigmatopora argus. NCBI lineage: Eukaryota > Metazoa > Chordata > Actinopteri > Syngnathiformes > Syngnathidae > Stigmatopora > Stigmatopora argus. Next base: position 12,989,902 of record NC_135393.1, read on the forward strand.
TTCTTGAACAAATTCCATACCCGTCAACCTCGGCCAATTGCTCCCCTTATTGATGATTGTAATTCCCCTTATTAAGCGACAATAAACCGTACAAATGCAACGCGGCACATATTTACTCACATAGGGGGCACTTAAAAGTCTAAAAATGTTCCAAAGTTACAGGGTGCCCAATCAGTAAGCACTAAATTCAAGATTCTGTAGATGTCGCTGTATGACTGTCTGGATACATTGCTTGCTGACGCGCTATATTTAAATTGTGAAAAGTAGGACGCGTGAAAGGGGAATGCGCATGCGCACATCATGCTTAAAGCATGACAATATTAGCAGTCGACGATGACGTTTCCGGTGACCGAGACAGAAAAAAAACGTACCTAAAAAATCCTGTACAAAAGTTGTTATACGGCGAACAAAATTCGAAATGATCAAAATATGGGAAAACGTATAAGTTGACAGGTATAAAATTCTGTTGGGTGTTACTGAACCAAAAGCACAGCCTCAATCCAAAATGACATTCTTTGTTTCAAACATGACTTCTTGAGACTTTTCTGCAGGTCTACCAAATTTCATATTCATATTCCTCCACTCCTATTGTTGGCAGAATTTAAAAAGATATAAATTTTAAAAAAAATCCATGCCTGCTGCCAAGCTGTTTTATGTTTTTTTTGGACACCCTTGCAGAGATAGTTTGTGAATATAGGCCATCTTGAAATGTACATTGATGTATTATTTCAATTTTTGTGTGTGCGCAGTATCTTGGGGATGCATTTGTTTGGCTGTAAATTCGGTCTGCGACAAGACGGTGGAGATACTCTTCCCGACAGAAAGAATTTCGACTCCCTACTTTGGGCCACGGTCACCGTCTTCCAGGTTCAACACGCACAAACAAACACACGCGCACAGTTGTCGTGTCCGCTATTTAATTTGAAATGAAATAGTAGGACATTTAAACTGAAGCAGCTTGTGGTGTCATTGGCAGCAGACCAGACACTCATCTTTATTATTTTAATCCAATCTCCATCTCACTGATGCTCAGCAATGTTCCTCCTAACACACAAATGGCCAAGCCAATAGCACTGCAGCGAGATGATGTGCTTCACGAAAAAACACACAAAACGTACAAAACAAAACAAACGAACAAAAAACAAAACAAAACAAAGACGTGGTGGATTTGGCACGCCGCAGGAGCTTGTTTAACACTGGCGAGCGTTATTGCTGTTCAGCCCACAGAGAGCGATATTAAATTCTACATTAATGTGCGTCTTATTACAGTGCAGTGGGGAAGTATTTTTTTTCTTATTATATTGTAGCAGCTCAGTTTGTACCCCTAAAATGTCAAGACAAACACATCATCTCTCATGATTATTAGATCATGTGCGCTAGGTTTGCTTAGTGCAAGGGTGTCAGACTTGGGTTGGTTCGCGGGCCGCGTTAAAGTCAACTCGATTTCATGTGGGCCAGACCATTTTAGACATGATATTTAGATTTTTTATAAATGGATTAAAAGCTCTGAATATTCAGTTTTTTATAGATCTAAAACAATGTTTATTTTAGCTTTTTGTATATATATTTTTAGATTTTAAAAAATGATTTTTGAACTGAAAACACAGAAAAAATTGATTAAAAAATTACAATGATTGATTTAAAAGGGGGAAAGTCAGGACATTTAATATACATCTATACTCTTCATTTTAATTTGATCCTAAAACAGAAAGTCGGCACTTATGATTTACTTTCCCGGGCCACACAAAATGATGCGGCGGACCAGATTTGGCCCCCGGGCCGCCACTTTGACACATGTGGCTTAGTGGATATAAAACTTCTATACATCCCTATCAAATGCCATTTTTTTGTGATGTAAAATAAATGACATTTTCCGATATTGATGTGAACGATAACCTGTACAAATCAATTGTAAAACTAAATTATTTTTTTTGCAGATCCTGACGCAGGAGGACTGGAACGCTGTTTTGTACAACGGCATGGCGTCCACCACGCCGTTAGCCGCACTCTACTTTGTCGCTCTTATGACTTTTGGCAACTACGTCCTCTTCAATCTGCTGGTGGCCATTTTGGTTGAAGGCTTCCAGGCTGAAGTAAGTGTGCTTTGGCTATTTAAAGGGACAGACAACAGCTCAGGGCTGGTAAGTAAGTTAAAAATTAGAATCAAAGAGCCTCACACCCAAAAACACAATGCAATTAAAACCATATTATTCACCATAAATAACACGTTCTTCCTCCTACAAAACAACAATGTATTCATTTCAAGTGTGTCCACCCTCAACACACACATCAAATTCAACTTAGCCAGCATTAGAGTGACCGGGAGCCGCATGCAGCTCAAGAGCCACATGTTCGCCACCCCTGCAACAGCTGGTAGAAATACCACTTTGTGACCTCTGCCATGCCTAAGCATATATAAACACTAATAGACTTGAGAATAGATGGATTTGCTAATGAGAGGAGGTGGAAGGTCAGCAATCTTGTGTACCATATTTTCTGGACTATAAGTCGCACCAGCCAGAAAATATATAATTAAGAAGGAAAAAAAACAAGTCGCATTTTTGAGGGAAATTTATTTGATAAATTCCAACACCAAAAACATGCATGTCATCTTGAAAGGCAATTTAAAATTAAAATTAAATAAAGAACAACAGGTTGAATAAGTTTGCGGTATTCTAACGTTACATGACTGACGTGCCTGTTAATGTCGGTAAAGACTTAAAATATTAGATTAGATTAAATTAGAATTTTATTTCATCCCGTATTGGGGAAATTTCTTGGTTGCAGTAGCAAGACAGACACAAGACACACAAGACATTGTAGACCGAGGTAAGAAACTGGAGCCACATACTGGAAGTCCACAAGGTGGGGACTTTCTGCAGACTGAGACTGAGGTTACCACACAGTCCCTCAGTAGTCTAAAGATTTTAAAGATCATTTAAAGATCATCTTCCTTGTTATTCAGATAACTCCAGCACAAAGAACATGCTAACAAGTTTACCAAACTATCAGTTTCACTCCAAGTCACTAAATCCAATCAAATCTTCATCCTCAGCGTCACTTTTAAACAACTTCCCCAACTCGGGAGGTAGATAGTTTCACACATAAGTCGCACCCCCGGGCAAACTACGAAAAAAAAACTGCGACTCATAATCCGAAAAATACAGTACTCTTATTTGATTGGGCTAAAATAGTTGATTGATAAATACATTCATAAAATGTTTGGCTGCGAAAAGGGTGGACATTTCCTGGAAATACTGGCTTTTATTTTTACGTTCCTTTCCACTATTACCAATGAGAAAAGTGTTTTTCAGTTCATTCTTTCCGCTAGGATGAATTTGAGCAAAGTTTTGCTTCTTTAAAAGGTTCCTGGTGGCCTTGGCTGAGCAAACAATGTGGTCGCTGCTTTGGAAATGTTGGCTTTGGTAATGAGGAGGCAATGATGCGTTGTTGATAGGGTCCTTGCTGACTTTTTTGACAAGGGCATTGGTGGCTCAATAGCAAAGCTGCCTCACGGAGGATAATCGCCACAATCCCGCTTGCATGTTTTCGCCTCATTCTCATTCTACGTGCTTTCCTTGTCGTGCTTCAACTCGCACAAACACACATATATAGACACATACGTAGACACTTGTACGTACGCAACATTCCCCAAGGCAAGCTGGTGTTTGATATCGCTCTGCCATTCACAGCTGGTGAGTTTTCGTTTAGTTTTTGCCATTTAATCACCGTCATCAGACAATCCACGCTGATCCTCAAATAGCCATAATTCACAAAGCTGGTAGACGCACCGGTTGATGCCCTCTGCCCAAGCCATCTTCCTCCATCTTTGCTGTGAACATTTTAATTAAAGGGGGGGAAAACTTTATTGCTTAGGACACCAGGAGATCACCGCCGAAAAGTCTCCCTGGACTGACTGGTGGTTTTTGTGTATCTTCAAATCGACTTTTTAGGGCGACGCAAGCCGATCGGATTCCGATGAGGACGGGCAGTCGCTGTCTTACGACGACGAGGAGAAGCTGAGGGAGTTGTACGCCGCAGGTAACCAACCGGCGGGCTATCTTGAGAAGTTAACGTAGCGGGCAAGACCTTGACTGAAAAACGTTTTGAATGTTTTTCACCTGGACTTAAAGAGGTGAAGATCCAAGCCATGATCCTCAGTCCCAATGGTCTCCTGAACCCCAGGGCTTCCAGACCACCGCCCTTGACCATGCCCATCATCACCCACACGGCGGCCACGCCCACCGTCAACTACGGCCAATCGCGGCGCGGCAGTGCCGTCTCTGTTGCGGACAGCCTCGACCAGCTGAGGTCGCCGGTGAGTTTTCACATCGCTAATTAAAGATTGGGGGTCTCCAATCTGCTTCACACATGTGCACATTGTGTCCTTGGGAAAGATACTTGTTTTATTGTTGATTTTTACTTCATTTTTCAAATTCATTGTTGCAGTAGAAAGAGGGTGAGAATACAGACACAGAAAAAAGACATTTTAGACATAATTAAATAGCTAATAAATAAGTAAATAAATAAATAATATTGTGACATTGGAAGAATGGTCTAGCTTTTTGATAGCGTTTGATTGGCCAATTGTCGTTTTTGGAGCAGAGTTTGCCAAACATCAATTTAAAAGTAACAAAAAAAAATACTGACATTTAAAAAAAATAAAGATGGTGTCTTATCTTGTCACATTTAAAATTGTATAACATTTTTAAATGTACATATTTTATTGACATTGTGGAACTATAATGAACTGTTTTATTTCAAAGGTAGTATATTATACATGAACTTTGAGTTTATTGTTATTCATCTTTATTCGTTTTTATACCTTGTACAAATCCCTTTCGGAAGCCTTTCATCCTTAGCAAAGTTGTTATTCTCCGCGCAGCCTCCGTGGGATATTATCCTGCCGGAGAGCCGTCGTTCCAGCTGGACCAGCCTGGGTCGTGCCCCCAGCCTTCACCGCAGGAGCCAATCGGGCGAGATGGAGTCGCTCCTGTCCGACAGCCACTCCGCCTCTAACGCCGGCAGTAGAGAGGCCTCCGTCGACACGCTCGATTACCTGCAAGTGCCTGCCTTGCACACGCCCGACTGCAACGGGACCGCCGCCTTCCACCTTCCTGACCACTCTTACGACGACCCGCTTCACACGGCATTTTACCACACGCAGCAAGAAGAGGACGAAACGGAGGAGGTTTGTTTTTGTATTTTTTTTTAATCTCCTTGTTTTGGGCCAATATTGACCAATAGAAAAAATCGGGTCAAAAAAAACTTACTGCCAAAACCTGCACACATTGCTGATAAAATAAAATACAATGAAATTAAAATAAAACCAATTACAAAATATAAACAACATTTGTTTTAATATTGAACATGATTGACCCATTGGTTGATGCACATTTTGAAGCACTAAACCAAACCAAATATTTTTGTTTAGAATATGGACAATTATCAGGATTAATTTTTAGGTCAAACAATTGATCTGGCTACTGTCATTATAATTGTGTGCAAATAATTATAATAACATAAAGTAGCTAAGCTGTTGTTGGGGAAAAAAGAGCAGAATAATCATGCCAGTCCAGTTAAAAAAATCTAGCTATAATGATTTTTAAAATGTGTTCCCTACTGTAATTAATCTGTATGAATTCCTTAAAATAACATGTCAAAAAAAATACAATGTCCTTCAGGAAGGATGTTCTTTGTGTTCTTTTGCAGACTTTGTACCAGAAACTGAGAAAACTATTGGAGCCGTACAAGCCTCAGTGGTGCGTTGAGCACGAGGATTGGTCGCTCTATGTGTTTGCTCCACACAACCGGTAAATCCCTCACCGCATCAAAACGCACATAGACACTTTTTCAGCGTTTCCAGTGTGTGTGTGTGTAGTTTCAGACTGTGGTGCCAGAATACAATTGGACACAAGATGTTCGATCACATCATCCTCCTCTTCATCTTCCTTAACTGCATCACCATCGCGCTGGAGAGGCCCGACATTCAGCCGCACAGCATGGTAACATATGAGTATGCACAATTACACACATACACTTGCCAACATGCATAATGTAGACAGTAGCAGGCAATGGATGCTTCATTTGGACCATCTTACATACGTTACATCATTTCTTTTTGCGTATGTTTCTTCTACTAGAGACATTTTTTTAAATGTGTAAAAACATATACATACCGAACACACTTAAATGCGTTTATAAATAATTAGGAAAATCTGCTTAAATGCTGTATATCATACAAAAATATAGTGTTTTGTGGTCATTAGTTTACAAGAAAAAAATGCCATATATTCAACAAGGGGCCAGAAAAAGACTTTTGGGGGCAAATTTCAACCGTCTTGCATACGTTATATCATTTGTTTTTGCGTACGTTTCTTCTATTAGAGACATTTTTTTAAATGTGTAAAAAAATAAAATACCGAACACACATTTAAATGCGTTTATAAATAATTAGGAAAATCTGCTTAAATGCTGTGTATCATACAAAAATATTGTGTTTTTGGTCATTACTTTACAAGAAAAACATGCCATATATTTAACAAGAGGCCAGAAAAATACTTTTGGGAGCAAATTTCAACCGTCTTACATACGTTACATTATTTGTTTTTGCGTATGTTTCTTCTACTAGAGACATTTTTTTTATTTGTAAAAAAATATAAATATATACCGAACACACATTTAAATGCGTTTATAAATAATTAGGAAAATCTGCTTAAATGCTGTATATCATACAAAAATATAGTGTTTTGTGGTCATTACTTTACAAGAAAAACATGGCATATATTCAACAAGGGGCCAGAAAAAGACTTGGGGGCAAATTTCAACCGTTCTAGCTTCAAACTGTTTTGCTCGCTTTTCATTAAAACACTTTTTAGGGAAATTGTACAAAAAGACACGCAAGAAATTATGAGTTTGGACTCATTTGAGTCCATGGTCATCTTTATTGGACCCCCAAAACACTATAATTCTTCAAACTTCCACTAATCCATGTTTGTTGAAGTTTAATGTAACCCCTTTGGGCATATAAGGCATCATAATAATAAGAATTGTAAAATAACACCGATTATGATGATTACAATGTCACGCTTTTTTTTTCCTTGAGCTTTTCATCTTCTGCATTGGAAATAGTTTTTCGCGTACATGTGTTGCAGGAGCGAGTTTTCCTCAGCGTGTCCAATTACATCTTCACTGTGATCTTTGTTGGCGAAATGATGATCAAGGTAAGTTTCCATTGCAGGATGATAAGGCCATTTTTCTTCAGACACTTCAGGCGAGAAGCCAAAATCATTTACATAGGCACATTTTTTGGGGAGGATGTAAATCACAAAACTTCAATAGAAGTGTTACTTCAGATAAACTTGCTTAAACAAGTCACACATCATTGTGGCGTCCTAAATTTGTGACATTTTGTGCTCATCCACTACGATAGTACTCATTGACTTAAGGTTTATATATATATATCATAAGACAAATTATCATTTGATGCCCTTTTGAAGTGATAAAAATTAAATTTCTACATCGATTAAAACTGATTTTCTGGTTTTGTTATGTTACTAGAGTAATCCATCGATTATTGCGGTTAATGTAGAACAGACATGGCTGCGATAAACGAAAAACCGCAAAGTAGGATCACCCCTATTTAAAAAAAAATACATTAAAAAATATTTTTTTTAACTTCAGTGGCAGTGGCTTCCGCTTGCGAGTTTCAGCATGGATTTTCACATTTTTATGAACTTACAAAAAAAAACATTCTATAACAAAAAAATCCCCCATGAAAAAGTAGGGTCACCCCTATTTAAAAAATAAAAATAAATTATTATTTTTTTTGCTTCAGTGGGATTGGCTTCCACTTGCGAGTTTCAGTGTGGATTTTCACATTACAAAAAAGAACTTACAAAAAAAATCATTAACAAAAAAAAAAATTCTCCCATGAAAAAAAACGCAATGTCGTGAAACCGCGATATTCGAGGGATTACTGTATATTTACAGATTTTAGTAGTTGCCTTTTGCAGGGGCTAATGAAATTTCAGCTGCAAAGATCAACAGCCAATGATTTTTCACATGCTTTTTAACCTATTAAGACAGTCAAAATTTGGGGGACTTAAACTTCCGAGATATTGGATTTTTTGACTTATTAAAAATCACATTTATACATCCCATGTATTTTTGTATTGTACTGTACTGAACAGGACAAGTGTAAATCCCCCCTTACACAATTGTAGAAATGTTAATTATGGACTGTTTTTGTTTTTGGTGTGTTTGCATTTGTATGTTTATAGGTGGTGGCCAAGGGAATGTATTTTGGGAAGGGTGTGTATCTGCAGAGTAGCTGGAACGTCCTTGATGGGCTCCTGGTGTTTGTGTCCATGGTGGACATTTTGGTGTCTGTGGCATCGGCCGGTGGGAATCGAATCCTGGGCATCCTGCGCGTACTGCGGCTTTTGCGTACCCTGCGACCACTCAGGTGCCAGTCTCTTTGATCTGAATTTTTTTGATCCAGTGGGGCTGGGTATGAAGATTTTAATTGGACGGTCTTATGATCGAATTGATTATCATCAAATGACAAGCTTAGACCAAATTTTTGTTTGTTTTTGTTTGTTGCCTGTTTGTTTTTTTTTACAGGGTGATCAGTCGTGCTCCAGGTCTAAAACTGGTGGTGGAGACCCTCATTACGTCACTGAGACCTATTGGGAACATTGTTCTCATCTGTTGTGCTTTTTTCATCGTGTTTGGGATCTTGGGGGTTCAGGTAATTACTGTGTAAACATAAATATGGATGATTTGTGTGTGCGCCTCCACTCCCCACCCGCTGTACCATACTGATTGTTTTAAGACAAATGAGGTGAAGGATTACAAATGAACGGGAAAATAATGGTAAAATGCAAATGACTGCAAAAATATGCTGATGAAGTCTCAAGTTCTAGTAGGGAGCGATATTGTGAGTTTTGGTACAGTGTAGTAGTTTCAAATACAAGGCCACCATTACCAATATTATTGATCAACGTGTGTAGGAGGGAATGTCATCCAGGTTTTCCATCTCAAATCTTTTTATTGTATGTATTTATTGTTTAGCCTCGCAGTTCTGATTTTATTCTCTTCAAATTGTGCAGTTTACTCAATCTACTTCATTGTGATATTATTCACAACACGATACATTTAGCTTAAACATAACACAGTTTGAAAACATTTCCTCAATTGTTAGAAACTCCCCCCAAAATGACTCGTATTGGCCCATCAGAATAATGCACTTTTAATCCATTGTTTAAAAAAGCAAATTTTAATTTTAATGTAGTTGACTCCCCCAAGAGATTGCAATATTTGTTGTCTTTTTAATTTGCTGCTCTACTCACTTTCAGTGAGATGTCCTTTAAAGTGCGACACCACACGAAGACAAAATTGTTGCAATTATGCATCTACCCTATGAGATGATGATAATATGCAAATTGTGTTTTGTGTGTGTGTGTGTGTGCATGTGCAGTTATTTAAAGGCAAATTCTTCCACTGTGAGGGCTACAACGTGACCAACATCAGCAATAGGACTCAGTGCTTGAACGCAGGACACCGTTGGCTTCGCAGGAAGTACAATTTTGACAACCTGGGTCAGGTATGACGCTCACACAAATGTTGCACACACACATGCACACGCACACACTGATGTCAATGTCCATTTTGCAGGCGCTGATGTCTCTCTTTGTCCTGTCGTGCAAGGACGGATGGGTCAGCATCATGTACGACGGCTTGGATGCGGTCGCCGTGGACCAGCAGGTATGAAAATCTCAAAGACCCATGCATTTTCAGGACAGCTTTTCCTCACCCTCCCTTGAGTTGGTTGCCAGCCAATCGCAAGGCACATCTGCATTGACAAGGGGTGTCCACTACACTTTTTTTGTAGCTTAGACGCAAATTAGGAAGATATTATATAATATGTCCACCTTGTGGACTTCCTGTGTGTGGCTCCAATTTTTTTACCTAGCTCTACAATGTCTTGTGTGTCTTATGTCTGTCTTGCTACTGCAAAAAAACAAATTTCCCGAATACGGGATGAAATAATGTTCTAACCTAACTTAATGCACAAAAAGCCACAATTCAGAATTTCTGTATTTTCAGTACATGTTTTTTTCACCCCACATTTTTTTTTTCTCCTTAACACGCAGAGTGTTAGATTTGACGCTGTTGTGTGATCTCGTTTGTATCAAAGAGAAGAAAAAAGCAGGCATATTTCAGCAGAAATGAAGAAAAGAGTAGCTGGCCGATAAATAGATGTGCGGCGACAGCTGTGGCACTTTGACTGCTGACTCAGGACCCCCTTTGGTCTCCTTGTTTTTTTTCTGGCAGCCGATCCGCAACAACAACCCCTGGATGCTCCTGTTCTTCATCTCCTTCCTGCTCATCGTCAGTTTCTTCGTGCTCAACATGTTCGTGGGCGTGGTGGTGGAGAACTTCCACAAGTGTCGACAGCAGCAGGAAGAGGAAGAAGCCAGGATGCGCGAGGAGAAGCGACGCAAGCGGCTGGAAAAGCGCCGGCGAAGTGAGTTCAACTCGGCCTTCCTGACCACATTCGTGGCTCAAAAGGTCCATACTAAACCATCTTTCCCTATTGATATGGTTAAAAATGCTATCCCTATATGTATGGGTGGTCTGGTGGCCGAGTGCTTGGCCCATATGGCTCACAATTGTTTGCGTGGGCTTTCTCTGGGTGCTCCAGTTTCCTCCCACATCCCAAAAAACATGCTTAGTAGGCTGGTTGAGCACTCTAAATTGTCCCTAACTATGATTGGTTGTCCATCCCCTTGTGCCCTGTGATTGGCTAGCAACCAAATGAGTGTGTCCTCCCCCTGATCTCCAAAGTTGGCTGGGAGAGGCTCCAGCACCCCCAGCAACCCTTGTGAGGGTAAGCAGTACGGAAAATTTAATTCAATGCTTTTTTTGTCATTATGCAAGTAAAATAAGATTTAAAGCTTCACCACAAAGTGCACAAATAACAACAACAAAATATATTTTTATAAAAAAACAAATAAATATATAAATAAATAAAATACTAATGAATACAAATAAATAAAATACAAATAAATAAAATACAAATAAATAAAGTACAAATAAATAAAATACAAATAAATAAAATACAAATAAACACAAATAAATAACAATAAATAATAAACAACAAACAGATAAATAATAGTAAATAAATACTCAATAAATAGGTAATCAACATAATAAGTAGTACTCAACATAGATAATTAGTCAACATGAATAAGTGGTCACAAAAATAAGTCGTTTTTTTTCTTCTTTTTCAATTTTGGGTTGAAAAATCTTTTTTTTTATCGCCGCTTTTGATGATGAAATGAATTGACAGCTACTTTGTTTGAACATATGTATAATATTAGTGAATATAAGAATTCAATTTTTTAAGATCATTTATGTGTATTATTTTATGAATAAGTCTCTGCGAAGAACGAGAACATTTACTACGAATTGGGACACCAGCACATTTCTCTTTCTTGGCCTTCTAATTGCACATTCAGATGGGCTGCACAGTCAAAGCGTAACAAAACCAGTTTCCTCCTTTTCACGGGTGGGCTAGGAAAAAAAAATAGTAACTGGTATTTCCTCTCCCCTTTTGTACTTTGTCCCGAAAGAATGATGTGTAGTCCAAAACTGGTTGACAACCTTCCACCCTCTCTCTTAAGACTTATGCGAGGCTACAAAACTAGGCGGAAGGAAACACAACGTTGTGTGCCTGCCTCACGGTGGAAGATTTACCTCCACCACGAGATCCCCCCCCGACAAAATTGTGTCCGTGCCTTTTCCTCGCACCAACAAATCAATGTGGGTTACAGCCCGGGGGACAGAAATGCCGGAAATGATGCGGGTGTGTGTCGACAGAGGCCCTGGAGAAGCCGTACTACGCCGACTACTCGCCGCTGCGTCGCTCCATCCACAGCGTGTGCACCAGTCACTACATGGACCTCTTCATCACCATCATCATCTTCACCAACCTGCTCACCATGAGCATGGAGCACTACAACCAGCCCCAGGTAACCACGGCAACAGCCCCTCTCTCTCCTCGACAATGTAGCACGTGTCTTCGTTGTGAAACAGTACCTGGTGGAAATTCTCAAGTACTGCAACTACGTCTTCACGGTGGTCTTCGTCATCGAGGCCATCCTCAAGCTCGTGGCGTTTGGACTTCGCCGCTTTTTTAAAGAGAGGTAAGAAAACTCCACGCGTATTTTTTGCGCGGGTTGCCAGGGGTGATTGAGTTTGCGCAACTTTCAGTGGTCACGACAAAAGTTGCTGTTTTTTATGAGTGGAATGAAAACATGGATGACCTTTGACCCCTTATTGGGCAAGTGGCTTTGGTTATTTAAAAAGAAATGAAATATTAGCAATTTCTATTTTTAAAAGGATTTATCATTATTGTATTTTTTTAATTCATATTTCTATATAATGATACAACATCTGGCGTAAAATTAAAACTAATAGGCGATTCTACGGTTTTGCTGTAAGCCCACTCCATCCACCATTTTTATATAAAGATATATTTATTTATTAATGAATGCAATGCTAATAAAAACTAAATTAATGACATTAAGATGAAGAAATGCAGTCTGGTGTAACAGTCGAAAGTTCATTGTATGAGTGCCATGGACAGTAATAGACGTTGAATTAAAACTGGCTATAAATGCTCATTTTTCATCTTTTTTGCATACATAATTTCTCTACTTTTGATACTGTTTATACTTTTTTTTTTAATTAACAGGGGCTAGGTAGTATTAAAGATTATGTAATGAATATTTATTCCACTCATCTTATGGGGAGGGTGCTGGAGCCTATCCCAGCAAACAACAGGCAGCAATCGCTGGGAAATTATGCTAATTCAATGTCAAATTCGTCTCTATTTACAAAAATTCCAACTTCTGGAACAAATTAATTCGTAAAAAGAGGTACCACTGTCTATGTATCTACACAGCTGTCAATTCTCAAGGTTGTATTTCTTTGGGAAAATAAGAAAGTTGACTGTTCATTTGTTTTCCAGATGGAACCAGTTGGACTTAGCCATCGTCTTGTTGTCTATTATGGGAATCACATTGGAAGAAATCGACCTAAACGCCTCACTACCCATCAACCCCACCATCATACGTATCATGAGGGTGTTGAGAATCACCCGAGGTACACACACACACACCCATGAAAAATGGCGTTTGGAAATCTTTTAGCTGACGCCATGACGCTCACGTTGCAGTGCTTAAGCTGTTGAAGATGGCCACGGGGATGCGATCTCTGTTGGACACCGTCATCCAAGCGCTGCCGCAGGTAACGTACCCCCAAAATTTGAGAATTAAGCCAAACAAGACATGTTTGTGTCAATGTAGCGCTGGATTTGACCAGAAATTCACCGTCATTTTTAGCCGAGCGAACAAAAGAAAGTGCACTGAGAAAGCGGACGTATTCTCGGGCTCCTTATTTCTGGTTGATGGATGTTCTTTGGCGCTGTGAGTCACTCCGTCATCATTCAGACGTTTCTTCTCCTCGTTTTCTTTCACGCTTAATCAGAGGCTTACAAATGAAGTCATTCTACCTTTGCCTAATGGCTTTAGTCACTTCAGATTTTCATATTTCCTTGTTTGCGTTTATTGTTCTAATTAGCTGACATTTTTTGGAATGTACACTTTCATCAGTTATTTTTTTTTATTTCATATCTCCCCTTTGAGTAGTTACAATTTTTTTAAAAGAAAACTTAACGTGTCTTTCAAAATATAGAATTTATTTTTTTAATAGATTTTTTTGCTTTTTTTTCTATTTTCAGAGTTTTTATGTATTTTGGACAAAAATAAACCGCAGTTAAAAGTATTAATGTTAATGATGAGGAGGAGCATAGCCTGTCATAGTTTTTTTTCCCGTTTATTTGGCCAATTCTTTAGTCCTTGGTCTGAGCATACTGCTGCCAATCTTGTGGCCCGGGTTCGATTCCCACTTGAGGGATTTATCAGGAAGGGCATCTGGCATGATCACTTGTGTGCCAAAATCTAACATGCAAATTGTGAAAGAGTCATTTCACTGTGGGGACCCCCCGAGAAGAAAAGTGAAACGGGAAGAATGCGTTTTGCAAACTCATGAACAACAATTTGAGATCCAAGCGTGCTCATTCAAACTGAACAAAAACACACTTTAAGCATTGTAATGCTACTTCTACTATAACTTTACATCAAATATAAAAGAAAGACAATTCCATCCTGTTTCAAAAACAACCACTGCTTTGAAACGGCAGCTTCGCTTGATGCTACGAAAAAAAAGCAAAAATCTAAATAAAAATCCTCAGTATTTTTTGATTCTACCTAAATTGACGTATATACAACAGCAGGTTACCAAATCCCACAAATTATTAGTTGAAGTCCAACTATACTCTTTTTAATTGGTCAGTTAAGCAATCCTTTATTTTATTTTTTATTTTAATGTAAATTTTGAAAGAATAGCATCGAAAATGAAGACGAAGCACGTGACCTCATCTTCAATACGCCTCCTTTTATTTTACCAAACAATCTTTTGGGATTTAAAATCACTTTTGCGGGCTCATTTTGTCTGCTTGATGTACGCTTCTCTCTCTCTCTCTCTCTCTGTATACTTTCTCTATGTATATATGTTTATGTATATATGTGTGTGTGTTTGTGTGTTTGGTATCTATGTACGTTTGTATACTGTATGTCCGTCTAGGTGGGGAATCTGGGTCTGCTCTTCATGTTGCTGTTCTTCATCTATGCAGCTCTGGGAGTTGAGCTCTTTGGAAAACTGGGTTAGTGTGGGTGTGCATGCGTACAGTACGCTCGTGTGTGTGTGTGTGTGTGTGTGTGTGTGTGTGTGTGTGTGTGTGTGTGTGTGTGTGTGTTTGTTGCATTACATGCATTAATGATGTCAATTTCCACCCCACCTCACCCCCTCGACCCGACTAACCCCACAGCGTTTTGCCTCTCCGTGTTTGCGGTAAGACTTTTCTTGCGCTTCTTTTCCAGAATGTTCGGAGGAGAACCCGTGCGAGGGCCTCAGCCGTCACGCCACCTTCGACAACTTCGGCATGGCTTTCCTGACGCTTTTCCGGGTCTCCACCGGTGACAACTGGAACGGGATCATGAAGGTTATTGGCTCTTGCCGTTTAACAGGATTGGAGGCAGATATGATAACAATGGTGGGACAGTAAGGGCGGACAGACAATTGTTGGCAAGGCAAAAGGTCTTTTGCGCTCCCTGTTGGAGGGAATTAGAAGCACAACGTGTTGCCCACAATTTTTTTTTGTTAAAACGATTGTTTTAAGTTGGGAAATTGGCAAAAGTCAAGAAATTGTTTTGACCTTTTAATAATGATTTTAATGTTGTACTTTATCTCAGCATATAGGTTTTTATTCGTTTATTGATTTTTTTAAATAGATATTTCAAATAGTTATTTATTTTTGCAATATAATTTTATATATACATATATGTATATATATACATACATGTGTGTGTGTGTATATATATATGTCTATATGTATATGTATGTATATATGTGTATATATGTATGTATATGTATGTATATATGTGTATATATGTATGTATATGTATGTATATATATGTATGTATATCTATGTATGTATATCTATGTATGTATATATGTATGTATATCTATGTATGTATATCTATGTATGTATATATGTATGTATATCTATGTATGTATATATGTATGTATATCTATGTATGTATATATGTATGTATATATGTATGTATATATGTATGTATATATGTATGTATATACATGTATGTATATGTATGTATATATATACATACATATACATACATGTATATATATATATGTATGTAGATGTATATATATGTGTATGTAGATGTACATATATACATATACATATATATATGTATGTATATATGTGTATATATATATGCATGAATGCAAAGTAAAGAAGCCATATTTGTCAATAACAATCTGGTGACTATCCGTGTCATCTGCCCTGGATCAGAATTCTGAAGGTTATTGTCTAATCTTTAAAGAAGATGGAAGATTGTGTGGTCAGAGCACTGCTAAATGTAGTTTATGGGACAGGCAGCACATTAAGCAAAGGACACAAGTAAGAGAATGGGACAAAAAGCGGGCGGACAGACAGACAATTGCTCTTTTGCAGATCCTCTTGGAGGATATTGGGAATACAGTTAAATCATTTTATATATGTGTATATAGGGTTCATATTTACATTCATTGAAGTAGCAAAAGGCTTTCAGAATTTCAACTGTACTTAAAATATTCCGAATACTTTTTTCTTGTCAAAAATTGTCAATTTTTTGTTATCAAAAGAAACACGAATCTCATTTCAGGACACGCTGCGCGACTGCCGACCAGAAGACCGCCACTGCCTGACCTACTTGCCGCTGATCTCGCCCGTCTACTTTGTCACCTTCGTGCTGACGGCTCAGTTCGTGCTGGTCAACGTGGTGGTGGCCGTCCTCATGAAGCACCTGGAAGAGAGCAACAAGGAAGCCCTGCTGGACGAGCTGGAGGAAAGGCAGGAGCGCGAGGAGGCCGCCCGCAGAAACAGCCTCGCCGCCCGCAGGAACAGTCTCGCCGCGCCACCCGGGGACCTCGTCGCCCTCAACGGCGATGCGCCCGCGCAGGTTTGCCTCCAGAACAATGTTTCGGTTAGACGTCTGCCGTCGTCGACGGGGGAACCTCGTTGAATGGTGCCACTCAATCGGGTGACGCTCATTTACGTTTGATGGATTGGCAGGTGCAGGTGGAGGATGAGGAGCATCGCCACGACAACCTGTTGAGCATCGGCCGCATGCTGTCCCTGCCTAGCGACAGCTACGGCCAGCAGCCGCTCAGATGCGCGGCGTTCCCGCCGGCTGGAGTCGACGTCTATTCGGCTTACGGCTATTCGGGTGAGATTTTTGCTTTTTCAGGTCGGAGAAGACGAGAGTAGTGCGCAATTGCGCACGCGCGCAGCTTAGACGGAACATTGCCCCAGAACCATAAATTGTTACCAAATAGTATTTATTTAATATATTATTCTATTGTGCAATGATTATTAACTGTTTTCATTGCACAAGTACAGCCATTATGCGGATATTTTGATGATAAAAATTAAATACTCCAATTTAATAACTCCAAATTGTTATTATCACCAAATTATGATGAAAATAAAATGACACTTTGTATTTGTGTTACTCAAGTCTTGAACATATCAATCATTATTTTCTGTACTTGGTATTTTTGTTGAGTAGGCTCCATGTCATCGCTGGGTTCCAGTGGAGGCGGCTCGCTGCTGCAGGTTCCGGGCGCCCTTCCCGCCATCAGCCACGCCTCGCTGGGCTACGGCCGCAGCAGCCGGCCCACCATCTGCCTCAGCAGCACCCAGAGCATCGAAAAGAGTTCCCCTCACCGTTCCGGCCCGCCCCAGCGCCACCGACTGGACTCGGCCCACAGCGTGGACGCGTGCCGTTACAGCCCCGCACCAGCCACCGCCGACGGACGCCGGCTGAGCTACGCGCTCAGCGTTGACGGATACCGAGTCGCCGCGGAAAGGGGCAAGCTGACGTCCAGCTGCAGCATCGACAGACATCCCTCCCTCCGGCTGAGTCCTCTGCACGGTCCCTCCGGGGGCCCCTCTCATTGGCTGAGTCCCGAGGAGAGTCTGGATCGCAATAAGCTGAGCCCTTCCTACGTCCCCGACAGTTCGGTCCTCAAGAGGCCGGCGTCCTTCCGCGCCGCCGGCCGACAGCTGCGCAGACAAGTGAGTGCGTTCCCATTCGTGATGTCCCGATGCTAATTTAATTTTTAAGAAAATACTAGTTGTTGTGGATTAATAGCTTTTTTTTCTAAGAAATCATTCATTTTTGGAACAGTGAACTTCATATCAACGTCACAATTTTTAATTGTGAACAGAACTTTTCGGCCTAACAGTTCTGGGGTCGAGGGTTCGATCTAGTTTGCATTTTCTTCCAAAGCTCACGTAGGTTTTTTCCGGGTACTCTGATTTTCTCCCGCATGCCAGAAAACCTGCACAGTAGGCTTGTTGAACACTCTAAATTGCCCTTTAGTATGAGTGTGACTGGTTGTCGTCCTTTGTCTCCTGGTGCCCTATAATTAGCTGGGATAGGCTCCAGCACCCCCCACGACCCTTGTGAGGTAAGCAGTTCGTAAAATGAATGAAAGAATTTGAAGTTGCACTTCCCCAACAGCACCAATTTCATAATGATAAGTCAAAATAAATTGAACATCTTGCAAAATAAATTTGACTAACTACCAGAACACAGCCTGTGAGTTCTATGACTTTATTTTTTTGCTTGCAGGAAGCCGTGCGAAGTGATTCTCTGGATCAGAGCGGCTTGGCGGACAACTTGTCGGACAGCCACATCCCCATGCCCGCCGCTGCCTCCTCTTCTTCTTCTCCCACGCCACCTCGCCAGCGTTCATCTAGCGTCCACACCTTGAAGTACACTCAACCCCAGAGGGTGATTTCATGCCGGGGGCGTGGCGAAACGTCCGAAACGGAACCCAGAGCCGAGTTGGACGTAGCGGTAAAGGACGCGGCGGCATCTGAGCCCCAGACGGATGACACTGCGGACGAGGAAGTGCGACGCATCAACGCGCCCTCGCAGAGACACCTGGTGCCCGATCCCGACGACGCCCACGCCCGGCTCAGTCGATCGGTCTCCCCGATATCGGGCAGGAACAGAAAGGAGCGCGTGAGCCCGCCGCCGGGGCAGGAGCCAATTACCATGGCCACCCAGTTGATGGACAGCAGCGTTGAGCTGAGGAGGCGGACACTGTCGTTTGACGCCACCACTCAGGTGACCAATCCGCCCGAATCCGCCTCTGTGGACAACTGACACTTTTTGTGAGGTGTGCGGGCCACGCCCCCTGCCTTGTTCTGGCCAATCACAGGGTTTGTGTGTTCCGTCTCCCCCCCCCTGACCTACCTGTACTGCGTTGCGTCTTGGTTTTGCACAACTTTGAATTCTTTTAGCCTTTAGAATTGCCGCTACGTATACTTAGCACACGTCTCTTCTCTTTTTGCTCGTTACTATTCTCCTGCTCCGAATCCCTTCTTTTCCCTGCGCCTCAAACCTAGGTCACAGTAGCAATAAAACTCCTTCCTCTTCCTATATAATCTGAATATAACATTAACATAATCACAGCACAACACACAACACAACCCACATAACACAACACGCATAACATAACGCATCACACGTAACATAACATAACACAACACGCATAACATAACGCATCACACGTAACATAACATAACACAACACGCATAACATAACACATCACAACACGCATAACATAACAACACAACAATGCATAACAACACTTCACTTAACACAACATTACATAACGTAACATAACACAACATAAAATAACACATAGCTAACACAACGCATAACATAACACATAGCTAACACAACGCATAACATAACACATCACTTAACATAATGTAACTTAACAATACATACTTAACACAACATAACGTAACATAACACAACACAACATACCACTTAACATAATGTAACATAACAATACATACTTAACACAACATAACACAACACAACATACCACTTAACAGAACGCATAACACAACATAACAAAACATAATGTAACATAACAATACATACATAACACACAACAAATAACATATCCTAACACTTAACACAACATCACTTAACGTAACAATACATAACGTAACATAACAACACAACACATACCACTTAACACAACGCATAATACAACATAATGTAACGTAACAATACATACATAACACACAACAAATAACATATCCTAACACTTAACACAACATCACTTAACGTAACAATACATAACACAACATAACGTAACATAACACAACACATACCACAACATAATGTAACGTAACAACACATAACATAACACAACACAACGCATAAAATAGGGGGACGCGTTGGCTTGAGTGGTTAGCACGTCAGCCTCACAGCTCTGGGTGTGAGCATTAATGGTTGTCCATCTCCTCGTGCCCTGCAATACTAATGTTTAAAAATGGGTTTAGCACAAATTCCAAAGCATCTCCTAACTTTCCATCATTCGTGACAAAATGGGATTTCAATAAAAGCTTACCTTTGTTCATAATTTATTTCTTATAAGAAAGTACTGAATTCCATCATCATCTGTTGATAGTGTGACCTAGGCTTAAGCGGTCTCTACCTCCACCCTAAGACCCCCCCCTCCCCCCAAAGACACACACCCAATAATTACGAAACTATTATTGCCTGATGAGTTTTACTTCCCAATTAATGGCTTTGTATTCTCAGGTAGATGTAGCGTTAGACTGCCCCCTGCTTACTGAAGTTGGACTTGAATGGCCTTTTGGGGGGGACTTCCACATGCCCCACAATGTGGCTAATTATGCAATGTGTATCTGATGAAAATGTTTGTATTATAGGGGTTTTTGAAATGGTGGTGAACACCCAATTGCTTAATCAGTCGCTAGAAAAAGAAAAAAAGAGAAAAACTCCACCTCAGATAGGTTTTACAGATCATCGGAAAATCGAGAAGACGTGTAGGCGGTCATTTTGGGGCAATTTCCACTATTTTTGTTCATGTTTGAGGAAGAGTGTAGACGAGAAGGGCTTATTAATGGTTGTGTGAAAGGAGAGTTTATTTTATTAACGGCCACCGAGGAAAACAAAAGTGGAAATTTTAACAGTGATGAATGTTCCGGGATGTTGGTTGGAATTATGACGATGGTTTGAAACATTGCACATTAAATGGTTTGAGACTCACAATGAGCAGCAGGCCTTTTAACACAGACTTTGAAATAAAACTAGTTCATAACTGACTTTTACTCCTCATGTTATTATAACTAGCATTACTATCTATATATGGTATTTTTTTAAAGAAAAAGCCTCACTATACATAGTCTTTTTTTTGTTTTTTTAAAGCCTTACTATCCATGGTCCTTTTTTTAAATCAAATATAACAGTCTTTTTTTTCACAAAAAAGCCTTACTATAATGTTGATTTTATTAAGTAAGAGTGTACGTGGGTAATAACTTTCGGAAATTTTAAGCAACCCAGATTTAATTTTCATGCTTGTTTTATGTTTACAGCATTAACCCCAAAAATGAGTATAAAACATTTATCCGAAAAGGAATAACAAACGGCGAACTCTCTTTTGTTGGTGCTGGCTTTATTTGTTTTCTTTTTTTTTTTCATTCGCTTGAGCATATACAATGAAATATTAAATCACATGAATATTTTAGATGGGTTGGAACATTCATGATGTTGCAGGCCTTTTTTTCTTTTTTTTTAAATTTCCCTGCAAATCATGTCTCCCTATTTCTACCTGTCAATCAAATTGTGAGCCAACAAAAAGATTCTCTAAAAATGTCCGTTTTGTAAGGCGTCAACTACACTAGAAGAACATGCGTCATTGTTTGTGTGACTGCGAGTGCGTGATTACGTGAGTGCGTCTGTGTGTGTGAACAAACCAAAGCGGAGAATGTGAGGTTGCCACGACAACAACAGTTGCGCGTCGATTAGAAGGCGGGCGCCACCGATCTGTGCTGCTGCTGCGTGAGCTTCTGCGGGTCCAACGTCTCGGTGAAGGGCGGGGCTTGGTAGGGCTTGGTCGTGACGATGGTGGCCCCGTTGGCGATGGGGTAGGGCGTGGCCCTCGCGTGGCCGGAGACGGGGTCCAGGTGCTGCCACGTGAACAGGTTGGCTTGCGATCCCGACAGATAGCGACGCAGGGCGCTCAGTGTCAGCACCGTCTGAGGAGAAGAGAAATTCTAGAGGTTAGCCTCGTGATTTCGACGGTGGCAAAGTCGCCGATAACAAAAGCGTGGTCAAAAATTGCAGCAATGTAGCTATTTGACTTTTGTTAAAACATTAGTCAAAATGGATGCCAATCAGGGAAAAACAAGTTTAAAACAAACTACGACCACTGGGGTCTTTACCTAAAAGTTTTGTTTCAAAGAAACAATGAAATAACTTATTATTATGAAAGCAAGTATTTGCATAGTGCAAAAAAAGACTTAACATGATCTTTGTTGCATTAAAATAGAGACAATGAAATTGCTCACTTTTGGAGAAGTGATTGTCTATAACATGTATCAAAGTGGCGGCCCGGGGGCCAAATCTGGCCCGCCGCATCATTTTGTGTGGCCCGGGAAAGTAAATTGTGAGTGCCAACTTTCTGTTTCAAAGAAACAATGAAATAACTTATTATTATTATGAAAGCAAGTATTTGCATAGTGCAAAAATAGACTTAACATGATCTTTGTTGCATTAAAATAGAGACAATGAAATTGCTCACTTTTGGAGAAATTATTGTCTCTAACATGTGTCAAAGTGGCGGCCCGGGGGCCAAATCTGGCCCGCCGCATCATTTTGTGTGGCCCGGGAAAGTAAATTGTGAGTGCCAACTTTCTGTTTTAGGATCAAATTCAAATGAAGAGTATAGATGTATATTAAATTTCCTGACTTTCCCCCTTTTAAACCAAAAAGTGTAATTTTTTAATCATTTTTTTCTGTGTTTTCAGTTCAAAAATCATTTAGTAAAATCTAAAAATATATTTTAAAAAAAAAGCTAAAACATACATTGTTTTAGATCTATAAATAACTGAATATTCAGGGCTTTTAATCCAATTCTTTTAATCCATTTATTTAAAAAAATATCTAAATATTCTATCTAAAATGGTCCACGTGAACTCAAGTTGACGTTAAAGCGGCCCGCGAACCAACCCGAGTCTGACACCCCAGGTCTAGAACATGATTTTTGATGACATCCAGTCGCAGCATTCAATTAATGTGAGCAAGCGGTGGCTACTCATGAATGGCGTTTGTGCCAAGGGCAGACAAACATTTGACCAAACCTAACTAGCCACTGACCCAAGTGATGACAGAGAAGAAGCTAAAGGCAATGACGGCTCGGGCGGCGTCGGCACCCTGCGACAGAGGCAGCTCGTCCGGTGACGTCGCCTGCCACTGGTTGGCCAAGAAGCAGAAGCCCACGAACCACAGGAAGCTGGCCACGCCTCAGAGAACAGAGACAGGAAGAAAGTTAAGGATTGTCCTATCAAAAAAAACATTGAAAGATCACAAGCCTTTATTTGATCAATCTCCCTTTCAAAATCAATGACACTGCGTTTTTTGCGTTTATTTCTCCAATTTTGCGGGACATAGCGAAAGTCGGGGGACTACTGCGGAAATGTTTTACGCAGTATTCCCTCGTTTTTTGCAGGTTTTTTCGAAATTTTTCGGGGCTAGCGAAAGTTGGGGGACTACTGCGGAAATATTTTTTGCAGTATTCCCCCGTTTTTTACGTTTTTTCGAATTTTGCGGGGCACAGCGAAAGTTGGGGACTACTGCAGATTTTTTTTTCACAGTATTCCCCCATTTTTCACGGTTTTTGACACTTTGGGGTTTGTTGTTCTTTACCAGAGCAGACAAGGTCAAGCAACACGGCACGCCGTCTGTCCTTCAGGCTGCTAAAAGACGGAAAGATGGCGTCCAGGACCAGGAAGCAGGCGCTGGCCAGGAAACAGGACACGCCCAGGGTCATCCCATAGTTGCAGGCGTCCGCATTCTTGTTGAAGATGCACAAAAGACGCTCGCTGCCAATGTTCATGTAGCCCTCGTTCACAATGCAACTGAACACCACGATGGAAAAAACCTGCGTACATGAACACATTTTTTTTCATTGTTACAGAATATCAAGTGGATAGTCATGTAGAAAAAAATAATATTGAGATCAAAATACAATGTAAAATCAAATGGGAAATGTTCATAAATTAACAGCACTTGGACTTGAATGTCTAATTTAGATTCAAGGGAGAAGAATGAAAAGAGACAGATAATTAAAAATCTATTTTTGTCAATGGTATTGAAAGAACCAAGAATGCAAAAAAAGAACTTTGAAAATACTGAACTGATGAGAATACTATTTTGAATTACTCTACGTATAGTCAAATGCAAAAAAAAATTATGGAGGAAAAAATGAGTAAGTAATAAAAACGGTTTAAAATGCATTAGAGGTTAGATGTGAAGAAGGTGAAAAACACATAGTTAAACAAATTAAATTTGGCAACATAAAAAGAAACCCATAAAAACATTAAGAATAATAGTCATATTTATTTCATCTGCACTTTTAGAGAATAATGTGAAATTGCACTCTGGTATATAAAATGACATTTTTGTCGAATTAAATATGTTTAAATATATAAAATAGAATGCATAATGTAACGTAAACTTGAAACTGCTCATAGCTCATCTGAGGATTAAGGTTATTAAAACAGTAAAATGCCATCACAATATGAAAAGTACACTACAAATTCACATTTATTCATTTTATATATACCCATGTAAACTATAATATAATATATATTAATAATGTAGGTGGCTGTACGCTTATTTTCTGCAGCTGATTAACATACAGGTTGCAGCTGTAGACAAAAGAGGCTTTTAGCGAAATGCACCAATCAAAACGTTGATTAGCTTGGCAAGCTGCAGCCGCCACAAATGCACATAAATGCTAATATGAAGACAAAAACGATATTATTAAAAATCACTAAAAGACCACCAGCCGCCCCCCAGCGCCCCATTTATTGATCTATTTATTTATTTATTGGAGGTTTTTGTTGCAGACGCTCCCTCACCCACGAGAGGATCCTCATGATGGTCCGCGGATGCGTGAAGAAGGCGACCGGGTCGAAGGCCAGCTTGCCGGCTTTGGCAGATCCGAATGCGACCGCGGGATCCATGGTCGCCGGGCCCGCTTTCGACCGAACTGGCGATCTCCACTGGCGGCTTAGCGCAGATCCTTTTCCTTCTCCCCGCCGAGAGCAGCGGATGAGACGGCGACAGTAGCAAGCAGCTGTGCGCCACTGTGCGCCGCTGTGTGCCGCTGTGCGCAGCCGCAGCCTCCGGCAGCTTGATAATGACGTCATTGCGGACTCATTGTTATTGGCTTGCCTTCAGTCAAAACAGTCAAATGTGTTCATTTTACCGAGCGTCACTTGTCAATATTGGATTGGATTGGATAACTTTATTCATCCCGTATTCGAGAAATTTCGTTGTCACAGTAGCAAGAGGGTGAGGATGCAGAAATAGGAAAGGCATTTTAGACATAAAAAAGATAGGTAATAAGTTAATAAATATATAAATAAATAAGTGTGTTGCTGAAAGAGCTTAGGAGCTATCATTACGTCCTCCCCTTTTGACAAGTCCAGAAATCTACCTGGGGGACTTTACAATCAATTTTGCAGGCCCTGCAGCATAAAATAATTGTCGATTTTGCAGGCCCTGCAGCATAAAATAAGTGTCAAGAAAACTGTTGCTTTGACCAATCAGATTGCGAGTTGACGACAGCAACGCCTTCTTGTAGGCGTGGGATACGTCATCACGTTCACAAACTATGATTGGCTAGAGATAGAGTGGCGTAGCCAAAGCTACCAATTTGGAATCTTTAAAATGGCGGATGAGCCGTGGGCCGGTGTCGGAGTGGACTGCAGAGCAGGTCAGAAGTGGCGATTTACCGAAGATAGACCTGATAAAGTTCTCACATGACAATGCAGGGCGTTCGGTATGTTGTCATTTGGGGTTATCGAAGCCCCAGTTCTCATTTTAAGCGTGCTTTTTGATGGGAGCACTTCGTTGGCGTGTTGTGGCCCAACGTGGATGGACACATCAAAATGTTTGCTAACAATTTGGCTACATTGCGTTACCTATAGCTCTTTATGTTTAACAAGAAATCATTCCATTGTGTGTTTCAGTTCCTCAACGAGCGCAGAGTGCTGGGAAACATCAAGAATGTGGCCAAAACAGCCAAAAAGGAGCAGCTTGTCGACGCCATAATGAGCCGTTTGTCAGCAAAGTGAGTCCTTTCAAAAAATACATTCTATTATCTCCATCTGTGCAATAATGAAATATCAGCGTTCAATATTTAAGGCTTCGCTCAATTAACTTTCATTATGATACATTCAAAGGTTGTATGAAAACACACTTCACTGGTCTGGTATTGATTTCATACCTGTCAACCTCTGCCGATAACTGCCCTTATAAATGATTATGATTCCCCCCAAAAACCTTACAAACACCGTACGACTCGTACGGTGTTTGTAAGGTGAATCATAATCATTTATAAGGGCAGTTATCGACAGGTATGTGATTTTTACTAGCAAGAACCTGTGAGATATTCATTCAACAATAGCGCAGGGGTCATTTTTGACTAGTTTGAACATATGGTAAAATAACAAATTTTCCTCCTTGTACCAAGAGAAACAGAAGAAATGATACGTTTTTGGACTTTTTTAATTTTTAAATGAATCTGAAATCCTCATCCAGGATGAAATAACAGGAAATGAATGTGGGTCATTTGTGCATCAAAATGGTTAAATAAGCAATTTCATAATCACGCTCCTGTTTTGTAGGGGTTTAAAGCCACGAAGACTGGAAGAGGTGACAAAGCAGGTGAAAGCTGTCAAAATCAACCAGAAGACCAAAGGCATGGCAGAAGTTGTGGATCAGGTAGTACCCGGTTACTAATTTATTTCCATGTGATGTGATGTCATTTTGTACATTGCTTCTATTCAGGGTCCACCCAAGTTTATCAACGTCAATGCTAAAGAGAGGTGACAAGACAAACTTCCCCCCCAAAAAGTGACATGGTGAGCTGCTGGTATATGGGACATCGGAAGACAGCACAATCTTTAACACCAACATCCCCTCAGGTACTTATTGTTGTAGAACAGGTGTCTCCAACTCTGGTCTATGAGGGCCCCTGTCCAGTATGTTTTCCCATATCATCCACATCTGAATTAATCTGATTAAGGTGTGTTGGTGGACATGGAAAATAGACTGGATAGGGGCCCTTGAGCAAAGTCTTTTTCCCCCTCCTGTTGTTTAATGTTCCTTTTCTTTTGCAGTGGGATGCTGGCCTGCAGGACCTTCCTGAAGACAAGTATCATTTTGATAGAAAAAGCTAACTTAATAGCTGTTTTTTTTATTTTGGACTTAATTTATTGTACCTTGTCTTTTTTACAGAATTCCACCCAAGGGGAAGAAGAGTATTTCTGTTTACTGATGAATGATTGCTTCATGTACTACCAGAATCTATCCTGAGAGCTGTGTAATTTGTGGAAAAATAAAGTTCTTGAAATGAATATTTTTCTTATTCTTCATATTTATTTACCAAAAGTGCAAATAACATGTCAAGTTCAGTTTTTTTATTAACATGAAAACATTTTAATTCTGGCACACTTTGACCACAACATTTAAAATGTGATTTGTGTTTTCCTCCACCTGCAGACAAGAAAAAAACAATTTTACCCAAGTGCTTATTTGAAAATAAAAAAAAGTTAACACTTAGGGGAAAAAAATACTTGAAAGGAAAAAGATTTTTTTGGGGGGGGGTGTACTAGAAAATTTAAAAGTAAAAAAAAAAAACCTCTGAGAAGCTTGCCAGCATTCCCTTAAGTACAAAGTTCAGAGAGGTATCAAGTGGGCATCCTGCATGGAAGATCACCTGTGTACAAAAAGCAAAAGTTAGTATATATGGCAATTCAACAGGTGGGGATTTTTGGGGAATAGTTTTACCTTGATCTGGCACCAGGCTTCTCTCCTGTAAGCTCAAGGATGTGTGTTTTGGTCATGTAGGAAGAGCTGCATGGCGATGCTAAACAGGGAAAACTTGCAACAAAACAGCAAGTTATCACAGAGTGGAAATTCAAGATAGGATTAGGTTGTTGTTTTTTTGGGATATAGTTTTACCTTGATCTGGCACCAGGCTTCTCTCCTGTAAGCTCAAGGATGTGTGTTTTGGTCATGTAGGAAGAGCTGCATGTCGATGCTAAACAGGGAAAACTTGCAACAAAACAGCAAGTTATCACAGAGTGGAAATTCAAGATAGGATTAGGTTGTTGTTTTTTTGGGAAATAGTTTTACCTTGATCTGGCACCAGGCTTCTCTCCTGTAACCTCAAGGATGTGTGTTTTGGTCATGTAGGAAGAGCTGCATGTCGATGCTAAACAGGGAAAACTTGCAACAAAACAGCAAGTTATCACAGAGTGGAAATTCAAGATAGGATTAGGTTGTTGTTTTTTTTGGAAATAGTTTTACCTTGATCTG
The DNA here is from genome assembly GCF_051989625.1 of Stigmatopora argus. NCBI lineage: Eukaryota > Metazoa > Chordata > Actinopteri > Syngnathiformes > Syngnathidae > Stigmatopora > Stigmatopora argus. The sequence goes on from NC_135393.1 coordinate 13,018,047, forward strand.
GCCCAGTCTCCTCTCTTGTAACCTCAAGGGTCTGCATGTTGATACTAAACAGGGAAACATGATTAGTCCAAGCTATTTGGGAGTTGCCAAACAATTATTACAGGAAAGACAAATCTTACAAGAAATTTAATAAACGAGCAAGATAAAGAAAATACGTTAGAGTTCTCCGTGCTATTTTCCCTTTTCTAGACAAGGCGATTAAATAAACAGACTGACATTAACAGCTAGGAGAAAGTTGGCTTAACAATTTTTGTATAAATTATTTTTTTGTGAAAACCGAACAATTACAAATTAGAAAAGGGTGTTTAGCACTCGCCGTGAAAACTATCATTACTTACACAAAACCACGAACTAAGTTGTGCCTCTGAGTGTCATCTTTGAGTGAACTTTTACCCAGAAATCTGTTCGTTGATGTCTCAGCTTTGTTTGATCAAATTAAAAGTCTTTCTACACGAATCAATAATGGAGAGAAAACGGACTACATAAGTCAAATGGTAGCGTTTGTGACGCTAATGCTAACGCTAAGATAACGAGTCACAGCCGGTGGGGATAATGAGCTCAAACTTAAATTGTCGACGGTGTGTTCGACCTGGCAATAAACTAAAAGATTAGTTAGAGTTTGGGGCTCAATTGAGTCCCAAAAATTCTCCCGGTAGCGTGACAAAAACGCACTTAGGCCAGTAAATTGCTCGACGCCTCACCTCTCGTGCGTGCTCGTCGTCGTCACCATCGAAATGGCTGTTTGAGAAGCCGAGTTACTGCGCATGTGCTTAATTTACGCAGTTGCGTCAAATTGGTCGTAACCACGCCCATGTTGTCCCCAAAGAGTGAATGTGTACAAGATGGTTTGTCCTCCCAACTCAATGTATTCGCTTTGAAGATGACGTAGACTAGTCGTGATTTTTGTGGTCTTGATGCTATGAAACAGCATGTGTCACATATTATTTTCTGAACCGCTTTATCCTCACTATGGTAGCGTACAGCCACCTACATTAGTATATATTATATGATTGTTTACCTCTCTCTTCCCCTCATCTCGTTTTCTGAACCGCTTTATCCTCATTAGAGTCGCAGGGGCTGCTGGAACCTCTCCCAGCTGACTTCGGGCCAGAGGTGGGGGGCACCCTGAATTGGTGGCCAGCCAATCGCAGGGCACAAGGAGACAAACAACCATTCACACTCACACTCATACCTAGGGGCAATTTAGGATGTCCAATCATCCTACATTGCATGTCTTTGGAATGTGGGAGGAAACCGGAGAAAACCCATGCAGGCCTCGGGAGAACATGCAAACTCCACACATTTGGACTGAGCTGGATTTGAACCCAGGTCCCCCACTGTGAGGCTACTACTACCACCACCACCACCACCACTACTACTACTACTACTACTACCACTACTACCACTACTACCACTACTACCACCACTACTACTACTACCACCACCACTACTACCACCACTACTACTACTACCACTACTACTACTACCACCACCACTACTACTACTACCACCACTACTACTACTACCACCACCACTATTACTACTACCACCACCACTACTACTACCACCACCGCTACTACTACTACCACCACCACTACTACTACTACCACCACTACTACTACTACTGCCACCACCACCACTACTACTGCCACCACCACTACTACTACTACCACTACTACTACTACCACTACCACTACTACTACTACTACCACCACCACTACTACTTCTACTACTACCACCACCACTACTTCTACTACTACCACAGCGCCATCCAGTAGATATATAACACAATCCCCTAGTACTACTGCATTTTATAATCCACTGCAACTGGCATTTACTTGATAAAAACATGAAACATCCTTTAAACAGAATATACACAAACACCAATAATTGGCTATATTTCCCCTTTAATGTGGACTATTTCATTGTTTTCTCAATGATTTACCAGACCACAGTGATGCTACTAAAGTTCATCCTTGGTTGTGTTTCTCTCCGTCTTCTCCTTTTCTGCTTTCATGGCCTCCACGTACTTTTTCCTGTCGTCGTCTTCCTTTTTTTTAACAATAGAAGGCTTATTTTTAGCTCATGTTTGATGTAGATTAACACAAAAATAAGTGGGTGCTGTTGGAACAAGACAATTACCTTTACTCTGACAATTGCTGCTTTCTCCATCTCCTCGTGGACGAAAGCGAGCAGGGCCTTCAAATTCCTCTTGCCCGTGTAAAACACTGCCTGTGTAGAACAATTTTGAAAAACTTGAAATCCTTCCACTTTCATTTGTTAAACAGAGGCTCGGAATCGAGTATTCCTGCCACGACTTGAGGCGTCCATCACGAAGTTGGACGGACAAGCAACAGAAACTAGGAAAGGTGACTTGGGATTTTCTATGGAGCATTTGAGCTCATCTGTTTTTTTGTTGTTGTTTTTGTTTGACAAGAAGGAACTTGTGGAGAATTATAGAAATGCATCATACTCTCTCAGCGTGGAGTGCGGGGAAGAGGCAGAAGGCTGGATAGGAGCTCTGCACCGACATGTTGATGTCATTGGCCATGGCGTCGATGCGAGCTACGACAATGTCGTCACGGTCCTTGAAGGCCTCCGCTAGCTCCTCCCACAAGGGGAACACGACATGGGATTCTGGATTGTACGGAACATCTAAAATATACACAAACACAAAGTAATTCATTCATTCATTCCGTCACTTGGTTTGGTTTCCTTGTTCCCTAGACGTCTTTGGAGCTGTTCAGCCATTTGAAAATAGATGTTTAGAAATGATCACTTCCTTACCATATTTTCCGGACTATAAGTCACAGGTTTTGTTTTTATAGTTTGGCTGGGGGTGCGACTTATGTATCAATTTATTCACAGATTATTTTATCATTCCACATTTTGTTCTTACATGGAACCACAAGAGGGCACTGTTTTTAAAATTATAAAATTGTATTCAGCCTATTGTTGCCTCTATCCTTTTTTGCAATTCTATTTTTTTATTTTATTTTAAAGTATAGTATAGTATAATTCTTGACAATATATAGTGTGTGTGTGTTTACTCACAAAACAAGACAAACACAGTCCTGTTAGGGTTGAAGGCGACCTCCTCAAAAATGCTTCCAACCAGTTCCTTCACCGGACGTTTATCCCATCCTTCTGGTATTGGTTCGCTCTGCATCTTGGGCTGATACACACATGCACGACAATACGTTTAAACAAAATATCAATATGAAATTTCAAAACTATTTTTTGGACATTATTTGATTCCAGTTTTTTGTTTTTTTCCTCGTTGAGGTCAAAGTAAGAGCAGAAAACATACATGCAGAACACTAAAATATTTTTATTAAAAATATAGTATAGTGTTCTGCACGTATATTTTCTGCACTTACTTTTAGCTGCGTATAACAAAAAATTTGTTATTTGTATTGTGGTTTTCAAAAATACTGATACATAAAAAAAATGTTAATGTATCAGTATTTTTGAATGTATTCATATTTATAGTATTAATAACCACAATATAAATAACAACATTTTTGTGTATGATGACAATAAAGGCTTTTGATTTAGTTGATTCATTTCAAAATTACAAATTATTCATTTTCTGCTTGGGTCGCTAGGGGTGCAGGAGCCAATCTCAGCTAATTCTGAGCACCAGGCAGTGGACACCCTAAATTGGTCACCAGCCAATCATTGAATCCCAAAATTCTTTAGACTTAATTACAGCATTTAAAAATCTATTTTTTTTACTGCCCATGGAAAAATACTATGCTTAGGCCAGACTTCTTACTACAACCTTTGACCCTTGGTCTACAATATGTACCTTGGCCTTGCCCTCCAGGTAGTTTTGACAGAATGCCTGGATGGAGTTGACATCCAGCACGGCCGAGGGCAGCTGATAGGTCACGTGGTTGGTGAGGTTGACCAATCGCACCAGAGGAGCCTCGTAGGCCCGCACGCGAAAGTATTCCATCATGCGGCCGTTGCGCAATTCTGATACATCCATCAGTACGAATAGAATCTTGCCACACATAGAAGAAGTCATTGTAAATGTGCGGGTTTTCCCGTGCGTGTACATGATACCCACCTTCATCCTGAAGTCCTCGGCAGCTGCGCTGAAGGCAGCGTGCACCTCGTGGAAATCCGTCGAGCTTTTGTTAACAAAAAGGATGGCGTGGTTCAGGACAGGCGATGACAGAATCTGATTGGCCGTCTGATGAATACATTTATCATTATCATTACGTGTTTTTTTTTAAATAATTCAATGAATTCATTATTGCTCAGGCAGTTGTAATTTGGGAAGTAATTGGTCTAGGACAGGGGTGCTCACACTTTTATCACCAACAAAGGGTGCCGAAATGAAACATAGATGCAGCAAGTCTCTTTAGCTGTTCAAAATCAAAGGAATGACTTAACAAGCAGCTGTGACAGGTTGTTTATGTTAGCTGAGGCTGTCGCCACCAGAATTAAGATCCTGATGAGAGTCTAATCTGGATCAAATTTCACTCTCACGCGATCGACAGATAGTACCTTGGCGATCGACATGATGAGGACCCCTGGTCTAGAATCAATATTTATTTAAATCGCTCACAAATGAAATGACTTTTCATGTGTTAGTTGAGTTATGTGATGTCAGAGTTTTTTCTGGTAAAAAAAAGTGTCCATAAATAGAAAATGAAGTGGTAATAGTACCTTTCCGGAATATTCTGTGACAAGGTTCATCTGGTAGACGCTAACTAAAGTCAACAGGTCCTCTTTTGACGTCTCAGGTGTCATTTTAAAAACCTTGATCAGCGTCCACTGCAGAAATACACAGTAAAAAATGTCTTCCGTAAATTTGAAGAAATCAGCAAATTAGTTTGAACTGGCGTAATGTGAACATCCATCAAAAATTAAGATCCTTAAAATGCCTACATAGTCATAAACATTGGGAAATGAGTAATTTGTTTGTTTTTCTTACCCCCAAAAAATTCTGTACCTGTTTGAGAAGCAGGACCACATTTGGGGTGACGTCATATTTACCGATGACATCTTCATCTTGCGTCAAACCAAAGCTGACGTCTGGTAGGCTGACTGCAGCTGAGTAAAACACTCGTACATATTCGCTGTCCAGCTCCTACGCTGACACGCAAACATTACTAAATATCTCAGTGATTATATTACAAAACAAAAGGCCCAACGGTATTCACCTTAAAATATCCGATCACCCGAAGCTCCTCCTCCGAATTCACCGACTGGCTGAGATCGGTAATGAGGTCAAGGGCAGACCCCGCCCTCCTTTTCAACCACGTAACAATGGAGGCGGAGCTCTGAGGAACTTTTAACGTTAAGGATGGAAATCATATGCTTTAATGAGGTGCATAAATGAAAAAAAGATAGTTTATATTTTTTGTTATTGGTCTAATACAAGAAAATGCAGGACTGTTTGGGTAGTGTTTAACAGAATAAAGGCTGGATTTAAGCTTCTTGTGCAAGCCATAGTCAATTAAATTTTCATAATTTGCTGGGAGCCAATAAAAATGGCAGTTGGCCTGTTAGCAATGGTTTGGACAACCACACATTGCACCATTAGTGTCTGATTTAACAGATTTAAAATAAAATACCATTTTAACATTTTGTAATATTACAAGGATATATAGTATTCTATACCTATGACAACATTGTACCACAAAAAATACATTATAACAAACTTAAACAATAAGACTTTTTGTGGGTAGAACTGTTGTTAAACTCACCAGGGCAAGGTATGAAGTTTATTTTATTTCCAAATAGGTACAGCCTGATGTTTGGTGGTGTGGTTGCATTAAGTTCTTTGGCTAGTTCTTTGTCTTTTGCTACGTCCACCGTCGCCAGCTTGACATCGAAATCCTGGAGATCGACGGCGGCTTTTTGAAACACTTCTGATAAATGATGGCCATCTGCTGACAGCGGAGCATCTGGGGGAACAAAAACATAAGAACTGGGTTTCACAAATGAAATATACATTTTTTTCTTTAAATGTTTTTAACTAATGGAACATTAATTTTTTGAGCGTCCTTTTTTACTGTGTCTGTATTCTCACCCTCTTGCTACTGTGACAGTGACATTTCCCGAATACGGGATGAATAAAGTTATCTAATCTAATCTAAAAAATAAAATAAAAAAATTACAGCCCTCCAGGGGTCTGATTTAGCACAAGGCAAGTTCAATGAAGTGAAAGCAAACGCAAAAATCACGCACAGTACGTTTTGTTGAGACAATTTTCATGCGCTCTTTCACGTTAATCATTTTGAACACCCACGTGAGATACCGAGCATATGCCAAGTTTCAGTCAACTAAGTTTCCATGATGTGACTGGAACCGAAACATAATTAGACTGGGGAACTTACAGAAGTGCACCAGTAGCTGCTTGTGGGTCCTTAAAGCTCTGTTGAAATTTGCCCTCGTTAGCTGTAACACGCCGCCCTTCCCCGAGGCCGATTTGGTCTCCTGCCCGTTAGCCGTGAGGAAGAAGGCGGCCATTGCCAGGAGCACCAATGGTGTTGTCATTGTTGCAACGTAAAGCACGCTATGAAGGGAGTGCCAAAAGGTTGAACAACTAGGCGTGATTCTTATCTTCCACATTATTGTTCATTAACTACTTTTATCTCAGTTTGACGGCACAGTTGTTGATATCAAGACAATTGCTAATAGTTGCCTATTGTACTTTGCCTGACAAACAAGGGCAAATTACAGGTTCACCACGGTGAAACTTTTATTCAATCATTTATGGAAGCAATATTTCTAATGCTGCAACATCAGAAAAAAGTCATTACCATATGTGAAGTATTCAACATTATAACATGATTTTGACTTAAAAATATAAGTCACAAGCAGTTTAGAACCAAAATACTTGTTGCGCTATTAAAGAAATTCTCTTTCGAAAAATGGGTGTTTAACAAATAAAAGATTGAGTTTACACGCTTAGAGAAGGTGAAGAAATACAGTTTCTGGCCACCATAAAAAATTCAACTCTCTACTTTACACGGTTTGGACAAACGTAGCGAGAGAATCTTAACATACACACACATACACGTACATACACAATCACAGACCCATAAATCACGCTTTATAAGGATTATAGACTAGCTTCTAGGTCACTACACTACTCTTTAATACTGTAAGTCAAAGATGATGGAATATCAAGAAAAAAAACCTTGTGTTTACAAAAAAAGCAAAACAAAACGCTCAAAAGTGACTAACTCATTCACAGTGAATCCATGTCAAGATTTATGATGTACGTGCAGATGTTTTCCACAATCAGGACAGTAGTGATGAACATCCCAAAAGTCTGGAAACATGAAAGGAATCAGGCAGAAGCCGCAAACCAATCTGGAATGTGCACAACAATAATAAAAAAAATGCTTAGTACAAGAAAAAGCAAAAAAATTCTAATGTGCCAATTACCCAGAAAAAGCCATGACACAACACAGGGCGAATGCACCCTTTGCGGGAATATGTTTGATTTTTGTTTCGACGTCCTTCTGGCAGTGAGGACACTGGACACTGCCCGGGGAAGTGAGCAAGTTGCCAATTGTTGCCGTTTCTCCTGCTTGGGGCTGGGACACGACTGCATCTGGAAAAAAACAACCTTTGCTTGTCACAGAATGCACATTTTAGCACTAATAATAATATATACCAGGGATAGGCTCCAGCAACCCCATTGAGTATGACTGTATTCAAGTTATTACGTACCCAGTGGGGTTAGATGAACGCTGACCGGAGAGTTGTGCGGAATACTGAGGAGGTCTGGCATCAACACAGGATGGGGATCTGGACACAAATTGAGAAGAAAGCCAATTAAAAAGCGTATATACACTTGTTATTGGACTATACATGGGATTGCGTCTTACTGGTCTCTTGATAGGGAGGTGGGTCTGAAGATTGGGCAATGGAAGCGTAATAAGAAGGTGGAGGGCAATCGTCATGTTCTCCTACAGATGCAACACAACGCGGAAGTGTAGCTTCATTATAAGTCGGAGGTTCCATTGGCCAATGGACAGAAAAGCTTCTGGGGAGAAAATAAAGACAAACCAGCAATCAATATGCACTGTATGAATGTACTGCAGAATAAGAGGAATACTCAGAAACACAGTTTTTTTATTCAAAATTGTATTCTGGCTTCGATGGTTTAAACATTCATGATTGTGTTGACAGACAAACCATGCTAATCACATTATCATCAATGCTAGCAAGTGCCAGTAATACGATTGACAGTCAGGAAAGGCATACAGAATCCAAACAAAGGCAGGGACAGCTATGTTTAGCCCTTTTTAAAACCTTATTAGGTATTCTCATTCATTCATTATCAAATAAGTTTGGCTTGAGAATGCTTGCCCTGAAGTGTTAGCCTTACATTAGCGCTGTAATTGTTACACCACCAAAGTAGGTCGGTGAAACGTGATGTCACTTGACAGATTAAACATACTGTGCTCATTAACAGAATGCAATGTGATGAGCAGCTTGACTGTGGCAAAGTTGATTGCACTAACTGGAATATTAGGCGCAATATACAACCTTTCAGGCACAATCTAACACTGTATTATTATTTCTCAGAAACGGGGATTTTGTAGTTTTACTCCTTATAACTGTCTGATAAGTTACTAGAAAATTACAATGTTTAAAAAGAGTCTTCTCACAGTCTTAAAAGCAAACAGTAGAAATATTCAACATTTTACAAATATCACACTCAATCTACACTGGTTATATTTGTCATGATAAAAAAGTGTATTAATAACATCCTGTATGTGATGTGAGAGCTCCAATCTTACCTTGAATGAGGCGCAAAGACAACTGTGAGGATGCAACTCTTGACACCAATCGCTATAAGATCAAACCCTGTCCAACCAGTTCATGACAGCAATGAAAAAACTTCTCCACGTCAACCTGTAATTATTTTTTTTTTAGAGTTATAGGTCACCAAGTATAGTTTTTGTTGTCTCTCGGCCAGAGTAAATGTATGAACTAATAAGTTATAAACATTACATTTCCCAAATAAATACACATCATGCGTACTGCATTCACATGCAAAAATATTCACAGTTAAATCAATCTTATCACATTCAATGTATTATTTAATTCATTCATTTTCTGCATTGCTCATACTCCCAAGAAACCGGCGTAGCCACAGAAAACCCACGCAGCCCCGGTGATAAGTTGTAAACACCACACAGGAGGACCGACCTGGATTCAAACCCAGGACCCCAGAACTGCGAGGCCGAACCACTCGGACGTCGGGCTGCCCAATGAATTATTTAACTAAAAAGTACAATAACTCCTTCCGATTTAAACTGCACGTGTTTATATTTCGAAATCGACTAAATAATGGACAAACAACAGATTTTTTTTTTACTGGATCAAAATATATGAAATCTTCTAAATGTCACCATCTATCCTCTCCTACTTGTTGGAATCTAGAATTTCAGTAAAATAGGATTCACGCCAACAATGAAAAACAACTTACCCTTTTGACACCCTAAACGACATTTTAAAATCTCCAATAAGTGGAGAGACCTGACCTAATTTCGACAAATGACATACTTGACACACTTTCAAAATACATCTGCCAATGGGGAACTAGTAACATCGAGTTCACATCATTTTTTTGCCAAGTGAACTTCCAAACCGGCTTTATGATCTACCCAAAGTAGGTATGCTAGTCCATTTATACATTAGCCTGTCACAGCGACATCATATATAAAATTTATGATGTCGTCGTGACAGCTTCATTTTTATTTACGATGTTGTCCAACCAGAGACAAAAGACTTTATGCAAAATTCACATAGTCACACGTAAAGTTTTTGGGTCAATTATTCTTATTTTTTTGTGTTGACGAAAATACAATTGGAACAGAAGCAATGTGTTACAAACTATACCCCAGTTAATTTGCCTATTCCATCATATAAATTAATGCAGACACGGAACTTGTTTCATATTTATATTTATATTCTTTTACATCTGATGCTTTTTAAAGAGCGGCACAAGTATATGTGCATGTATGGTTTCAAAATACGTATATGATGTCTCTCCTAACGAGAAGAACAATTCAGTGCATCCATGAAATTTTTGGCAGGGTACAACAAAAGGAGGCACACATTCATACCTGTGGACTATTTGAAGTGGTCAATCCGCCTTGGATGCATGTTTTTGGGATGTGAACACACAGGGTTTGAATAGACAGATAAGGGTTGATTATCAATCACGAGAAGCTGGTCACAAGAGAAGGGGAAGCCTGGAGGGACACAAGAGGCGAAAAGCAAACACACACACACACCTACACCCAAAACCCTAACAAGACATGACAAACACGAAGACATACTAGGGACGATGAACTGAACAGAACCTGATATGACAAGAGCCAGACAATAACAAAGGGTTTAAATCAAGGGTGTCAAGCATTTGGCCTGTGGGCCAAAAATGGTTGCTTTTCCTTGGTTTTGCCCCCCTCGGCTACGTAATTCAATTAGTTATGTAAAAACTTTGTTTACCTGGGAAGACGATGGTACGACTTAAAGAAGCTCTGTGTCGATGGTTAAGATTGTTATTAAGTCCTGTCTGACTAGTTAATTAGTTAGCAAAAACCTCTGTTTTATGTTCTCCTTTACATTATCTTTAATGAGCTGAAGGAAGTTGTTCTTAAATAATAATATCCGTTTTGTGGGGATGGGGCGGAATTTCCCAAACATTAATATATTAATATTAAGTCAAGTACCCTGGCCTATTTATAAAGCCCTAAATCACAATAAAACATTCCAAAGGATTTCGCAAAGAGTTAATATTAAAAATTTGAAGTCAATAAACAATTAAAAAATTGAGATTACTACAGTAACCATTTAAAAATGAGTCAATATCTAACTGTAATGATTTATTGCGATGCAAACATGAAAAATATGGTTATAGTTCTTCTTTATGAGATGTCATGTTTTCAGCGTTCTCTTCCTGCAAATAGTCAGAAAAGGGAATCATCATTAATATTATTAAGAAAGTGAATTTGGGGGTTAGCGTGCAAATACTGACAGCTCCATCATGATCATCCTCCTCCTCCTCATCATTATCATCCTTTTCCACGGGTAAAACTCCTCCCCTGTCCAAAAACTTTGACAATGTCTCCAAATCCCGGTTTCCTGTGTACTCTACGACCTGGAATACAAATGGAAAAACACGTGTTTTTGAGCAAGTAAAGACGAGTAATTCCGTTTTTGGCCATCCAACATAAATAAATATGTTTGCGTTCAAATCGCTTGCATATTGCATTGTTCATTCATTCATTTCATGTACCGCTTATTCTCACAAGGGGGTGCTGGAGCCTATCCCAGCCAATGACAGGCACCCGGCGAGGGACAGTCTGAATCGGTGGCCAACCAATCGCTGGGCACAAGGAGACAGACAACCAATCCCTAGAAGCTAGGGGGAATTTAGAGTCTTCAACCAGCCTACCATGCTAGTTTTAAGGATGTGGGAGGAAACCAGAGTACCCGGAGAAAACCCACGTAAACCCGGGAGAACATGCAAAGTCCACACAGGAAGGTGTGCTAACCTTCGTGCTAAAGACGTGCTAACCAATCACCACCGGGGCGCTACAGATTGTTAGTTGAATGAACTTTGTGTGTCAGTACCTCTTTTCCACCAGCTGGGAAATATTTGAGCGTGGGGAATCCATTGATCGTAACGGTCTCCACCTCGTTGGCGGTGGAATCCATTTTGGCGATGATGATGTCATCCTTATCGGCGTACTTCTCGGCCAGCTTGTCCCAGATGGGAAACAGCGCTTTACAATGGCCACACCATGGGGCGTCTGCAAATTAAAACATTTTTGCTTATTATTGTTTAAATCTTGGATTGAAAGTGAATTCAATTCTTTGCTTTATTCTAAAGATAATTTACAAATTTGTTGCCACAGCTAAAAAAAAATAGCATTTTTCTTTTAACCATAAAAACACTGCCACTACATTGCGGTTATTCACCTATTGCGTGAGGTCTTGGACCCTTTTTACCGCGATAAATGAGGTATTACTGTAATCTCGTACTTCTGTCCAGGATGCACCGTGTGATTCATATTGTTTGCATGAAAATGAGAATTATTAATCTACTTTTGACATGATTATTGACTTACAAAATTCGACAAAAACATTCTTGGTTGAATCCAGGGCAACCGACGCGAAATTCTTCCCCACCAGGACCTTAACAGGTTTTTTATTCCAGTCCTCAGGCACGTCTTGACTGCGATAATAAGGCTGTATTCAAAGAATGACATTATGATGACAATATAATAATACAATTCTACACATTTTTTTGTTACCTTAGCCGTACCATCCAAAACCTGCTGACACAACGACGGCAGGTCGCTCAAGAGATCCGATGAGTCGAGTTTAAACTTCTTCCCTGTATCCATGTTCATGACGCGAGACGTGGGAGCTTCAGTTGCCGATACGCCAAAAAAGTCCAGCACGAATGACAGTTGGGCAGAAACGTCGATCGTAATGAACAGCATCTGAAGGCAAACACAAAAGTCGGTTTTAAATGTTTGAAAAATCGAGCAATTGAAAGATAAACAGCAGATATTTATTTATACCCACACGGTTTTAAAAATCGGGATTGATCCTTACGAATAAAAACCATATGAGGAAAAAAAATTGAACTTGTACTTTTGTAAATGTTTCCGACCAAATATTCAAGATTTGGATTCTTTGACAAATCTAGCGTACACATTTTTGTGAAACGTCAACGCCAAATAACTTATAATTTTCATAGCATGGTAAACATGAGCACTACCTTCCCCTTGTAGCTCTTGGCGATCATCTTGACTCCGTCCACCAGCGCCTTGTGGTTCTCCGCCGTTGAGTTGACGAAGAGCAGGCAGTGGAGTCGAATACTGGAACTGAAGATCTTATCTCCTGTCTACACACATATTGTAAGAACAAGACAATTTTGCATCTTGGTGTGTGTGTGTTTGTTTACCTCCTTTGTGAAGGGGATGATGAGTTCCAAGCTGTTTTCTTGAATGAAAATGGTGAGATTGCCTTTGTCCAGTTTGCCGTCAATCACAGCAAAGTCCTCTCTACCATTGTCGAACTACATGAAACGAAATCGTCGTAAACCGGGTTTCGTATAGCGAAAGGAAACTGGTTTGGGAGGCGTTCAAGTGACATACCTTTTTGAAGAGCACCACGGTGTCGGATTTTAATTCGTATTTCTGGAAAACCTCTGGAGATGCGGTCATTCCGAACTCCGTATCAGTCATGTCCATGACCAACTCTGAGAACTCCTTTGCCACATCACTTTCCAGACTCTTTGCGAATAGATCAAATATGAAAATTGAGCCGTGCCATATCAAATAATTATTTTAAACTTGTTGACTAAAAATAAACCTTAATACAAAATTCGGGGAAAACGAACAAAGAACCAAAAGAGCCATCGTCAACCCGAGTTTTGTACAGAGTGGCTAATCCAGATTCAATTAAGAACTATCACTGCACTATAAAACATCATAATATTGGCAGACGCGTAATATTCTCAGACATTTACTGCAAATGTTCATCTTGCACTAAAACACCATGTGCTGCTAACTACTTTTCATTTTTGTTCTATCAAATTTTCATGCCTACTTATTGATGTGTGCCCTTTATGGTGAAGCTTAAAATCTCATATACTTATACTTATACATATAAGCAAACAATCTCTCAAGAGGGGGACAATGACAAAGGCTTTTAACCCTAGAATGGTAACCCTCTATTTCAGGGGTTAACTTTCACGCTTCTGAAATAGAGGGTTACCATGGTTACCGGGGGGAAAAATTGGGTACCCTTCATTGCACCGTGAGTACCTTGAAAAATCCAACCACGGAAATGTTGTGGGTGTCAACAAAGTGGCCAGCGGTTTCTGGGGTCTCTAGGACTGCTGCACCAGAACCAGATCGACGTTTCAGCCACTGGATGATTCCTGTCACCGTCCTCTTACCTGGAAAAAGTTGGAGTTATAGCAATAACCAATCACAAATGAGAAGAAAAAAAAATCTAAGAAATTTCCCATTTAACTCCCGAAACATTCTTTAACACGCATTATTGATAGCCCAACTTAACTTTAGGCATCAAAAGTTCTTTTAATTAATTTTTTAAATTACCAGTGAAGTCGACTGGTTGCTTTCGGTCTCCCCGAACGAAAAGCTTGAGGACGGGGAAGCTAGAAATGCCGAATTCGGTGGCCAGCTGGCTTTCTTCGATGGCGTCTACTTTGGCCAAGGCGACGGAGGACGCGTCTTCCTTCAGTTTTCCCGCTGCTTCCGCGTAGATGGGCTCCAGACGCTGGCAATGGCCGCACCACGGGGCGTCTGCACGTCAAAAAACACACAAGTTGGGTCTTTTTTGGATGTGCTTTACGCAACAGGTTACTGATAAAAAGCTCCAACTTTGCTCCCGCACACGTGGGAAAGTGGAAGCTTAAAACATGTGGACCATGTTCCCCGCGATACAAACTATAGCATATGGATGAATTAGAGATATTATTAAGGGGGAAAAATGCATTCAACAGAAATTAGACTTGGATATTTTGCTTTTCTGTATTTCCAGATTTTATATTTTTAATCCTGCAATAATGCTGTAATACTCTGGGATGAAGAAGGGCATGATGCTATGCTTTAATTGTATATATTTCTGAAAATTCAAATCCTTCAAAAGGTATAATTACAACATTTAAGATGCATATATGATTGACACTTTTTAAAGTACTAATTATCTGAAGATGTATTTGAAAACATGTATAGATGCAAATGCAATGTAACTTCATTAAATACTTAAAGATTCAACATAATGTATTTTAATGGAGTCATGAAAGTAAATTAAAACATTTTTGAAAAATGTAATTATATCAAAACTATAAACATTAACCCAACATTTATTTTAAAATTATCAACTTCATACAAATTATGTTTTGTTTTGTTTTTCCATTTAACTCATTAGCTTCTATTGACAAATTTTCATTCACTTCTCGGTTTAAATTATTTTAATCTCCATCGAGGTGTGTATTTCAATTTTTTTCATCAGTTTCATTAATTTAGTATTTATAACATAATTCTAACTAAATACTTAAAAACATGCAATTATCGTTAGAATTAAGAATACATGTACATTTATGTATATATATATATGTGTGTATATATATGTATCTATATATGTTTATATGTATGTATGTATATATGTATGTGTATATGTATATATTTATTATGTATGTATATGTGTACATGTGTATACATATTTTTTATTATTTTTTGTATTTCAGTGTTTGGTACTCACAGAATTCCACCAATAGAAACTGGGTCTGGTTTAGGGCCCTGGCAAAGTTGTTGGCATGGAGAACCATCACGTGGTTCTCCTCCTCGATCTCGCTGGTCTTCTCCTTCTTGGCCTCCTTCTCTCCTGCTCCTTCCCGGGTATCCGAAGGACTTCCTCCCGTGACGTTCTCCGTCCCGACGTCTCGGTCGTTGGCCTGAACGGAGCCGCAGGAGGCCAGCAGCAGTCCGGTCAGAAGTAACGTTGACGTCCTCATTTTGACCAGCCGTGTGAAAGACACGCGTTGCGTACGGGGCCTTTTTGAAAAGATCACAGTGCTTGTGTGTCACAATTCTACTGGCCTCGATGCTGAGCCAATCACACGCAACACCTGCCTATGGTCTTTGTTCCCTTCTATGAAAAAAAAAACCCAAAGCAGCAAAACTGGCTGCTTTTCCTTTCATATCAGATTTAAAAATATATATTTCAGCTTTCATTTGCCTTCTGTCTGCTTATCAAGGCCTTCAAAAATCATTTTAATGTCCAATACGTAAAGGTTTTTAAACACAGACAGACACCAACAAAACTATTTCATGATAGATGGCGTAATTAAGGTAACAAAAGATGAATATTTTAGGTAATTAATTAATATTACCTGCATTTTTGGGGGGAAAAGAGGCAGAATGTTTGTTTTGTTGAAGAGAAACCTGCAATAAAAGTTATCTATCGGTTTGTTCTAACATATGTAACATAACACAGGCTGACACAAACATAAACAGGAAATGACAAGCCAATTACAAACACCTGTGTCACACAAGGGGTAGGAGCAACTGAAAGACACAGCAGGTGGAGCAACTTAATAATCACGTGGACAGCACACACAAGGAAAAACACAGACATCCATCTGTGTTTGGTTTTACATGTTTAAAAAAAATAATAATAATAAAAAATAAAAATAAAAGAATAGATAAATAAGCAAATAAATAAATTAATGAATGCATAAAAATAAATACTAAAATAAATAAATTAATATAAATTAAAATAAATAAATAAATATAAAATAAAATAAATACATAAAAAATAAATAAAAAATAACAAAATAAAATAAATGAATAATTTTTTAAAAAAGATTCTACTTATTTTTTTAGGGTTATTCAAGTTCACCCAATTTTAGATGAATTTCTATATATATGAACAAATGAGGATTGTATTATTGTATTGTGTACGGGATGAATAAAGTTTAATCTAATCTATTCTAATTCAATATGGTCTCTTTCCTTTTTTTCCCTGTCAAATATTAAAATGCAGATAAGTCCACTTGAAGAAGTCATGCGTCTGATGTATATTTGAAAGTGGATGTATTTTGGTGTTCGCCACCCTTGTTCTAGAATCACTTCTTACCTAAGATTTGTATCTAGAGATTTCAAGGTTAAGTTAGATAAGAAAAGGGGCCAAAACGTCTCTGTTATTTCAATGTTCTCATTTATTTGTGTCAAATTATTCCGACAATATGGTTGTGTCGCCCATGTTGGGGTCCCAGTAAGCCAGAAGGTCGCTAAAGTCCGGTGGCGAGTTTTCAAGCGTGTGCAGGCTATAGTTTGTGTCCTTCTCCCGTGGGTGGGCTTCCCCATCCGGGGGGTCCGGCTCAGTCCAGAAACTAAGCGGCAGGTGCCTGGCATTCATGGGGCGGGCCTGACTTTTCCCCGGAGACTCAAAAAGCTCCGCCAACGGGCCCAACTCCGAGGAGGGCCGCCCCCCGTCCGCCGCCGCCCCCGGGGTCACCCGCGTCGTCCTCGGGAGGTCGTCGTAACGTTGCTGGACGTCCTCGCCGTGAACATCCCGCCGGCCAAAATATCGCCGGACGTCACGACTGATGACCTCGGCGAACTTCAAGAGACGTTCAGTCACGTCCTGGGGGCCGGTGGTCTGGGGGTCCAAACCGTCATCATCTTCTTCTTCTTCATCCGTGGAGGTCTTCTCTTCATCCTCCTCCTCTTCCTCCTCCGGGGGGAAATAGGCCGGGGACGGGACCCGCAGCAGGAAATTTCGCATGACATCCGTCGCCATCCTAGTGAGTGACGGGTGGGCTACCAAAATGAAGATGCTATATATACACACACCTCACGTTGTGTGTGTATGTGTGTGTGTGAGCGTCAATATTTGTATTGGTCAAACAATCTTTGGTTTACTTTAGCGCCAGGCAACCGAGGAGGGGTCGGCGACTTAATGGACCCTCGGCGAGAGGCAACGTGGAAACTCGGCGCACGCACGCGTGGCTTTATGAGGGTAGTTAAAGCGTAAAAAGAGCGGAAAATCCCATTTCACGCCGTTTTGACTTCTGGATGGGGGCAGATGTTAACCCACCGCATGCTCATTAGCATAATTGGAATAATGCATTGTAAAAGACGTGTTTACATTCAACGTTCAACTTAAATATTAATAGAGATACATTTTTGTTAAGATAGGCAAAATGTGCGTTTTGCTGCATGAAAAGCTCTTTAAGACCATAAAACCACGAGATGAACAATTTCCATTTATTTAGTGCAACAAGTATTTTAAATACTTGGACCCATTCTGTGCAATTATTTTCAAGTTTTATTTGATATTTAAAGTCAAATTTTCGAAATGTATATTTCTACATTTTCGGGATGAAAAGAAATATTATTTGGTTATATAAACATTTATAAGAGCATATATACATAAATCACTTTAGGGCTTTAATACAGTGAACATTTTAAACCATTATTCACTTTTCTATTAACTTTTTAATTCAACATCACCATTATTATTTTGGAATGATATAACTAAAGTTAAAATCTGTTCTTAAATACTATATTTTGCCAGTACAGTACCATAAAAAATTGCAATATTATTTGTGTATGCATTTGAATATTTTGATAAGAACAAAAATATATATATATATATATATATAAAATTAAGACAGGAATGGCTCATATGACTATTACAAGCACAAACCCATATAATAAAATATTTCTGTTTACCGCCTATAGTATACAATATGTATACATACACTAATATGAACTAGTATGTAGATAATTTGTTCTTGAAATGCATTTTTTTAAATCAAAATACAAACTAATTCATGGCATCAATTCAGTTTTTTAAGCCAAATCCTCTTATTGGTCGAATGTTTCATCATTGATGGATTTTGCATTTAAATTAGAAATTAGCAGCAGGTTAGAAACAAATCTGTAGATCATTAGAGTGTAAAAACTTGGACTTAATGCGCAGAAGTCAACTATACTGTGTTTACGTGAGCACACATTCTATTAAAGTGTTATCAGGACTCCCGCCTGGTCCCCCCGTGGCCATCAGTATCCCGGCTTCCGTGTTGACTTTAGGCCTCAAGATCAATAGCGGCAATATGTCAGCACTCCACAGTCTGATGGCAAATTTCACGCGCTGTTAACCACACAAGCGCAATGTACATATGCACCCTGGCGCACGTAGGCTGACGTCACTTTTTCCATCAGTTTAAGTGTATCTTATTCAATGAAATGATAGAAAAGCTTTAACAAATCAAGTAATAACATTAAAATAATAATCCGGATAAATCGGAATTAGGAAAAAGTGACTTGCCAGTAGCTTCTTCTCCCAAAATTGCCTTTTCTAGTTAGGATAATATTTTTTTAAGGAGGTAGTAATAAATAAAATAAAATAAGTCAATTTTATACACCTTGAATAAAAAGCCTTATTTTTGG
This sequence comes from Stigmatopora argus, assembly GCF_051989625.1. Taxonomy (NCBI): domain Eukaryota; kingdom Metazoa; phylum Chordata; class Actinopteri; order Syngnathiformes; family Syngnathidae; genus Stigmatopora; species Stigmatopora argus. The sequence continues at coordinate 13,037,039 of NC_135393.1, forward strand.
TCTGTACAAGTGTCATTTTTTTTTTACCAAATGATTAAAAATAAAACGCGGACATGATTCAAGTACAAAAGCTTGTTTTTAATTTTCTATGATCAAAACTGCAAAACATCTAGAAAAATATACAACAAATGTCCACAACGTTTGAAAATGGGAACATAAAAGAAAAAGGAATATTCACATTTTCCCCATTATTGATAAAAGAACATTGATGTTTTTTTTTTTACTTGGTGGTATATATTCATGTTCTATATGTTTTTGCAATTATTGTGATGCTTTTTTCTTTTATACTTTTGACTTTTCAAACGTCGCCGCAGTAGCCCGAGTCGTTGGACAACTGCGAGTTGGAGCTGCGGTTGGAAGAGGAGTTCCAGATGTCCAGGTTCATGTGCGGGCCGAAGGGGTGAAAGCTGGAGAAGGGAACAGCACCCCCGGGCGCGCCGGTCCCCGCGCCGACGACGCCACACGTGGGCGCCTCTGCCGCCGATTCCCGGGCGAAGGGCGAGTGCGGCGGCGTGACCGGCGTCGCCGGCGAGATGGGCGCCGAGCGCTCCTGCTGCAAGTGGCTGTGGTGGTGGTAGGGGGCGCTCTGTGGGGTCCAGATGGAGCCAAACAGGCTGGAAACTGGCGATAGGCTGCGGGTGCCTGAAAAAAAAGGCTGCGGGACAACGGCGTGTGACTTAAATTGACGAGACAAAACTACGTTAGCCGGTTAGCTCATGGGTCAAGTATCTCACCTTGGTGCCAACGCAGGCGGCCGAGTCCCAAGTGCATGGTGATTCTTGGGCACGTTGCTCATTCCAGCTGGCCTGACTGCCAGCGGGGGCGCAGTGGCCCTCCTGTTGGGAAAACCCTGCTGGGAACGCCATGTTTCCTTAGAGAGAAAGAGAGAGAGAGAAATGAGAATGCCGCTAATTCACGGGTGCTTATGGAGGCTTGTTTCGTACCTATGTAGTTGCCTTCCTCAGCGTAGGCGTAGGGATTACTGCAGTGGCTGTTGGCACTTCTCCAAGAAAACCTATTGGAATTAACAAGAATGTTACACAAACATGAGCATATTTTCGTTATAATATTTGAGGGTTTTTTTTCTAAGATTTTCCCACTTCACTAAAATGAGCTTATTTTATACAGTGGTTCCTCTACATACAAAATATTCAAGTTACGCTTATTTGATTGCCTCAATGGGAAAAATTTGTCTGGCGATACGAGAGAAATTCACGTTCCAAAAACCGCAAAACCTAAAAAAATCCAACATCGTCTTGTAACGTTGTGTATTTTATTTTAAAATTGATTTGAATTGCTCTTCCATCTCCCAACACTCAACTGGCATCCCATAGGCTAGGAGGGATTTGCGTCTCCATGACAGCCATTATGTGGTAATGTGAGGAAAAAAAATCATCCCAAGCTAGTAGAAGGTTCCTTTGGAGACCCCAATTTCTCGCCCCCAAAATAAAACCACTTGCTGGCTGTCCTTTCTAAAGCAGTTAGGAAGACATCTTACCCATTGTACGGCCTAGGCGAGGCCTGTTGAGGAGCAAAAGGTAGTGCTTCCGTGGCCGTGGTGTTGTACCGGAACTCATTGGTGAGCGGAACTGAGGGAGCTGACCATGTCGTCTCCTTAGGCAGGAAGTGATCTGGTTGTGTCCCTGAAAAATAAAGCAAAATTACCATAAAAATCAATGGTCAAACAGGAATGTTCTGGATGTTATTTTTTCTCTAGTTACCCGTGTTGCGCTCAACCCCCGCCGCGACAGCGGCAAAGCTCGGGGCGAAGCTGGAAACTGCCAGATCGAGACTTTGGCACTGGTCTTTGTGGTACGCGCTGCTGGGTAGAACGTCAGACACGGTTAGACACCAAAGGGCATCAGCAGTGATTTTTTGGGTCAAAAGAATGTCATCACATTACCTAAGCGGTTTGCTGTTGCCATTGGCAGACTGGTACAAGTCCCTATCTGCTGTGTAGATGCTATACTGCACGGGTTCCCCTACGAACAAAATGAAAATGTGATTAGCCCTCAACGTGGAGCTGAAAGTCCATATTTTGCAGATTTTTTTTTATTGTTCCCACTTTTTCTCGATGAGGTAGCGCAAGCGTGTCTGGCATCCTTGTCTCCCTCCATGCTGCTGGCACTGCTCCAGCTCCCCCAGCTCCCCCTGCTGGCCCTCACGCTCCCCGACGAGCTGCCCGAATCCGAACCGGACTCGCACGCGCGCCGCTCGGTGGTGCACTTTCGTCGAGTGCGGCCGGGACACATGCCTGCGAGGGAGGACAGGTCAAAAAAAAAAAAATTAAATGCCAATGGATACAACCGAGAGGGGTGGAAATCTTCGCGCACCGTTCTGTCTGACAGAGTTGTCGGCACGGTTTCCGGGTTTGGGTGCTTCTGCCGGCGGGGCGAGGCAGCAGCGGTTCCTGTTGCGGGACACCACCAGGTTGCGGTCCGCCGCGCTCCAGTCGGGCTCTGGCTCCCTCTCGGGAAGCAGCAACATTTTCTGCTCAGTTGAGCTGGAAGTGGGCGTGGTGTTAGAATCAAGACGAGACAAGAACAGGCGGGGGGTGACATGAGGAAGTCATGTCCTACCTTGAAACATTTTCCATCTTCCTGCGACTCCTCTTTCCCTTATTATTACTATTACTACCATTACTACTATTTCCCGTGTCTTCAATGGAAGCCTTCTTGCTTGGTTCTTTGCCGTCTTCTCTTAACTGCAAGAAAACAACAGCATTATTAATATTATTTGTTTTTCCAGTTGGTGCAAAGGTGTTTCGAAAAAAAAAAAGGTTAAAAAAAACATGCTTTAACATTTTCCGATCTCAGTTCAAGTGAACTCATGAGAAAAATTACTGTCTCTTATTTTTAAAGGCATAACTTCTATTGCCATATTCTTCCTTGGGACAACGTACACAACCTTTTTTTCCTTATTGTGATACATTTGTACAGTTTAATATTTTGTGATGGGCACTCCAATGTGAAAATCTCACTTATAATAAATAAACGTGAAAACCGTGAACATTTAAAGTAGGAGAAGTGATAGGAACGTGCTGACCTGTAGTTCGGCGCTCGGCCGCTGTTCGCAGTGCACCACTGCGGGCTCGTAGCGTCCAGAGTGACTCATCTCCACGGGCTTGCACAGTAACAGGCCGGGTCTTGGTCCCGGACCAAGCGTGACGTTTTGTGGGAAGCCAGCAGGAATTTCCACGGGAAACATAACCGCTGCCGGCACGATATCTTCAGTATTAAAGTCCTCTTCTGCTGCTGCTTTTTTAGCCATCTCGCTGATGAACTCTGGCTCATTGTTGTTGCAGACGTCAGGATCCGGCGTCAGGAGCGGTTCGGGAACCGGTTCCTCTTGCTCCTCGTGCTCCTCGTGCTCTTCGTCCATGGCCGTGGACGCCACGGCGACTGCGCTGGGCTTGTACTTGCTGTAGTAAAGGGACACCTTGTGTTTTTTCTGGGGCTGCGACGGAGTGCCCGACGAGCTCTTCTTGGACGACGGAAGGCGTTGCGCCGGGCTGTTGGACAGCGCTGGGGAGCCGCGACCCTTTCCTTTGTCTGAGGTATGGCAGGTGTCCACGTAGCTCTTACAGCTGCCTTTTGGTTTACTGCCACAAAAAAGAAAAAATAAGGATTTTTTTGCATTTTTTGGGAGTGACAATGTAAACAATAAATACATACTTGACGCCGTTGTGTGTGATGTTGTTGACGGGGCCATTGTCCCGAGACAAGTTGGAGTTGTGGTTGCTCCGGATGGTGGGTGTGGAGAACTCGGTTAGGATATATTGGGCCTGATGAAAGGCCATTAAACACACGCTGAACAAGGAGAAGCTGCAAAAAGAAAAATGGGAAAGAAAGACAAAGGAGGGAAAAACAGTTTGGTTCATTTTGAAAAACATTTCATTTTTTCCCAGTATGTTTGTAAAATGACTTTTTTTTAATCTAATGGTGCATTTTGTCTCATGGGAATTTTGGTAATGTTTTTCTAAGGTGTCTGATTTTTTTTTTTAAATGTTAACTTACTTGAATATTTTTACCAACTATTTTCTGAACATCAGAATATCCAGAATTGATCCGTGTTTCTTTTACTGTATTGAAAAATATTTTTATTATTGTTTATTTTGTGTGTGAGGGTTTTACTAATATTTGTCACATTATTTTATATAAAGACATCACATTTGATGTTTGTCTTTCATGTTTCGCATTATTCTTATAAAGTTGTACTGATTAATATTTGTTCAGCGATTTGTACTTTTTCTGTCCGATATTTTCAAATCATATATTATTTTCTAGTACCTGGTAATTGCATTTCCCTGAAAAATAAAGTCATATTTATCTATAATTTTCTCTATCTGTATTTTATATACGAAATCAATACACTCCAGTACATTATTTTGCACGTACTGTCTATTGATGTTTTTTTTTGTCTGTTAATTTATTATTTTATATTTTTGTATGAATGTTTTTCTCCAAACCTCATAGTTACAATACTCAGGTACTCGTTTAACCTTACTTTCTCAGCATTGACATTTGGATGTCGAGACTCAAAAGCTATGGGCACTAACCAGGTGAAGACCAGCGTGACCACCCAGAAGGACTCCTCCCAACTGGGGCCTGGCACGACTTGGGCACAGAGCGGCAACATGTGGTGGGGCAGCGTCACGTTTAGGGTAAATGGGAAGGTGGAGCCGCGTGACGTCACCAGTACCAAGTCGCGGATCACCCAGGACGAGGTAAAGTCCGGCGTGAACCTGGAGTGAATGAATACAAAGTTGTGAAGACTACTTTAAAGTCGAGAAAATGTGGAACGCACAAAGTCTTGATTGGTTTAGACCACTTCGTAATGTTTTTTAAGGAAGCAATGTAAGGACGGCAAACATGCATCTACCGTCTGATTCCTCAGTCAGTATAACTTACGCTACGGTGAGCTCGGATGAGGAATTGTGGTCCAGGCTGAAGGAGTGACACTGTAGCACCTCGAAGCCGAAGCCTTGACATTTATAACCATTGATGCTCATGGACGTGACTGTAAGTGGCAGCTCGCCAGCGTTCTCCACCTTGAAGCTCTTACGGATGGCAAAGAGTGGCTTGGTATTGCCGCGCAGGCCTGGCAGAGATTTGCTCAAGTGTTAGGATCCATTTGCCCATGGACACTTATCATCACAACACGTTTTAGCGCTCACCATCTCTGCATTCCATTAGCGTGGACTGAGGGACGTTGAAGCGCAGGGACGCGCCGGGCCCGGGTAGCTTCCCACCAACCCTGAGCAGCTCTTTGGCCCCATGACCCCTCACTGTTACCATGTCAAACACAGTCAGGTTGTTCCTGATAAAAAAAAGGGAAAAAAAACATGCACACCATTAGACTATCAAAAATAGACGAAATAAGAAAGATTTAGGATTTGCAGTCTTTAGGCTCCATTTACAAGCTGTTGCATATTGAGGAGGAACTTGGCATCCTAATGTTAATTTGGTTAATACATTTTTGGTCAATGATTTTTTTTTAACCATCAATCAGTGTAAATATTTCATATTATTAATTCGCATCCTGTAAAAGTTGTCATCACTTGAAGTGAACAGCAAAATGCAACACAGAGGTGGACTCTAGCGAATATTTGAAACGCCATCTGACCTAATGATGAGGATAGTGGCGGTGGGCTTGTGTTCCGATGGCGTGAAAACAACAGCAACTTCACGGGACTCCCACGGCTGCAACAGCAGGCGCAGAAACCCCTCACCCCGAACGGACTTGCCACCCTCACTCGCCTAAAAAAAAGAAAAGCGGAAATGGTCAAAGAATGTACAGATTGCAAAAAGCAAAAATGCTATTTGTTTTCTCTGTTCTCAACACAATGACAACTACATATTTTAAACTCACGATTAAAAATCTTTTGTTTTGCTTTCAAGTAGATGCAAAATCAAGTTGAGACCTAATTAGCTTCAGGGCAATGACAAGTAAATAATAATACAATAAAATTATTTAAAAAATGTAATAAAAATATGGTTAAAGGTTATATTAATAATAAAATTGTGCTTGCTTTGATCCGGAATGTGGCAATAGGCATCACGGGGTTAAACTCACTTTGGATGGTGCCTTCAGAAGTGAGAATTCCGCAGTAGTGATATTGACCGCCAGGGGGCTTATGTTAAACCTTAAAAATAAATGTATAAGAGGCATAAACAAAATGAAAACGAGAACCAAGAAAATAATATAAAAAGACTAAATGATCTGCCATTATACCATTTAGTGAGAAGATCCAGAGCCCCGAGCGGTGAAGGATACAGAGAAAGAATCTGGATTTCCACAGAAACCACAGATGAGGAAGGGTTCTTCAGTACCAAAGTTTTCACCTAAAACACACAGACATGTCAAATTGTTCAGAATTTATTGAATGATTTATCTATTTTGATTTACTTATTCACTCATCTCTTATAAAGATTGGTGTTTAAAGCAATCATTTGGTTGCTTACCTTGCTCTCGTTGATGGGCGTGGCACCAAAATCCAAAGGTGACGCTGTCTCCACGAGGAGTCTCGGCCATCTGGGAATGCATGAATTGAATAAACTGACTAAGTGAAATAAAGCCTGGGAACATTTTTCAAGCTATTACAATGACACGAGGGGATTAAAAAAAAGCTTGACGTACTCTAATGACCCTTAAAAGATGGCCAAACAACTCCCACAAGAACATGGACACAGATTTAGGACAACTTATGTTGAATTCATGGATACGACCAGAACATGGTACTAAAGTAGTTGAGTTGCAAAGTTTGCCTTTTTGAGTCTGACCTGCAAGACAGCTTGTCTTTGTAGTTTTGCCAACGGGAGAAGAGTTCCGCAGCCAACTTGCTGTCCACTGTCCAAGACGAACGAGAGAAGTCCGGAAGGAGTGTGCGCTGCCACTCCGAGCGACCTGGAAGGAGGGGGAAATATTGTTAGGAAACACTAAACCCAGAAAAAAAAAATTCATTCTCAATTCCCGAAATAGAAAGACCCAAATATCATGGCCTCCGAAACCCCTCTAAAATGAGATGAATTCACATTAGAAATGAAGCAAAAAAGTTTGTTCGTGTTTGACCCCCCTAAAATCTCCCAAAAAATAATTATGAAAAAGAGTCATTTTGACATCTCACCTGCTTCAGACAACTTGAGCAAGCAGGGTTGTCCACACTCTTGCTCCGACTCAAACACCAAGTCTCCCTGCTGAGATTGTACATATACGGTTATTATACAGTAGGCTGGGACAATGTGAAATCGGACAACAAGATTTTTTCAGACATCAGCCTTTTAATTCGAATAACGTAAACGTAGCCATTGTGAGTTATGACCGTCGGCAACTTATGCGCTTTTGGTTCAATAAAGCAATTAAGAGAACACCAGCGGCTGTTTCTTTCCTTAACAGAGATGTCGTGAAGAGCTCAAGTAATAAATAAAAAAAATAAAAAAATCCTACCAAACAAACTAGAATTAATCTATTAAAAAATAAAATAAAATCACCCGCTGGTGACACCAATTTTACCTTGGAGGGGTCTGTGTTAAAGTAGAGTGGGATGCGCACAGCTCCACCCAGTGTGGTGTACAGGCCAAGTGTGAAGGAGTGGGTGGCCTGCAGCGTTCTGTCGAAGAGGCGCAGGGACAGCACCGGCCAACAGCCCTGTGGTACTGTCAGCGGACCGTGAAAGTTCACCATCTGGACAGCAGAGGGCGCCAGAAAAAGCAGTTGGCAGTTTTAAGTCAAAATATTGTTTTCTCATGATCATATGGATTTGGAAGGAACATATCCCTCTGATATTCCTTTTAAGAATATTTTTGTAAAAAAAACACACCTTTATCGCCCCCTGCAGTTTGTGGGAGAGCCTGGCACTCGTCACAGTGAGTGGCAGCGGGAACGGGTTGGTCATCCACAGTTCCACCAGCTCTGTAGTTTTTTGTTTCACCCGGAATAAGCTGGACAGGTCCTCTGTACTCCACCTACAAGTAGATAAAAAGTTTTAATTATAGTCGTCATTATATGGAGAGCAAAGCTTTTGCAATAAATAGCAGTATATGAAAGTGAATTGACTTTTTATGACTGATTTCTTTCCAGTTGATTATTACTATTGTGCGTGGTCATAAATAACGACTACAAAATACTATGGTACAATTAAGATCTCTGCACAGATTCTTCATTAACATATTAGAATAATTTGCAGCTTCAAAACACATTGTTATAATTTGCATACACCCTGGCACATCATTCCGAAATTTTGTGTAATAATATGTCATTATTACCGATGTGTGATATGTAATCCGGCCAGGTTGTGAGTCATCTGGTTGCCTCGAATCTTTAAACTGATATGACTAACACATGTCCCACTGTGGCCTGGAATGGGACCTGGACACACGTATAAAAAAAAGTAAGGTAAATAGTGAACAGCAAAATACAGTGGCTTGGAGAGAAGATGTTTACCTCTGCAAGTGAGGGAGGCCACTTCAGTAAAGTTTTTTGATTCTGATTGCAGAAGAACTCTATTGATTTCCAGCTTGGCATCTACTTTGGACAGCAACTGTATATCCTATGTGGATTAAAACCATGCCATCATGCTTACGTTTCTATGGGTAATAAATGCAAAAACACAAACAACTCACTTTTATGTAGAGCCTTTTGCTTCCAGAATTTTGCATATAAACTCCTATTTTCGGTTCCCCTGTGGGTGAAAATGAAAAGGCAAAAAAAATGACATGTTTAATCCAATTCAGTCCAACCAAATATTCCAGCTCAGTGTAAACACACACTTTGCACTGAGTAAAGAAGTGAAACAACATGAAAGCCAACGACCTCTCCATAAAAACCACAGGTAAAATTAGCCATCCTGAATATAAACAATGCCTGTTTCTTAAAATAAAAAAACGTTTTGGGGGGGTTTTAACAAATACAAAGTCATTTTTACACTTGGGCAGAACAGAGCAACATTCACCTAGTGCAGCCTGTTCGGCAGTGGGGACCATGAGGAGCAGTTGTATGTGCTCAATGACGTAAGGCTTGAGCTTGTCCAGGTCAGCGGGCTGGTCTCCACGTGTTGATAGGTCCATTTGCAGACTGAGGTGTTCCTCGCTTTGGAGACAGGAACTCTAATAAGGGGGGGGAAATGTACTCAGTAAGGATTTACCAGATGTTTTTGCACATAATTTGTTTGGCCCAGAATTAGCCAATTTAGATTTTTCATTTGTCGGACTATTTTCAGAACTGCATACCATATAACCATTGGATTCCATTCAATGGGCATTTGTTACTGTCAATACGTATAGCGGATTGGGATTTTGGGTATGAGTCTGAGCTCTAATGGACACAGAATAGAACATACTTGTGAATTGATGACAAAACTCTTGGGCAAGCTGCACTCCAGCAATAGACCCAGTATGGTGATGTTGGACACATCTTCCTGCATAAGCAACAAAAGTAATGTTGTGTAAATAATGCATTACTATTTATTCACTCAACTGAACACATAAAGAAGACATCTATTAGGTTTGGAGGCCGAATGGTCAGACAAAACATCGGGTAAGACCAAATAATAAAACACAAAAAACTCAGATCTATGATTACCAGCTCCAGTCTGAATGTAACCTTATACTGAGAGGCACAAACACATGTTCACCCCAACAAAAGTAAAAACATGCATGCACACACAACTTTGGGCTTCATTTGTGGCCCTAATTATAGCTATATAGCTATATTTCTTAAAGTGCTGTACTCTGGGCTGTTGTGTCATCCAAGCTACTGACTCCAAACACTATCTTTCACCAAAGTTTTTTTTGGTCTCATTAGAACACTTTATGATTCTGTTTAAGGAAATCTATTGCTTCCAATGTGGATGCAGTTGTACCTGAGTTTGGGTCAATTTGATGCTCTGGATGTGAGGGAACACCAGTAGACTGTCCTTTCGTTTGAAAGATACTAAGGAGCCCTTTTGTACACCCACACCAAAGACCTGCAAGAAAAAAAATCAGACTCTTTAAGCGATAAGTCCTGGTGTCGTATTCAAGTATTTGTATGGTAAATTATTATGCAAGAGTATTTACTGTTTGGTCATCTAAATTTCTGATTACCGTATTTTGCAGACTATAATTTGCACCTGAATATAAGTCGCACCAGCTACATAATGCCCATTAACGAGGGGAAAAAATATATAAATCGGCAAACTATGTGATATGAGAAAATACGGTATAACACTTTTTGTGAATCTTAAATTGTGTGAGAATTGTCATCTATGAAAGTGATGGTTTATTAATTCATAATACAATATCTTGTTCAAAGCACCCAAACATCCACTGACCTGATATGAAAGCAGCCCGTGGGCCGATGTGTTTATAAATAATGTATTTTCTACATTGCCCTCCTCTGACGGAAGGAAAATGAGCTTAAAAGATGTTTTCCCTCTCGGTGGGATCACCTGGAACAGATAACAAAACAGAAATTTTCATTTTGAGAGGCCAGAGAATAGAGTGAACATGATATTCCACACGCACCCACGCACACACACACACACTTACTCTTCTGTGGAAGGAAGGTATGTGAAAGTGCCTGCTGGACGTAAACATAGACAGCAGCGTCACGGGAACCTCCGAGCTGGGGTTGTGTACGTGTATGGTTTCGGCTCTCGGTCGCCCCAGCGGCCTGCGTAAAAGATGCTGAGTGACAGGTCCCCACAGATACACTCGTTCAAAGACAGTTTTGTCTGATTTATCAGGATTCATAATAGTTGGCGTTAAATGACGTGTTCAGTAAACAGACTGGGCTGAATGTTGATAACTGGTTTCATTTAAAAATAATAATAGCTGGAGTGGTAGTAATTCAACACACAATGAAATAAAAGACTGTGGAATTGTTAAAAATATGCAACCACATTTGTGATGATTTGGTTATTAAAAAATGTCCTATTTTACATCAGAGGAGGAAGTGTATAACTTACTGATTTCCGAAAGTTAACATGGCAGGCTGGAAATGCAAGCGCCTCCCATTCTCCACATTAAATATTGAGGCGCTGTTGGGGAGAAGTAACAATCTATCAATATGCAGCACATTTAAAACCAAGCATTTGTTATGAATTACATTTTAAAAATGATGAAAAGCAGTAAGTCACTGCTTACGCTTTTGGAAAGTATTAATTAGCTCTTTTATTGGTAATAGCCTAGCCTTTAATGTAACTTATTCTAACTTGATTTTAGATAACAATAAAATAACTCATCACTTCACCACAGACTTTTTTTTAAGATTTGCACAATGGCTTAAAGGTAATTTATATTCAAAAACACTCAACAATCTTAAAAACCGAGCCATGCTAACTGTCAAATGGCTACTAAGAGGCTGCTTGAAATTGAAGAGCAGCGCATGACGCTCATGCGCTCTGCTGTTTATAGCGCAGGCATTACAATCACAGGAAAGAAAGCATAATATCATAAAAGTGCTTTACAGCCAACAGGTGGCCAATATATGCCCCCTCTGGGACTTGGCACGGCAAACGAGATTTTTTTTTTAACCTCGACACAGTGCGGTGCTTGTGTTAAACTGAAGGCCAGTTGGGCAGATAAGATATTTTCATATGCCCGTTAAAGACTTTCACAACTTTTAGCACAAGCCGTTAAAAGGATGACAACCAATTGCAATGTGAAATTAGTTATACGCCACAGCAACGCAAAACTTCGTTCCTCCGTGCTTACGTCTGCCAACAGTGCAGCTATGCTTCTGACTTCCTATGTTTTTTATCCGTTCATCTAGGACAGTCCACAAGCAACTTCCAGACTCCTTAAAACAACCTCTCTCTTCTCCTCAAAAGCCACAACAAAAGATTTATAGTAGTATGTTTATAGCACGTTTAGTTACACATTTTGAAACGGTTCCACGACGTGTGAATATCTAAGCCACAAACCGACGTGGGATATTTTTTCTCCCTTGGGTAGGGTCATTTCATTATATCTGCCATTTCTGACAAATTGAAGAAAACAGCTGGATTTTACTGATCTCACTCGTGGCAACCCCTGAAACAGAGCATGCAGTAAGTGCAGCTGCAGAGTTCCTTCATTGGCACTTCCTTTTTAAACAGACGGAGCAGCCCAAACATGGTCAGAAATGCACACAGAAGTGAGGGGGACAGGGGGGCCGCCTTGAGTCAGCCACTTATTAATTCTCCATTTTAAATGGAAAGCCCAAAAACTGCTGCGTGAGTGGATAATCAGTTAGAAAAAAACCACTCTTTTTATATTGATATTAATCTGGCCAACGTTGAAATGGAAAAGAAAAAGTAATACGAAAAATAATCATAGTCTTCTTTCACAACAATACTCCCAATTGTTAAGGTGACAAATTAGGGGTTCAAAAACTAAGTGTTTTTTTAAAAAAAGTTTTAGTTTTGGATTGGGGATTCATTTAGGAATGCACGCGTGAAAGAGGTGCATTGAGTGATATTTAATGTCTAGTGGTTCGTATGACAAGAAATGTGCTGAGTTTAGTTGTTACAGACTGGAAAATGTGTGGGTGGGTTTGCAATGTTGATACGAGATTGGTAAGGCTCGGGAAGTTGGTTACCTGAAAAGTAGATCACGCACCCAAAAGGTTTGGGGCCCACTGCCTTAGGGTTTTTATGTTACCAATTCCATTTTAGGTTTTGAATTAGCATTTCAAGGGTGAAGTTATTATATTGTACTGTATTCTTTGTATGTTGATTGCATGTTCCAAACAGGCTAGTAGATTTGACTTTTGGCATGATCTTCAGCAAAAAAAATATGAGAGGTTTAGTGGGTTTTTTTTTTCAGATTGATGCAACTCCGCTTCTAACCAGAACAAAGAGAGCTGAGCACTTTACTTTACAGTGGATGTTATGCTATTGGTCTATGAATCCATTACTGCTTTCGTCCTGAACACATTAAAGAAATGTGAATGGAATAGAAACCCCGTCAGGCTCTGAGATGTACACAGAGTGGAGAGTGAAGCTCACAACTGAAGGGCAACAGAAAAAAGCAGCATTTAGCTGTTATGCCGCACCCTAATGGAATAAACTGCTAACAGAATTGAGTTGAAAATAAACAGAAAAGTCCAGTTTAAAAACGATCTTCCTGACACATAAATTAGGGTGCATTTTAAATCACTCTTCAAATGATGTCTGTCTGTACATTCTTTGAGTCATTTTAGTTAACAGGTTTTTTTTGCTCTTCTTAACTGTTATTTCTATCTTTTGATGCTCTTAAATGTACTTTAAATCAGAGAAATGTGTGTATGAAATACACTATACAAAGCCGCCTTGCCTTATCGCCGTGCAACGACTTACTGGCATAAAAGTGCACCTGCGAGGGCTATGTGCAGCCTGCGTTCTTGAGTAGGGAAGGGCACTACATGGGCAGTAGGCCACCTATACAGTATATGCCATCCATTATTGTATAGGATCACCTTTGATTCGACACGCGGGAACATCAGAGAGACTGTTTACGTGCTGCTGTTTCGGTTTGCGGCACGCCGTAAGTATTTACTCTTGATGCCTGGATCGAGAGTGGCAAAGGTCGTGTCCACTGCAACTGTATAAAAATAACACGTTATGTTTGGCGTTATTTGATACTCCAGTTGATTCCCCTCCATCGGTTCTAAGTCACATAAAGTCAATGTTTGCAGTGACCGAGAGCATTAAGACGAAAGATTAGTTAAAGAGTATCATGCATGTTTTCGGGATGTGTGGGGAACCAGAGTACCCGGAGAAAACCCACGCAAGCCCACGGAGAACATGCAAACTCCACACAGTGAGGACCGAGCTGGGATCGAACCCTCGACCCCAGATCTGTGAGGCCGACACGCAAATCATTTGCACACCGGGCTGCTATTAACAAACTTTTTTTTTACCAACTAACCATTGAAAAAAAATTTAAATATAAAAAAGAGACTTGATAAAAACAGACTAAATATGGTAACAAAGTTTTACAAAATGTTGACTGTATTTTTTAAATACAAAAATTGACCTAGTCAATTACCGACAGAAATACCGCATACCTGCCAACTTATAATAGGTTTTTCTGTATTTTATACCGTTTTTGATCATTTCAAATGTGTACCCCATATAACAACTTTTGTAATGAATTTTTTAAGTATGTTTTTGTCAGACCGATCTCATCTTACTCATTTCAGCTCTAATCTACAGAATCTTGAATTTAGTGCACCGACTGATTGGGCACCCCATCCACTTTGGGGGAAAACTTTTGACTTTTAAGTGCGCCCTGTGTGAGTAAATATCTGCCGCGTTGCATTTGTACAATGTATTATTGCTTAATAAGGTATGTTAATGTCAATGATGAACAAATGATGGACAAACCAATGAAATAAAATAAGTCTAATGGGACGAGCCATGCTTGAACACCCCCGTTTTAGCTTGGGTAACAAGTGACAGAGGCGCTAAGTGAAAGTAATCTTCAAGGGGCTGAGTGGTGACGGCCCAGCCGAGTGGCTGATAACACGAGCAGGAAAGAGGCCACGCAGTTCCACAACCAAGGAGGTCAATGAGCTGCTCGTCACTTCCCTCTGGCTAAAAACAAACAACACTTAAGACTGCTCAGCAGGTTTGCACGAAAGTACGAATTCATTAATGAATGAGGGGGGATTATCCTTTGCAGTGCGCCTGTTTGATGTTCTGTCATTTGCTTGATTTATACATACAAGATATTGCCTCAAGTGTTTGCTCGATTGGTTTGACTCATGCCTAAAAATTGAAATCCCATTTTTACGCAATAGCTGTAAAATGATGAAAGAATGGGTTGATTTTCAAACCAGATTTAGAATTATCTGGATTGTGGTTTCAAATTCAGTTATCCGGCTATGGTTCATGTGACACGCAGTCTTCAACCATCGCTGGGTGGTTTCCAAATCATCTTTTTGCACCATGACCCTAAAACATAAGTACATACTAAGACCCCAACTTAGAAACTCTAGAAAATACCCCAAGGGAATCATTTTGATGGTAAATATCACAATTAATTGTTGATATTTCCATTGAAGAAAAAAAACCTTTTGCAAGGAGAGCAGCTGGGAACGACAGACCTCCCCTCCATTTTCTTTTAAGGAGTTCTAAAATTAGTCAGGAATTTTGTTTTGTGTTGCTCTCTTGCCCAGGGCCAACAAACTCCCATCATAAGCACCCACCAATAAAAACAACATTGCCTGAATACAAATGGAAATACATTGAAAAGCCACATCTTTGTTCAAAAATGCTATATGCCTTTGTAATAATCCCAAACATTTGACAAAGTGCTTTACAGCAACCTGATAAAAGGTGAAAAAAACAACAACTTGCCTTTCTTCAATGGGAAGACCATCTTTTCTTGGCCCCTTTTCTACCTGTGGGCAAGAGAAAATGTTAGCCATATATACACACACACACACACATATGTATATATAAAACTATGTTTAGTATTCCAGAAAATGTGGACATTCAGAGCAAAAATTTTTAGGGTATTTTTTCAAACTAAAAGGGAGTGCCCACGCTACCAAATAAGGCGTTGCTTTGAATTTGGCTGCTTAGGGCATGGAGTTACCTGTTTTGTTAAAACAGGTTCTCAGATGTAACATGACAATCAACCTCCATTTTTTGGTAGTTATGAGGAATTTACAAAACCTATAGCAACTAGAGTTTCAGTAAACTAATTAACAATTAATGAGTCAATTATTTTTTTCGGAAAAGTAATATGTTTAATTTCCATGTCTTCATTAAAAAAAAGAAAAGGGACATTATTTGTTTAAAAAAACATTACTGGTTATGTCCATAACGTCTGCATAATAGTGTGTGTGTCTGGTACCTAACACACATTTTTTTCACCATATGCTGTATAAATGCAGGTCTATTTACAAAAGGGACGAGTTAGGGTGGTGATGTGATATCGGGGTCAGGCCAGCCCACCTTCCCCATGCCACGCCCCCTCAGGTAACATGACAGTCAGCTGGCGACCTCGCCAGGAGTTATCGGTTAACAAGCGCTTACGTAATCCCTCAATAGGTCACACAAATCATTGCTGGGGGACATAAATTAATGAGATTTAATTGTACTCATTTTGGACTGCAATTATTTATCATTGGGTTTATTATCATTGTGAAGTCCACATTAAAGGAAAACAATTATAATAAAATGATATTACATTTTTTTAAAAACATTTATACTTAACTTTATTAGGCACTATATTCTATGTGGAGCTTAAAAATGAGCATTCACAACCACTCCTCAATGTTTAAATCAATTGCGTGTCTTTTGTTGTCGGGCAATGAGATCAATACTATGATTTTTTTTAAACAACAAAAACTTTAGAATGTGTAATTGGAGCAAAAAGCCAAAGTATATTTTTTATTTTGTTCTTTTCCTGATTTTTTTTTTTTAAATAAACTAAACATACAATTATTCATTAAAAAATACACAACAATAATAAATATTTAAGTTTTTAAATTCCCAAAATGTATAATTTACCCCAAAATCTAATATTGACTATATTCAATGACTTTGCATTAAAAAATGGGTGAAACATATTAAAATATATATTTTCATATCTAAAATAAGATTCTGCTTTTTAAGCCAATCAATCAAATCTCAACTGTGCATGTGTTCCTATTATTGTGGAAAGAATATAAAAAGGAGCAAATTTAGACTAGATTCAATGACTATATAAATTGAATATCAGATGAAAAATATTAAAATATATTTTTATAAATTTTACAATAAGATTCAACTTTTTTAATGTGATACAATCAAAACTCGACTGTGCACGTATTCCTATTATTGTGGAAAGATTATAAAAAAGGAGTGTTGCAAAGTAATGGGGGGGCTGCTTGCAGCCATGTGTAGTTGCATATCCATAATGGAGTGCATGAACACGGGGGGTGGGGGGAATCATGGTTGTCCCTACGCCCTGTTTCCATTGCATAAACCCCTAAATTGCACAATTAATATATGCATTATGTGCATGCAAATATAAACTTGCAACTATATTGTCAATGGAGCCCCATGGACAAAAGTGGAGGTAGGGGACGTGCACATGTGCAACGTGCAAGCAAAAAAATGGATGTTACTCACGTGCCCCCGATTATTGGATTCAGTTCGATTTATTTTAATAACATACACTTAAAAAAAATCAACACGTGCAAAAATAAATATTTACCTGCAGCGGGGCGAGCGGGTCTGCGTCCTCTGCATGCCAGACCTCGACCACGCTGGTAGGGATTTGACTCAGAGCTTTTGAATGGGCGAGGGAAAAAAAACAACACATTGAATAAAGCTACCAAGTGGTACATTTATTTAAAAGTCTTTCCTAATGGTGACGACGATAACTATAGCAGCTTTTAGTTCATAGTGAGCAAATCCTACACGAATAGGGTGACATGACTTGGCATCGCGTTGACAAAGGCTGGCTAGTTAGCAATGTTAGTGTTAGCACGGCGGCTAACCCAACTTGCCCACACAAACAAACCTTTGTGTTTTGAGTGACAAACCGCTCCAATCAATGATTGTTAAATATCCCGTGAATGAGTGAGTAAATGTAAATAAAGCGACTAAGGGGCTTTAAAAGGCCGATTCGAGAATGCTGTCTAATGAACGTTGGCTAACTTGATGTTAGAGGGGAAAAACTGTTTTTCTCTATTCTTTTTTTTTACCAACCTTGTCTCTGGGCTCCTCCGTGCTGCACGTATGGTAAAATTAAATGCAATATTCCCAGTAGTACGTTGAGCCACGTCTTCCGGTGACAGTAGCTACCCTGCTGGAAGTCCTGCGGCCCCGCCATGCCTTAGTTCACCACACCGCCGCACTCGCTGGGTAGGTAGGTAGGTGCTCCCTCCCTTGGTTCTCTCCAGCCCAGCCACAGCAGCAGCAACAGCAGCCGCCTCCCCCCGCAAAGCCTCGCTCCCTTCTCCACCTCCCTCTTCGCCCCTGTACGCGCATGCGCAAGAACGACGACGTTACCTACAGGTTGTTTACGTGTTCTGTCAAAGTGAAGGCAAAAAAAACAATAATGGCGGAATAATGCACATTATTATCATTATCAGGTATATGAGCCTACTTTCAGTGGTGCATTGGAAAGCACAGTGGTACAATGTAAACTTAAGACACTTCAGTCACCGTAAGGTGGAACCTTAGCCTTTAATAGGGAAAGTGACTACTTTTTGCAATAAACTTATCCATTCCTAGACATATTTTTACATTGGTCTCATCTCATTTTCTGAACCGCTTTATCCTCACTAGGGTCGCAGGGGGTGCTGGGGCCTATCCAAGCTGACTTCAGGCCAGAGGCGGGGGACACCCTGAATTGGTGGCTAGCCAATCGCAGGGCACAAGGAGACAAACAACCATGCATGCTCACGCCCATACCTAAGGGCAATTTAGAGTGTCCAATCAGCCTACCATGCATGTGTTTGGAATGTGGGAGGAAACTGGAGTACCCAGAGAAAACCCATACAGGCCTGGGGAGAACATGCAAACTCTACACACGTGGATCAACCTGGATTTGAATCCAGGTCTCCCACTGTGAGGCCGACGCGCCAACCACTCATCCACAGGGCTGCCCTCCGTCCGTATAAGTGTTGCATTAAATTTGAAAATCCAGCTAAATTATTATTCAAAGTCAAACATCCTTTACTTTTCGCCAACAGTGTAAATTTATGTATTTAAATCTATTATTAATTTATTTAAAGCAATTATTTCCTAGCTTCACTTAGCTCTAGGCTAATTAAAAGCTTCATCCCTGCATGACCTGGGTTATTTTTTTCCTTTGTGAACTTACTTTACTGTAATCACGTTACTTTTTTTTCTCTAAAAGAGCTACACATAATAGTTAAACTTAATTGGCATTCAAATTAATGGTTTAAGGATGAAATTGGGATGCAAAATAAGTTGAGCACCTACAGTTAAAGAAAAAGGTGGCAAAACTTTACATTTCAAATCAACCGATTTCACTTAAATTCTCAAATTAGATGCATACCTGTCAACCTCTGCCGATTGTAAGGTTTTTTGGGGGTTTGTAAGGGGAATCATAATCATTTATAAGGGCAGTTATCGGCAGAGGTTGACAGGCATGTAGATGGGCAAAAAAAGTTAATGAATATAGAACTCAACTTTTTTATATAAACTGGATTTAAGTTTAATTTTTAAAAGGTTGCCCCATCATTCATTTCAAGTTTGTTTTTCTCATATATTTAAACCCCACTAACTTGATCAACCCATTTAACCAAATTCTCAATATCAAAACTTTGAGTTACGACTACTTCAAATCGTTAGTTACTATGTCCATTGAGAAGATTTTCCTTTTTTTTTACATTGATAGCCAATAGCACCAAGTGGAAAAGTAATAGTCTGCAACAAGAAAACAAAGACCTGTTTTACTTCTAAATTAGATAATAAGAATGTCAGCTATGTAGTGTGTCTCACTGTTCTCACCAGTGCATCGTACATTAAACACCCTGATAATTGGCAACGAAGACAGGTCGGGCAGGTACGCACATGAACATACACGAATCATCTAAGGCTGCCAGTGGGCGTGTCCAAACAAACTTGCACTCAGGCATTTATTGACATTTTTCTCTCTTTGCGGGGTCAGCACATTTTAAGCTAATGTGAACACTGTGCAGCTACAAAAAGTCACTGGGGACATGGTGAAGCATCATAAAAAAGGGACATTTTTGTAATGTGATTGAAGAACAAAGTTGGAACACATCAATGAGCATGTCAAGTTAACCCACCACATCTTTGCATTTTGTTTCAAGCCAAGTCAACGCTGACGTGTTGTGACAGTATGTTCCCGTTTTACTGGCTCGCACAGCTGGTGTGAACCTGGTGTAGAAAAGACAAACATTCAAGTTGTCAAACAGGAATTTAAGGATCCGCAATACATCCATACATTGAGTTATAATATCAAAATTGAAAACAAAAATCTTTTTACAACATCAACGGGTGAAAAATTGGAAAAGTGGCTTTTCATCAACAAACTTGTGACTTTCGTTCGGTCTGTGGTTGTTCCAAAAAAGTCCCAAATTTTCCAAAAACATCCAAATGGCAACCCAAAACTCGTGCCATTCATTTGATAGAGCTCAGTGAGTCAGTCCATGTAGTCGAAGTCCTCGGGGATCCCGAAGGCTTTGTCGATGTGACTGTTGTCAAATGCAAACTTTTTCTTAGTCCATGACTTTATGGCAAAGACGTTGTCTGAAAACACAGAGAAAAATCATGGAGAAGGCATGTTTTTACTGCCACAGCTAGCCAGGGATATTTTTAAAATTATTTTTCATTTTTTAAATGTTCCTGGAAATGTGGAGTGATCAGTTAGGCCAGGAAGGAACGTAAAAAAACAGGTTGTGCCTGGGTATAATTGAATATAATTGAAGTAAAGCATGCATGTAAAATTAATTTTTCTTTCTGTTTCCATTATATTTTGTTGTTTTGAATAGTTTGGCAAAATTTCCAACCTATTTTTTTAGTTACATTTTATTTTGAATGATGTTGTGGCACTAGATTATTAAATATACAATTATGTTTTGATAGTGAATAGAGTAAAATAATCAGGAAAAAAAGTACTAAAAAGTCAAAAACATTAGACTATTTTGCAACCCCAAAAAATAGCATTGCGGAGTTAAAATTGTTGATATATTTAGAGTAAATAGAAATAAACTTTAGTTGGGCCAAGATATAATTGTGTCATTAGTGGTGGAATCTTGTTTGTCCTTTTTTTTAATTAACTTGTTGGGCCAGGCTATAATTGTGCCAGAAACTCAATTAAGGTATGTCGGTTTCACAGTAATAATCTTTTAAAAGTTGGAAAATATCCTTGAGATTCTTTTTTAACATGTATTATCATTCAATGAACCACTGAACCAAGTTTTCTTTTTTTTTTTCACTTCCTGTTTTGTTTTTGTTCACTTCCACATTGCCTTGTGACCACATCAGTGAAGGAGTGACATTTTTTACCAAATTAGTCAACGGTCACTGTGGTTACAATTGGGAGTCAAAAAGAGGACTTACATAATTATTTTTTTAAAAATCCTCACGTCAATTGTTTGACAAGGAGAATTTGTGCACCTTTAAAGTTAATTGCAAGCAGGGTGTGGCGGATAATTTTCAAAAATTCTCACCTGTCCACCTGGAAACAGCTATTTTGGCAACGGTGTTTGACTTTTCTGCAAAACGTGAGAGAGCAACAAAATGACTCATGAGAAAGAAGAAGCAAGACAATCATGAAATAGCTTATCAATTTCAAAGATATACGCTGGTATTCTAAAAATCTGCAAAATATGCAGTTCATTGTTGCAACGTGTTGGTGACTGACTTTCACTGTCTTGATGTACTGAACTTCCTCAATTGCAACAACAGGAAGTCTATTTTTGCTCACTTTCTTTGAAAAGTTTGAAGAAATGGTATAATCATACCGTCAGTCCATCTGTTGTTAATTATGCGAGGTGTACACATTGTTCCCGAACATGCAGCCCAGGCCAAATTTGGGAAATAAACTTTGAAGAGGGTAAATGCATTGCTTTTTCTGATTTTGTCCTTCCAAAACTGGGCCAATTCAGATTAAAGGGCAACCGCCTATTTTGGTCATTAAAAATTTCAAGTTGATTAAAAATAAAAGAATAAACAGCTCCCTGAGATCTTGGGAAAAAACGAGGGACTGTATATACTTCCAATTGTTATTTCATCTAACCTTTCATAGATACTTCCCTGATCTGCAGGTCAGTAAAATTTGAGTACCGTATTTTCACGACTATAAGGCGCATATAAAAGTCTTAAATTTTCTCCAAAATAGCCAGGGCGCCTTATAATCCAGTGCACTTTATATATGGACCAATACTAAAATTGTTATCACGATAAAATAAAATAAATCAGTTGATAGGGTACACCATCCACTACAGCTTCACAACCACAGCTACTAGCTAGTTACTATTTGCGAATGGATTGTGGCCGCCTGGACGAACGTATAAAACTCAGCGTTTTTGATGACTCATTTGGACAATTGTTCAATTCGGACACAGAAAATGAGGACTTTGATGGATTTGTGGGTGATGATGACATGAGTACATTGGAAAATGGCTAAATAAAGTACAACCGAACTCAGTTTAGCTTCCGTTGCCTTTTTAAAAACGTGTTTTTAGCGTGTGGGTGTAGCGTGTATGTTTAAGCTGGTGTATGTTTTGCCATGCCGGGCTGCGTCTATAAAAACAGTGCGCCCTTTGTGTGTGTAAAATACAGAAATAGCACTCGTTACTGACACAGCGGCTAAAAATACGATGCCCCATATAGTCGTGAAAATACGGTACATATTCTTTGGATCTCGGGTTGTGTCGATCATACTTACTCATATCCTCAACAACTTGCGGGTCACAATCATGGTACTTTTCCAACTGAGTCTGAAGCTGAGCCCGCTCTTCTGTCAGAGTCTGAAACTCCTTCAACATAGCGCTCCTCTCTTTCTACACACGCACGTGACCAATCAGCATTTGAACGTTCCAACATATTATAGTCTCTTTTCTTACCGTATCCTCCCGTCCTTCTTTAGCTTTTTCAATGGCCTCCTGCAGTGAACTTTGACGCTGCTTTGCCTCAGACACCTTCAATTAGACATATATAATAACTTGGACAAAAAACTTGGCAACCCCGTTCACTTTTTCGTTACCTATACATCAATCCCTCACCTGTTTGTTCAATTGATCTAGTTTAAGCTCGCGGGCGTGCACAGCTTTGCTGGGGAAAGCCCAGTAGTAGTTGCATGTGCCCAAACGCTCACAGTCCACCATGTTGTCGTCCACCAGGCTTTGCAGCACGTCCTTCACTGACATTAGTGCTGAAAGACATTAGACACAACATCACTCCTTGTGGCGCCTTCTTCCAAGATCCAGGCTGCGTTTTTAGTCTTTTGGTGATAGAGTGTTAGCTTGATTACAGCTGAACTGCTTAAATGAGGCATGCTTAGTATTTCCTTTGGAAATTCTGACATTGACCAGAGAGGGGTCTCAAATCGTGATGTCCCGATCTGAAACGTACCGTATTAATTCGAGTATAACACGCAAAATTTTGTACCAAAAAAGTGAAGCAAAGTTTGGGTGCGCGTTATACACGGATCCCGGTGAAACACTGCTCCCTGGCTGGCGATGAAAAAGTCCCCTCCGCAGCGGTTATGTATAATGAGAGACATAAAACCTGACTTTGTCCGCCAGATGGCAATAATCTACCTTCTTTTTTTTGGCAAGTTTATAAGGTAAAAGTAGGGGTAAAAAAAATTGTATAATGGTGCGCCAGGAAAACGAGTCTGCCCAGGGAGTGCTATCCTCGCTCAAGAAGAATGGAATCAATTGTTTGGTGAATCTGATGATGAATAAGACTTCTAACAATTTTAAATATTATGATGATGAAGTAGACTAAGGATTTAAAATTGGAAATTCCATTTGAGGATTCTGTTCATATTGGTAGTAGTTTGTTTTACCAGGTTTCCGTAGCATATGTTGTGAATAAATGTTTATAAATAAAGAAATAAACTCGTATTATTGGTGGATGGATCAGAATGGAATTTTGATAGGTATATTAATTAAGAGAAAATGTATCAGCATGATTGGCGGCCAAAGAGATATTTTTTTGTCCAAACTGAATAATGTTAAAGTGGTTTTAAATGTTTGTATAGTTGGAAAAAAAGAGAACTTTTATCAAATTGCCAGCTTTAAGAAACAACAACTTTTATGATCTTTGAATAAAAACGTTGTTAGTTTGATCCCGAAATAAAGATGATTTGTATTTACTGTAGGAAAATCAGATCTTGTTGCATTTAATTGGAGTCGGCACGGATTTAGTGTGTTTGTGTGTGCCTCTCTATCATCAACTAAGCAAAACATTTGCAGCCTCTCAGCCGCTTGGAGAGAATGTAGCTGAGCCAGAAAGACATCTGAAATAGGACACTCCTAAAGAAAGAAAAAAAAAAAACTCTCACTGGCAACAATCTGTTCAGAACTCCACTTGCAGTCGAACATTAAGAAACTCATGGCGGGATCTGTTCACCCTCCTTCCCACCATCATTAAGTAACAACATCATGCCCGAGTAAGGGGCTAAAAAAATGTTACAAACTATCAATTGATGTGAGCATTATGGATCATAACTTACTTATTCCCTTTGTTTTAGGGGCAATCTTCTCAATGTCTTTCAGCTGGAATACGTCCTTCTGCAAACACAGTGATTTACTGTGTCGTGTATGAAACAAACCATTTTTTGTAATTGTCAGTTTTACATATTTTTGTGCAAATAACCAAATTTCACTTACTGTTTCAAAGAATATTTCCATCATGCGACTTCTTTTTTCCTCCAAACTTAATCCTTTCTTTTTCGACTACAACATAATGATGATAAAGAAAGAGAAAAATACTTTTACATTACATCGCACTAGGTTCAACAAAAAATACTATATTAATCACTTCGCTTCTGATAACGCTTTTTGTATGCTTGTGTGTGTTCTTTGGCAATAAAAAGGGAATTATGATTATAACTGGCTTGTATTGTGTTTGGTTTGTGACTGGTAAAAAGGCTTTTGTTGTTATTTTTGTTTCTAATAATCCTAAAACTAAGTGCCCCATATTTGTTATTATATATTTGTATTGAGCTGTTTGTTGTAAGGGATAAATAAAGTACGTAATTCATATTGTAAATAAATCTATAGCGAACACGTACCTAAAAAAAACGTGAAATTTCCAGATTTAATTAAAAATCAATACACAATAACGACAGTGTGTGGATGTTCAAATTAGTATTTAATTATGAAATTTTGCATTGTCGTGACACTGATTTGTTGCGACAGGCGGCCTCCATTTACGGCAACTTCTTATTCAATGACTATTTTATCGAAGCGTTTCTAGTTAAGGTACATTGATTATGAGCTTAACTATTCCATTTTTTAATAGTTTTGTAAATACATGGGTATTTGGATTCAACTGAAGCTATTTTCACGACACTACCCCTTTGATACACATATAAACAGAACTGGCACTAACACAGAATGTTGACAATACCTTACCATGTTGATAAATCGGCTACCTGAACACCCACGACGGTTATGAATCAGCTTTAGAAGCGATTATAAAATATTTGTCTCCTTTTCACGGGGCCAAATGGTGTCGAGACCAGAGTCCTCAGAAGTTTAAGCTTCTAAAATTCCCGCGGAAAACTGCGGGTTGCCAGATTGTAAAGCCACTCTCTAGTGCAATTAACCGTAAAACCCGCCTATTAAAAATAGTTTATATAAAAACTTCAAGAAAAACGCATGAATTTTAAAACAAAACACAAGATTATTTTCTTCAAACCGCAGATTTTTGTCAAAAATAGCCCATAGCATTGTACTCCCGCCCAGCCTTTGAAAAAAATACCCGTTTGAGAGGGAACGCACGCACTGGCAACATTGCTGCCAGGTCCAGACGCTGCGTCACATTCAAGTACATACCGGAAACAACTAAATTATATTTACTATACATATTTACAAACGGACAAACAATATTCATTTAATTGAAATTGCCGCAATAATTTATAATAATGTCAATACCATTTTAAAGACGCAGAAAAGCATGAAGCACGAAATAATAGAGGAAATATAAAGACAAGAGAAACATTTTTGGTCCAGTGATCATTTTAATTCCATTCGACATAAAATAAATATAAACAAGGAAAAATATAAACAATGAATGGAAGTTGTAATAACTAATATGATGGGTGTTTAAAAATATATCTGAAAGAATCTGCGCAGTCAATTCGACAATATTTTTAGCTATTTACGTGCTACAATACTATAGTATTTCTAAAATATGTATTATTGCAAGTGTAAGGCGTCACAAAACAGCAGATTGCACTTGGTGACTTGTAGATTGTGGGTTATTATTAAATTAGTCACACATAAGATTGACGTGATAGTCGTTAGTATGTTCTTCATGACTGTATTTCGTGGACATGCACGTACTATTTTGCGCCACAATGTTTAGTTAGAACCTGAGTGCAGTATGGTGAAAAATGTTTTAAGACTATCTCTGCAATGATGTTAAAAAGAGCAAAGTGGGGGAAAAAAGTTGTTTTTTTCTTTTCATTGAGGCATTAACACTCATTCTTACAGTAATTTTGGAAAAACAGGCAAAAATGGAAGACTCTAGAATATATTTTTTTGTATATTTCTCCAGTTATTGTTACTAGTGTCTACTGCTGGGGTTAAATTGGTACGTTGGTTTGAAGCACACAAAAATAGGACGTCCCAGTGGCACAAAGCGTACGCGACGGATAAAGGTGAATGAGCGCAAATTGGCTTTTTTAGTGTATACACACTTGTGCGTGTTTGTATCATTCTACTTCGTACTAGAGTGCAGCACTGGGTGGGCTACTGCAGGTAGCGGTAGACTTTGAAGCAGTGGTTTCCCGAGTCGGCAACCACCACGTGTCCATCAGAAGTGAGCGCCAGACCCTGAGGGCCGTACAGCGGGTCGGCCGACGTGTTGATGTAGGACAGGAAAGAACCGCTGCCGTCAAACACCTGGCAGTATGGAGAAATATTTATTCATCTTCTGAATCTGATCTTCACAGGGGGTGCTGTAGCCTAACAATGGGCACACTGACCTGTATCCGGCTATTCCCCCAGTCCGCGACGATAATGTTTCCGTTGTCATCCACGGCCACCCCTGTGGGGGCGTTGAACTGACCGTTACCCTCGCCGTTGGATCCGAACTTCAAGAGGAACTCCCCTTCCGTGTTGAACACCTACACCGTCCGAGTATACTCAGAATTAAAAGAACACAGACCAGCGCTATGTTAAAACGCAGTTTACCTTTACGGAGTGGTTGTGAAAATCTGTTATGATGATTTCATTGTTGTTGTTGACGGCAGCGAAGTGAGGCCCTGAGTTGAGTTTTTGGAAATATAAAATCATCATCATCATTATTTTCTTCTGCTTATCCGTGGGAATATAAACTAATCATTTATATGAGTTTAGAGAAATAACAGTGGATAATCTTCATTAACTTTGCAATTACCTGCAAACTGCCTGTCTCCATTACCACGGTTACCAAACTTGGTGACCATCTTGCCATTAAGCTGGAAAATGAAAACGCAGCAGGCCTTGTTGTCCACCACGATAACATGACCGTTCCTGTCTACCGACACACCCTTGGGACCCATCAGCTTACCCGAGCCGATCTTGTTCTAGAAAAACAAAGGAAAAATGATTAAAATACGCCAAAGGCAATCGTCGTTGAATCGATATTTCACCAAACGTGACATCATTTTAAGTTACTAAGTTGTGTGTTTACATGTCTGTGTACGTATGTTTACTCAGCTGCCAGGCGTTTGCCTCCTGCTCCGCATGCACCCAACCACCCCAATGGAAAAGCATGTCTTTATCATTTGAATGGCTTATTGAATAATAATGTTCTTAATTATTTTCATTTTTTTCTGTTTTACAAATCCTTTATACAAAATGTTAACATTTTTAAAGGCTTTCAGAGGTAGTGTTAGGGAAATTAAAAGGGTTGGAACAAACTAGATCTTTTCAACAAGGTATAAATTAACTGTGTTGATAACAGAGAATTCTATGCAAATTTTGCACGACTCACCTTAAATTTGCCATCGCTGGAAAAGATGCTGACCCACTTATTGTCATAGTCGGCGATGATGATGTCACCACTGGGGTGGACGGCCACACCAGTAGGCCGCTGTAGCTGACCGGGGGTCCTCCCCCGGACCCCAAAACGACTACGGAACAGGCCTTCGTTGGAGAAAATCTGAGTAGGGGAAAATGTATCAGTCAGTAACAGATCAAATTATTCATGGTATATTGTAGGAAGAGTTGACCAAATACATCTTTTTGCGAGAATAACATTAAAATACATAATATATCAATAAAATAACTGTGTTATTAACCTGCACACATTGGTTGTTGCTGTCTGCGATGAGCACTTTGCCCACAGAGGTGGACACACCCTGCAGATTTGTGAACTCGCCTTTATTTCGCCCTTTAGTGCCTAAAAAAAGTTGTATATCAAGGTATTTAGTGAAGACTCAAATATCTTTAACAATCATAAATGAAGCATAGTCACAAAAATGTCTACGTTAGGCTAACAGAGGACTTTAAACTTAGAGAATTAAAAACAATGGCTGTAGAAGAATGCAAAGTAGGTACCGTATTTTCTCGCATCCAAGCCGTGTTTGGAACTTAAAAAATGATGATTGAATCAAGGGTATGGCTTATATGCGCACAAGACTTGCTATACTTTTTTTCACCAGTAGATGTCGCCAAAGTAACATTTACTATTTGTTGGTTATTTTCTGTTTTGCAGTAAGAAAACAACCATTACTGGATGAATTAATTCCTTATGATATTGACCCTAAAAATGTGCTTTTGATCCATACAGTATCTCAGAAATACTACGTGTGATGATTTTTCTTGAGATTTTCCCTTCAAAGTAACACATTTGTACTCCCCTTTAAAACCACGAATATAGAGGGAAAAAAAATGTGAATCAGGGGGTGGCTTATACGCGAGAAATTATAAAATTCAACAATTTTTAGGCCATTTTAAGGCTGTGGCTTATATGCGAGGGCGGCTTATATGCAAGTAAATATGGTATTCAAGAAAAATACACAGAAATTAACTAAACATCCGAAAATTCATATCAATATTCATAAAAACATTTATTGAAGACCACAAATTTCCTCTGATTTTTACAACAACAAAAACAAAACAAAGAAAAGCACATACCAACTCGGAAAATGAGGTCGTCCTCAATTGGGTTCTCTTTCCTGCGTCCAGTGCTGTACATGCTGGCAGGTCTTTTGACAGCCCTCTGCTTGATGTGCCCACTGCTACCGGGCGACTTGAGCCTCGTTTTAACGCCGTCGGAGGCAGTTGAGTTGTCTGCCGACTTGCTGGCCTTTGTCCTGAAGGGGCTACCTTTGATATGCTCCTCATATAAGCGCAGGGACAACATAAAGGTGCCCTCTTTGGGGGCGGTGAACAGGTACTCATATGTGCCGTTCTTGTTATCTAATATTTCGCCATCGCCTTTGCTGCCATCAACCGCCGAGATCTCCGCTGTCAGGACTGCGTTGCCCATCTTGCAAAGCCCACCATCTTTGTCCTTGAGAAAAGCCACGTTTGTATAATACAGTTAATACATGAAACCGGCAAATCATTTTGCTAAGCCTCCAAAAAATAAATGATAAAAGTCAATTATATTTGATCTAAGTAAGATTTTTGCTGTCTTTCTGTAAGCTGACAGATTGATTGTTCCATATTACAAATATATTACACAGGATCATGTTTTTTAGAGACTATTTCTCGTGATTTAGCAACGCTTTCAGACCATTAATTGATCCTGTTAGCATTCCCTGGGTGCTTATTTGTTATATATCGATAAGCCGTATAATCGACTCATCATTTTCCGGCTAAAGTGCACTTTATCTGCCCATTATTATTTGGGTTGTCAACTTAAAGTTACCTTAGTAGTGACGGTGATGGAGGTCGGCACCCCTGCCACGCAGTGCCTCAAACCCTCGCCGGTGGCCACCGTCTCAGACGCCACGGCGTTCGTCGTCACCAGTCCGCCCAGGTTGTGAATCGACTTCTTCACGCTCTCCGTCTCCAGGCGGAAGTCCAATTGGTCGTTCTCGCCGGGCCGCAAGGGGAGCTTTTGTGCCGCCAGCTCGGCCAGGCGCTCGCTCATCTGTTTCTTGACCACGAGCACCTCAGCCTCGCTGCCATGGTTCAAGGCCTGTTCAGCAAAGTCGCAGCTGCTGCGGATGCCGTCCTGGCCCTGTAACAGGTTGTCCAGCTGTGCCTGCAATACCTGCAGACACAACAAGCAAGGGTTAACTGAAGGTGACCATTTTTAAACCACCAGGTGGGAAGCCTCAGGAATTAAATAAGGTCGATTTATTCAAGGGATGTATTTGCATAGAGCTTTGTTGTTTAATATTTTGTTTGCTCAGCAATTATTGACACAATTGCAGACTTCTTGTTGCCTGTAGGTTCCGAGGTATTGAATGCCTTATAAGTTTCAATAAATGTAAAATTTTGTACATCTTAAAGACAGTTTATATGCTTTAATTAACTGAGTATGAGTTATTGCAAATGTCAGGGAAAATTTTAGCATCCAATTATCTCAATGGTGTTCATTCCCATAGACTCCAGTTCAAAAAGATCTCAAATCTATCTCCATCAATTACAATGACTAAGTTAAACAAAACTTTTATTTTTTTTTATAAACATCAACTGCAATTTAAAAGTCTTCATTTAACAAAGCATTCATGTTTTATATTAAATATCAAACACACTTTTGCCTCCAGGGAATCTAATATGCACGTTTTTATAAACACTAGAGATCAACTGGATTACCAAATCTAAATATTCTGTTAAAACAGAAATTTAGAGTGTGTCACATAAATATTGTCAAATTAAAGTTAGACTTTAATCAACCCAACATACGGTTAGAAATGCACAAACATACACATACAAACACACACACAAACAGCAGGGGGCAACATTGTTCCATAGTGTTGTATTAGTTACATCAGCAGACCGACCGGGACGCAAACAATGAAATGTCTCCACTCTTTTAAAGGACAAACATCCATTTTAGATCTTTCACAAAACGCCACTTCTATTCGATGCTGCAAACCACTATCAATGACCTCAAAGAGAACTATAAACCAGAATCAGTGCACATCATTCTTTTATCTCTCAAAAGAAGCAAAAGAAACTCACGTGGATTAGCTTGTCACACTGGTCTTCTGACTCACCGCCCGAGGCCATTGCGCATTTCTTCTATCTCACACTCCCAACTCCCATTTACGATGCACCCTGGCACCCCTAAAACCTGGTCCTCGGGTGCAGAGTGACACACCCCGAGAGCACACCCTGTACACTGGCTCCATCTGTCTACAAGAGTCTGGAACGCAAAGATCACTCCACCCAGCCCACCCCAGCCTGGCCTGGTCTGCCTCCTCCCTCTGGGTTCTGATGGAGGGAGGGAGGGTCAATAGTGACTCATCAGCATGATATCTAGCTCCGGGGGCAAAACAAGCCAACCAGATGATTGCGTTTTCGGATGAGGGAAGGGGGGAGCAAGCCCAGGACCAGCACCCTGCAGGCCTCTTCATCGAGTGGACGATTCCCATTGGCTATCCAATGGATTTGAAGTGTTTAATGGCCCACTTCAAATGACGGTGCTTCCAAAAACATACACTGGGTTCTGAGAAAGAGGATCTTGATGGATGTGTATACTACAAAGGCACATTATATTAAAATAGAGCTAGAAATCACCTCACCTTCTGCTTGAGGCCGAAGTTGACCTCCAGCTCCATGAGCAGGACGCTCTTGCGCACGTTGAGGGTCTTCTGCAACTCGTCGAAGGCGGCGTGGATGTCTTCCTCGATAGCGCTCTTGCGACCAGTCAGTCGCTGCAGGATATCCGATAGCGTCAGCAGGGCACCATCGATCTCGGGCAACCTGGGGCAAAACCATTGTGATGACGCATGATGATTATGAGGAACTGTAAAAATAGAAAAAAATGGTTTTCTGGTGCACTTTTGAGAATGCCGAAGCAATCGAATGTCATTGTTAACAACTTTGATCAAAACAGTAGGCTACTCACATTCATTCATTTTTTTCTGTACTGGCTATCCTCATCATATTGTTTTTTGTACAACAACCTTTTCTAATCCTGAGAAATCCTGCACTCTATAAACACCACCGATGGTTTTGAGAAAATTCTCGGCGTACCTTTTCTTGACGGCGTCCATCTGCTCCTGTAACGAGGCCTTGTGTTGATCCACCACGTCTTTAAGCGGCACGGTGGGGTGCTCCCCGTGTTCGCCACTCGTGCATTCTTGGCACATGGCCGTCTCGCAGGGTGGACAGTAGAACTCCATTACCTGAACGATAAGGCAATGACATTTCATCACCCCCAACCTGTGTTTTCACCGGTTCCGAGTTCCGCTTACGCTGCCTCCGTGGTTGGGGCAAGAGAGCAACTGCCCCGCTGCCACCACACCCATGTCATCGAGGATGGCTGTCGCCTCACGGTCGACGCCTCCCACGCGGTGGGCCGGTGAGTGCTGCAAGACGTCCATCAGGTTGGTGATGAAGAAGTTGTTCTGTAGCGCGACGACACCCTTTTCGGGCAAGATGGACGTTTGGCGGCACACGGGACACGAAAGCGTCAGGCTGTGGACCGGGATGTAGTTTTGCAGGCACCTGCCACATGAACATGGATTGTCATTACAAATGCTAGATGGCCTTTCCCTCATGTAGTGTTTTTCTAACTTCAATTCATTTTTACACTATTTAACAGCATCAGGATGGTATTCCATACCTGTCAACCTCGGCCAATTGCTCCGCTTATTAATGAATGCAACTCCCCTTAATAAGCGATTACAAAAAAAGTACAAATGCAACGCAGCACAAATTTATTCACATAGGGAGCACTTAAAAGTCTAATTTTTTTCTCCAAAATGGACAGGGTGCCCAATCAGTATGGAGTAAATTCAAGGTTCTGTAGATGTCGCTGTATGATGCTGATAGCTTGACTGTCTGGGTACATTGCTTGCTGACGCACTATATTTATATAGTAAAAAGGTGAAAGGCGAAGGATTAGAGCCGAAAGGGGTAAAACGAGATCGGCTTTACAAAAAAATGTACTTAAAAAATCCCGTACAAAAGTTGTTAAACGGCGTACACAATTTGAAATGATAAAAAATCGTATATAATAAAGGAAAAAATATCTAAGTTGACAGGTATGGTATTCTGACGTGGTCAGCAAAATTGGGGATTGAACCCATAACCTTTGGTAGTAATCGTCCACTGTGCACTGAAAATAGTAATATTTTTTGAAGCATTTTGGACAGTTGAATCAAAGTTTATTTATAACTCCGATAGTAGTTTTCAGCATATGTTTAAATTGACAAAGCATGCGTTACCGAGTGCTTTGAAATAAAAAAATGAATCTCAGCTGAGAAGCAACCAGAGTCACACAGGGTCTCTTTTGTCCCCCAAACAAAAGCTGCGCAGAGATACTGGTGCCAACTACGTTGAATGTTATGCCATCACCACTGATCGTTCAAATACCAGCATCAAATTCTAGTTTAAATATCTTGTTTTTGTGATGCATTCAGTGTATATATTTGTTGACGACTGTTTCCAAACAATTGCATTGTTTTTGTGAACAAAATGAGGCAATATCATTAAAATCAGATGGTAAATTGATTTGTTTTGCAACACAATATACTATATTTTTTAAAATTCAACATATTATATTTTCATTCAAGTCATTCAGTCATTCATTTTCCGAACCAAGGGTCGTGGGGGGTGCTGGAGCCAATCCCAGCTAACTGGCAATGTAAATGAGAGACCAAGGAATGGACACTCACCTCTCACAAAAAGTGTGAAGGCAGGGCAACACTTTTGGGTTGTGGTATCGGTCCAGACAGATGCTGCAGATCAAAAACTGCTTGTCAATCTGGCGCACCACCGGGCTGGGAATGCTGCCGGCGTCAGCGGCCATCCTAAACGCGGGACTTGATGAAAGCTGCCCCGGCTCTGCCTTTTATCTGCGTCAGCCCTGCCACAGATATACCAACACCTTCAATGCTTCCTGCAATACATGAGTGGATTATTTTGAAAAGGTCAATTGTCTTCGTTATCCTATCACGGACAGGGAAGGATTCAAATGAAGACGTCAATTGACAGATTCTGTTTTTTCAACATGATTTACTCACTGATGAGAGAGACACTTGGATAAAGTTGCAAGCCACCACTAAAAATTTGAAACAAACCTACTTTAGAGCAAAGGTGTCAAAGTGGCGGCCCGTGGGCCAAATCTGGCCCGCCGCATCATTTTGTGTGGCCCGGGAAAGTCAATCATGAGTGCTGACTTTCTGTTTTAGAATCAAATTAAAATGAAGATTACAGATGTATATTATATTTCCTGATTTTCCCCTTTTGAAATCAATATTTTCATTTTTTAATCCATTTTTTTCTGTGTTTTTAGTTCAAAAATCATTTTGTAATATCTAAAAATAATTTTCTGTTTTCCACTTTGATATGGAAAATAATTAAAGAAAAATTTGGTTTCCTTTTGAAATGAAAAACAAATGATTAAAAGAAATGTACCCTTACTAAGAAAAAAAAAACTCAAATAAACATTGTTTTTAATGTTGCTTTTAATCCAGTTCTTTTAATCCATTTATAAAAATAAAAAAAACCCGAGTCTGACACCCTTGCTTTAGAGTGTACTTTAGTACAAAATGTTATACAAAATGTATCAATATTTCAGAACTGCTTTTGTCAAGACGTCAACACTTTTAAGTAGGTAAGTAGATTCGATACATAAAACCAAAATCACAGGAATGTGCTAAATCTTAAAAGACAGCAAACCACACAGTATACACAAGTATACCATTTTTTATTTTACATTTCAGAACAAATTCTTCCAGATTTTTAAGCACATCTGAACACTGCAGTGTGCCAATTAGATTGAATATTTATCGCCATATATGCAAGCCAAACACCCCAACATTTGGACAACCGAACAAAAATTAAGCAGCTCAATTCCCTACCAAACCCTCCAACAAGTTTAAACCAAAGAAACAAACTTCATTTATCATAAATCTAGGATGATTTTACGCCATGGAGCAGCAGTGCACCCTCTCCGTCACCCCCGTCCTTGCGAGCGAACGGCTGCCATCCTGCTGTGAGTTGCTTTTCAAATGCACTCTCAACCAAGCCTAATAAATAATGAAGGAGAAAGCAGAAAGTGGGACATTCTGTGCTGACTCCAAAAATAAAACACTTTACCCACAATTCACTAGACTGGTGGAGCAGCCTTTTATTCATAAAGTGACTTTTGTTATCAGACGGGGCAGGGAAAGTGTGTCAGTGCCACAACAGGCTCAAAAAAGCCTGAAGGGCTCAACTATTTCACTGCATGTTTTCCTCTATTCCACCCAATTGTTCCTTCTTTTTCTCAATACGCACTTTAACGGCCAAATAGCCATTTGGTCTGGTTTGAATTAGCGCTAGAATGAGGGTAATAGGATGGGCTTACTGTCAAATTTCTAATTTTAACAACATGAGGACATCCCTGCTACACTTAATAAGAATATTTCAGAAACTAATGATCCATCCATTCGCTAGCATAGCCACTTAGCACCAGCTCGATCCTGAGCCAACATGCCATTCAGTGTACAATAATGCAGCTTGACCTTTGACACCACTGGTTTAGACAAAAATAACAATGTAAATTTAGTGTGTATTTTTAGTCCCAAAAAACTACATGTAAATATATGGTATATACTGTAAATAATAGAATAAATATACAGTCACTATTTTGCACGCTCATAACCCTCGAGATAAACAAAAAAACAACTAATACAGACACTTCTGTAAAGAAAGGCTAAATATTACAAATGGATTATTTTACATTTCATATCATTATATAAGACAGCTACTAAAATTTCAAATGGAGAAAAAAATGCTGACAATCGACCAAGCTTCAATTTCAACAGCGTGGAGACATAAACAAACATGCTGTTATGTAACCGCGTCAGGCAGCCATTCCCGCTGTCATACCGGGGTATGAAAAATGAAATCGGAGCATTCAAAACAAAACAAAGCCAGACTTAAGATACATCAAACGAAAAGGAATCATCATCATCATCATCATCGTCCCTTCTGACTCACTTGCAAGTACTTGTAAATATCCTCTTCCTCCCATCACATCCATCCGTCTTGTCCCTAAGTAAACGCTGTTTGAATGCCTTTGAGCATGTGCAGCGTGGATGGATGGAGGGATCAGAGGAAAGTGGGAGGGATGATAGAGGGGGATGACGAAGGAGGACCTAGCAGATGGAATTATGGGGAGTTCGGATGCTGACTCACACTGCATACACTATATGCAGGCATAAGGAAGTCGCTCTGCACTATGAACGGCATTGCATGTTCTTGTTTGTTTTGATTTGAATAGAATTCTAACATGATTATAATTCAATTTAACAACCAAATAAATTAAGTTAATCATTCAGGATTTGTGTGTACTTTAAAAAAAATCATTAACTATGTTGCTGAAGCCTATCTGAACTAAGACAAAAGGTAGACTAGACCCTAGACTGGTCGCCAATCCTCCTTAGGACACACAGAGAGACAGATGACCATTCAGACTTACAATCGTACCGTAGCAAAGTCAGGTGAGTGAACCACTACACCAAGGGTGTCAGACTCGGGTTGGTTCGCGGGCCGCTTTAACGTCAACTTGATTTCACGTGGGCCGGACCATTTTAGATATAATATTTAGATATATTTTTTTAAATAAATTGATTAAAAGAACTGGATTAAAAGCCCTGAATATTCAGTTTTATAGATCTAAAACAATGTTTATTTTAGCTTTTTTTAAAATATATTTTTAGATTTTACAAAATGATTTTTGAACTAAAAACACAAAAAAATGGATTAAAAAATGACAATTATTGATTTAAAAGGGGGAAAATCTGGAAATTTAATATACATCTATACTCTTCATTTTAGTTTGATCCTAAAACAGAAAGTCGGCACTCATGATTCACTTTCCCGGGCCACACAAAATGATGCGGCGGGCCAGATTTGGCCCCCAGGCCGCCACTTTGACACTTGTGCACTACACCATGAGGCGGCTAGGTCCTGTTGTTTGGGTTAGCAACATCCTACAAGAATTTGGCCCACTAATGCTACAAAAACATGATGACACAATCTAATCGGATGTGTCCACTGGCTGCAGGATGACATGTGATTACAGCAGCGAGCGATTCATTAGCCTCAATTTCCTAAACGTGTCACCCCCGTCGTGCTTTCAACATGTCAGTCTAACATTTCTGGCCACTCAAGATAAGACGACGACTCGTCTTCAGTGATGTGTTCATCTCTGTTTTCAATGGTTGTTACAAACAACCTATCATCAATATATATGCAGGAATACATGTATTTTTCCTTTTATTCATTTACTTATTTGGTTTCATATTTTGCTTCTTTAACCAACAAATCAACCAACAAAACATAATACAGATTTAAAACGTGACTATTTCTGCTTTTTTTAAAAGACATATATATTCATTCATCTTCATCTGCTCTTGCTTATTCTTGCAAGGGTTCGGAGTGGGGGTGCTGGAGCCTAAACATACATACATACTCTGAGAGCTCCTCCATTTGGTATATTAAAGTAGTCTAAATTATCAATATATGCATGTTATATCTATTCAATTAAAATCAGAACAGGAATAGATAATATAACATAAAAATATTCAATAAAATACTATTTTTCTGAATACCATTTTGTTATACAAAAAATAAATGATGTTAAATGAATGAAATTATTGCATAATTAATAAAATAACTATTCAATAATGGATCCATATTAAAAGATAAAAAAGGAGATAAAAGTACAAAATGTGAAAATGAAATAAATTAATACTATAACTCAATTTAAAAGTCACTTTTTAAAATAAAAATGTACAACTTTAAAAACATTTTTAATAGACTTTTAACATTCTAGTCAATTGCCAATGTTTATTTTTCTTTCATTCACTGAATCAGTAACAACAATTTTTAACGCTTCTGCCGTGTTCCAATTGTCAGAACTTCAACACATTTCCGGGTCACGTCACTTGAAAGTGACCAATCAAATGAGAAGTAACACCCACGTCAATAATCAGGAAAAAAACAGGACGAGTTGTCTGGTGTGGTACTACTTGAAATGAATTGAAATGAAATTAACTTGGGCTCATAGTGAGCAGGAATACCAATAACATTTCTCCGAAATAATGAATTTGTATATATCAGTAAAATTCTCAATGTAAATATTGCCCCCTGAGCTTTTTATACATATTTTCACTGTATCTTGCTGTACAGAAGCATTTCTACTAACAACATTGATTCAGTATTACAATTTAATGTTTATCATATTTCAATCCTCGTAATCTAAATATAAAACATTTTTTACACTTCACTTCACTACTTTAATAAGTCTGTATTTCGCCTTATGATTGGCTGCGATTATCCCCTGCCAAGCCCTCCCAGGTCGAATTGGATTAAACGTCTCACACCGTCAATGGCAGTGAATGAGTTCATATGGAAGTTCTGACTTTTTTTTAGACGATAAGAAAAAGTTATTTGCATTTCTGTTTCATGAATGATTTTGAACAATGGAATCAGAGCTTTCATTGTTGGTGGGCAGTGAGGTGCTAAGGAGGGGGTCTTGGGGGGGCTAATTTAAAAGAAGAAACTGTTTAACATGCAGAGCACACAACCACAGGATCACCAAAAGAATTCTATTCATTTTGTAGACGTGGTTTTAATTTGGTAGCAATTGAACAAAATTTGTAGGGCATTTTAGTTTACGAAGAACCCATTGAAGTAATATTAAAATTGCCACTTTAAACTTAAACAGCAGAGGTTTTTGAGACTCTTTTCATTGGTTAACACAAATTTCATGTTACTAAGGAAAACTGTTCGCAGGCTTCTGAATGGCTATTTTATTCCAAAAGGACTACGCTGGACCTAAAAATGATTCTGCAGTGGTTTACCAATGGTCTTATTCCAACTTGAGGAGCTGAAAATGACTTTTCTAACACGTGTAAGCTCTTAAAGGGCTGTTGAGAAAACTTTGGCGATATTCTACCCTTACCTCATGTCTTTTTCCATTGTGTCCTGTCAAGAATCTGTATTCAAACTCTGGACTTCATATTCATGTCTTCTGCATTTAAAAAGCAGCATATAAATATTACAGACAGTGCAATAGAAAAAAAAAGACTCACCACTCATGTTCTGTCAGCACAGCTCGTATATTACGCCATTCCAGTGTAGTGGAGAGATGGTAATGCAAAGAACGCGTGTACCTCAGGTGGTAGATTTTCAGGGAAAATCAGCATGGCGTGTTCGTACGTGAGTGAGTAGTCTTGAGGTGTTACATTAACCTGGAGGATAAAGAAGGATTGAGACGAGCATAATCCCTTACACATGACCACAACACACACAGGTGGATACACTAACAAGTGACCTCCACTGTGATATTCCATTGAGACATTCTTTTCTCAACTTGTTACCAGTCGGTACTCCTCACAAACACTATTCATCATACTACTATTCCATGTAGTATTGCAAGTTAGCTCAAAATAATTCCGAACAATTCTATAATCAACATATTATGCAATAGAGTCATCAGAAAGTGACTGCACATACTATCCGGTACTAATTACTCAATTTTGCATCAACAAAACAGAATAAGATATGCAAACATACATGCTCCTTCGCATTATACTAACATACCTATGTATGTATACTCCGAAATTACAATAGTGTTGTATTTAGACTGCAATGAAACACACAAGAGGCAGCCCGGCGGCTGAGCGGTTAGCGCATCGGCCTCACAGGGTTCAAATCCAGGTCAGTTCACCTGTGTGGAGTTTGCATGTTCTCCCCGGCCCTGAGTGGGTTTCCTCCGGGTACCCCAGTTTCCTCCCATATTCCAAAAACATGCATGGTAGGCTGATTGGACACTCTAAATTGCCCTGGGTGTCCCACGCCTCAGGCCTGGAGTCAGCTGGGATAGGCTCCAGCACCCTTCGCAACCCTAGTGAGGATAAAGCGGTTCAGACAATGAGATGAGATAATACTAAACATAGCACCCAACCCTACTCACTATTGCTGTAAAATACTAGCATTATTGCTAAACATGTAACTTGTAGTACATCTGCAGTACTGAATACATACTAGTACAGGCCTACTAAAACATACTACTACTTAACACTGTAATACATAACTTTTATATAATACATTCTACCACTTAACATGGAATTTTAAAACATAAATAAAACATACCTGTAGTGAAATTTCAACTAAGCATACTATTATTGCAGTCAAGTCACAACATTAGCCAAAACCTTGATCAAAAAATGAATTCAACTAAAGGGTACTACACACATTAAACAAACTATAGTACATATAATTGGTTTTAATGATGATGGTGCTAAATCATTTGTTGCCATCTAGTGGCAAAGAGGCAAAATTAATATAGCATTATTTTAGACGTTACGGGAGCTTCAATTTTGTGTCTAAAAAGGGAAATAAATTGACTGGAGGACACATAAATTGTAAAAGTACCACTTTTGTGAGTATTTTAGGGTGTTTTTTGACAATATTAGTCAATTGACTGCTACAGAGAATGAATGAAATTACTACTATTTATAGTTGCTAAGGAATGTACCACTCAATCGTGGGAGGGGGGGGTTGTATTGTCTAATTATTAGGGAGCTTGAATTCATCCTCGGGTACCAAAGGTGACCTTTTAAGTGTGGACAACCAGTTAACTAAGTAAAATATAAGTAATTGTGAGCTTTTATTTGCTAAAATGTTATATGGATAGCCATGTTTTTGTTTGTATTACAGGAAAGACTTTAGTTCCACCCCTTTATTTTCCGGCAGGAAGAAGAAGAAAGATACGTAAACGCGCCGAAACGTGCTTTGAAACTGTGACTACCGGTTTATTTAGTTGTTTTTTTTAAATCTGGAACGTCGTCGCGAAGCAGGGGAAAGAAACTACGAGTTATACGCGAGGAAATAAATATATAACTGAATTTCGACTTTGGTAAGTTTTGGACAATTTAAACTTTTGTTTATTTTTGTCTCCCCGGTGTTGCCACTTGACCTTATTAGTAAAGGTGCCAAAACGTCACACATCCTGCCACTTTAATCTTTAAAGTAATAATTATTTTGACTTTGACCAGCAATAGAAATTGATTAGTTGTTCATTTAATGTTATTCTACCCAATTTGTCGTGCATTTTACGCATGGAATTTATTTTCCTCTTTCAATCGTGTTAAACGTTGACAATAGCATTCTACCCCGGACATGATTGATTATTATTATTGTAAAGTGGACATATAATAAAATATTGTTCAACATTTGCTATAACGCCGCACGTGGAGTTAATAATGCGGAAATAGACGAGCCTCTCGGCGGCATGTGGTTTGAGAACGTCGTTGATGAAATGACATCTCATCTTGTTTCACCCTGCGGCCGCAAGGTGGCACTAATGTGTCTTTTGAGTATGTAATCGAAGGATGTCCTCAAATATGGCGGCCTCTTTGAAATATGTAATGAATGTTCTACAATTTTGTGTTTTGTTTACATGTACATCTTGGTTCATAATTCACTATTATATTTTTCCACTTTTCTTATTATGTTTTTGCTATTGTGACCATGACATGTTCTGTTATTTGGCCTTTCATCAGGATGATGGAAATTAAAAAAGCAAGCGCTCCCCCTGACCGGTGAGTGTCTTTAAAA
This sequence comes from Stigmatopora argus, assembly GCF_051989625.1. Lineage (NCBI taxonomy): Eukaryota > Metazoa > Chordata > Actinopteri > Syngnathiformes > Syngnathidae > Stigmatopora > Stigmatopora argus. The sequence continues at coordinate 13,078,388 of NC_135393.1, forward strand.
ATATATTTATACTAGGGGTGTCAAACCTGCTAGAAGCGAGATGTCCAATCTATTTTGACTGGGAGGGTGAATGAACGACGCTCCGCCTTCAAAGTCCAAATGTATTGGATGTCTAGCGCCATCAATGGTGACAAGTAGGTTAACTTTTTGGGCCCAAAAAGAAAAAGAAAAACATGATAGAGTTGGCATTATTGTGGCTCGCGAACCAAAAACGGAGTTTGACATCCTTGGTCTATACAGCACATCAGTAAATGAAAAATTGACATGCAATTGCGTTTTGCTAGCTGTAACATTGTGGCCGCTATCGTCTTCATGCTGGGCCTCGGGACGCTACTACCTTGGAACTTCTTCATCACGGCTTCCCAGGTGAGCTCGGCAAAACAAAACTCATTGTCTCGTTGCCGTTTTTAGCGCCTTTGTCCTTGTCCTCACCAGTACTTTAACCAGCGGCTGAACCAGACGACGGAAACGACGGTGAAGGATTACAACTACGACAACTGGATGACGTTGCTTTCCCAGTTGCCCTTGCTACTCTTCACGCTCCTCAACTCTTTCTTCTACCAATGGTTTGTAGGCTCTAGTTATAGTAACCATTAGGAAGGCATTTAAGGCTAATACCGATCATTTAGGGTTCGGGAAAGCGTACGTGTGGCCTGCAGCCTGGTGTTTATCTTGCTGTTGTTCTCACTGACGGCCACTCTGGTGAAGGTGGACATGTGTCCCGACACCTTCTTCTCTGTCACAATGGCGACGATTTGGTTCATCAACAGTCAGTAAAACACACAGCAGAAATGAACCACTATTAGCTTAGAAGTTGTCGCTAACACGTATTTGTTTTTTTTGTGTTGTGTGTATGATTTTTCCGTTTTTCTGCATTTTTGTGTGTATTTATTTCATCTGGGTGTATAATGTGGCTGTGGGTATTTTTGCGGCGTATATTTTCTTTTTTTAATTGTTTGTTTTTATGTGGCTTTTGTTTTGGTGTGGCTGTGTTGATGTGTTTTTATGGGTCTGCGTGGGTCTTATCTCTGTGTTTGTATTGGACTTTTATTGTATGTTGTCCTTTCTGGACATGTGTTTTTTGTGTTTGTTTGTTATTGTGTAAGTGTGCAGTGCAGTGTTGCAGGGCAGCCTCTTTGGGATGGTGGGCCTACTGCCGGCTCGCTACAGCACCCTGTTTATGAGTGGCCAGGGTCTGGCTGGGATTTTCGCCGCCATCGCCATGCTGCTTTCCAAATTAGGTGAGAACTGTAAAAATGGGCAACAGCCCCAAAGTCAATGGGGCCAAAAAATGAAACGCTTGTTCATGCTAGGTAACGCGGACCCAAAGTCGGCAGCATTGGGCTACTTCATCACACCGTGCGTGGCTACGCTGGGAACGTTGGCGTGCTACATGCTACTACCTCACCTGGTCAATATTAATTTATTTACCTGTCGAGCAACATCTGTATTTATTTTTTATTTATATACAGTAATCCCTCGATTATCGTGTCTTTACTTATCGCGAATTCTACTTAACGATTTTTTCCCGCTATTAAGTATATATATATTTTTTTAAGTTCATAAAAATGTGAAAATTTATACAGGCCACAATCCATTGGGTGTATTGACAAAAGAACTACTACATATCCCAGCAGTCACTGCGCAGTACTTTGTCTACGGGAAAATAGTAGAGTCGGTGTACCCTATCGACTGATTTATTTTATTTTATGGTGATAACAATTTTAGTATTGGTCCATATATAAAGCGCACTGGGTCATAAGGCGCCCTGTCTATTTTGGAGAAAATTTAAGACTTATGTGCGCCTTATAGTCGTGAAAATACAGTATATATATTTTTTAAAGTTCATTAAAATGTGAAAATCTACGCTGAAACTACGCGGAAGCCATCTTGCTAAAAAAAGTTATAATAGAGGGTGACCCTACTTTGCTATTTTTTTATTATTATTGTGGCCATGTCTGGTCTACATTAACTGCGAAATTCAAGGGATTACTGTACTAAATTTTTTATGTCTGTGTATGATATAATCTTGTACTCATGACATCACTGGGTCTTCGCTGGGGGTTGTGATGGCAGAAATTTGCACGTTTCCACCTGCGGCGACACGCGAACGAAGATGAGAAGTTGAATGAGCTCCCCCCGAGCGCAGGTTGGTGCAAAAGCCTCACTGGTCAATCAATCTTGGGTTGTTTTGTTAGCCGTTTTTGGAAATTAGTCTTTTTGACGCAAACGCTTGGGAGACTTTCATTGAGCTTCTTTGCCAGACAAGTACATGGTGAGCACACAACATGAAAAGAAGTTGGACGCTGAGAGGATATTAATTGGGGAGATGGAGGAGCGATCATCCGTCCTGGTTGTCTTGAAGAAGGTCGGCCATAGTTTTCCTTCCGAAATTCGTACAGTGCAATATGATCTTAATTTTTTTTCTTCCTCAGATCTGGGTAATGGCGGCTTGTATCACGTGCATTTTTGCCATCACGCTGTCAGTGTTTCCCGTGGTGATGTTACGTGTGCAGACTGTCTACAAGAACACCAACTGGGGTGAGCTGCCATTAGGTCAATAAGTGGAGGAAAAATGTTGACTTGTCTTATTTTATTTTATTTTTCAATCAGACAAAGTGTTTACATCCGTTTGCTGCTTTGTGGTTTTTAACGTCATGGACCTGGTGGGCCGTGGCGCCCCCTCTCTCGCGCAGTGGGTCAGTCTGAAAACACACTCGCACTTAATTAGCAGCAAAAACTCAATCAAAATAGGATTACAGGTGTTATTAAGTCATAGGCTGCCACTGACAGCCATAAATGTCCAATCACTTTTGTGTCAAAATAAATTGGATGTCTTACTGATCTGGGAATCTTATAGGCTTGGATTATAGTTCTTTATTTTTGACATTTGTCCTCTAAAATTTGCAGCCGCCCAAACACAGCCGTCTTTTCCCATGCGTCGTGGCATTGCGCGTGGTCTTCATTCCACTTCTCATGACGTGCAACATTCCAAACACCAAGCTGACCATCTTGTTCCGCCACGACGCCGCCTTCGCCACCATCGTGGCGCTCTTCGCCTTTTCCAACGGATACCTGGCCAGCCTCTGCATGGGCTACGCACCACAGTGAGTCTCGCGCCCCTCATCCTGATGTGTATAGTGAGCTAATGCTAACATTGTTATGGTGGCTATGCGTCAGGATGGTCGCCTACCGAGACTGCGAGACGGCCGGTTCGCTTATGACCTTCTTCCTTGTTCTTGGTTTGGCGCTGGGTGCGTCACTCTCCTTCCTGCTGGTAAAGTTGCTGTAGACTAAAGACAGGTAAACATTATAGCACTTGTGCTGTAAATCTAATGGTTATCTCTCAGAACAGTTTAAAAAACTGACACCTTATACAAGCTTTTAATTTTCCACGTGGAACATGTTACGTGATATGTATGTTACTTTGAAACATTTTGCCCAGGTTGCCTTACCCTTTTGCCTCAACATGGTAAAAACAATCTACTTAAGGCTTGTAATTTTGAAGGTTTTATGTTTACGAGTTGGACATATTTTGACTTACAGAAAAAAAATACCCCAAGTGGGAAGCACTTATTTTTTTTACATAAGCGTATTGCAACCACAGCAGCTAAAGTTATCATTTTTGTAATATTTGTTTTAACATAAAACATTCTGTCACATTCAAACTTTGTTTGTTACATGTTAACCCATTTCAATGTGACAAAGCATCACATTATGATGTAACATTTAAAATGCAACACTGACATGTTTCTGTTGTAGGCACCATACCTCCACATAATTTTATCTTTCATTTCCATGGTAGTTGATGCGTGTTTGCAATATAATTTTTTTTCCATGTTGTGGTAAATGCAAGTTAAAAAAAAAACTCATTATTTGATCATCCATTTTATTTCTATTTAAACAATGCACTTATTTTGTATGTTAAAAAATTCTAAAACATTTGACTTATTATTGTGGTCGTTGCAATAATAAAACATGTCCAAATGTACAGTTTGTCACATTTGCACGTAATTGATTAAAAAATGTAAATCTCATTTATTGTGAAATCTCAGATTCATTTTTATTTGAAGGCATTAAAACATTTCCACCAGATAATACTTATAGAACTCCTTTAACTTTAAATTTTAAGTATGCATTCATATTTTAAATTAGTCATTTGTAAACGGATTGAATGCAACATACGACCCACCATGATTTTCTACGGCAAAGTGCATATCTGGCAACCAGGAGGGTACGTGCTTATTTTGATCCTCTTTGCAGAATCATTTTTGGCTACCAATGTTGCATATTGAGCTTTCAATAATAGTATAGTTTTTATTTTGTTTTAAAACCACGAAGAAAATGTGCTAGAGAATGCATACAGAAATACGTTGTATATTTTAACCCCTCTGTCTAAAGAAATTTGACAATACGTGGACGCCTGAAAGTGGATTATGGGCGGGCACATACGTTTATTTCCGGGAGTTCCAACATGGCTGCTGAACAGAGTGTGGCCCGCCGCGAGAGGAAGGTAAGAGTTGGAAAAAAAGCTTTCCGCGACTCGATCTCATTGAACTACTCCAACGCGGAACAACTATGTTAACAACTACATACTCAAAAGTTGCTAGCGGTCTTTGTTTTGGACAACAACGTCGACTCTAGACACTTTTGACAGGCTTCAAGTTTGGACTTCCGGTGGCGACTACCCAAAATAAAAGCTTAAATGTGTGCGAGTTTCCATAGAGCAAACATATCTCCATCATTATATTATTAGATGAATATTTTTAGCTTGTTCCAAACTGCGTCATAGAAATTACTACTACATACTTTTAAAATCCTCCCAATATTGAAGAATATTCAGTGTGCGTTTGTGTGCTTTCCCAGCGATGGAAAATTGACTGCCATGAGCCCAAAGCAACCGTCAGCAGCGAACAGGAAACGGAAGAAAAATTGGTATCAAACCGCCCACACACACAAAAAAACAAATATGAACTTAATTCAAATTAGCAATCAAATGTGTGTATGTGCAGACGGTTCCTTTCCGGGGCCAAATCACTGGTGGGCTGCATCCAGGAAGGAAGGTGGTTATAGTGGGAGTGGTAGATACCCATCCTGACAGGTAAAAATCATGACAGTCATTGTAAAACAGCCAAATAAGGTGCTCACCCTCCTGCGCTGCAATTGGTTGGCCATCAATTCGGGGTGTCCCCTACAATTGGCTGGGATAGGCTCCGGCACACCCCGTGAACCTTGTGAGGATAAGCAGTATGGAAAATGACTAAGTTGGATGTTGTTTTTGTTTGTCTTAGATTTTACATGGCGCTGACGTGCGGTCGTGGTACATGTGGCGAACCCCCACGTGATGTGGCACTCGAGGTGTGTGTGCGCTTTGGGGCTCAGCGCCAGGTGCTTCGACGGGCCTGCGTGGGCGGTACGTGGACCGATGCAGAAAACGCCATTCCCTTCTTTCCTTTCATTAAGGGGCAACCCTTCAAGGTATGCCTTTTGTGTTTGGAGTGGCTCCAATGGGAGAACAAGTCTATTGTGGTTATTTCAAAATAAAATACAGGATGCTGCTACAAGGGTTGTTTGATTTTTTATTTATTTTGTGACTTGGAATTCATTTCGTATCTAGAGACATTGTTTGTATGGAGAGGTTGAATTGAATTGAATGCCTTTAGTGTCATTATACAAGAATAATCCTGTTTATGTGTTTGTGCCCAGATTGAAGTGGAGTGCCAATCAGGTCGCTTTCGAGTCCTAGTGGATGCTCAGAAGCTTTTTGACTTTCAACACCAGGTGGAAGCGCTCCAAAGTGTCGACACGCTGTGGATCAAGGGCAGCCTCACAATCAACAAGCTGGGTTGAATTAGCCTCGTTACTGCAGCAACACCTTTCGACTAGGTACACTGCCTTCAATTAAGCCTTAAGAGTTCAATTTGTGTTGTGATCACACTAACTTAAATCATCTTACTCATTGAAATGAATTGCTGCATTTTTTGATGATTAGTCTTGAACTGTGCTGTGCCTTACAAAGTGACCAATGAGATTGAATACACTACATTAATGTGTATATATAAATATATACACCACAAAGTGCTTTATCTTTTTTATATTTAGTTTCTTTTAAGATGGCATTCCCATGGTAAAAAATATTTGGTGTTGTTGGTCAATATTTGGCATTATGGAAATGTACAAAATGGTTACCTGCTATCATTATGTATATAAGACCAATAAGTAATCAAAGATTGTGTTACTATTAACATAGGTGTTGATACGTGTACAGTATTGCTGTTGATTAATTTCCCCCATGTTTCTGACCATGCTAGGCTGCTATTTTGTCATTTTGGGCAATTTTTGAAGTCATACTTAATATATACACGAGCAAGATATGAGCTGTTTAACATGGGCAATAATGTATTTATTTGAATAAAATGAATGCTGATTTGAATTGGGTGTGATTATTATAAAATATAAACATTTAGCTGTGATCTATTTGTATATAAAATATAAATTGATTGCTGCATGATAATTCCATAAATCTTAATTAATACACAGGATACATTTACAAAATTATGTATTGCTGAAAGTGCTAATTTCATATTTTAAAGTTATTCTATTTCTTATTTATCCCGTTTTAAAAACTTGTTTTCCTCTTTTAAAAAGTTATTTATCGTCCATTTCGTTCGATCTTGCGTGTCGTTTGCCTGTGTGGCCGCGCGGTGCCTGCCGGGAGACCGAGGCGGGCCGGGCAGGCCATCCCACCCACAGTCTTCCTCATTAGGCGACCTACTCCAGCCTCCTCCCCTCACAGCCAAGCTCCACCAGCCGGCTCGCGCAGAATTTACTTCGGGCTCGACTTTCAGTTCCTCCGGCCGGCCCCGCCGTCTCGCTGCCCTCCCTCCCGTCGGAGCAAGGAGGACCGCGCACTCTGTCAGTCCCCGCGTCATGGAAGCTCTCGTCGGGCGCGTCAAGGTACGCCAAGAGTTGATTTGTTGCTCTTTTCAGTAGCCGGAATACGAGACGGAGGCATCCGCTGTCAATGGTATAGCTTGTGGCTTAGCTCCGCTTAGCTGCGCAGTTAGCCACGCCGGATGCTAACCAACCTGCTCGCGGCTACTTGACGACACTCGTGTCATGTTCGTCCCTCCGGAACACACTTGAATTCACACTAGTAAGAATATGATTTGTCGTCGCCGAGTATAAACGCGGAAGTACAATATATAAACAGAGTGGCTATCTTCGTTGTCGGCTATCGGCTCCACCTCGCCTCCGTTCTGCCCGTATCCGACGCACTTGTCGCATTTAGTCGTCAAACGTGAAAGCATTGACAACGTCACCACTAATGTCGACACCTCTAACGGGCCCGAGTTCCTCTGAAGTCCACTAAAGTCCGCTTAAGTTGTCCCTTTTGGACTTTTCCAAAGCCGATGTTAGCCTGTTAGCTCGTTAGCCTCCCAACACAAACAAACGTGGGAAGTGAGCAAATAGTGTCCAAAAGTGGGCAAACTTGATTGTACATGGGTCCCTAAATGTAGGTTTGTTTATAACATGTCAAATATAGCGTTTCCTGACATTGGTGTTAGCATATGTATCAATTACATACGAGTCTATTGCCAAACGATTAATTTCCAGAAAAAATTATTTAATAAGTTATTGCCTCCCATGAAGTGATGAACTTGTCCCAATTTCTGGACAGGTCGAGATCTTAGTTCAGGTTGACTTTTTTGGTCATACAAGATTACAACTTTAATACTTTGGTTAATATTGATCATATTTTTTAATGGTTGGTATCACTTTAAAACAATAATCACTAACAGATATTTTATAATAATGAACATAGAAAGGCAAGTAGCTATGTTTATTGAAAAAAAAATATTTCTCGCACTCATTTAACTCATTGATTGCCATTGATGGTGCCAGACATTTGATCCATCTGAACTGGGAGAGGTATTTATTGTTTTAGTTTTTAGTATTCAGTATTAGGCACAGCTGGAAGGGGAGAAAGGTCAAACCAAGCTTGAGGGGTTTGGGGGGCTATTTTTGTGAGAGAAAGTGTTATTTGTTTCCATGGCGACGCTTATGCACGCTCATTTGCACGGCAGGTGTAGCAGGACTGACGAGTCTCCATGGAGCCTGACGTCATCCGCTTGTACTCGTCATCCCCGCCGCCGCTGGAGGACGGCGAGGAGGAGGATGAGGACGAGTTCGGCGACTTCGGCGGCTTTTCGTCTGTGTCGGCCAGCGTCAGCTTCTCCGAACTGGATGCGCCCGACCAGACGCATGCGCCGGACGCCACCTCGCCGCCCGAGCTCTTCAACGGCCGTCCCGCCGTGCCGGGAATGCGGCGCGAGGCCAAGGCCAACGGCGTGGCTCCCGGGAGCCACCCGGAACTCATCCTCGCCAGCGAGCCCCTGGACTTAAAGAGACCGGACCCTCATATCACCGATGGTGAGATCATCACTAACGGATTTACGATGTCAGATCTCAAGCAGGGTCCGCAGACGTTTAGCCGTCGTCACAGCGATAGTGACGAAGGGTGTGCGGAATTTCCCGCGGTCTCGGATATCGAGCACATTTTACCACGCGAAGACGGAACGGACACAGACGAAGCGAGACCTAACGGTGAGGCCACGCCTCTTTCCGTATCACGTGACACTCAGTTGGACCCCGAAGGAAGCGACGCTGACTTTGCACACGACGCAGCCGTCGCCTGCACAAAAGAAAATCTCAATGGCGTCGACGATGCCGTCTGTCTCAACGGCGTCGATGACGTCCGTGCTAAATCCCCTAGCGTCGACGACGCCTCGCGTCTGGACGGCGTTCCCGTCGACGAAGGACCCGGAGTCTCGTCGCCGTCGGGCGAAAGGATCTCAGAGACTGAAACGGAGACGACGTTAGGCCTCCCGCTTTCCACGGATGGCGACGCGAGGACGGCGGTCTCCGCTCCGACGCCGCCGGCCCTCCAGGAAGAGAACGCCGAACAGACCCCGGTGGAGGACGAGGAATTCGGGGACTTTGGGGATGCGGGCTCGTTTGCCGAGCAGGGCTTTGTGGACTTTAACCACCAAGAAGCGTGCCTGCCGCAAGCCGACGACGCTTTTGGCGACTTCAACGCACCCGAACTCGACGAGGCGGGTGGGGACTCTTTGGGCGGCGCCGACGACGACCACGGCGAATGGAAGGCCTTCGGAGAACCGACGCAGGTGACGGAAGGCGAGTCTTGGGCAGCGTTCAGCTCGGAGGACGCCGCCGAGGACTCCTGGCACCAGGCGGAAACGTCCTCCACCGTTGACGAGGACAACAGCAGACACTCCAACGTGAGACATTTGAAAGGGTTAGAAATAAAGGAGCCACTTCTCAATGAATTTACGGCTTGTGTCCGCAGGAGGCGCTGTGGAGTCGGGTGGAGAAGTTGTTGGAGGCCAGCTTCCCCCTTCCCGCCAGGTGCCCCTCGCCCCCTGCTGAGGAACGCGTCGCGTCGCTCGCGGGGCTTCTGGAGACGCCCCGGGATGTCGGCAGGTGGGGTCCGCTCGAGAGAGCCATCGGCGGACCGGTGGCTCAACATGTCGTGATGGTGATGGTGGTGGTGGTGGTGTTGTTGTTTACGTAGCGTGCTCCACAGCGGCGTGTGGTCGCGGCTTCAAGACATCCACGAGGCGGTGGGCCTCAGATATCAGTGGGGGGGCTCCTACTGCAACAAAACTCTGCTCAGCTGTCTTGGCATCGACACGCGCAATATTGTGAGAATGCATTCCACACCACTTAGCTATTCTACTCTGCTTTATTTCACTTCTCATCTACTGATCTCGAAACATCTCATTACAGCACTAAAGATGATATAAAATTCCAAATTTAATTGTCGTGAATATCAAAATTTTAACGCGTAGTCTGAGAAAGCTACTAAATGCTGCGACAAAGTGCACATATGAATTGAATTGAATCTTTTTGTCATTATACAAGTGTAATGAGATTTAAAGCTTTATAATGAAGTGCACAAATAAAAAATCAATAAATAAAGAAATTGTAACATAAATAAGTAGTCAACATAGATACTAATCCATTAGGTGACGAGACAAAAAAAAGATAAATTTAATTTAAGAATGTTGTTCTCTCAGCTGTTCACGGGTCAGAAGAAGCAGCCACTCATTGTGCCCGTCTACGCCGCCAGCCTGGTAAGCCGCCTCCCCCTTCGCTTTCTTTAATCGATTGCCCCTCCTCACGCTCCCCTTTGCACCGACAGGGCATGTTGGAGCCCACCAAAGAGCCCGCGAAGCCCGTCTCGGCCGCCGAGATGATCGCCTCCATCGCACAAGCACCAGCGGAGTCTCCCAACTGCAACTCCTCCCCCGCGGACGCCGTCCAGGTGGGCGGAGGGGGTTCCGCGGCGCTTCCGATGGGGTTCCCGAGACCCTCTGATGTTTGTTGTCGATCTTCCACGCAGGAAGTGCTCCCACCCATCCAGTTCGACTGGAGCAGCAGTGGCCTTACCAACCCCTTGGACGGTAAGTGGACCAACTGTTGGGTGAAAAACACTCAAAGACCACCTCAAAGGCCCCTCAGCAACTCTCACTTTCCGCTCACTTTCCTTTCTGTGCTTATCAAAGTCAAAGAAAAACTTTCCCTCTTCTCCTATTTCTTCTTCTTCTTCTTCTTTTTCCCCTCTTCCACTTTGTCGCACGCACGCACGCGCAGCCAGCGGCGGCTCCTTTCTGCTTAACCTGGACTTTTTCGGTCCCGTGGACGACTCGGGTTCGTCGTATTCGCCCGCCATCCCAGGTCAGCCGTTTTTCCGGCCTCCCTCCCCCTTTTTTTGGCTTTCCCGCACTTTGGTTCTCTCCGCGCTCCGGCGGCCGACGACTCTCCGAGGCCCCGCCTAGCGTCTCTCTTGGTGATTGGCAGGCGTGGACCCCGAGTTGGTGGAGCTGACCACGGCCAAGATGGACGCCGGCGGCGCCGGCAGTCGCGTGGTCGACGCTTTCGCTCGCCTCATGTCCACCGTGGACAAGACCAGCACTTCCACCAGGTACCGTATTTTTTTCACATATAAGCCGTATTTGTAACTAAAAAAAAGACCGAATCAAGGGTACGGCTTATATGCGCACAACATGCTATTCTCTTTTTCACCAGTAGATGTAGGCAAAGTAAAATGTACTATTTGTTGGTTATTTTCTGTTTTGCAGTAAGAAAACAAACATTACTGGATGAATTAATTGCTCATGATATTGAACCTAATAATGTGCTTTCGATTCATACAGTATCTCAGAAATACCACATTTGATGACTTCAAAGTAACACACTATTAAAAGTATCAATATGGAGGTGAAAATTGGAATCAGGGGTCGGTTTATACGTAAGAAATTGTAAAATTCAACAATTTTAAGGCAACTTGCGGCCTATACGCGGGGGCCGGCAAATACGGTACATTGAAACCAGGAAGGGGGAAAAGGACACCTAAATTTTGAATTAGCTTTTTGACAATTTATTCAAATGGGATTTGAAGGTTCAAATATGCAAATGTAGAAATTGAAATCTAAGTGTTTATTTAATACTATAACAAACATTCTGAAAATAGATATTTTGGGGGGGTGGGTTAATAATTTCAAAAGAATGGATTTTGTCAGGTAACGTAAATGGGAAAAAAGTACTAGTTTTTTTTATAATAAGATTATATAATGCAAATTTTAATGCAATTTATAAATGGAAACAGAGGATAATTAATAAAAAACTCAAATATTTACAGAAGCGTTTATTCATTAGAATTGAGATTTTGGTGAAAAAACATTAAAATAGATCTTGTCAGGAAAAAAAAGGTAAACATTCAATTCAGAAATCTCATTAGCGGAAAATCTGGCAGATTTAAACTGAAATAACTAAATGCAAAATTGCATGCCAAATCAATTTAAACACATTTTTTATGTTCTTGTGAAAGTATTTCAAAATATGAATGATCTCATTTTTAACTCCAGTATTTTCCCACGCCTCGAATGTCAAATTTGTTGTTTTTTTTCACCCACCAGGAAGCCACGCAAGGACGAGAAGCTAAGCTCGGAGGCGGCCGTGGTGATTGGCGGTCTCCCCGACTTGTCCTTCATGATGGCCAAGGTCCTGATGTTCCCTGCCACTCTCACGCCGCTCGCCTCTCGGGCGGCGCCCGACTGAAGACGACGCAACCTCTCCAGGGACGCCGACTCCGCCACCCGCAGGTTCGGCTGACCTTCAGCTGCTTTTTTTTTTTCCTGTCATACTCTGTTCTTTATTCGCTCCCTCATTTTCATTCAAAGCATTTATCGCGGCGGTGGGATCGAGCGGGGGCGATGTTTTTTTTTTTTTTTTTTTAATTTTTTTTTTTATAAATGTTAGCTCGAGTGCTGGTGTGTATATAATCAGGGGAGGAAAGCAAACAGTGATTATCAGTAATCAATCAATCTATTTATGAACTTTGGCAACGCAGCCGACGTCAATTTGAATGTCTCCGAGGGGGCGTGTGCGTCAACGTAGGGACCAATGAGTGTGCTCTGTTTAGTGTGCGTTTGTATTTTGTTTGTGTGTGTGTGTGAGCGAGCGAGTCCGGTGAGCACTTTGCACAAAGCCGAGATGACGTGGATGTCGGAAGTAGTCGCACTCGAAATGGACAAAACAATTCTAATGGAAAAAATATATATGAGAGGACAAGATGGAATCACTGGAAACGGCACCCACCTGGGATCTTGCCCACTTGACTTTTAGTCTACACAAATTAAACTAATTTAAGAGATGTTCTACATGTAGACTCACTCATTCATTTTATGGCTCCTACCAGAATTAAGAGGACCTTTTAGCTGAAAAATAAGACTTTATTTTTGACATTTTCTGCCTTATTTATCAATATTGGGTATGCATTTAAAGAGTAAAGATAGTGTGGGACTTTCAAGGGTAACTATTTTTTTTTTAAATCTGAAAAAAATATTTTTGGGGACAAATTAGGAAAGAATTTTGCTCTGCCCAAATTGGATGTCAAGTCCCAAGTACCATGTGACCCGCTTTATTTTATTTTTTTACAATGATAAAAGTTTATAAGCTAGTATAAGCCTCATTGAGGGTTCAATCCTAGGTCTGGACCTCCGTGTGTTCGCGCCAGGCTTGGATGGGTTTTCTCCGGGTACCCCGGTTTCCTCCCACATCCCCAAAACATGCAGGGTAGCCTGGTTGAAAAATTAAATTGCCCCCTAGCTATGATTAGTTGTCCTTTGTTTCTTTGTTTTCTCCAATCAGGAATGGTTATAGTATCAGTTCCATCCATGTGGGACATGTTCGATGAAGAAACAAATGTTCCCAGTCACAAAAAACAGCAAGGAAAGAAATATTACCCAAGGATTTCATTTTATTTTCAGCATCAATTTTTGGGAGGGGTCTGGAACAGTATGGCATTAAATTTTTGTCACAATTCCATATACATAATGCCAGTTATCGATGCAACACTAGAAAAAAAATGGCAAAACTCACCCTAACATGATAAAGGCATTGTAGTGGATTAAAAAAAATGGATGTTTAATTGTACTGCACTTGAAATTCTAGCATTGCCTTTAGCACACAGGCGTTAAGATGGCGGTCGTCATCCTTATCCTTGCTCGGGAAGGTGAAAAGTTCCAAAGAACGAGTCATAGTAAGCGTAGTACCAAACGTCTCCTTCATGTTTTAATGGACTTTTTTGTGTCATGTATAAATATATACACTTTACAGATGGGCGGACCACAATGGAGCACACGCTGGTTAGCATCATGCTAGCACGTATTTACACTCGGGGCGGGACGCGAGTCGGCCTCCGCTAAGAGCAGCCGGAAGGCACGGAATCGGAGATGACGCGTGCGCCGAGCGTGTGCTGCATTGCGAAAATGACGACAACGTAAAGACGCTGACGAAAAAAACAAGAACAGAAGCGAGTGTGGATTTAAAAAGTGGACACGCCGAAGTGTGAAGAAGAAGAAGAAGAAGGCCTGCTGGCTTCCGTGCTATTGCTGACTCAGGGTCAAAGTTGTCAATCCGGTCTGGCGCGCGGATGCTCCGCCTCCTCCCGGTGAGATCAGCAGCAGCCTCCGGACGAGGTGTTGACGGGTTTGCTCTGAATCTTCACGTTAGACTTATCCGAGTTGTTGGCGGCGGCGCCGGGGCCCATGCGCTTCTTGATCTCTGCCGCCATGGTCATGAAGGCCTGCTCTACGTTGGTGGCGCTCTTGGCGCTGGTCTCCAGGAAGGGGATGCCCAGACTGTCGGCGAATTCCTGCGCCAAACCCGCAATTTTCACCAATCCGCCGTCGACTAGAGTGGCGATTCCGAAACTAACCTTAGCCGTGGTGTAGTCCACCAACTTCTTGGTGGTCAGGTCGCATTTGTTACCGACCAGCAGCTTGTTGACGTTCTCGCTGGCGTAACGGTCGATCTCCTGGAGCCACTGCTTCACGTTGTTGAACGATTCCTAACGCACATACGTTGTTGACATGAGAGCGTGACGACCCAAATTATTAAAAGCATGAGGAATTTTTTTTTAAGAGTGGGAGGGGCAAATAAACCATGGTGCACATTCACAGCTAGTCTTACCAGTTTAAATTGGCATCTGTTGCGATAATTTGAAATATGTATATAAAAAGGACTAATTGCAATACAATAGTATTTTCTCAGCAAATAATACAATAAATTGTAACATTTTAGATTTGTAAATGACCAAAAGTGGTTTCAAAAGGGTCAAAGGTCATTATAGTGCCAACTTATAAAAAGTTGTCCACTGGAGTGATTAACAATATTTTTAGTTAAAAAAATGTAATTAAAAGATATTAGTATTTCTTAATTGAAGCGGAATTTTATTTCATATCAATTCATTTTTCTCATTTTTACCGAGTGGTTGGCACACCTGCCTCACAGTTCTGAGATCGTAGGTTCAAGCCCTGACGGATTCCAACCTTTCTGTGTGGAGTTTGCATGTTCTCCCCAGGCTTGTGGGTTTTCTCCGGGTATTACGATTTCCTCCCACATCCAAAAAACATGCATAGTAGGCTCATTGGACACTCTAAATTGTGAATGATTGTCTGTCTATTTCTGCCCTGTGATTGGCTGGCGACCAACTCAGGGTGTCCTCCGCCTACTGCCCGTAGTTTGCTGGGATATGCTCCAGCACCCCTTTTTACACGTAAAACTAGCAAAATCAGCCCCCTCCCCCCCAAAAAACAGGACAAGCACACCCACCTGATCGGTGACGTCGTAAACGACGATGATCCCGTGCGCCCCCCTGTAGTAGCTCGACGTGATGGTGCGGAAACGCTCCTGACCGGCCGTGTCCCACTGCGGAAACGACACCGAAAAAAAGGCTTGAAAACGCTTTACGGTCGCCGCGGGATGGACGCCATTGGCGCGTCGTCTCACAATCTGCAGTTTGATGGTCTTGCCGTCCAGCTCGATGGTCCGGATTTTGAAGTCGACGCCAATGGTGCTGATGTAGCTCTCCGTGTACGTGTCGTCCTGAAAGAGCGCACAAATATACGTTTACAGAACTATCATGGCCACTAAATGATTTTGAATTGTTTTCTTTTCAAAGGGGAAAACTTACGGCAAAGCGAAGCAGCAGACAAGACTTGCCGACCCCAGAATCTCCAATCAGCAGAAGTTTGAATAAGTAGTCGCTGCGGACACACACAATTCAGTCAAAAATAAACATATCCCATCTATTTTTAGTCCACTTAGGAAAAGCTTTGAGGATGAACATGAGAAAAAGGTATTCGATCGGAATGGCATCGTGTTTTTGGGGTGTCACGTGGATGAAATTTCCTAAACGAACGTCAGTCAATATGGTTGTTGCGTAATCCTCAAAAACAACAGTGGAAGCACGGATGCTAGCTCGGATCAATTGACGGATGTGGCAACTTCCTGTCGGCAACTCGTGACTCATCGCGTCTCACCGGGTTGCTTAGTTGTCTTTTTTTCTTTCGCGTTTCGCCACCACGTCGCAACGCTGCGCGTCATGTCGGTGTTTTTTAACGACTCGGGTCAGAATTGTGACGTCCTGTTAATGCTACGGAAACGGAGCCGCTAACTCAAACCGGGTGACGACCACCGAAATCAAGTCAAAACCATGCAATTTCAAGTTAGATTGTGAAGACACGCATGTGGAATACGTTAAAAAATATAAATATATATAAGAATCACTTTGGATTGACGAACAACGCATTTGATCTTAGCTTTAGCTTAGCTTTAATGTAGCTTTAGCTTAGCCGCTGACAGCTCAGCCGGAGCTTCTTTGCGCTCTCCGGAAGACAAACACTTACTATTCAGGATTCATCTTCGACTACGGCTCGGGGGACGATCGTCGTAGCGGATCGGATCGGGTCTTTGACGGGAGCTTGAGCGTTTATTTCAACGAACGCGATCGGTGTTAGTGTGTCAAAAGGGAGGAAAAAAGGAGAAGAAGTGGCGAAACTGGTTGTCGCAGCTAGGACGGCGTAATCGAATCAAATATGGCTGTCAGCACGCCTACCCGGAAATAGCAGCCACAATGCATTATGGGTGTTGCAGTACAGCGACATCAAATGTTTTTTTTTCATAGTTCCCTATCGATTAACTGGCGTCCATTGACTTCGATAACACACTTGAGTTAATTGATAGTAGTATTCTAACAAAAACGCTTACTCTTGTGCAGTAATGCCGGGTGAATAACTTACTACAAAGCCATTTCAAGGTAAGTCATTCAAGTTGGCCTTTGACATTATTTTAAAAGTTGTTTTATATTTTGTTTTGTGATAGTGGTACAAAAAAGGTATTCGTCTGCCACACAAAAAATATTTACATCCTTTCCTCTTTTATTTTAAATTGATTGAAACATCTGTGACATCATGTAGACACAATGAAATACTACACACACCAACAATATGGCATGATTGTCTCCAACACACACCTGGTGCTCATATTTAGTTTTGGGCACACACACACGTATACCCACACACACCCTTATACACACTTGTACACAAACTTGTCGTCCCCTCACACAAATACACGCAAACTGCATTACAAACACGAACAAATACACACAAGCACACGTAACACTTACACATAAACATACATGAACACGTGCACTTGTTTGTGCAAGCGTACACATGAAAACTTAAAGGGACAGACAACACTTTTAGCCTCTTAGCAAAAATGATAGGGTTTAATAAATTAAAGCACAAAATAATGTTTCTAACGTGTGTGGAAAAATTTACATATTATATTTCCGGGATGAGGTCACCCAAATATTTTATCAGGCCGTGGTTCCTTTTTAACCAATCAAATGCAAGTATCCCAGACATTATTAAAACTTATCACATATGACCTTGGGTATAATAGACGTCATAAAATCTCTTCATTTGTAAGCGTGCCATTTATTTTGTATTTAAATATTCGCTCGGTCGTCTAAGAAATTCATATTTTGCATATTGTAATTACATGCTTTATGTCATGAGTTTCATATGAAGGTTATTTACGCCAGGTGTTGTCTGTCCGTCTAAGAAATACACGCAAACAGGACACGTTTGTTCACACCATACACGTACATTTATACGGTAAATACACATTCTTACACAGGATGTTTGTTATTAGAACAGTGGTACCTCGAGATACGAGCTTAATTCGTTCCGGGACTGAGCTCGTATGTCTATATTCTCGTAACTTGAACGAACGTTTCCCATTGAAATGAACTAAAAACAACTTAATTTGTTCCAACTCTCTGAAAAAACACCAAAAACAGGATATTGGATTGGAAAAAATGTTTTATTTCTGCTAATTCGCCATCTATTAACAAAGTAACACATAACTAGTGGTTTAATATTACTAAAATGTGTTTAATAGTACTAAAATTATACGGATTTCGTGGAGGGGAGAGACAGACAGAGAAGGGGTGGAGGGGGTGCGCTTTTTGCACGGCAACACGCTCGTTTCATAACATAAACAAATTTAAATGAACATGGATTACGATGCAGGCACACTCAAAAATAAGTTTCATCTAACCTTACACTAAACTTAATTCTAATTTTGTATTAAAGTTTGATACCTTTCTTCTCCCGGGTTGGCTCTATTTGCCCCGCCTCCACCCTGACTTTCACTTTCGATGGGCTGTTAGCTTTTGTATTCCCTTCAAAATATTCCAAAAATGATGCACACAAATGTCCTCACAATAGGATAACACACGACCACTTGCCAACGAGAAGTAATATATACTCCTCGTATTAGCGATCGCTCCGCCATTCGCGCTGAGTGACGGTGTTAGACACGAATGTTTTAGCATCTGACTCCAACGTCTAAAATTATGACTTATCTGTCTAACAATGGAGCATATTCAGCATCGGAGGAGACTACCAGGGTTCAATGGGTTAATCCACAGATAATTTATTCCTGACAAATTGATCTATACAGAGCTCTGGGTCTCGGGGCCCTAACACAAAACAGCTTTATGTCTCTATGCCCATGGAGAGACAACACCCAAACCCGAGTTTTCCCAGTTATCATAACACAAATATGAATAATGCATTAGCTGATTAAAAGTATGACGTTCACTGGGCCACGACTGTCTTGAAGGTGCCATCCTCTTTTTTTCTGTGATTTTCCACTCGCCTCCATATCAGTGTGCCTTGGATGAAGCCGTCTATAATCAACCTCAAAAGAATATCTCGTACTGAAAGCTTCCTTTATTGATTGTGCAAGCATTAATATAAGGGAACATTCTGTTCGCGTGCGCCATCAACCTGAAAACAAGTGTTTAATCATACAGTAGTAATATATAAAAATAAAGCCTTGTTTTATTGCAATGATTCATCTGTAATAAAATATATGATTAAAATATGTCATAGTCTTCAAAGGGAAAAAAACACTGAAAAAAATGCAACGCTCCGCCCAGTGCTCGTAGATATCTGTTATACACGAAAGAGATGCGAAAAAAAGACAGTGCGCTAAAATCATAAACAGCCTCTCATGTCTTGGCCACCTGGCTTTCTCGAAATTTGTCTCGTATCTAGAGATTATTATTTGCTCGAAATTTTACTCGTATCTCGAATTGCTCGTATGTCGGGGTGCTCGTATGTCGAGGTACCACTGTACATGTAACTTTTTTTCCCTATATCACCATAAAGAAATAGAACTGAAATTCAAACACATATATACATCAAAGGTCATGTATCAAGTCCTTAACTATGTTCCACTACATGTATGTGTGTCAAGTACATACATGAAAATAATGGGATGATCATCAGGCACTTTCTTCCACAGTCAAGTGGACGTCTTTTCTTCTCCAGAAACAAACTTTTTGTCCGAGAATTTAATTGACAGGAGATTATTTGATTGACTGGTTCTTTCACTCTATTTGACATTTCAAGTTCTAAACCTGTTATTGTTGTGGTTTTCTTTGCTTGTGAAGACTATGACATATTTTAATCATATATTTTATTACAGCTGAATCATTACAATACTACACAAGGCTTTATTTTTAATGTTCCCTTGTAATAATGCTTGTACAATGAATAAAGGATTTTTGTATGAGATATTCTTTTGAGGTTGATTACAGACGGCAAGGCCAAACTGATAAGGAGGCGAGTGGAGTGGAGCTCCAAAGCCAGCGGAGTTTCAGAGACAACGGCCAGTGGAAAAATCCCAAGGAGAAAGACACCCTTCAAGACAGTCACGGACCAGTCATCATCTTATTGTTAATCAGCTAATGAATATTCATGCTGACTCAGGGTCAAAGTTGTCAATCCGGTCTGGCGCGCGGATGCTCCGCCTCCTCCCGGTGAGATCAGCAGCAGCCTTCGGACGAGGTGTTGACGGGTTCGCTCTGAATCTTCACGTTAGACTTGTCTGAGTTGGCGGCGGCGGCGCCAGGGCCCATGCGCTTCTTGATCTGGGCCACCATGGTCATGAAGGCCTGCTCTACGTTGGTGGCGCTCTTGACGCTGATCTCCAAGAAGGGGATGCCCAGACAGTTGGCGAACTCCTGCGCCAAACCCGCAATTTTCACCAATCCGCCGTCGACTAGAGTGGCGATTCCGAAACTAACCTTGGCCGTGGTGTAGTCCACCACCTTCTTGGTGGTCAGGTCGCATTTGTTACCGACCAGCAGCTTGTTGACGTTCTCGCTGGCGTAACGGTCGATCTCCTGGAGCCACTCGTTCACGTTGTTGAACGATTCCTAACGCACACGCATTGTTGACATGAGAGCGTGACGACCCAAATTATTAAAAGCATGAGGAAAACTTTTTTTTCAAGAGTGGGAGGGGCAAATAAACGAAGGGGGCACATTCACAGCTAGTCTTACCAGTTTAAATTGGCATCTGTTGTGATTATAATTTGAAATATGTATATAAAAATGACTAATTGCAAATATGAAAACTACAATAGTATTTTCTCAGAAAATAATGCAATAAATTGTAACATTTTAGATTTGTAAATTACCAAGTGGCTTCAAAAGGGTCAAAGGTCATTATAGTGCCAACTTTCAAAAAGGTGTCCACTGGAGTGTTAAACAATATTTTTAGTTAAAAAAAATTACATTTAAAAAAAAAGTTTTTCTTAATTGAAGCAGAATTTTATTTCATATCAGTTAATTTTTCTCATTTATACCCAGTGGTTAGCACGCCTGCCTCACAGTTCTGAGATCATAGGTTCAAGCCCTGGTGGATTCCAACCTTTCTGTGTGGAGTTTGCATGTTCTCCCCAAGCTTGTGGGTTTTCGCCGGGTACTCCGGTTTCCTCCCACATCCCAAAAACATGCATAGTAGGCTCATTGGACACTCTAAATTGCGAATGATTGTTCGTCTATTTCTGCCCTGCCTACTGCCCGTAGTTTGCTGGGATATGCTCCAGCACCCCCGCCACCCTTTCATTCTCACTTTTTAAAGTGTCTCAGAAATGTTGGCAAAACCAAATCATATTAAAGACTTTTACACGCAAAAAATACAAGCAAAATCACCCCCCCCCCCCCCCAAAAAAAACAAGCACATCCACTTGATCGGTGACGTCGTAAACGATGATGATCCCGTCCACCCCCCTGTAGTAGCTCGACGTGATGGTGCGGAAACGCTCCTGGCCGGCCGTGTCCCACTGCGGAAACGACACCGAAAAAAGGCTTGAAAACGCTTTACGGTCGCCGCAGGATGGACGCCATCGGCGCGTCGTCTCACAATCTGCAGTTGGATGGTCTTGCCGTCCAGCTCGATGGTCCGGATTTTGAAGTCGACGCCAATGGTCCTGATGCGCCTCTCCGTGTACGTGTCGTCCTGAAAGAGCGTACAAATATACGTTTACAGAACTATCATGGCCATTAAATGATTTTGATTTTTTTTCTTTTCAAAGTGGAAAACTTACTGCAAAGCGAAACATCAGACCAGACTTGCCGACCCCAGAATCTCCAATCAGCAGAAGTTTGAATAAGTAGTCGCTGCAGACACACACAAGTCAGTCAAAAATAAACATATCCCATCTATTTTTAGTCCACTTAGGAAAGGCTTTGAGGATGAACATGAGAAAAAGGTATTCGATCGGAATGGCATCGTGTTTTATGGTGTCACGTGGCTGAAATTTCCTAAACGAACGTCAATATGGTTGTTGCGTAATCCTCAAAAACAACAGTGGAAGCACGGATGCTAACTCGGATCAATTGACGGATGTGGCAACTTCCTGTCGGCAACTCGTGACTCATCGCGTCTCACTGGGTTGCTTAGTTGCCTTTTTTTCTTTTGCGTTTCGCCACCACGTCGCGTCATGTCGGTGTTTTTTAACGACTCGGGTAAGAATTGTGACGTCCTGTTAATGCTACGGAAATGGAGCCGCTAACTCAAACCGGGTGACGACCACCGAAATCAAGTCAAAACCATGCAATTTCAAGTTAGATTGTGAAGACACGCATGTGGAATACTTTAAAAAATATAAATATATATAAGAACCACTTTGGATTGACTAACAACACATTTGATCTTAGCTTTAATGTAGCTTTTGCGCTCTCCGGAAGACAAACACTTACTATCCAGGATTCATCTTCGACTACGGCTCGGGGGACGATCGTCGTAGCGTATCGGATCGGGTCTTCGACGGGAGCTTGATCGTTTATTTCAACGAACGCGATCGGTGTGTCAAAAGGAGAAGTGGCGAAACTGGTTTTTCGCAGCTAGGACGGCGTAATCGAATCAAATATGGCTGTCAGCACGCCTACCCAGAAATAGCAGCCACAATTCAATCGTGTGCGGTCTTTTGGTCGCGGTCTTTTGGTTGCCCCGACCGCGACAACGGGCGACCAAAAGACCGGCGACCAAAAGACCGCGACCAAAAGACCGCGTCAGGTGCGAATTATAGTCTCCAAAATACGGTAATCAGAAATTTAGATGACCAAACAGTAAATACTCTGGCATTATAATTTACCATACAAATACTTGAATACGACACCAGGTTTGTGGACCCCTGACTTATCGCTTAAAGAGTCCGATTTTTTTTCCTGCAGGTCTTTGGTGTAGGTGTACAAAAGGGCTCCTTAGTATCTTTCAAACGAAAGGACAGTCTACTGGTGTTCCCTCACATTCAGAGCATCAAATTGACCCAAACTTAGGTATGACTGCATCCATGTTGGAAGCAATAGATTTCATTAAACAGAATCATAAAGTGTTCTGATGAGACCAAAAAAAAACTTTTGGTGAAAGACAGTGTTTGGAGCGTGTGCGGTCGATTGGTCGCCAGTCTTTTGGTCGCCGTCTTTTGGTCGACCAAAAGACCGGCGACCAAAAGACCGACAACCAAAAGACCGACAACCAAAAGACCGACAACCAAAAGACCGGCGACAAAACAAGGTAAAACAACACGGTCTAGGCATCAATAAAAGCCAACAATGGCCATGAGCAGTTTCACTGAGCCGACGTGTGAGTGTAGAAGAGTTTGTATGTACATGTGTTGTCCCTTTAAGAAGCTACGTCAGTCAGGGTCTTAAAAAGTTCTCCAACAAAAAACAATAAAAGTCCGGGAAATTTGGAGCTTTTCTTTAGCCTAATAATTACTAGGGCATTAAGTATGACTAAATAGTAATCCGCAGTTTGTATTTAGGGAATTTGAGCAACGATTTAAATGGTAATTATCACTTACCTTCCGGGTGACCAAAAGACCGGCGACCAAAAGATCGGCGACCAAAAGACCGGCGACCAATCGACCGGCAACCAATCGACCGTGTACCCAATGCAATATGGGTGTTGCAGTACAGCGACATCAAATGTTTTATTTTTTTTATTTTTTTATAGTTCCCTATCGATGAACTGGCCATTTCAAGGTAAGTCATTCAAGTTGGCCTTTGACATTAGTATTTTAAAAGTTGTTTTATATTTTGTTTCGTGATAGTGGTACAAAGAAGGTATTCGTCTGTCACACAACAAATTCTTTACATCCTTTCCTCTTTTATTTTAAATTGATTGAAACATCTGTGACATCATGTAGACACAATGAAATACGTACTACACACACCAACAATATGGCATGATTGTCTCCAACACACACCTGGTGCTCATATTTAGTTTTGGGCACACACACACACACATACACACGCGCACACACACGCATATACCCCCCCCCTTATACACACTTGTACACAAACTTGTCGTCCCCTCACACAAATACACACAAACTGCATTACGAACACAAACAAATACACACAAGCACACGTAACACTTACACACACGTGCACTTGTTTGTGCAAGCGTACACACGAAAACTTAAAGGGACAGACAACACTTGTAGCCTCTTAGCAAAAAGGATAGGGTTTAATAAATTAAAGCACAAAATAATGTTTCTAATGTGTGCGGAAAAATGTACATATTATATTTCCGGGATGAGGTCACCCAAATATTTTATCGGGGAGTGGTTCCTTTTTAACCAATCAAATGCAAGTATCCCAGACATAATTAAAACTTATCACATATGACCATGGGTATAATAGACGTCATAAAATCTCTTCATTTGTAAGCGTGCCACTTTTTTGGTATTTAAATATTGGCTCGGATGTCTAAGAAATTCATATTTTGCATACTGTATTCACATGCTTGATGTCATGAGTTTCATATGAAGGTTATTTATGCCAGGTGTTGTCTGTCCGTCTAAGAAATACACGCAAACAGGACACGTTTGTTCACACCATACACGCACATTTATACGGTAAATACACATTCTTACACAGGATGTTTGTTATTAGTACATGTAACTTTTTTCGCCTACATCACCATAAAAAAATAGAACTGAAATTCATACATATGTACATCAAAGGTCATGTATCAAAAGTCCTTAACTATGATACACTACATGTATGTGTGTCAAGTACATACATGAAAATAATGGGATGATCATCAGGCACTTTCTTCCACAGTCAAGTGGACGTCTTTTCTTCTCCAGAAACAAACTTTTTGTCCGAGAACTTAATTGACAGGAGATTATTTGACTGACTGGTTCTTTCACTCTATTCAACATTTCAAGTTTTAAACCTCAGTTATTGTTGTGGTTTTCTTTGCTTGCCAGGGCTACAATGGTGATGATGATTAAGACACATGTCAATGTTTTTTTTTAAATATGTGGTTACCATAGTGATACATAATCCTTGATTGGTGTACTTTAAGGTAAGCTACGCTAATGTCCTGCAACGTCACACTCATTTTGACCTATGTCAGTTTGTACAAAAATATAAACTTTCCTCAGCGTATGGACGGGTATTGCTGCCACAATAGAAAAAAAGTTCATATATCACATTTTCACCCGAGTTTCACATTAAGGATGACTTTTTTTCCTAGAGTTGCAGCAATACACTTCTGTACAAAGCATTAACATTAAAAAGAAAATATGAAACATTTTGCTAACGACCAATAGATGTTAGCAAAAATAGGTTAGCCACATGATGGAGGGCATGTGAATCATGTTAAGTTGTTGTCATTGCATTCTGGGCACTTTCAACAAAAATTGCCGTGCAAAACGAGTAAAATGGCATCAAAGATGATTAAAAATAACGTAAACATAACTTATTTTCTTTGAACTAAATTAACGAAAATCTACCCCAGTAGAACACCGTAGAATTCTGTCAACCATCGCTCCCAGTATTACACCGCAATTCTTTTTTCATCAGTGTAATAACGTGACACAGACACCAAACCAATAGAGACAAAACATCAAGCCAGGTGACGCCCACAAATGTCAGCCCGCCGCTTGGTGTCTGCCGCCGCAACATCGGCACGCCACGCCGCACCGGTGCAGGGCGGTGAGCGGCGCGTAGCAACACATGCACGGCGCCAACAGCGATAGCGCCAGCAGAGCGCTCCAACGCAAACAGAAGCGCTCGTCGCCCGCCTCGCACGAGCACGGGTCCGAGTAGTCGCCCTCCGGGTCCGCCATGCAATGGTATAGCAGGCTGTCGGCGCACCATAGAAAGCTGACGCGCCGTATGCACGTTTGGATAGGGTCCGGCGCCTCCTGGCAGCGCCCGCGCCCGTTGTCCTCGCGGCCAAAGAGATCCTGACAGTAAACGCAGCGCAGGCGCTCGCCGTCCTTCCGGCCGCGCTTCAGCTGAGGCTGAGCCGTCACGGCGCCGCCGCCACCTGGGTCCAGGCAGATGGGCTTGGCTAAGGGGTACGGGTAGCCGTAGTTGAGTTTAGGTGGCATGTGCGCGAAGGCCTCGGGGATGTCGGACGTCGACAGCTTGTCTCTCGTGGCCGTGGCGTGACGGTAGTCCTCGTAGCCGGTGAGCCAGGCGCGCTCCCGCGGAGTGATGCGTACCTCTTCTTCTTCCAACTGGAAGCTCACGTGGCGAGGGAATACCTCCACCGCCTGCACGCATATGTGACATGCTAGAGTGTTTGATTTATTGGCGATCGCGTGTTGAGGATGTACAACGAGTTTGGATTGGATGTGTTTATCGGTATTCGATTATTGATGCCTTGAGGCACGGGAGATTTTTAGTCATTACAGTAAAGTTGGATTGAAAAAACAACAACGTATCACTGTTGTGATTATTTCTCCCTGTGTTTTAAGATTAAATGCAGGGTGTAACACATACGTTTTTGGGGACGTGGGAAGAAACCGCACTACCCGGAGAAAAGCCTCACTCACTTGCTCCAAGAAGTAGCAGTCGGTGAAGTAGTGGTCGGCGGTCCGTTGCTGTTCGTACAGATGTCCCAGAATGCAATGGTGTGGTCGGCGGTGCTCGCAGAAGGACAACATGACGGGCTCCCTTCTTTGAGACGAGTTGGACGAGCTGTCCGTGGCCGTCTACGACGAAAAACGCAAAAACGTCACAGAGTGCCACTTGACGATGCCGTCGGGCGTGACGCGAACTCACCGTGAACACGTCGTCGTCGCCGAGCTCGGCCTCGTTCTGCAGCGTGGACGATGACGTGGTCGATCCTGGAACGAGTTAGCGTATATTTCCAAGAGGATACGTTATGACGCTCAAAGCTAGCTTCATGCTAAATAGCATCTACGTCACGGTCGTTATACCTTCCGTCAAATCCTCCAGAGCCTTCCGCACGCCGCGGTCGAAAGCCCGCGCGTCGGCCGGACTCTGGAAGGTCAAGCCGCACTTCCTGTTGTCCACCCTCCAGTGGTGAAAAGTGGGCGTGGCCTTGGTGTAGACCAGGTCCTTCTTCAGGAAACATTCAAGAATCACCTGACACCATAGGACAAGGGCACTAATGAATACTAATGTCGGGCGTAAATTTGCACAGGTGTGGCGTTCAAGTTGTCACCTGTCTGTCTCGCAGTCGTTCCGCGTGGATGAGGAAGCTGCAGCGGCCCAAAAGCCCGGCGGGTGTCAGGCGGCACACGCCCACTCGGCTCAGGCCGCCATCTTGCGCTAGCCAGCCGCCGCTGGAGTCGTCGCGGGTCATCACCACCGCTTTCACGCGCACCATGTAGCTGTCACTGCGCACCGCGACAAAAGACGTAACGAGACGGTCCGTCTCCGTTATTTTGAGGTTCAATGTGCAATGTAAACATTATAAAACATTCGCCAGGCTACCAAAGTTAGCTAACTGTCATGTGCACATAATGACACATTTTTTAATCATACTTCATGAAAACTAACACTTGAATTATGTGTCAAAACAAACACGTATTGTTGTCAATTGTTTGTTTTCCTGATTAATCATTATACACTGCTGATTTCCTGTGTGTGTGTGGGGGGGGGGGCGGATATTTGCGTGTGATTCAACTTGCCATTCAAACAGATGGTGTGTGTGTGCAGCATGAGTCATCACTGAATTTTCAGCAGTTTGCAGCAACACACATTGGCGAGTTTGCTTGTGAAAAACAGCTTTAGCGTTGTTAGCATGACAGTTAGCGCTCACGTGCTTCTGTTCCTACACACTCACTCGTAATTATTTGGGTGGTAACGAAACATAAGAATTGATTCAAGCCATTGTATTGAATCCGAGTTCCATATGTAATATTTTGGCAAATTTTGTAACTGCTATATTTTAGTTTTTCATCTCATACTTCATATTGATTTTTTTAGCTGCAGTCTCTTTTTATTTTGGAAAAAAATATATCACATCCATCCAAATTTGGAGTGAGTGAAAGGTAAATAAATCCCAAGCTGTCACTGCAATTGTTTTGGCTGTCAGTCAAAGGAGTCCCGGTCACGTGATATCTCGTGAATAGAGGTCACACGGGGGTCAGAGGTCACAAAATCGGCCATTGGGGGGAGGAGCTCGCTGACCTCCGCCAAGACTGACAGTGACTGACGTGAATGTTGTGTTTTTTTAGCGCACGTTTTTCTGTGCGCAATCATTGCCAGTGAACATGAGTGTGTCGATGTGAGTGTATACTGACTCGTGAGGCCTGTGCTGCTCTTCTTCTTCGTTCATGTTATTTGGTCGCTTCACGTGCTGCGCCAGTGTTTTCCTGCGGTGTCTCCATTTTGGCGCACGCGCGGCTCCTGGCGTCTTCCGGTGGCTCCAGCCTTCGTCCTCCACCTCCTCATTCTTGACGTTTAACGCCGCCGACCTGCTCTTTTTTGTTCTCCTTCCACCCCGGCTGGCTCGCCCGGAGCGCGGTGACCGAAAATCGCCCGCTGTCGTCGGCTTGGCTGGCCCTGGACGAGCCCCATCTTCTCCTTACTCCATGTTGGATTGAGGGAGAAGACAAACACACGGGAGGGGGAGATGTGACGTCACACGCGAAGGACTGCAGAGTCACGTGCCAAGACATCGTTATCGTCATCGTAATGATGATGTTGGCAGGTATTTTCGTTGGATTTAAAATGGAATAAATGGGAGGTTGAGTGTGGGATGTGATGGTACCTTCAAAAATAAGGACATTTCAAACACGATTTTTATATTGGGGGGAAAAAAAATATACGACTTTTAAATTTGATCTTCAAGGTATACACATTCCTGACAAAATTTACAGACTTTTAAATTTATTATTGTAATGACTCACGTGTTAATTCCAAAATAGAACGTAAAAGGTCGTAGAACATGGACCATGACTCTTAAAGCAAAGTGATGTAGATTAAAAATAATAACCAAATACAATCAATTTTTCCACAGAATTATCAATAAATAATGTCCCTATCAATATATCCTACAGGGAGGTTGCCATGGCGACCAGGAATCCCATTTCCGTAATAGAAACTGCAATTAGATTATGTTACCACTAGGGAATGCAAGAGTGTTCGGAAAGTGATGAAAGTAATTCATTTTTCATTTTAATCACACTTGTGGCAAAATATACTTATAATATATACTTCTTTACTAGAAGCATTGAGCACAATGAAAAAAAATATTTTTTCTTTCCACTGTAAGCAGCCCGACCATCTGAACACGCCAAGGATAGACAGCCTTCATCCTCTTCATCTTCAGTATAATCTTCGACATCCCCATCTTCTTCCCGCTGTACAACTTTGATGGAGCAAAAGGTGCGTGAAAATTTGACGTGATGTCTGAAAATCGTCAATGTGAAAATATACTCCACCTTGTGTTTGCGTGCCACCAATTTGTCTTGCCACTATTTATGTTAAACGAAAAGGCCAACTATCTCAACATAGGAGTTTTGTGCACTTTTGCCAATACTACTTAACATCTAATTATGATTCACATCTTTACTGATTTCTCTTCTTCTGTTGTTTGTTGGCGGCTCCAAATATTAGCATCCGTATTCATGTGAGGAGGAGGCTTAGGGTTAGGCACACACGTATTTCATGTTTTATTTTTAGGTTTTGATACTGCGTGGACTATTCTAGGGCATGTGAGGGGGGTTGCCATGGCGATGAAAGAACAGTGGCACTACATGAAACACAAGCCATCCTTTGGACTACAAATATCACATTCTGGGGACAAAATATTCAGAATTGAATCAATTCAAACAAAAACAGCAGAAAAAAAATAATGATAAATACATATACACACCACCCAAAGAAAATAACTCAGAAAAAACGAGCGTTTTTTGTGAATGCAATATTTTGTATCTTTAAGGAAAAATCTAAATGTTATTTTAATTTGGGTCCGTGCAGCCTTTTGGTCTGATTAAATCAAGATAAAAAACAAACAAAGAAGTTACAAAGTCCTTGACTCGAGACTGACAGGCTTTCCCTGAGGCCTAGTGAGGTTTTCAAAATAAAAACACTCATATTTAATTAGTGGGTTTTGTTGTCAGCCATCTTTGTTGATACACTTAATTAAAACACTCAAGCATGGCATGTTTCAAATATGGATTAGCAATCAACCAAGCTTTTGTATTGTAAATTAAAAGTTTCAATAAAGGTTTATTTCAAAGCAAAGGCTAACAATCGGACGCATGCGCAGTGACGTTCTTCTCCGGCTGGAAGGGGTGGCGCGCTTTCGAACTGTTCTTTCTCGTCTAAATATGGCGGACGTAAACAGGTAAATGTAATGCAACTTTAAGGGCAGTCATTGAGAAAATAACACGTTAGTTTGTTAGCGGCAATGAAGCCGAGCCGCCGCCTGAGCAGGAGCTTCAAACAGAGCCAACAGAAGCCGAACATCTCGGAAAAGTCCGACATTTGCAACGCACCGAAGCCTGGTTAGTCCCTCGTTTTAGTTTATCATCGTGACGATAACATTCCGCCTTTTTTACGTCGGAATTAAACCAGTAACTTTGTGTTTTGAAAAGTTAGACGTAACATTGCGTGTTCAAGTGCATTTCTTAGAAACACGACTTTGGTTTCTAAATTCGTCAAGGATTAACTCAGCTAAATGTGTACTTAATTTTCTGAAACTTTACCCTCAAAGTTTAATGATGTGAAACTACTTTTTATCTGGCATTCTTTTGTTGATGGGCAAAACACTAATTCATGTATTTTGATCAGGTGAGAGTAGTGCAAACATTATTTTAGACAAATTTAGCCCTATAGGCACGTTTGTCAAAAGTACAAATTAGTCCTTAGATAAACGTGATTTGAAATAATTACATCAACAAGACTCAAAGTTAACTATTCCCAAAGGGAAATTGCCTTGTGCTTCAGCACCCCCCCGTGATCCTTGTGAGGATAAGTGGTTCAGAAAATAAATGTTTTTTTTGTACATCTTGATTATTTTCATGCCTTTTTGGGCGCATGGAATTTCAAAATGAATGAAAACATACATCTTCTTTGCTGTGTTGCAGAATTTAAGACGCCAACTCGGCCTTGCTCATCCAGAGCTTCCGCGGCGTCCATCGTCGAGTCCCCGCAAAACTCTGATGCGCATCACGACATCATCTGGGACCCCTCGTCGCCTCAGCGGCTGGGCAAACGGACAAAGAGGCACGTGCCGGGAAAGGTGGACATCTCCGACATCGTTAGTAGGATCGCACCAAAGGTGAGAATGCTCAACTTGGCTAGGAGTTTTCCTGGTGTGACATCACAGTTTGGCGAATGATGTACGTGCAGCACGGAAGGCCCGAAGTGAGCGAGCCCACCCTGCAGCAGTGGATTGGCGACAGCGCCACCATCCCGTGCACGCCCGACGTCGAACCGCCAAAAAACAGGAGAAAATCCCAGAGGTGCGTATACTGGCGTTGCATTTGGCAAATGTTGCCACATATGTTGTTTTTTTTTTTCTTCTTTTTGATAACATTGATTCAACTTGAGATGAGCCGACTAATCGGCACGTTCAGTTTTCTTTACTGGTATATGATTTTAATCTCTATTTCAATGGAAGTGTGCATTCGGATAAAAACTAATCGTACAACCCACTACCAGCTCCATTTAGTGGACGTATAAGACATTACACTACCACCAAAACTAGTACTACAACGTCCAATAACGTCCTTATATAATGACAGAAATTTTAAGATAGGCCATCCTTTGAAGGTGCGCTTTATACTCCTGTGCACCTTATAGTGCGGAGAATACAGTACTTAGTTTTATGTTAGGTGCAGTAGAAGTGGTCTGAGAATTCTGAGATTTTATGTTTGGACCATATCTACTCAACCTAATTTCTATAGTCCTTCATCAAAATAAAATATAAAACTAATATGGCATGAAAAACATATGATAAAAAAATGATAAATATTCCAAAGTGCTTGTCTGAATGTCATCTACAAGCAATTGTAAACCTCTTTTAATCAATTGACAGATTTAACAGCGTCGACGACCTGCTGAAATTGGCCAAGCGCTTTGACCTCAACTTGTTACATCGCGAGGACGACGAAGAAGAGGACGAAGCAGAGGACGAAGAAGATCCCAACCCTCATATTTCGCCAGTGCAGCCGCAAGAAAGCCTTCACAACCTCATGTCGATACCGCAACACACAGAAGATGACCTGGACCTCCTTTTCCGCGAGCCGACCCAGCAGACCAGCGCGAGTCCCGGTCCGACGACCCAGCAGACCAGCATGTGCCCCGGTCCGCCGACGCCCAAAAAACCTCCCTCGATGGCAAACGTCGACTTCCCGGACGACTGGGACGACGACGACCCGTTCCTCGCCGAGATGATGCCAAATCCGGAAAAAATCCACCCGCCCGACCACTGCTCCACGCAGAAGACCTCCGGCCAGGCGCCACCCGCTTCTTTCGTCAACCAATCAGAAGGGAGTGACCCTTTTGAGAAAGTTGAGACAGAAAACGCCTGTGAACCCCCCTTGGCAAATGTTGATGGATTTTCCTCTGCCGTTTGTATGGCGAGAAACAAACCCCGCTCAGCCAGCCCGGCCCACGAGCAAGTTCCCGCGGCCTCCGATTTCCCGGATGACGACTTGGACGCCTTCTTCTTGTCTGAGCCCATTTGGGACGATCCAGAGGAGGATGACGAGATGCTTTGCGAACTTTGCGAAGACGTAGAGAATCAGATGGTACACGATGGTGCCACCGTTAAACCCTGTCCCCCAAAATATTCAAATCCCTGCGCCCTTCCGCAGCCGACGGCTACGCAGCAGTTTACTTTTAAGAGGCCTGGCAACCCTGTTTCTACAGTCAACATCAAGCCTAATTCCATGCTGAGCAACCATCTCACTCCCGTGGTGACCGACACAGGTAAGACTTTTTCCCCTTTGTGTATAACAAAAAGTTGTCCTTTATTTGTCATTTAAAGAAAAGTGAAAGTACCGTATTTTCTCGCATATTAGCTGCAGGCTTAATTTTTTTTTAACGTTTTCTCTCGTATAAGATGCCCACCGATTCACAATTTTCACTTCCATATTCATGGTTTTAATAGGGAGTACAAATGTGTTACTTTGAAGGGAAAATCTTAAGAAAAATCATCGCACATGCTATTTCTGAGATACTGTATAGAACGATTGCTGGATTGCACATAGACAAAATCAAAAAAGAAGTCAGGTCTTCACGGAAGACACTAATTTGTGCGCGTATAAGCCGTACCCTGGATTCAGTCATCATTTTTTTGGGGGGGGGGACAATAAATGGCGTTTATGCGAGAAAATATGGTATATTTAAAAAAAAAGGCCAATACGCCCCGAGGTTACGACGTCCCCACCTTAAGTTTTTTTCACATTACGAAGTGGAATGTATCAAGTTGTTTTTCGTCCCTTTTTATGGCATTTTTCATCAGGAATTTCTCATGTGGCCTAAAAGTTCAAAAATGAAAACGTGTCCGTCACTAATGTGCTTAATTGTATAACTACAACAATAATTTTGCCTTACGATCCCAACTCTGGAAGATTAATGTCGTGACTTGGGGGTCCACTGGCCTGGTCATTTTTTTTTTATATCAGGGATGTTCAAACATTTTTAGGAGTCAGTAAAAAAAATAAAAATCTAGTTCAAATCTAGTCTAGAAAATAATGCTGTGTAGCTGCCCTACTTCTGGCAGCACTATTAAAGTGTGTGCTTGTTGTTGCGTGTGAAGCAGTTGTCAAATGTTCTGCACTGGAGATCGAGCAAAAGAAGCATCAGGCCATGGAACGCCGCCGACAACGCTTGCGAGAAGTCCAAAATCTCAAGTGACACCGCCTTTTTATTGGTATCTTTTAACATTAAACTGCATTGAATTATGCCATTCAGTTTATTGTCACCGTTCATAGCCAACATGCCATTAAAAATCCTCACAAAATTCTTGTCAATAAAACTGAGATACAGTAATCAGTAGGTTTTCATTTCCCATAATGCAAGTTTTTTTTTCTTCCAACCTTTAATTGGCAACACGGTGTGTTTGAAATGTTCATATTCATCACTGTTATAATTATTCCTATAAGTATTCACATGTAAACACCACAGTCGCACAACATTGCGTGAAATGAGCCAACAGCCTCACCGCTAAGTGTTTCGCTTTTGACCTTCCTATTAAAATGTGTCTTTTGTTCTGGTGTTGGCCGGCCACTTGGCTCATGTCGTCCAATCGCGTGAGAGCGAGCAGGGCCCGACCCCGCATAAACCGCACGTGCGTGCAAAAAAAAAAAGAAGAAAAAAACGAAAACAAAAATAGAACCACACATGCAGACATCACGCATGCAACGCGCACATAAGACTTAAGTTAAAACCAACTTTTTTTTCCCATTTCTAAACTCATCTTGTGTGCTTTCATGTCCATTAACGGGGGAGCGTGTCGCCTAAATAGAAAAAAATAATAATAATAATCGAAGAGGTGAGGTTTATGAAGCGGGCCCGAGTTTGTAAACCTGAAAGACTTTGATTGACATGCGAGCAGCAGGCGGCGCTGCTGAGCTCCGCGGCATGCACACTTGCACCACAGAAGAAGAAAACGCCACGCAGCAGATTTGTAGAAAATGTTTTGTCGCCACTCAACGGCAGAAGAAAACATCCAAAAGTGGCCGTTTTACTTGGCGGCGTGGGCGCGAGCGCTCGCGGGCCCCTAACGTCACCAACATGCAAATGAACGCGTCGGGCTAACTATCGACACCAACGCCCAATCGCGAGCGCTTTCCGGTTGGCACGCGCTCTCTTCCTGTACACGGCAGAATAAATAAAAACACATGCAAACAAACACGCCGCCAAATGCGGTCGCTCGCTCGGCGCCGGAGAATAAAAGAATACGCAAACACCTTCCGAGCCATCGGCTAAAGTGCCGCTTCCGATTCGACCGATCGCTGCGAGCGTTTGGCTTTGTAAGGAGGGGGGGCGGGGTTCGGGGGTGACGTCTTCAAGCGGGTCTCAGGTGGACGGAGGGGGGCTGGGGTGGGCGTACTTACACGTCCACCACCATCTTTTTGTGAATGTCCAAGCCACCCACCACCTGAAAGGGAAACAGGAAGTACGTCAGATGCATTCTTGCAGTATTTGCAGGTAGAAATCACCAATTTCAAGCCAGAAAACGACACATTTGCCAATATTACAAAGTCTGCCAGGCATCAATTCAATCCATTTAACAATCAGTTTTAATATTTTATAGTTACTAAAATGAGTATATTGTTTTTTCTTATTGGACTTACCCATCTCAATTTATTTTGGGTTATACTAAAGTTGCTACTCTGATACTTACTGCTCAGAATGAAATTTGGGAGGTTTATTTTAGGAAAGTATCCATTTGGAACCTAATTTAGGATTTTTCTTGCTTTAGAACTGCAGACTTATTGTTGCCCGTGGCTTCCGAGTTAGTCAATAAAGGAAACCGGGCAGTCGTAGTTCATTTGCAACCTGTTTTATATGGATTTTTGGCCAAACAAAATGCAGTATTACACAACTAGCAGCAAATGCCTTCCAAATCTCACTTTATGCCCTTTTTTTCATTTTGGGTGTTGTTTTCCACGAGAAATGACAGCGATGAGCTTGGCGGACTAACCGCGCAGAACTCCTCGAAGGATATCCTCCCGTCGCCGTCCTTGTCGGCGTTGATGATGGTTTTGTCGACGATCTGCTGCAGCTGCGTGTCCTTCAGGTTGTTGCCCACCATCATCTTCAGAACTTGGAATAGCTCGCCGTTGGAGATGTAGCCGTCCTTGTCCATGTCGTAGATGCGGAACGCGACTGAAAGCAGAGGACAATTTCTATTTTCTAAACTTTCAAGGGAGCAAAACAATCCCTACAGGATCATCGACTTACATCGTAACTTTTGCTCTTTGTCTCCCTTGACGCTGAACTGAGAGACGCCCTCGATGAATTCTGAATAACAAAAAGAGAAGTGAATAAATCAAGTGGAAGACAATGTCGTTGCTCGCATCATCACCTTTGAAGTCCACCTCTCCGTTGCCGTCCGTGTCAAATATATCGATGACGCGTTGCACCAGTGGGTTCTGCTGCAACTCGGGCAGCGACATGAACTCCTCCACGCTGAGCGAGCCCGAGTTGTCCAGGTCCAGTTTCTTGAAGCGCTTGCCCAGACGCTTAATCTCGTCTGCGTCGACTGACAATGGAAAATTTCGGAAAGACGCACGCAGAGCAAACCAGAGGACAAAATCAAAACACGGAAATTACAGGAGACCCGGCCATCGTTTCGCGGGTGTGTCCACCGCCTGGAACCTGAATGCATCCCAGACTCACCTGATTTGTAGCGGGCTCCGGCCATGGCGTCTCGCTACACCTAACTCAGCACTAGCGCTAATCTCACTGAGGGAGGGCGGAGGCTAATCCAACAACAGGCTTCCTGTTTTGCTCCATTATTTAATCCAGGGCCAATCTCTATGTTTGGTGTTTAATTCAACGATTTAAACATTTTTAGGGGAAATAATATACATTGTTTGACTCATTTAATGTAACATTTTTTTGGGGGAAAGGTGGAAATATTACATGGTAATTTATTTAATATGTGGATTTCTCGTAGGTATTTGATTGTTTTAAACTAAAAAAACAAACAATAAACCCTAAATTTTTGCCTTAAAAATACCTATTTTAATCCCAAATCAAAATGGATTGGACATATATCGCCATCAATGAGTTTAAAAGCACAAACTCATTTTACGAGATGCTTGACACCAGTGATGAAAACATACTTACAGTGCGAGCACATGTCCAGAGCATAACTGGCTTCGTTCCCCTGAAAAAAAAGAAAACAGAATTTTAATTATGTTTTTAATGTCTTAAATTGGAATATTTATTCAGTATGACGTGATTGCTCAATAGTGACCATTCAACGTTCGCCCACACATTTTTTTTAATCCGCTTTTACTTTGGCGACGGTGCAACGCCTTCCGAGCCTACTTCCGTTTGCCCTAGCTAGCCGTGCTAACCTCAGCGCATAAACAACAAGAGCCGAGCTAACGAAGCTTTGACGCAGATCGAAATATGACAAGTGTCTTCAGTGGTTTCTATCCGAAAAAATTACCCGAAAGAATCAAATGATCGAATTTGTGGGCCGGGCCGTCGCGTCGTCATGAGCGCGGACGTCGAAGGCCTATCGATGTTATTTTGATGGTGAGCTAACGGCGGCTAATGTTAGCCTTCAAATGTCTGCAAATGGCAACGCGCAACAATCTTCATCCAAAGACATTTTCATTATTGAGCCTTTTTGTTTGGCCTTACCATGTTGTCTGATGCAGGCTGCGGAGCGGAGTGCTTGAAAGGGGACGACGAGTGGCTGAGTGAGCTAACGCGGCTAACAGAGCTAACTCAGGGACTAAGTGGAGAGAGGAGCATCACAGCAGCCCCAGCAGCACTGCGGCAGGGGGAGGGGCTTAGGTGAGTCCAAGATCTTCTATTGGCTGAAAAGAATGCCTCGAGGTGATATCTACAGCACTTTTAACCCTTCTGATGTTTACTTCGTTCGGCAATTTCATTTTTTTTAATCCAAAGGGTCAAGTAAAAGCATTGTCACATTAGCAGTCAAGTGAACTTTCGCAAACTCCGCCTCCTAAACGGCGATCGACCAATCATACGTCCAAGAGATCGTTGTCAAGGACGAATGTCCGACTCGTCTCGCTAATTGGTTGATTTGATAGTTTCGAGATCGATCGATCATAACGCAAAGCATCGACCC
Source organism: Stigmatopora argus (assembly GCF_051989625.1). NCBI lineage: Eukaryota > Metazoa > Chordata > Actinopteri > Syngnathiformes > Syngnathidae > Stigmatopora > Stigmatopora argus. The sequence goes on from NC_135393.1 coordinate 13,115,695, forward strand.
ACCTTGTCAGTTTTTAGATATTAAAATCTAATCTATATACCCAAAAAATATGCTGCCTAATTCTCCATTTTTTTATCAATGCAGAAAAAATGTTATCAACCTCGATACATGTTTTTATTTCAAAAATATCTTTCATAAATTCATTTTCTCCCTCGAAATTTATTCAAATCATGAGAATGATATTCACCACTTTGTTTTTCTAATATTCAGATTTCATCCATAGATTTTTTTTACATACATAGAAATGAATAATACATGAACAAATTATAATTCAGCATTTCTTTGTTTTTTAATCAACAAAAATACATGAAACAAAACCAACTGGCAATAAACAGGAAATTATGCCAGGAATCATGACTACTGTTGTCATCTGTCAATCAAATATCCCATTGGCCATCCCAGATCTGTCCATTACATACACAATCACTCAACAACACATACTCTTCTGCATCACCCACAATAAATAATAACAATAATTTAAAAAAATCCCTTTACGTGTGCTCCGGTCAATTTGCGTTTTCAGTTAAAAGCTTCCTTGTTGATCCACATGAGGGTGCGTGTCTCGTTGGGTTTGCACTCATACTCGATGCTGCTGAATTTGTTACCAAACTGGCAGTGCTCGCGCTTGTAGTAGTTGTAGTACTTGGCCTGCCAAACCGTCTCAAATGTGCCCGCACGCTGAAACTGAAAACACAATAACACCCACACAATCGGTGAAGGGGTCGTTCTAGCTCATATCTATCTCTCGCTCTAACCTGGATGCTGACTTCAACCGGTTGTCGGTCTCCACTTTTGGTGTGCGGGACTCCCTCTGTGTCGTAGCGTCCGTGATAGACCACCTGATCGGCATCTCGCGACTGCTCCTCCAGAGGAAACACCACGCCGCCGATGTTCATGTTTCTAACAAACATAGTATTACTCCCTTCAAATCCACGGCAATTTTAAGTGAACACGTGTTGCTCCTTCTCGGAGTCAAGTGGTATAAAATGGTGGCCAGATCAAAAAAGGGAATTCCAGATCACCTTTCTGTAGATTTGCAGGCCTATTGGCTTCATTTGTTATTGATTTTGAGGTGATTCCATGTAACTGTCATGTTGATTTTGATTCATTTACTTAAAGACAACATTGTTATGGGTGTCCTAGCATAGATAATCTTGTTTTAATACATTTTTTTTAAAAAGTCGTTTTTCTAATTTTTAAGAAAGAATAAAACATTGTGTCAATTCGGGTACTATTTTAGCTAATTAAAATGCAAGTATGCTAGATTGTCGACGCCTTCTTATGACGTCATAAATAGCATTACATGGACCTCTTAGTGTGTGTGGATAAAATGGACGTCACAAAATGGCTGAGGTTGCAAGTGGTGACATTTTTTCTTAAATTATTTTCTCTGTTATTGAAGAAAATCACCACGAGCTCCATTTAATATCATTGGCGTTTAGTTCAATTACACGAGATGTTGTCTTTTCCTTTTAACATTCATAATTCCAAATTCCCCACTTTCATGATACACTATTTATGATAAGCATATTCAGTCTATGAATTATATAGAAAACGCGCTTATTCATCGACGGGGCTAGAGCAGCCGGCTCGTGCGCGTGCGCGGGGATGCACAAGGCGCGTTCACGGCGTCATTGCATCTCGAGGTCACGTGACGTCGCCTATCGCTTTTTAGAACAAAATTACAGTTCCGCCCGTTTTAGTTTAAAGGGATGCGGGTGGAAATGATGCAAATTCGCGTTTAATTTAATGCAAAAGGCGTTGTTGTTTTTTTGTTTAAATGTTATTCTTACGTGGCTTCGACGGTTCCGGGCTTGATGAGGACTTGTATTTTGTATTTGGAACCCGTGAGCAGCTTGACGGTTCGGGTTTGTCCGAATCGGCTTCCGTCCACCTTAAAGAAAACATCGCCGTCGTTGGGTTGGATCCACAACGAGATAGCGATGTTCACTAGCTCCGGGACGTCGTCCATTTTCACGCCTCTCGGGAAGGAGGGGATGCGGGGGGTCCTGCTGGAGGAGAACGGAGGACCAGTGTAAAGTGCGAGGGGAGAAAATCATCCGTTTCCGGTCGGGAATTTCACAATTAGAGTCACGCGAGGAAGAAAGAATCTTTGTAACCGAAGAAGGCTTTCTTCAAAAAACTGGCAAAGATTAGAACAAGCATTTGTGCATTTTTTTCCTCCCACATTTTTCTAAGAAAAGATTCTATAGTTAAAATTGTTTTTTGGATTCCACTCCCAAAAACGAGTCAGACCTAAAACAACAACAAATATAACATATTGGTAAGCAAGAATATTATAGTTTTTATTTTTTTTATTCACAAAATAAATTAACAACAAATTAACATTTTTTTTGTTTTAAAAAAAACCCCAACAAATACACCCGGACGGACTCTTGATTATAAAAGTTCTGGCTAGAAGTTATTTGTTAATTTCCACCTTCTCTATAAGAAGAGAAAATTATGGTGCACAAAACGCAAAAACATACAGCGATTATGATACTTTGGTGCATGATATCAAAAAAATCTGCAAAAACATTAGTCCCCAAATGTCTCATTTTCAAAGATCCATCTGCTTCCATAGAGGACGACATATTTTTAGTGCTGAAATTCCAACAATTTGGACAATTTAAAATCAGTCAATGTTTAAAAACAACGGCTTCATTTTTTATAATAGTTCTTGAATCGTTTTTGTTTTACAACAAGTAGAAAAAGGCATAAAAAGATAAAAGATGCGCGCATCCGATTTCCTAAATAAGACGATGTCATCGGTCCAGTTCAGCCTGCAGGATATCTCCCCAAGTGTCCACATCCATCGGCGCCATCTTCCTGCCCCGCAGCTCGCTGGCTGATGCCACGTTGCTATAGCGACCACGCAGCCAGGCCAATTTGAGTCGGCTACGAATGTAGTTCCTTGCTAGCGACTCCTGCGCACACACACACACAAGTAATGACCATTATTTAGACAAAGGACGAGTTGGTAAACTATTGCCACCTGGTGGACTGGAGCAGAATGCATCCTCGAGGACCAGTGTCAACACAAAATAGCATTCGGCACACCCGTTTACTAGGCACGAACCTTCCAGGAAAGTCCGTTACCGCGGTCTGCGTCCACCTCCCTGCGGCAGAGCGCCACAATCGCGAGGCATTGCGTCCTCCACAGCTGCTGGCTGTCACGGATGATGGCGTTCCACAGGCGGCACGTGGCGGAGGCACGGCATAAGCTCCTGGCGTCCAGCTCGCCAAAGATCTTCAAGCTCATCTCGGTGGGCAGAGTTTCTGCAAAGTCCCTCGCGCAGCCGTAAGATGAGCTCATGATGCATAGTAAAAGTCACAGATGTCTCTGAAGCCTAACAACACACAAACAAAGGCTGGATTAGTAAAGATGTCCATATGAATGTTTTCTAAAGGCACTTTTATAGAGTGAAATTAACCCATGTTCTCCAGCTCATCAAAAAACTTTGTTCTATTTAGTCTATTCTTTCATGTTCTCCTTTCATCCATAACTGCCAGGAATAACCCAGATCTGGGTTATCATTACAACTGATGTTTACATCGTTTTTAATGTTTAAACAAATGTTATTACCAAATTTAATGTTCAATGATTTGAAAAAAATATTGCCTACTATTCAGTTCTCAATTTATGTTATGAAGCATTATAAGATGGAACGTAAACACACTACATACAGTTATGCAAATTATGTATGCTGTGGCATAATAGTGAACATCGTAAATGTGCATGCAGTGTGCTTGAAAAAATAGCAAAATAACCCCGGATTTTATGGTTTAAATGTCTGAAATTAAATACGTTGAAGCTCAGTCACGTTTAACAACACGACTACGCGATCTACAAAAGGACAAAAAAACAAATCGTGTTAACGTGGGCATATCGTCTATTTTTTATCCAATTGAGTTTTGTTAAATAGACTGTCGAAGGTTTTGCGTGATATTATTATGAATATGATTTTTTAGCTTGTTTTTGTTGCTTACCGTAACCAGCTGACTCGTCCCTCCCTCGACGTGTTTACATTTAAACACACACGAGCTTGTCAATCTAATGCGCATGCGTGCTACATAAAATCTTCTGTATTAGTAAATGTTTATGATAAAGTACGATAAAATATATTTTAGCCACAAATATGTATCACGGTTAAATAATAATATTATTAATAATAATAATGTGACCGCCCATCTGTACGCATGCGCAATGCAACAAGGAAGTGGAGCTGGTATTGTCTGTGTTTGGGAGTACGTATACGTAGTTTAAAAGATTTATTGTTTCATTTTTTCTCCATTCCTCGCGATATTAAGACAAATAAATAGTTAACATTCATTTTTTGCACACCAAATCAACTTTGTAAGGTTACGCACAACAATCTGTTTGAAATATTAATTCAAGATGAATTAACACGTGGGTACTCGCGTCTATCTGTTTTGTGTATGTTGGTACATAGTATTTGAATACATTGTTATGATGCCAGTGTGCCAATGTCCGGCTTCGAGCTGATCCCGGTGCAGGGTGGCGATGCAATCCACCTGCCCGCAGGCGAGACTGTCGTAGGCCGTGGTCCTTTCCTCCATGTGAGTACCATTTTTAAAATCCATTCATTTCCATACCGCGTTCCATAGCCCCTACTACTACTTTTAGTACAACAGCCCCTACTACTACTTTTAGTACTACACCCCCTACTACTACTTTTAGTACTACAGCCCCTACTACTACTTTCAGTACTACAGCCCCTACTACTACTTTTAGTACTACAGCCCCTACTACTACTTTTAGTACTACAGCCCCTACTACTACTTTTAGTACTACAGCCCCTACTACTACTTTTAGTACTACAGCCCCTACTACTACTTTTAGTACGACAGCCCCTACTACTACTTTCAGTACGACAGCCCCTACTACTACTTTTAGTACTACAGCCCCTACTACTACTCCTCCCACTCCTCCTCCTCCTACTACTTTTAGTACTACATCCCCTACTCATCCTCCTCCCACTCCTCCTCCTACTACTACTTTTAGTACTACAGCCCCTACTACTACTTTCAGTACTACAGCCCCTACTACTCCTCCCACTCCTCCTACTACTACTACTTTTAGTACTACAGCCCCTACTACTACACCTCCCACTCCTCCTCCTCCTACTACTTTTAGTACTACAGCCTCTACTACTCCTCCTCCTACTCTTCCTACTACTACTACTTTTAGTACTACAGCCCCTACTACTACTTTTAGTACTACAGCCCCTACTACTACTTTTAGTACTAGAGCCCCTACTACTACTTTTAGTACTAGAGCCCCTACTACTACTTTTTGTACTAGAGCCCCTACTACTACTTTTAGTACTACAGTACTTTTAGTACTACAGCCCCTACTACTTCTTTTAGTACTACAGCCCCTACTACTACTTTTAGTACTACAGCTCCTACTACTACTTTTAGTACTACAGCCCCTACTACTTTTAGTACTACAGCCCCTACTACTACTTTTACTACTACAGCCCCTACTACTACTTTTACTACTACAGCCCCCACTACTACTACTAACTATTACTACTTCTTCTACTACTACTTTTACTACTACAGCCCCTACTACTAACTATTACTACTTCTTCTACTACTATTCCTACTACAGCTACTACAGTAATCCCTCAAATACATATATCTAATATCTCTCTCTCTCTCTCTCTCTCTCTCTCTCTCTCTCTCTCTCTCTCTCTCTATCTATATATATATATACATATATATATATATATATATATATATATATATATATATATATATATATATATATATTTATTTATTTATTTATATATATATATATATATATATATATGTTCACACGTACTATTAACAACATAAACAGACCTGATTTTTATTGTTATATGTGAGGTGAGTGACAAGCGAGTGTCCAGACATCACGGCCTGCTGGACAACCAAGATGGACGACTGCGCCTCAAACCGGTGAGTCAAGATGAGAACATCAGGAATAATCCGACTATTGTCAAAGATAATTGACACCTGAGTCAACTCCTTTGTAGTTTAATGATCCTTGACGTCATGTCAAATGGAACAGTTTATGGAAATATGTTAGGAATTGTACAAAATGAAGAGTGTACATGTGTAATCCTTATTTTGTGTCACGTAGACACACTTGAACCCATGCTTCAAGCAATCTTGCCTCACCGATGAACCCCAAGCCCTGGAAAAGGACGTGTGGTGCCCCCTTGACCACGGCGACGTCATCTCCTTGCTACCGGGACAGCTCATGTTTCGAGTGGTCGCGGTGGGCGGTCGGACAGTCAACGGCCCTTTCAGGTGGCTCTCGTGTTTGATGTTGGAGTGCGTTATGATGTTTATTGATGTGCAATCAGCCTTTGAAGACAACATCAAACTGAAAAGTGCTCTCTGCATGATGATTGCAGGCAAAACGTCACGCGTGTCAACCACTCGCCCCCTCATTCACCCAAGAGAAGCCCTCCCCGATTTCTTGGTTGTCATGGCTCCCAGATAGAAGCGTCCAATCAGGAGTCGCCGCTGATGGGGAAGTTGTCGAATAAGGTTTGTTTCATTCTTAGAAGAAACACGGATTTCGCTGCAAACTAAAATGGAAATCTTTGACATTAGGTTTATAAAGTTTAACTGAAGTATGTTAAAAATCAGTAAAAAAAAAATAATAATGGTTGTTCATTAAAAAAAGCACATTCTTACTGACAAAATGCACTTTTATTGAACTTGTCATTACAACTTCATTTGTGTAAAATCCTCGGATTGATGTATTTTCTGATTTAACCAATCAGATCGTTTCACGCAGGAAGCGGAGGCCTCTCAGCATGCGTCCGCCTCGCCTTCGACTCGCAAGAAACGACTTTTGCCTTCGTGGATGACGGAGGCCGTCAAGCGCTCACCTTCTCAAACCATCGGCACAACTGCAATCCGCCAAGGTAACACAACACAGGCAGTTTAACGAAAATATTCAACTAACTGCTTATTTAAGTCTATATGTCCGCAATTGATTAATCAGCAGTGAGTTCAATTCCACTTTTATTGTACTTGTTACCAACGACAAAATAATTATATTCTATCTAAATGCATTATGAATAGAGGAATACATTTTAAAAAAAGTTGACAGTACAGACATCTTTCTGTTTTTCCTCCGAAAATGAATTATTAGTGTGACTGAAGTAGGGTTTCCGCGACCCTAATGAGGATTTATTTTTTCCCAAGATGTTTTGCCCATCCAATGCCCATATTTTTAGACCAGTAAAAATAATACAAAATAACACATGCAGGCAATGATATTTTGCGTTTATTTTTTATTTTTTTTATTTTTAGAATTAATGTGATCCCGGCTTGTAGCTCCTCATAAAATGCTGTTTAAAAATATTATTCGATACTCTGTTACTATAATTATAGTTTCGAAAGAGAAGTAGTCCCATTCAGCCAACTACTGGATCGGATCCCATCTTGGAACCACATTCGATACGCCAAAAATAGCTATCGGGACGGGCGTAACAATTGTTAAAAACTGCGCCATTGGGATTTGTTGACTCATCACCGGCGGCTTATATGTGCCATGCACGTCTTCCTTTGTGACATCACAGTTGCCAAGAAAAGGCAACAAACAGAGCACGACAACGACCAGACGACTAAAGTCAAGAGGAGCAAGAAAGAGGGACGACCTGCAGTTGAGTGGACAAAAATAGTAAGTTTGAAGTATCCTAATGAATTATAATAGCTTTATTTGATAGGACACATAAAAGTAGGAATGATACTGAATCTAGAGGTCTCAAAACGTCAAATATGGCATTCAATATATCCCAAACGCTGGAGAATTTTGAATGAATGAGGTTTGTGTGCTTTCAGAAAAGCCCATTATCGCATGAGCCGCTCGCCAAATTGGAGGCCAACGACCACCAATCGCAGGAAGGCGTCGACAGCAGCGGCATGGAGACAAAGGACGGCCACGACCTTCGAGAAATTCCGGCAGACACCAGCGACGTCATCGCCGGGACGAGTAACAACGGCGCCGGGACGAGCGACGTCGCTACCGGGACGAGCGGTCGTCAGAGTGCGAGCGTAGAAGGCGCAAAGGCCAGAGTGCGAGGGGCGTGTCCGTATGGAAAAGATTGCTACAGGTTGCCTTTACCGTACAATTGCGAGGTTGAATCGCGCCCGCACGCTTCCTGTTTAACATCCTACCCGTTCCTTTGACTTCTCGCAGGAAGAATCCTCTCCACTTCCAGGAGTGCAGCCACCCCGACGACCCCGACTTTGTGGAAGAGGAGAGACCGGCAGAGGGAGAGCGACCCGAGTGTCCATATGGCAGTAACTGCTACAGGTCACACTTGAATTCAATTAAATGCTTTTATTGTCATTATACGAATATCATGAAAGCATGGCGATTGATTACAAACAATAACGCGACCTTCTGGTTTCCTCAACCTCACAGGAAGAATCCTCTTCATCGTATAGAGTACAATCATACCGAGAGAGCAGGTATGGCAACACATATAAAATACACAACATTTTACAACTACAATTACTGATATTATAAAGTGCTATGACAATTTCCATTATTTTCATTCATAAATCATTGGGTGTTTGGATCAGCAATTATTTTTATGGATTATAATGTAACATTTCAGAATTACAGCTAGCAACAAGGCGGTGATGCAATCACATAGGCACTTATTTTATATTCATATAGATACAAGTTCAGGGGTGACGAACACGTGGCTCTCGAGCCCCATTCGGCTTCTGGCCAAAATGAATGTGGGTCTTTGCTTCTTATCATATTTTGTTATTTCTGTGGCTCTTTGCTTCATTTCATATTTCTCCTATTTCCATTGTCTCTTAAAAAAATATCAAATTCAGTAGAGCCCATTCAAAATATTTTAAAAATAATTTGTTCGCTACCCCAGTACTTGTTACTATAAAAACACATTGCGTCACAAGTAAGCACATCAGATTTTTTTTCACTATAAAAACACATTGCGTCACACAGGCACATTTTTTTTCAGCTTGTGTACAGTGTTTTGTGATGAAAATGAACAGTGTATCTGACTGATCCCGTTTTATTTCCCGACAGTTAGCAGCAGGCAAGCTGCCCTCAGAGCAAAAGTAGCGCCCGGCGTGGCTTCGGATCGGGATTCGGGCGACAGTTTCATCGACGACGAAAGCGACGACGCGGAGGCCGATTCCGACTATGTCCCCCCGGCAGATTCCGACTAAACCTCTCCGTCCGACTCTTGACCGCACCTCCAAACCCAGCTATGTTGACGGTATGGAACAACCGCTGAGAAGTCCACACCTTCGACAAATGCCAATTTTCAAATTAAAACATCGATAAGAGGAAGATGAACTGACATGTCACAAAAAATGTTTTACACTGAAAGTCAATGGGAAATGTTACTCTGTCCGAGTAAATGAATGTTTTTAAACTAAAAGAAGTCATTGATATTTTTTGTATTCTGAAAACATAGTTTTACTTTTACTCAATTGATACATTTATTCTCAGAGTCGATAGATTTAGTAGTATAGTAGTAGTCTACTAGTATAGTAATAGTTTTTTTCCCGTCCAAAAATAAATATATGAAGATAAAGCTATACATTCTATGTATAATCGTAGGGCGATAAGTACTGCGACATAGGTCAAAATATTCAGTTTAAAATTGAAATAGTTTTTGGGTTTTACTTTGGCGGCAAAGTCTGAACATAAAATGTCTTTTGGTGTAATATATTGAAAAGTTCAAGTATTATTAGGAGGGGGAAAAGTAGTAAAATTACGATATTATTTTTACGTTACTTGAACCAAATGTGTGGGATACGCGTGAGTGACGTCGGTTGGTAAACAACATAGCGTAGCGTTAGCGTTCCGAAGTTAGCATTACACTGAAAGAGTCAAAAGATGCTTTTATATATTAAAATAGTTTAAAGTTTTACTCTGAAACAGTGATCAGCTGCCTTTGCATTGAAAGTGTCAATAGCTGAAGATCCCCTCTTGAACAAGAAGGAAGCAGAAGCACAGAGGTGGGTGGGCTCTCAAATCTCCTGGCCGTGGAAGAGTAGACAAGCTCGAGTGAAGCAGTATGAAAGTGACTAGTACTTCCAAGTCTAAACCCGAGGTCCCCAGTCAGTGGAGCGGGCGGGACATCCATAGGGCGATCAGTATAGGGTCTCTAGTTATGATGACTTCAGTCTGTCTGGTGGTCACGAGCTGTGGATTGTGAGCAAAAGAACAAGATTGAGGAGAACAGTGACCCAAAAGAGCCCCGTCATCAAGGATCCGGTAAGGATGGTCTGGATGCCTCCTGGGGCTATCAGGACCTCCAAACCAGGTATATGAGGTCCTTCAGCACTTCTTAGTGGCTTTAAGCGCATCAGGACCTGTGGGATCCTCCTTCCAGCTCTTCAGTGACCCTAAGTGAGGAAGTCCGAGCCTCGTCGCAGATGGACTTGCGGGCCGCAAATAGGACCAGCGGGGCCGCGATGAACTGTTTGGACTTGGCGTTCTTCCTGGCTTTGTGTCTGACGCTGACGAAGCAAAGCGTGTTGATGACACCGTTGCTCATGGCCACGCACTCCACCACGTAGAAAACCACCAGAGCGTTTCGATCTCTGGAGATGACGGTCGGGTAGAAATCCCTGAGCAGGGAGAATGCGTAATAAGGGCTCCAGCAAACCACGTAGGCCAGCAGGACCAGTATGAGAAGCAGCACCGTCCGTCTACGCTTTCGGAGACGCTTGCGGATCTGCAGAGTCTGGAAACCGGGAACCTTCTTGAACCAAAGCTCCTTGGAGATGCGCACGTAACATGCGGCCATCACCAACACCGGAACCAAAAACTCCACAGCCAAGACCAGCAGGAAGTAGGATCGGTACAGGAGTCGCTGCTCCACGGGCCAAATCTGAGCACAGAAGGTCTTGGGGGCGCCGCTCTGCCCGTGGGGGTACTCGGTCTCCGAAGACATGGTGGCCGACGGGATGGAGATGACGGCCGGCACCCCCCACACGGCCGCCAGCACCACGTACCACGTGTGGGACGGCAAGCCCGGTCCCAAGGGGTGCACGATGGCGGCGTACCTCAACGCACAAAAGGTAAACACAATTTCTATTGGGTGTCGCTTTATGGGCGGTTCTAGTACTTTTTTTGTGCTCTACAGACCTGTCGACGGCGATGGCGAGGAGCGCGTTGGTGGACACGTGCAGGGACAGCGTCCTCAGGTAGTTGACGGCGGCGCAGGCGACCGAGCCGTGACGCCACGACAGCCGACTGACCACGTAGTAGTCCAGAAGCAGGGGGCAACAAATGGCCGCCACAAGAGTGTCCGACACGGCGAGGTTGGCCATCAGGAGGTCGGTCAGGCCGCGACGCTTCCCGTCACGGAGCAGACTGACGATGAAGGCGCAGTTTCCCGCCCCGCACACGACCATGATACAAACCAGAGACGCCGCGATGACCACGCTAGCCGCTAGGAAAGCGGGCCCGCGGGTGGTGTCCGGGACGTCCTCCGGGGACACCTCGTAGTCCACAGAGTCGTAGTCCACAAAGTTGGAGGCCAGATTCTGGCTGCTGTTGTTCATCTCAGATCCACTGTGTAAAAAAAGAGATGATGTAACGTCAAAGTTAAGAAAATCAATGGACTAGCCCTGGCGATTCTGAATCGCTTATCCTCAAGAGTCGCGGAGGGGTGCTGGAGCCGATCCCAGGGACCAGCCAATCGCAGGGCACAAGGAGATGGACAACCTTTAGCATTTTAGGGGGGATTTCGAGTGTTTAATCTGACTGCACAGCATGTTTTTGGGATGTGGGAGGAAACCAGAGTACCTGGAGAAAACCCACGCAAGTCCAGGGAGAATATGCAAACTCCACACAGTGAGAACCCACCTGGGATCGAACCCTCGACCCACGAACTGTTAGTTGCCCTTGCTCGCGCTCCTGTTTAAATACGAGACTGGCTGTAGATGGCCAAACTTCATTTTCACATTTGTGCGGATAGAGTCGGCCGATGGCGGCTTGCTTGTTTTCGTACACTTGACACTTTTAGAGCACGCGTGTGGAATGTCGCATGCGCGCTGTGACGTCACCACAATGCTTTTATTACCACATGCGCACGGAATTTCTTCGTGAATAGTTTTTATTCTCCAAAATACACGAAAAAAAGATTTTGGTTCCGTATATATATGGATGTAAGTATAAGTCATGAGTTATTTTGTGTATCTTGGTTGTGTGCTTTGTGTTGTCATAATATACATTGTCATATTTTTTTTAAATAAAAGCCTTACTATACATTGTAAAAAAATTTTTAAATAAAGGCCCCACTATACATGGTCGTTTTTTTTTACGAAAAAAAGCCTAACTACATTGTCGTTCTTTATGGAAATAAAGCCTTACTATACATGGTTGTTTTTTTTATGAAAAAAACCTTACTATACATTGTCATTTAAAAAAAAAAGGCTTACTATACATGGTCGTTTTTTATGTAAAAAAAGCCTTACTATACATGGTCATTTTTGGTTAAAAAAAAGCCTTATACATTGTCATTTAAAAAAAATAAAAGCCTTACTATAGATGGTCGTTTTTTAAAGAAAAAAGCCTTACTATACATGGTCATTTTTTAATGAAAAAAAAGCCTTACTATACATACATGGTATTTTTTTGTTAAAAAAAGCCTTACTATATATGGTCTTTTAAAAAAAAATCCTTACTATACATGGTCGTTTTTTATGAAAAAAAGCCTTACTATACATTGTCATTTTTTTTAAAAAAAGCCTTACTATAAATTGTCATTTAAAAAAGCCTTACTATACTATGTCGTTTTTAAAGAAAAAAACCTTACTATACTATGGAGTTTTTTAAAGAAAAAAGCCTTACTATATGTCATTTTTTAAGAAAAAAAAGCCTTACTATACTATGTCATTTTTTAAGAAAAAAAAAGCCTTACTATACTATGTCGTTTTTAAAGAAAAAAACCTTACTATACTATGGAGTTTTTTAAAGAAAAAAGCCTTACTATGTCATTTTTTAAGAAAAAAAAGCCTTACTTTACTATGTCATTTTTTAAGAAAAAAAAGCCTTACTATACTATGTCATTTTTTAAGAAAAAAGCCTTACTATACTATGTCGTTTTTTAAGAAAAAAAGCCTTACTATACATTGTCATTTAAAAAATAAATAAAAGCCTTACTATACATGGTCTTTTTTTATGAAAAAAAAGCCTTACTATACATGGTCATTTTTTTGTTTAAAAAAAGCCTTACTATACATTGTCATTTTTTAAAAATGAAAGCCTTCTATACATGGTCATTTTTTTGTTAAAAAAGCCTTACTATATATGGTCTTTTTTTTTTTAAAAAGCCTTACTATACATGTTTTTTTATGAAGAAAAAAAGCCTTACTATACTATGTCGTTTTTTAAAGAAAAAAGCCTTACTATACTATGTCGTTTTTTTAAAGAAAAAAGCCTTACTATACTATGTCGTTTTGTAAGAGAAAAGACTTACTACAGCCCCTTCTACTACACATATAGTATAGGCTTTTTTCTTTAAAGACGACATAGTATAGTAAGGCTTATTTTCTTTAAAAACGACACAGTATAGTAAGGCTTTTTTGTCTTTAAAAACGACATAGTATAGTAAGGCTTTTTATTTACAAAAAAGACCATGTATAGTAAGGCTTTTTTCTTAAAAAATGACCATGTATAGTAAGGCTTTTTTGTTTAAAAAAGACCATGTATAGTAAGGCTTTTTTTCTTAAAAAACGACATAGTATAGTAAGGCTTTTTTTCCTAAAAAAACGACATAGTATAGTATGGCTTTTTCCCCCTAAAAAAACGACATAGTATAGCGTGGCTTTTTTTTCTTGAAAAACGACATAGTAGAGGAAGGCTTTTTCCCTAAAAAACGACATAGTATAGTATGGCTTTTCCCCCTAAAAAACTACATAGTATAGTATGGCTTTTTTCCTTTAAAAAACGACATAGTATAGTATGGCTTTTTTTCTTAAAAAACGACATAGTATAGTAAGGCTTTTTTTCTTAAAAAACGACATAGTATAGTATGGCTTTTCCCCCCTAAAAAACGACATAGTATAGCATGGCTTTTTTTCTTGAAAAACGACCTAGTATAGTAAGGCTTTTTTTCTTAAAAAACGACATAGTATAGTATGGCTTTTCCCCCCTAAAAAAACGACATAGTATAGCAGGGCTTTTTTTCTTGAAAAACGACATAGTAGAGGAAGGCTTTTTCCCTAAAAAAACGACATAGTATAGTATGGCTTTCCCCCCTAAAAAACGAAATAGTATAGTATGGCTTTTTTCCTTTAAAAAAACGACATAGTATAGTATGGCTTTTTTTCTTAAAAAACGACATAGTATAGTAAGGCTTTTTTTTTCTTAAAAAACGACATAGTATAGTATGGCTTCCCCCCCCTAAAAACGACATAGTATAGCATGGCTTTTTTTCTTGAAAAACGACATAGTAGAGGAAGCCTTTTTTTCTTAAAAAACGACATAGTATAGTAAGGCTTTTTTTCTTTAAAAAATGACATAGCAAGTAAGGCTAAGAGAGTCGGAGAATAAATCTGACTTCTGATTCATCACCTTCTAGTTGTTGCTGTGGTCCACTGGCAAAATCATTGGGTCAGAACATAATGCGGGAATCAGGAGTGAGTTCAATTCCACTCGTTGCAATTCTCAAATTGTTTATTGAGGTAATGAAAAGGATAAATACAACTTCCAACTTTACTGTGGTGCAGTGGCAAAGACAATGGGTCAGAATTTCAGGTGGACTCAAGTTCAAATCAGAAGTGAGTTTGATTCCACTCTTTGCAATTCTCAAATTGTTTATTGAGGTAATGAAAAGGATAAATATAACTTCCAATCACATCATTTCAGATGACACTGTGGTCCAGTGGCAAGAACAATGGGTTGAAATTGAAGTTGGACACAAGTTCAAATCTGGAGTGAGTTCAATTCCACTCTTTGCAAATCTCAAATTGTTTATTGAGGTGATGAAAATGATAAATATAACTTCCAATCACCTCATTTCAGAAGTCACTGTGGTCCAGTGGCAAGAACATTGGGTTGAAATTGAAGTTGGACACAAGTTCAAATCAGGAGTGAGTTCAATTCCACTCTTTGCAAATTGTTTATTGAGGTGATGAAAATGATAAATATAACCTCCAATCACCTCATTTCAGAAGTCACTGTGGTCCAGTGGCAAGAACAATGGGTTGAAATTGAAGTTGGACACAAGTTCAAATCAGGAGTGAGTTCAATTCCACTCTTTGCAAATCTCAAATTGTTTATTGAGGTGATGAAAATGATAAATATAACCTCCAATCACCTCATTTCAGAAGTCACTGTGGTCCAGTGGCAAGAACAATGGGTTGAAATTGAAGTTGGACATAAGTTCAAATCAGGAGTGAGTTCAATTCCACTCTTTGCAAATCTCAAATTGTTTATTGAGGTGATGAAAATGATAAATATAACCTCCAATCACCTCATTTCAGAAGTCACTGTGGTCCAGTGGCAAGAACAATGGGTTGAAATTGAAGTTGGACACAAGTTCAAATCAGGAGTGAGTTCAATTCCACTCTTTGCAAATCTCAAATTGTTTATTGAGGTGATGAAAATGATAAATATAACCTCCAATCAACTCATTTCAGAAGTCACTGTGGTCCAGTGGAAAGAACAATGGGTTGAAATTGAAGTTGGACACAAGTTCAAATCAGGAGTGAGTTCAATTCCACTCTATGCAAATCTCAAATTGTTTATTGAGGTGATGAAAATGATAAATATAACCTCCAAACACCTCATTTCAGAAGTCACTGTGGTCCAGTGGCAAGAACAATGGGTTGAAATTGAAGTTGGACACAAGTTCAAATCTGGAGTGAGTTCAAGTCCACTCTTTGCAAATCTCAAATTGTTTATTGAGGTGATGAAAATGATAAATATAACTTCCAATCACCTCATTTCAGAAGTCACTGTGGTCCAGTGGCAAGAACAATGGGTTGAAATTGAAGTTGGACACAAGTTCAAATCAGGAGTGAGTTCAATTCCACTCTTTGCAAATCTCAAATTGTTTATTGAGGTGATGAAAATGATAAATATAACCTCCAATCACCTCATTTCAGAAGTCACTGTGGTCCAGTGGCAAGAACAATGGGTTGAAATTGAAGTTGGACACAAGTTCAAATCAGGAGTGAGTTCAGTTCCACTCTTTGCAAATCTCAAATTGTTTATTGAGGTGATGAAAATGATAAATATAACCTCCAATCACCTCATTTCAGAAGTCACTGTGGTCCAGTGGCAAGAACAATGGGTTGAAATTGAAGTTGGACACAAGTTCAAATCAGGAGTGAGTTCAATTCCACTCTATGCAAATCTTAAATTGTTTATTGAGGTGATGAAAATGATAAATATAACCTCCAAACACTTCATTTCAGAAGTCACTGTGGTCCAGTGGCAAGAACAATGGGTTGAAATTGAAGTTGGACACAAGTTCAAATCTGGAGTGAGTTCAAGTCCACTCTTTGCAAATCTCAAATTGTTTATTGAGGTGATGAAAATGATAAATATAACTTCCAATCACCTCATTTCAGAAGTCACTGTGGTCCAGTGGCAAGAACAATGGGTTGAAATTGAAGTTGGACACAAGTTCAAATCAGGAGTGAGTTCAATTCCACTCTTTGCAAATCTCAAATTGTTTATTGAGGTGATGAAAATGATAAATATAACTTCCAATCAACTCATTTCAGAAGTCACTGTGGTCCAGTGGCAAGAACAATGGGTTGAAATTGAAGTTGGACACAAGTTCAAATCAGGAGTGAGTTCAATTCCACTCTTTGCAAATCTCAAATTGTTTATTGAGGTGATGAAAATGATAAATATAACCTCCAATCAACTCATTTCAGAAGTCACTGTGGTCCAGTGGCAAGAACAATGGGTTGAAATTGAAGTTGGACACAAGTTCAAATCTGGAGTGAGTTCAAGTCCACTCTTTGCAAATCTCAAATTGTTTATTGAGGTGATGAAAATGATAAATATAACTTCCAATCACCTCATTTCAGAAGTCACTGTGGTCCAGTGGCAAGAACAATGGGTTGAAATTGAAGTTGGACACAAGTTCAAATCAGGAGTGAGTTCAATTCCACTCTTTGCAAATCTCAAATTGTTTATTGAGGTGATGAAAATGATAAATATAACCTCCAATCACCTCATTTCAGAAGTCACTGTGGTCTAGTGGCAAGAACAATGGGTTGAAATTGAAGTTGGACACAAGTTCAAATCTGGAGTGAGTTCAAGTCCACTCTTTGCAAATCTCAAATTGTTTATTGAGGTGATGAAAATGATAAATATAACTTCCAATCACCTCATTTCAGAAGTCACTGTGGTCCAGTGGCAAGAACAATGGGTTGAAATTGAAGTTGGACACAAGTTCAAATCAGGAGTGAGTTCAATTCCACTCTTTGCAAATCTCAAATTGTTTATTGAGGTGATGAAAATGATAAATATAACCTCCAATCATCTCATTTCAGAAGTCACTGTGGTCCAGTGGCAAGAACAATGGGTTGAAATTGAAGTTGGACACAAGTTCAAATCAGGAGTGAGTTCAATTCCACTCTTTGCAAATCTCAAATTGTTTATTGAGGTGATGAAAATGATAAATATAACCTCCAATCACCTCATTTCAGAAGTCACTGTGGTCCAGTGGCAAGAACAATGGGTTGAAATTGAAGTTGGACACAAGTTCAAATCAGGAGTGAGTTCAATTCCACTCTATGCAAATCTCAAATTGTTTATTGAGGTGATGAAAATGATAAATATAACCTCCAAACACCTCATTTCAGAAGTCACTGTGGTCCAGTGGCAAGAACAATGGGTTGAAATTGAAGTTGGACACAAGTTCAAATCTGGAGTGAGTTCAAGTCCACTCTTTGCAAATCTCAAATTGTTTATTGAGATGATGAAAATGATAAATATAACTTCCAATCATCTCATTTCAGAAGTCACTGTGGTCCAGTGGCAAAGACAATGGGTTGAAATTGAAGTTGGACACAAGTTCAAATCTGGAGTGAGTTCAAGTCCACTCTTTGCAAATCTCAAATTGTTTATTGAGGTAATGAAAAGGATAAATATAACTTCCAGTCACATCATTTCAGAAGTCACTGTGGTCCAGTGGCAAAGACAATGGGTTGAAATTGAAGTTGGACACAAGTTCAAATCTGGAGTGAGTTCAAGTCCACTCTTTGCAAATCTCAAATTGTTTATTGAGGTAATGAAAAGGATAAATATAACTTCCAGTCACATCATTTCAGAAGTCACTGTGGTCCAGTGGCAAGAACAATGGGTTGAAATTGAAGTTGGACACAAGTTCAAATCAGGAGTGAGTTCAAGTCCACTCTTTGCAAATCTCAAATTGTTTATTGAGGTAATGAAAAGGATAAATATAACTTCCAGTCACATCATTTCAGAAGTCACTGTGGTCCAGTGGCAAGAACAATGGGTTGAAATTGAAGTTGGACACAAGTTCAAATCTGGAGTGAGTTCAAGTCCACTCTTTGCAAATCTCAAATTGTTTATTGAGGTAATGAAAAGGATAAATATAACTTCCAGTCACATCATTTCAGAAGTCACTGTGGTCCAGTGGCAAGAACAATGGGTTGAAATTGAAGTTGGACACAAGTTCAAATCAGGAATGAGTTCAATTCCTCTCTTTGCAATTCTCAAATTGTTTATTTAGGTAATGAAAAGGATAAATATAACTTCCAATCATGTATAGGCGGGCCGCCTCGTGGTGTAGTGGGTAAGTCACCTGCCTGCGACGTGGGTGTCGAGGGTTCACGTCCCGGTGTCGCCAGTCAACGACTGTATGGTGTCGGCAGTCGGCCGAAGGCCGACTGTCGAACACCACCAGGGATCCCCCCTCCCAACTGTCTTCCGGTCAGCCGAAGGCTGACCGGAAATATTGTTTTGCTGAAAAAAATGACTAAGTCTTTATTTGAATGAAAAAAGGATTGCCCATTTACTGAACTACTAGTGTAGTGATCAGTCAAACGAGAGCGGGATTCGAACCCCAGTCTCCCACATGGCAGTCAAACTAACTAACTTGAAGTCTGTCTGACCCATTGACTTTGCCACTGGACCACAGTGACTTCTGAAATGATGTGACTGGAAGTTATATTTATCCTTTTCATTACCTAAATAAACAATTTGAGAATTGCAAAGAGAGGAATTGAACTCATTCCTGATTTGAACTTGTGTCCAACTTCAATTTCAACCCATTGTTCTTGCCACTGGACCACAGTGACTTCTGAAATGAGGTGATTGGAGGTTATATTTATCCTTTTCATTACCTAAATAAACAATTTGAGAATTGCAAAGAGAGGAATTGAACTAATTCCTGATTTGAACTTGAGTCCACCTGAAGTTCTGACCCATTGTCTTTGCCACTGGACCACAGTGACTTCTGAAATGATGTGATTGGAAGTTATATCTATCCTTTTCATTACCGCAATAAACAATTTGAGAATTGCAAAGAGTGGAATTGAACTCACTCCTGATTTGAACTTGAGTCCACCAGAAGTTCTGACCATTTGTCTTTGCAACTGGACCACAGTGACTTCTGAAATGAAGTGATTGGAAGTCATATCTATCCTTTTCATTACCCAAATAAACAATTTGAGAATTGCAAAGAGTGGAATTGAACTCACTCCTGATTTGAACTTGAGTCCACCAGAAGTTCTGACCATTTGTCTTTGCAACTGGACCACAGTATACGCACTATGTCGTATACTGTCGTTTTTAAAGAAAAAAAACCTTACTATACTATGGCGTTTTTTAAAGAAAAAAGCCTTACTACACTATGCCATTTTTTAAAGAAAAAAGCCTTACTATACTGTTGTGTTTTAAGGAAAAAAGCCTTTCTATACTATGTCGTTTTTTAAGAAAAAAAGCCTTAGTATATTATGTTGTTTTTTAAAGAAAAAAGCCTTATTATACCATGTCGTTTTTTTAAGAAAAAAAGCCTTACTATACATGGTCGTTTTTTATGGGGAATAAACCTACTATACATGGTTGTTTTTTATGAAAAAAACAACCTTACTATATATGGTCATTTTTTGTTTTAAAAAGCTTTGTCATTTAAAAAAAAATAAAAGCCTTACTATACATGTCCGTTTTTTCTGAAAAAGAGCCTTAGTATACATTGTAATTTTCTATTTCAATAAGTCTTACTATACATAGTCGTTTTTTATTTTTTTAAAAGCTGTACTATACATGGTCGTTTTTTATGAAAAAAACCTTACTATACATGGTCGTTTATTTAATGAAAAAAAAAGCCTTGCTATGTCGTTTTTTAATGGTCATTACATGGTCATTTTTTGTTTAAAAAGCCTTAGTATACATGGTGTTTTTGTTTTTAAAAAAGCCTTAGTATACATGGTCTTTTATTTTTATGAAAAAAGCCTTACTATAGATGTTTTTTTTTTTAAAGCCTAACTATACGTGGTCGTTTTTTTAAATGAAAAAAAGCCTTCATTTACATGGTCGCTTTTTATTTTAAAAAGTCTTACTATACATTGTCATTTTTTAAAATAAGTCTTACTATACATGGTCATGTTTTTTAAATAAAAGCCTTACTATACATTGTCATTTTTTTTAAATAAAGTTCTTACTATACATGGTCATTTTAAAAGTCTTACTATACATGGTCGTATTTTTTTATGGAAAAAAAGCCTTACTATACATGGTCATTTTTTATGAAAAAAAGCCTTACTATAATACATGGTCGTTTTTTATGAAAAAAAGGCCTTACTATAATACATGGTCATTTTTTGTTACAAAAGTCTTACTATACATGGTCTTTTTTTTAAAAGCCTTACTATGCATGGTCGTTTTTTTAATTAAAAAAAAAGCCTTACTATACATGGTCGTTTTTTATGAAAAAAAAGTCTTACTATACATGGTCATTTAAAAATAAATAAAAACCTTACTATACATTGTCTTTTTTTAAAATAAAGTTCTTACTATACATGGTAATTTTTTAAGTCTTACTATACATGGTCATTTTTTAAAGCCTTACTGTACATTGTCATTTGTTTTTGAAAAATTAAGTCTTACTATAAAAGTCATTTTTTAAAGTCTTACTATACATGGTCATTTTAAAAAAAGCCTTAGTATACATTGTCATATTTTGAAAAATTAAGTCTTACTATACATGGTCATTTGTTTTTCAAAAAATGAAAGTCTTACTATATATACATGGTCAGTTTTCGAAAAAATAAAAGCCTTACTATACATGCACCATTGAGTGGCCCAAGATATTCATAAATCGCCGATCAAAATACATTTATTTGAACGCCCGTCTCCTTTTTTCCATGCATTACAATTTGTTTCGAAAGTCCCAATTCTATTTGTCGTATTTTGTTTTCATTTGCATTTTTAAAATGTCTGACCAATACAACTTGGGGCACACACACAGACAAACGCCTTAGGGAATCACACAAAATCTTTAGCATTTGTTGCATACAAGTCACTCACTTTAAACTACATCACATAAACCTGATTTACATAATTTAGATTCTTACCTGTAAGGGTAGCTGGCAAACGTCATTAGTTGATGAAATGTTCAAAAATACATGAATAGAAGTATTGCAAGGGTCTCCTTTCGATGAGGGAAAAGTTGTTTGAAGGCTTCACGTGGCGAGCGAATACGACAATCAACGCGGGGACGAGCGCGCATGCGCGCAAACGTGAAAAGCCGCTCGCTTGATTGAATGCATTTCGATTGTCGACTACCAAATTGCTTTTTTTTAATGATACAACAAAAATACCTCAAATGCTGTGCAGAATATGGCTTCAACCTGAAAATGTAAGGAAAAATAAATGTTGCAAAAATGAACACTAATAAATGACGATGACTAAGTTGCTCTGTGCATATTTACATATCACGTGGGAGGGGACTTTCCGGAAATTTATGGTAGGGACGTGTCAGCGTTGTTGTTTTTCAAAAATATTCAATAGTTTAAAAATTATACGTGTTGTGTAGGTGGATGCTCCTGGTAAATGGTTTTATTCTGAAATTTGAGCCCATTTTTTTTTTAAGATAACTAATATTTTAAATTAGTGACGTTTTGACAGTGATTATTTTTCCATTACAATCCACCCCCCCCCCCCCGATGTTTTGCTGATACTGCTGCCAATTTTATTAGTAAAAATAATGTAACTATTAAATACTAAATATTTGTTCACAGCGAATGCTGAGGTCTTATGGTGTGCTTAGCAGTACACCAAGCTAAATTAAATATGAGCAATTACAAGTAACCATGGTTGTATTTTTTTTAATTTGTAACACATTGCTAAATTAGTGCAATGTTAATAATCAAAATGAATTTTAAAAAAAACATTAACACATCCTCAAGTTGTTTTGTTTTCATAGTACTACTTAGCTCATTATATGCCACTGATTGCCAGGTTTAATTCATTTAGACTGGGTGGTACGTCTAGAGCTGTCAATGGCAGCCAATAAGGTAAATGAGTGCTATTTATAGCTATAAAAAATGATCTTAGTTCGTGCAGTTGAGGGTTAAAATCAATAATGATTTATGGTATATTCTTTGTGACAAAAGTTGCTTTCTTGTACCCTGCTGTGCATAATTACATTGAACCAAAGTCAAACAGACTTAGTACTGAAAATGAACTTAGAAATTTAAGACACCTCCTCGTACATGACGACATCACGAAACAAAAACCTGTTCCCACATTTACGTCTTCCAGGGCGGGCTTACAATGTTAAGTAAAAAGTCTATGAGAAAGAAACACAAAAGACAAACAATAAATAATCGGGTCAGCTTCCAGGTGGTTCCTGACTGATCCAATCGACCAATCGGGTGCTCCGATATTGGGACGAGAGACGTCTGCGATGTTGCTTTTCACTCGATGTCTTCCTCGCTCAGACTCTGCGCGGTCACGACACGCTAAAACACACACGAAAAGATGCTAACATCAAAATCATGAAGTGTGTCTAGATAAATTCAATATTTTTGGGTGTCAAATCATCTTGTTGAATACAAATGCATGCATTTGTTTCAGTCAAGGCTAGGAAAGATTTTCTGTTAGCGTAATAGTAGCATCCGAATGTTGGATATGTAGCCCTGTAAGCCTACCTGACTGATGGTGGGCAGCTTAGTGAGCAGCATCTGGAAGACGGGAGGTGGCAACGTCTGCTGAAGGACCTGCAGCAACTGCTGAGGTTGCCCGCAGACGGCGATGGCGTTGGTCAGGTGGTCCACGCCCTTCTCGTAGTCTCCTGCGAAACGGGCAGTGGCGGTAAGGCTCGCTACGGACAAACACTGCATTGTTTTCTCTTACCTTGGGCCAGGAGTTCCTCCCCCAGCTGGATTTCCTCCAGGAAAAACTTCTGGACTGCTTCTGAGTCTTTGAGGTCAGGAAGCTGAGTTCAAGCAAAACATGCAAGTTAATTCTGTTTTCTAAATCTAAGCCAAAGGAGAACGTTACCTTAGCCATCCCGGCTCGCTCTTTAGCCACCTTCTGCTTCTTTCGCCCTAAAAAAAGAGTTTAACATTTTGGTGGTGACCAGTGACAATGTACATTGAATTAGCATAATTTGTTCTACGATCTTTAATACAACGCCCCCCCCCCCCAAAACCCTTAACATTTTAAAAAAAGCACAACAATTAAAGAAAATGTTGGTATTTTGGAATAAAAGCTTTCCCAACAAGGCTTTCGTAACTTGAATATTTCGTAGGTCAAAGAATTCATAAGTAGAGGTTTATAGTGATGTCCCCATATATTTTAGCAGGAGAGTCTGCGGTCACCTGATTTTGAGGATCTGCGGTTAAAAACACTTTGGGTGTGTTTTTTTTCTTCCAATTTGAACAAATATATTCCAAGCTGGAAGCCATATAGTACTTTATCATATTACTTGGTGCATTTCAGGTGTGTTGTTGTTCGTGCTTATGACGCCATCTTGTGTTTGATGGATTGAAACGATTTCAGAAGCCGTCATTGCCGAGTACCACTCACTTTTAAACTGGCAGGCATTAAAAAATAAAAATAAAACTAACTATGATGAGTGCAGATTTTTTTCCGACCCGCGCATAAACAGCCTCGTTTAGCCCACAATCATATCGGATCCCCAAAGGCATCACACAAAATCTTAAAAAGGATTCTGGCCCGAGGGCCTCGTCAGGTTAGTTCGACGACGCCGTGTCAGGTAGAATAACATCAATTTAACCCGATTTATTTATCCATGGCGGAAATGGAGCGGAGGGTTAGACAATCTCACGAGGAAAGACGAGGTCAGCACTCACGTTCTCGCAGCCTGTTCTTGAAGTTGGGGTCGCTGCGTCTTTTCCGGTCGAAATAAATGCAATATCCCACGAAGAGAGCTCCGCACACCCCCGCCGCGATGGCGCTCGTCCTGCCGACCATCATAGCTACGAATGGCGGCTAAAATCTTGCGTCTTCGTCGGTCCTTTTCGTTTGCCTGTTCGGAGAGCGTGTGGACGAACTCGGCGGGTTCGCGCAGGCAGGCAGGAAGGACCTCGAAAGGACCTCGCAAGGACCCTTCGTCGTCACAGCCTTTTAGTCGTCTGCCTTAACGCCTGAAAGAAAATGTACACACCGATGCACCACAAATTGATGCCTGTTACGAAGCTTGACTTAGCAACCGTAACTAGGGGGCAGAGCTTATGCGAAAGATCAATGCCAACACATTTCACCGTGTGCGACACAATTTCATTACGCATTTATGATAAGTGTAAATTTAATATACGCTATTGAGGCACTCATGGTAACGAATGGTCTTTGGGATTTTAAAAATGGGGGAAAGATTTTGTCAACACGAAGTAATTGGCTGCTATTGATCATGATAGACAAGCTAGTCAAAATTGATTTGATGGATATTGCTGTCAGTGGCAATGAATGAGTTAAACATAGTGCAGAATATGTTATTTACTTCATCATAATTTGTGATCAAAGTCTGTTTGATTTTTTTTAATTAGTAATAAAGTTGCATTGTATTTAAAAAAAATGAGTACAACATTCCCACTCCTGATGCAATAATCAGCAATGTAAATAAAATGCAAATCATGACAGTGCAACTATGCTTAATTAATAATGTATGACTACTCACCTACACTTTTTGTGAAGAAAAAAAATCTTAATTTTAATGTGTTTCAAGCTTTTGGGAGGAGCAACCACGTGTAATTCGGTCACAAAAGAGACAAGGGATTTTAAGTGCATGCTTTGTGAATTATCCACATCCTGCTATGTACTTTCTACCGTAAAACTTGAGTGATCAATTCAAGGGACAAGCCCCCCGAAAAGAAGCATTTAAGGATCAGACTTATTCTATTTTTGGTAACCTTATCTCAGACTGCCTCAGCTTCCCAAACGAGATAACAAATGTGTTTACACAAGACAAATTGGAGGGGAGTGCATCGACAGTTATCATGACACGCACGTTCATAAATACACAAAATATACTAACATACACATTGTGAACAATTACCAGAGTAAAAATTACATTTTAATTACCAAAATGTTCTTTTAATATCCGTTATTGCCGTAATAATTCTTAAAGATAAACACTACTGTACACACAAACAGCATGTGAGAGGTTTATTTTTAGTTGCCAATTGCTCACTGCCATTGTTGAAAAATCTACAAAAACAAAACGTGGTGAAAAAGCCATTTAGAAAAACAATAATAATTCTAAGTCTTTCCACTTTAGCCACAGTAACCTTTTTAAGAGTCCTGCTCCTTTTTTACGCTGACGTCTCCGGCCAAGATGGTTGCGATCTCATCTTGCATGAATGCCCAGGGCTGCTCTGACCCAGCTAGGGGACAGCGCCCCCCACTGGGGCAGAACACTTCCCCACCGGCATCCTGGGTCTTGATGCTGGCGCAGGAGCACGGGAAGCAAAACTTGTGCGTCGCCACCGACGGACATTGGACAAAATGCGTGTCCTCGAGGCGCTCGTGGCACAGCGTGCAGCAGAGCTGAACGCCGCCCGGCGTCCCCGTGTCTCCTCCGGGCCCCGGCGGGGTTCCATTATTCCGCTGTGCCCGGCCCCCGTCTTTGGGTGCGCCTGCGATGTCTGTGGCTGGGGGGAGCGCGGTGATGGGCGATTGAGCGTTCTGAGGTGGCGTGACGGCTTCGTGGAGGGGAAGCGGCGCTGAAACCGAACCAAACTCCTCACTGGGTTGGGTCGACCAGGGCGGAGCCTCAGTGCTGTTCAACTTGGGGGTCACGCCTTCGGGCTCGGGGGACGCCTTCCTCTTCAGGCTCCGGTGGTTCTTCGCTCTCTCTGAAGGGGACAAAGCAAACATAAATAACCAAACATACTTGGTTTGCCGGGCACCAAATGCACACCCAAACAAAATTCACTGTGTTATGTGATAAATTTGTATTGATGATTTCTAAAAAGGCTAAAATATCATTCCATTGCATTGAGAGAATTGTATTCTCCCTCGGTTCAAAATCGCATATTTTTGTTGACAGGTGAAACATGCTAATCGAAATAGCATAAATGCTATTTTTTTGTCCCAATCCACCTGTGAAATGACAGATAACCACTTAGGCCACTAGTAGGCGTCCAATCCCAATTGAAGTGGGAGGGCTGGCTGCAAATGAGCGAATGTTCAAACAGATTGTCTATCACAGTCAGTAATGGCCAATGAGCCAATAAATTCAGGTTTACCTGTTTGTTTGTTTGTTTTTAAACTCTTTTTTAGTATTACTGTTGCAGGCCACCCAAAAGCGCAGCTTTGTTTGTAAACAAAGAATAACACCGAACTTTTCCGGTTGTCATGACGACCACGTACCTGTCTTGTAAGGGGCGGGGGTTTCGTACGACACAGACCCGTGTTCGTTCCTGAACCTTGTGTCGAGAACGTGCACCCCCTTACCCTTATCCGCCATGTTGTCACCCATGTGTCTGTCCCGGAACATCTCGGAGGACACCAGGGCGGCAGCGTGGTGCGGAAGGCCAACGTTGAGCAGCGGCACCAGGCCGGGCGGCACCGCTTCGCCCCGCCGCGGGTTGGTGGGGCTCTGGCGGTTCAGCTCCGGGGGATCGTTGGCCTTGGGGTAGCCGTTGACGAGCCTCGCTGCCCCCGCCGCCAACGCCTGGTACTCCGGGCCCAGGCGAGGCGGCGGCCTTTCGGTTAGCGCGTAGCGGGAGGAGGCGAGCTCCCCGCCGGCCGAGTGGTGAATTTCCTTGGCGGAAGACGGCTTCCCCGCTCGGCCCTCGTGGAGGCCGTGAGCCCGCTTGAGCTGGCGGGCGCTGTCAATGACAAACTCGACCCGGTCGGCACCCTCGTAGTTGACGCATCCCCGGCAAACCGCCTCGCTGAAGTCCCAAACGACGGCCCACGGCATGCGAGGCAGGTCACATAGGAAGCACGACTGGCGCCTAGCAGTCGCGGTCATGGTGTCAGGGGGCCACAGGGGGCTGGAGGGTGATAAAGACGAGGAGCCTCGTGTGTTCCGGGAGACGCGACGGATTTACCGACGTCAACGGACACGCATTGTTGACGTAGGCGTCATGTCGTCAGAAAGCAGCTACCCGCCATCGTCACGTCCCACTCGGGGTCGCGCGCGTCGCAGTGTGGTGACGTCACAGCCACCAGCGTCTATTTTGGACTGCCTTTATTCGCCCATGAGTAGTACTTGTACTACAACTATACCACTGCTAAGATCAAAGATGGTTGAAATAGGCCACGATGTCTCACTCTTCTCTTTAATCTCCCCACTCCAAACCGCTGCATTCTCACTGGCATTCGGGACAGAATGTATGTTGTGGATATATATGGATATTACAGTGCATTCCGTGCCTTGGTAAAAAAAAGCCACCTCTTCAGAAATAGCAATTTTTGCACACGTCAAAATTAACATGTTTCTTATAGGAGAAATTACAAATTTAATTTGATTCAATAAAAAAATGTTATCAAATCATACAAAAATGATTTTTTTTTAGTTCTGTCTCAGCTAAATTGTAAGGACCTATGATGACAATTTTGGAGACCTTTTATTTGTATGACCCATCACTGGACTTCCACATTGAACTTTGTGGCTTCACCTTAAGGTCGCACGGAGGCCTAACACGCTAATCTTTGCTGAAGGTCAGATGAGAAGCAGAAGGGCCACCGGGATAATTGACTTAAGCACTAAAGAAGGACATGAAGTAGGACACGAGGACATGTTGGTGACATTCATTTAACTCGTGAAGAAAGCATGTGTTGGTCAGGTGCTCTCTACATTTGAACGCTTATGACCACATTACTTCATTTGTTCGTGTCACGAAAAGCAAATAGAGCAGCATTTAAAAAAGCAATACTATATTCAAAATATATACAGAAATTATTCATCTAAAATGTGTCAAATATTTGGCAATATTAAGCACCTAATAGGATAAAGCATTTAATAGGGTTGAGCAGTTGAATTAGACAATAGTTGAAAAAAAGGGGGGGAAACTGTGAGAATTTAAATGTAAAAAAATAGTCATTTTAAGACTGTTTTGGAATGGGAAAAGTGACTATTCGGCAGTTCAAATCAGGCTTTGGCCCACCATTTTCCTTTTAGTAATTGTCTGTATTTAGCAATTATCTTTATTTTTACTGGGTTTCCTCTTGACATTCCAGATTCACATTTTCATAACGTTTAGACGTCACAAGTGAAGCGTCAAGACGATACTTGAGATTTGAGAAAAGAAGTTTATTAGAAAAAGAGCATAGAGCACAAAGTCATCTGAAAACATTTGTACAAAGAGCAAGCGCGTAGACTAATGAGGCCATGAACACATCTTTTAAATTAAAACTAAAAGACCACCCAGGTAGCATTAAAAAAGCCAAGATTTATGTACACACACGCGGGCCATAAGAATTCTCGAATGCTTTTGAGGCCCTTTTCTGGACCAGAGGAAGTTTGCTATCGCGGCTGGACAGAAACATTTGGGTTCTACTCGGGGATTATCTTTATTATTGACTTGCAACAAATGTGGCCTAGCGAGCCTTTGGGTGGAATTTCAGGATGAAGCTACGAGCCTTCCGCCACATCTCATCCTGAAATTCAACCCGCGGTTTTGCCAGTATCGTAAAATGAGGATCTGAAACAGACTGGGAGACGTTAGCATGTACTGATGCTTCGCCCGACCACCTCCCGAGTCCTACTTGGCCCCCACGGCGTTGGACTTTCCGCGATGGTGCTTGCGGACCTCCTCCATCAGATCTTTGAGGTACTGGATTTCTCGGCCGATGGCGTCGGCCCGTTCGGCCAGTTCTCGGTTCCTGGTCTCCAGCGCCTCGCACTCCACGCTCAGCTGCTCCTGCTCCACACGCTTCTTCTGGCGGTAGCGCGTGGCGGCCGTCTTGTTCTGCTCCATCTTCTTCAGTTTCTTCTCAACCAACTTGGGGGCGCCGGATGACGACTTCACCTTGGCTTTTGGGGACTGGGAGGAAGGAGCGGACGGGGCGTCGGGCCTGGCGTAGGGTTTGGCGCGGGGGGAGCCGGCGGACGACTCGATGCCGGAGTCGCTGTCGCAATCGCTGGGCGCCGGGGGCGAGGTTTCCGGAGAGACCTCCGGCGGGGGCTCCAGAATGGCGGCCAGGGGCGACTTGGTGTCCGTCTCGCTCTCGGAGAACCCCGGCGAGGGAGGCGTGGCCGGAGAGGAGGGCTCCGACTTCATGAGCGCCTCCGCGGAGATGGAGAGGGGCTCGGGCTCGTCTTCCAGGGGGGCCGCCTGGAAGTGCTCCGGATCCAGATCCACGTGGGAGCGGATGCACGCCAGGAGCTCTTCGGGTGAGGCGGGAGACCCCTCCGACGAGCAGGAGCCAATGAGAGACTCCAGATCGAAGTCGCCGAGATCGATCTTTTCCGACATCCAGTCCATGCTCGCGAAGGCGTCGTCTGGAGACAACAATGTTTTTGTCAAATTTGACCCGGGGGAGGGGGTCCTAGCGGAAAGATCACCGATGGAAGCACGCTAACTGAAATGAATGTAGTATTGCTAGCTTTACCCACCGAAAGGAAATCACCGTCCTCGAACATTGTATGATACATTTTGACTATTTTAATTGAATAATGGCTACATTTTGGATCATTTGGTACCTTTTTAAACACAAAAACAGACAAAATCTAAATCATCATAATACTACCGTATTTTCCAGATTAAGGAAAAAAACAACAACACAATGTTTCCATATTTTGGCCAGGCCTATGTATTTTTTTCAGTATAGTTGTTTTATTTAGGCTATAGTTATCTCAAAAACTGTGTCTATTTAGCCTGTTGTTCTCCATTTTACTATTATTGCTTTAATGCTTGTTGGTTTCTAAGAAAAAAAAGCCGTCCCAAAAATGCGACTTTTTTTTCCCCTCATAATTTTCTACTCTTTAGTTAGTGCGTCGTTCAGTAAAGTATATTTATTGCTCACTTATTATGTGAGATTGAAAATTTAACACAAAAAATATATGTGCCAAATAAACAGATTTTGTTGTTGTTGCGTACTACAAACTTTTTAACATTCCCAACTCACCTGAGGCATGGTCCACTCCCACGTGGTCTTGGAGTAGGTCGGCAGTGGCCAGCCAGGGCAGAGGACTCGCGTCCGAGCCTGCCTTCTCTTCCAGGAAGGAGCACGGCGAGGGGTGACCAGGAGGAGGGGACGGGGGTGACAGCAAGCTGTGATAGGGGGACAAGGACAGGGAGAGGGGGGGAGACGCGGGGACCTCATCCCCTAGCGAGGAGGAGGGTGAAAGCACTTCCTCTTCATCTTGGTCCAGAAGGGGCCCCATTGGGTCAGCCAACAGAAACGAGGGCCCTGCAAAATAGTGTTCCGCTTAAGTATGCGACTGACAAGTTTAAATCATCAGTCCATCTTGTTATTAATTCCCCCCACATAATCAGATGGAAAAATCACATTTTAATGCTGTGACTTGGGGAAAAACATTTTCACGGATGTCGAAGCATTGCATTAAATAAGAAGTTTGTTCTAGTGCACCACTCACCTGAGCACAGGGCCTCCACGGCCTCCAAGGCCAGCATCATGGCTGCTGCGTGTGGTCAGCGTTAAGTAAGGTAAAAGGACGTGCGTAGACGTTCGTAAATCGAGACGTTCGGTACTGCTGTCGACTGCAGCAAAGCTGATAGGAGTTGCCAAGAGAGACCTGCAAGAATACAACCAAATTGCCATGTTTCAATAGGGAGGAAACATGATTTTCTTTCAAATACTTCCATGAGACAAACAATCCCCAGAAACTAAATTACACAGCTCGACCTGTTCAATTCAAAATTTT
This sequence comes from Stigmatopora argus, assembly GCF_051989625.1. NCBI lineage: Eukaryota > Metazoa > Chordata > Actinopteri > Syngnathiformes > Syngnathidae > Stigmatopora > Stigmatopora argus. The sequence continues at coordinate 13,147,020 of NC_135393.1, forward strand.
CTACCGATTCAGCAACGTGACAAAAATGTTCATCTCTCAAAAATAAGCCCCCTCAAGCTTGAAATAAAATACACAACTGTCAACATTACAACTCCAACTTCAGTCCCTGTACAAGGATTTCTGCATTATACCTAATTAAATATATAATGTATTACCATTTTATCCTGTTTTTTTTCCTGTGTGAATATTTGTACAGTGAGAAATGAATTTCCAACATTGAATAAAGAGTCAATCACATAACTCCCTAAAACAGCCATTAATTATTAAAAAAAAAAAAAAAAAATTAAGAAACAACAACAACAAAACTTTTGAGTGTCGTCTTGAGAAAGTAGTTAACGTGTTTGGGATGCCAATGGGGGATGGGAGGCTAATTTTAGTCAATCCCTGGCCAATTCTACAATCACGTGCGTCAAAGTCAACGCCCCGCCCCTTTTACTGGAGCACGTTTCCTAATTTGGTCATGTCAAAAACCCGGCGACCACGCCCCCGGAACTACATGGCCCGCCATTTTCCTGTGAAGTAGTCCGCGGAAGAGACAAGATCCTGCTCGCCATTTTGACCACGCCACGTTGTCAAGTGTCTACTGTATACAAACACAAAACAGGCGTCGAAATACAAACAATGTTCGACTATTGAAAGGCATTTCATCTGTCTGACAGCTTTGACACGCCTTTGTTAAAAAATATTTACGCAGGGCCAAACGAAGCAATTTCAGGGACTTAAATTTGAACGCCCAAGTGCCACATTCTGGTAGTAGTACAAGCCAACCCACAAAACAGCCTTGTATACGTCATTATCAAATTGACTGATTTGTTTTATTGTTAACTTATTTACCCAAATGACAATAGCGTTCCATAGTCAAGGGGGAAAAAAGTCTACTTACGCCATAATGCCAGAAATTGCCAGTGCAGTTCGCCAATGCCCTGCCCGTTTGATGCCGATGCTAGAATTGCCGCAACCTGCCTTTAAACTGCCATGCTTATGTTTGATAGCTGCCAAGGAGGGAAGACAACAAAGTACAACACGAAATAGAAGACGAAGAAAGACTTGTGTTTGGGGCGCAGCAACAGATTATATAGGACCGAAGCACCAAGAAGCGTATCCCTCCGCTAAATACTTGCATTATTAAAATTGCAGCCCGAGTGGGCGGTGCCAGTTTGTCTTCTCAGTCATTCGTCTTCAGTTCACCGCCGGGCGGTGCTGAAATGCAAAACAAGCGTACCTGCACTGTTATGGTATTTTAATTCGCGGATGACGCATGTTCAGTTCAAATGATAGATAGGTCGTATGTGAAGTGTATACATTAAAACGAGGTCAAATACAAAATGTCAACACTGGTTGAAACTCGAAGGGAAACCAAAACACAGCGGGACATAGCGTCAAAATGTGAAAAGTTCCGTTTATTTGACTATTTCTGGCACGTCTATATGTTCGTACATCTGACTTTGTCTACTTCATAATGAATAATTTCCTCACTTTCAAACACATACCAAAATGAAAGTGGGTTATTATAACTCTATTGGATCCTGATACTAATAAACAAAATATAGTACCAAGACACAAAAATATGCGTGAGTAAGAAATTAAGAGGAAATAAACCGACTAGAAATTCTTGTTTTAGGCGTTAGCGTAGTGGAGTGTAACAAGTGAAGTTTGACTACATTACCCCCTGGTGTCCAATTGCCGCTATTACAATGTACCTTTACGTAGCGATGCAAGGGAAAGAGAAAATCAGATATAATTTGATAAATAATTCGATCCCTAAACTACGAACTAAAACAACAATATAATTATCTGCATGTTTCTGAAATTGTGCCTGTGAATGAGCAATTCTGAATTGCAACTGATTCTACAATCACAAATATTACAACGTTTATTTCCACATCCTGGAATTTGCCTGTTCAATATAAATGAAATATGAATGCCAAAAATATTCTTAATATATTATTTTTGTTTTTTTCCCAGGGTCTCGCCAAAATATTCCTTCTGAAACTGCTGGAACTCCTCCTCTGTGAACACCGACTTGGTCTCTTTGGGCTTTTGAGCAATGGGCGTATTGGGGCGATCACGGGACAGTCTTCCTATGTGGTGGTGCTGGATCTAAATAAAGTGAACACATGATCATATTCTATTCATAGACTATCCAAGCAGGTACTAGACGCACCGAAAATATGAATATCAAAGAAAATATCTCACTTTCATCGTGTCCGAATCTGTCGCCTGGAACAATGTGTTCATGAAGTATTTGAGGTTGGACTGCATCTGACTTTGTGCCTTTTTCTTTTTGATCTCATCTAAAATAAGATGCAAAAAAACATGAAATCATAATCAAAGAATGAAGTGAACTCAGTGACACACGCACAAATATTTAGACGGTTTACGTGAAAAAAATGTCAATATATTAACATTAATACCCTTTCGTCATCAATATTGTACATGAATGATTTAAAAAGAAGTATATTTATTTTACATGAATACTAACGAGGACCATAAGATATATTTTTATACCTCAGAAATGATTTTAATCCAAATGTCTTTTTTTCCTCCAATTTCAACAAAACTATCCTACCATTAAAGCCATATATTTTTCCTGCAAATCCATTGTGCAGCAACGTTAAAACAAACTAAGTTTTTAGTTTTTTTTTTTTTTACATAAAAACCTAATTAAGACTATTAATAACAATTAATTTAATTTAGGAGGGCTGACATTGAATGATCCCACTTCACTGCCATTGACAGCAATTGAAGTCCAATCCAGTCTGGGTTTGGCAATGATGGAACAACCACTACAAGCCCTCCTAGCTCAAATGGATTGGACGCCTGATGCCGTCAATGGCAGCCAATGAGTTCCTATTTGAAAATAAATACAAATTCCCCCTTGCCATAGAACGTTTGGCTTCTAATTGATGATCATACTGACCGAGTGCAGATTTAACTCGTTTGTCCTTGACAGTTGCCTTGCTCTTGGGGGGTCCGAGACGACCCTGCAACCGTTTGACCTGGCGGGAGACACCCTGGCGGTTGGTGCTCACCAGGGCCCTCGCCGCAGCAGAGCTGGGAGTCCTCGCATGCTCTTTGTTCTTCTTTACCTTATGTTCACCTGGCAGGAAACAGCACACGTATCATTCAAGTGTTACCAAAGCACTCGGCTTTTCCATAACCGAAAACTATTAACCATATTTCAGCGATTTAAAAGGGCAACACGGTTGTTTACGCACCTTTAAGTCTAAAGAATTTTGAGGAAAAAACGTTTATCGTATATAAGTAAAGCGCTAACCTTATAAGGAACATTGGCTGGAAGGCGTTCGTTAGCTATAGCTAATAGCATCAATACTTACTTTTAATGTCGTCGCTTAGCAAGTCAAGTCCTCTTCTAATCAACGACGCTGACATTTTGGGCTATCCACAAAGTTTAGATTTTTCCCCCACAAGTTTTAAAATGAAAAACGTGTCAACATGTGCGCTTGATGTCAACATCCGGTTAGCTCCTTGTGTGTGTTCATTGTAAAGTAACCGTGTGGAACAAAAATCTAATGTACTAAAGTTCCGAGTTAGAAACTAGTTTTTATTTTTATTTTCAACTTTTTGTTCATTTGTTTGTGATATTAATTTTTGTGAACGTATTGATAAAACATGGTTTGATTTTATTGAATTATATTATTTAATTTGTTTGACTTTCATTTCCAAATGACTAAGATAATAACATTTCTTTTGTATTTTCTATGCTTCAAGTGGTTTAAAATGATATTTCATTCATTCATTTTCCGGACCGTTTATCCTCGTAAGGACCGCAGGGGGTGCTGGAGCTGATCTCAGTCAAATATGGGCACCAGGCGGGGGCACCCTAGCCAGCCAATCGCTTCAAAGCGACGATGGCATTATAAAAAATATGGGTGGAGGAACGGTCTTGTGGGCGTGGCCAGAATACATCCCTTAGTGACAAATCAAAATCACATCAGTGTGAGATCTGCAGGGCAGGTAAGTTACTGTCCTAACATGTATATATATATATGTTTCTATTTTGTTAACAGTCATTAAAAATAATCAACCCGATGAGACTGGAATTTTTGGGTATGCATATTGACAATCTGCAAAGCTTTGACAATTTTGAGTAATCAATACTAATGATTTTGCATGTACCATTTTTCATTTTGTATGATCTACCACCCAGAGCAGTGGGTTTTAACCTGGGTTCAGTGAGTTAGGGGTTCGGCAACAATTAATAAAAGGAGTAAATCTAGACCAGCACAAGTGTGTGCCAGGACAAGTGGTATTTTCGACTGGTTTGTACCCAATCTGCAGGGTTGAATTCATTTCCTTTAACTACTAGTACTCTTTCTGACATCTTCACGGAAATCAATGTATTATATTACTGCATACTTGTCTACCAAAGCCCAAAACAGAGGCAACAAAAAAGTTGGCTGAGGAGAAGATAACGCGCTGTTCTGCCAAACTCGTGAGCTCTAAATGTCAATTTGCAACGTGTGGACCAATTGTGACATTTATTTGAAGGGTTCAAGATCCACGTGTCAATAAATGAGCTGGTCATACCTCGCGTTCATGTCATGTGAGCCACCCGTTTGAACACTTTAGATGACGAAATATAGATGCGCTCCTCAAAAGATCCAGATATGGTTCAGATGCCTTTTTTTGCACAATGATTGACATATCTATCTTAGAACAACTGTCTTAGCATAAACCTTTCTTAAAAAGGGTAAAACCCCAGGAAAAAAACTCTTCTGCTGCCTTTTCTGTGCTGTGTACACACCAGTATGACATAGAAACTGGCATAAAATACACAACCACAATAACCGACTTCCTGCCCCCTTTTGATACTTACACGAAAGAGAACATTGCTTCAAATATGTCATATGTATAGAACTTAAAGTCCAGTGGCTTGATTTTGTGTGGCCCGCAAATACAAATTATGCTCTTCCACTTCATATTTTGGAGTAAAATTTTTGTAATCCTCTATAAAAAATACATAAAATAATGTGTTTAGTGTTTATTCTTTTTATTAAAATGGTATATGAATTAAAAACAAAAATCTTGCTTTAATTATAGAACATAAAACTAATGAAATGAGATTGTTTACTCTTATGCCCTTATTGCTTTGAACAAAAAAAATGTAAATAAAAGAATATTTTCTCTTCAAAAGGGTAAAAAAACTATTATTATATTCTTTCCCTGGCGTTTAAATTGGGAATAAAAAAAAGAAACGCAGCCAAAATTGTCACTTAAATCCCACCTGACGAACAAACAGGTGCCCCTCAAAGCTTGCCAAAAAGGGGATCAACATAGACTAAAATGTTTCATTCCTTTCAGTATATGAAAAAATTTTGAGTGCCAATAGAAACTACAGGAAGTCACTACTGGAACAATCTGACCTTTTACTTGCTTTAAAATTTAACCCAAACCACAAAACAGGTTTGTTCCTTCCTCTATGGAAAAAACAAACACAAAACTAAAGCACCCACGTAAATAAAGTCAGGTTCCTCACCTGTGAAATATATATAAAATAAATAAAAACGCAGAGTGGCTTAAAATTGCACTTTTTTAAACTAATAAAACTATATTTAAGGTGACATATTTGGCAATGGCCCACTATGCATCTGTATTGTAATTTTGATCCATATAATGCAACTTATAATTACATTATTTTAGGGTAATTTACTTAAATCTTTTGACGATCAAGGAGACGAAAGCTAAAAATGTGCTGTGAATATTTTCAAGTGTGAACGTTTTAAGAACCCATCTAAACCTTGCAAGTGTGAATTTATTTTAATTTTTTTGGACTGTGTATACTACACTGCAATTTCCTGGAAAACAATATGTGCATAAACACTAGGGAAAATGAATGCATTTTCAAATCGACCTGTTCAAAAATGATTTGAAGTGAAACACATGCGACAGCACAATCTCAGCACCACACTATTATTTCTGTGCAAGTGGAAGTCAATCACAGAAACTATCACTTCTTTTTTTTCTTCACCTGTGTACGTCTGTCTGCGTAAACTTTTTTTTTTGCACAGAATCAGGAGGAGGAAACGGCAAGTTCCACATCCTGCATCCGAAGCAAAGAGAATGCAGTCCACTTTTGTTGTTTTGCTTTTATCTCTTCAATTGTTCGTCATCTCAAATCTGGAGTGTCCCAAACACCAACACAGCAGTGAGTCATATTCTATTATTTTAGATGATAATAAATGCTTGCTTTTACAATATTACAGCCACAAACATGACAATACCCCCATAATATATGATACACATTTCAAACATGACCACTTAAATCCACTTTTATGCACGTGTGTGTTAGGTTTGATCTGCACCAACGACTACAATCGAATCATTACGTGTTTCTGGAACTGCTCGGACGCATGCGCCGGCGACAGCCAATCAGCATGCAGTGTAAAAGCGCATCGTATTAAAGCTAAGTAAGGGAGAACCCTCCAAAAAACGAGATATTTTCATAGGGCAAGGGTGTCAGACGTCAACTTGATTTCACGTGGACCATTTTAGATATAATATTTAGATTTTTTTTTAATAAATGGATTAAAAGCCCTCAGTATTCAGTTTTTTTATAGATCTAAAACAATGTTTATTTGAGCTTTTTTTAAATATATTTTTAGATTTTACAAAATTATTTTTGAATTAAAAACACAGAAAAATGGATTAAAAAATTACAATTATTGATTTAAAAGGGGAAAAATCAGGAAATTTAATATACATCTATACTCTTCATTTTAATTTGATCCTAAAACAGAAAGTCGGCACTCATGATTTACTTTCCCGGGCCACACAAAAATGATGGGGCGGGCCAGATTTGGCCCCCGGGCCGCCACTTTGACACATGTGTCATAGGGCATTTGTATTTTTGTCTTAATGGACAGGTTTGGATTTGAATGAATGGTTTGGGTTTAAAATTAGAGTTTCAAATAACGGTTAGGATTTTAACAGGTTTTGGATCAGAGTTTGGATTCAAGTTTAGGAGATGATTTTCAGCCTGAATTGGTGTTATAAACAAGCACAGACATTTTTCTAGTATTTCAAATAATGGTTTGGGTTTTTAAAATGAGGGTTAGGTTTTCAAACAGAAGACCTCCACTTTACTAAACCAAAATGGTGGTGTGATGTGTTATCATTTCAGTCGTCCATACAAATCTTCGTGTCTTCTCCAGCCAGTGGACGTGTCAGAACCTTCTGCACGACAAACCTGTTCGCTCATCTTTGGCATGGATGGCATTGTGAGTGCTTATAACAAAATGTCCTCATAAATACAAGGTGGAAAAGGACGCAATGGGTACTTCATTGCAGTGTTTTTAAAAAAATAAACTTTAATTGAAAAAATATTGCCACAAATTAGGCTATAAGAAACTTGCTATTTCATTTATTTTTAAACCATTCTAGGAGGTTTTTGTCAAAGTCGTCAAGATATTGCTTTGCAATTTGGAGTTAAGGAACTATGTTGAAGACGGTTGAGCAGTTTCATTTCGCTAAAAGTAGTGCCAAGGTTAGCCACTTATTGTAGTAGTTAAACATGGACAAATGAACAGTGGTTCAGTATCATCTTGTGGTCTCTTGGTTCTATTTGAAACTATGTTGAAGTGAGTTGAGCAGCCTGGACGTGGCAACGCTTCTACTTTTAGCATAAGGGCATCGAGTATTTTGTTATGTATATTTGTTGTAACAGTATCTGATTTTCAAAACATAGTGAGTAAAAAAAACAACCAAAAAAAGTATCATTCCCCCCAAAAATGAAAAATAAAAACAATGTATATATAATAATACGTACCTTTGCTTCGCTGTTATGTCATCCAAATTCTGGGCTCAGTTTTCGTCGTACCATGAGCTGAAGGTACGGATCAACTGCTCCAACCTGGAGATGTCCTACAGGCCATCCTGTCACGGTGAGTAGGGTGCATCGTTAGTCCAAAATTTGTTATATTAGTTGGTCTAATTTCTTCTGCAGTTCAACTAATTCAAGCTCAAGTAGTGATAAGTGAAAAAGGAGCTCCATTGTTTTACCCTGTGACTGCATCCTAGCTTGGTTTTTCCCTCTTTACTTTGTGTGTGTAATTATTTTCAAGATGTTTATCTTTTCTAACCAATCTCACTCCATTTCCGTTGTGTTTGCGCATCTACGCATGCAGTAAAACTACCTCCGCCAGGGAAACCGCAAATAAACTGGACCATCGTTTCTTGGGAGGCCAAGCATGCGTGGATGTCGCGGTTTGATTTCCAGCTGGAGTGGAAGCTTGCAGACGAACCCTGGAATGTGTGTAGCCGTCGACATACATAAAATATACCAAAATGTGCTTATTTTCCATACTTTCTAATTGTCCAAAGTTGTATTAATTTGCTGCCGTTCATGCTAGTAAACATTAAGAACCATTTAGGGATTTTGATTAGGGGAGCGGTACCTTGCTTTCTTGAAAAACGTCGACTTTATTCTTGAAATAATCATGGGTACCCCACAAAGCAACAATATATTATTGTACTATTAACGTTTTTCTTTATATAAGCACCAATTATATGATGTGTTTTTCTTGAAAATCCTGACTATTCTAAAATTATGCCAATTTTTTTCCAATGAAAACAATGCAAAATAATGGAATTTGTCTAGCAAGTCACAATTTTTGGGGCTAAAATTCTATTCTTGTAATATATTTATACGTATACGAGAACGTAAACATTTACCTCCATCAGGGAGCCACAGTCCACAGAGAGCTCAAATCCTGCAATCAGTCCCAGCTGAGCCTGGACCAGTTGATACGAGGCGCAAAGTACGAGGCTCGCGTTCGGGTAAGGAGTACGGAACCGGAGGTGCAATGCCTGTGGAGTGACTGGAGCACCCCCGCACGCTGGACGTCTGATGTCGGAGTTTCCACACAGCTGCCTGGAAGTAAGTTTCATTTCAAACTCATGTTTTGCCAGTTTTTGAATCCAGATTAAAAAGCCTTTCCTCAGATCCGGGTTAATTCCGTCCAGATCTAGCTAGCAAATTTCTCTCGTCTTTATCAGACCCCCTATGGCTGGTTATGGGTGTGACCATCTCAGGAACGGCCTTTGCAGTTTTTCTCGCTCTTCTTGTATTCAGGACAGACAAGACCACCTGGTAAGCACATACTGGAGAAAATACGACCTCTAAACATTTATGGTACACTGTGTATTTTTTTTGTATTTACTTCAAGGTTATACACCTTCAGGAAGATTCGAGGTCCACCGATTCCAGACCCTGGAAAATCCTTCCTGCAGAATGTTGGTTTACTAGAGCAAGAAAAAAAGGTTAAAACTACAAATTGTTACTGTCTACCATTTTTTTTATCCATGAATATCAGTGTCAATAGTCCACTCACCTTCAGAACTTTTCTCAACCAGAAATGGGCGAGTCCCCCTTTCAGCACCGAGTCTTTAAAGTCCTTCATGGGGCCGGTGGACATCCTCCTGGTGAAGTCTGGTGTCTGTGTGGAAGATGGAGGTCCTGGAAGCCCTTTGGACTGTGAAGATCTATGGGAGAAGCTAAAGACAAAGACCACCAAAGTCAGCTCCCAGCAGTGGCCACCTCCTCTACCTCTGTCTTCTCTCACTTCAGGCAACTTGAAGCAATGCGCCCCCGATTCACCCTACGCTCCCGTTGAGGTTCTCACGGACCAGGTCGGCGAGATGAATGACATCCGGAAGCTCTTGGCCGTGCTGGATAGCTTCTCCGAAGGAAACGACAAAGCTACGTTAGTTATTTCAGACTACGAGAAGATCGAAAAACATCAGAGTCGGCCTTTGGGAGAAGACGAAGAGTCAGGAAGTCAACCTGGAGGTGAAAGTAGATCTCTGTTTGGACAATTTTTGACCGAAGGCTCCATTCAGCTGAGTTTGGACTATGAATGTATACATACGGCTATATGCGACGCCGACGGCTCCGAACTCCTCAGTGCTGATTCCGGCATTTGCAGTGGGACGGAGGAGACTGGAGGACTGGAGGAGAGCTTGGAGGAAGGGGAAACGGAAGCCCCCATCCTTCTGGACCTCTTAGCCAAGGTGCCACAGCGTGGTGAGGTCGATGCTGCTTCACTTCCTGTATTATTTTGAATTTATTAAAGTCCTTGTATTGTATTTTTCCAAATAATCAAATAATGTAATGTACATCTCTTCGGTTACGTACTAAGCCAAATCCATGAATCTAAATGGATACACTTTTATTGAATCTAGAACATGTAGAAATGGAATATGATTGAGGGGAATTGATGTAAAAGCATTAACGGGATGAGCGATGGAGTGCGATTGTTGATTTTTTTCCAATGACATTCCGCATTGCGCTGTTGCGTCTTCATCGTTTTTTAGCCTGCAGATGGTTTCAATTAAAAGGCTTTGAGAATACTGACAAGTGAGATTTTCCGCAGAAGCTTGAAGAGAAAAAAATGGGCCAAGAAAAGACAGTACTTTGCTTAAGTAATGTTTTATTTTGGCCCATGGAAAAGCTTACTGTTATGTAACGTACACACCCACTTTTAAAAAAGCTCCAGACTACTCACAAATGAGCTAAAAACAATTTTCCGTATTACACTTTTATTTTCTAATAAAAAAAATCTCTCTAAAATCCAACTTTTCTTTGTTTAGGAAAGATATTCCTTTTAAAATCTAACATTTGAGTTAAAAAAGAATGAATGAATTGTCTATCATCCATTCATTAACTATACTAATTAACATTACAATGATTTTTCTTTAAAAATGACCGTACTGTCACGAGACTATTATGTTAGTATTTCATTATTACATTAGTTTAAAAAAGTTTTCACTCTTTTTCTAATCACTCGATCAGTATTATTATTATTAAAAATTCAATTCCACAAGTGCACAAATGTTCCCTCCGTCGTACCCTTGGGTTCCCGCGCTGTCCTTGAGCCTCATCTGCGTTTGTGGTTAGTCTGCATGGGAGTAGGCTTTTCAGCGGGTGCAGACGAGCTATGGCAGGAAGTGGACAGAACGCAAACCACTAGAAGAAGAAGAAAAAAACTTGCTTGGTTTTTTTGTAAACATTGTGAGGATAAAAAGTCACGCAGTGCAAGCACAAAACGAATAAAATGCACAAGACAAAATGGGCTAACTCAATTTTTCTCACTTATTAACTAAGTGAACTAAATGAACATATACATGTAAATATATAAGATGAAAAACCAAAAGCTAATTTCTATCTTTAGTCCGTTGGGCAGGTTGAAGTTAAAAACACAAGATACAACCAATAAGAAAAAAAAAATCAGAAATGATTTTTATTTTTTAAAGTCCATGAAGATGAATACCAGTCAAATCATTTTCGTTTCATTTTCATTTTGTTCATCAATTTTCCTGATGTTTTAAAGCAAGCAAGAACATCCATGAAAAGTATGTTATCTAGATGCTTTTCCTTCCTTTATTCTTAAGTGCAGGATGTTTTTAAATGTATTTTTTTTATTTCATTTTTTATTTATAGTCCTAGACCACCCTTCCAAAAAGTTTTCAGGAGTGAAAATGACGGATGGAGGGAGGGAAGGAAGGGAGTGTGGGAGAGACTCTGTAATGGATGTGTATGTGTGTGTTAGTGTGTGTTAGTTAGTGTGTCTGTGTGTGGTGCGTGCGCAGGAGGACAAAGAAAGAAGTTGCAACTTTCTCCACAGTAGTCCTACCTCGTAGTGGAGTACCGGAGCCCCCCTTTTTTCTTCTCTTTCCTCTTGTGGCGTAAGGTAAGACCCCCCCATAAGTCATTTTGTGCATTCGCCTGCATTTTATCATTGCAAATTATTCCGAGCACGAGACCGCTGATGCTAGGGTGGGGGGCCGGGGGGAGCTTTCAACGTGCATACGTGGCCAAAGTGATGGTAGGTGATGTTAGCATCTTGAAAAGGGGGGGGGGTGGGGGGCACGTGCGTGGGATGTTGTCAAATTTAGGAGTGACGTCATGTGTCGTATGCATGTGATGACTTGTTAAAACACACTGCTGGATTTTTAAATGGAACATCCTGTACTTACACATGATTCCAAACCATTTGATTATTTATAAAATAAAATACACTGTCGCTGTGGCATCTGAAATGACATTTGATATTTTTACAGTGAATGTAAACAGTTAAATTAAACAATTCAACAAATAAATGTTGTTTTCCGAACACACAAATATACCCTTATATATATATATATATATATATATATATATATATATATATATATATATATATATATATATATATATATATATATATATATATATATATATATATATATATATATATATATATATTGCATGGGTGTGTTTATGAAATGTATTTTAAAAAAAATTCAAGGGACCAAATTAATTGAAGTGCCCAACAGGCCGGATTGGAGAAGTTAATGCATTTTTACATTCAAACTGATAATTTTGTTACACAAAATGGAAAATAAAAGAATGCGTACTAGAAGAATATGTTTTTTTTATATACTGGTGCATTCTTTTTTTTTTTAAAGAAGAAAATATTTCTAAAAAAACAAATCAAAACATTTTCTACTGCATGATGTATAGCCTGTTACATTGACAATCTTAAACAAAGTTGTCTTGTCTCTGCATTTAACCAGAGTGCAGAATGATAAAAATCTGTTTATGTACACATAGCAGCACAATCAGGTCTATTTTTGACTCACATCCTAATTGGAACTGGATAGTTTGGATATCATTAGTGACTGTATATACATAAGTTTGTTTGTTGTCTTGGTTTATCTTAAAAAAGTTTTGTTGGATTGGTGACTGAATTGGCTTTAATGTTTAGAAAGCTTGTAACAGATGTTGCACCAGGACATTGTCCGACACAGCTTTGAGTACGTTCACTTCCTCTAGGTGTCCATTTTTTTTTTCAAAAACATGTGCATTTACTTCAAATGCAGCCCCGAGCAGAGTTTAACAGATGGTTTGCGTTATATAATCCCATAGAAGTGGACTGTAGTAGGATAACGTTGACCCACTTTATGCGCGGATTGACTACATATTGTTAAAAATTAAGAAAATGTTGGAGATTTTTTTTTGAATATTATATTATTATTGTACGTGTGTATTGTGTAGTAATGATTTATATCGTTTTTGTGTTAGGTGCCATGAGCAGGGGAGAAAACAATACAAGCATGTACTTGAAATATTTAACATTTGACATTGTCTGTCAATTTTTGAAAATGACTCAATGTAACGAAATCTGACTGCAATTTGATCATCTGTGTGTTTTGTGCTTCACCCCAGACGTTGTCTTCCACGATGTTGTTATGTTTCCGGTTCCTCCTCATGTTCCTGTTCCTGCTGCCTCTGGCATGCTGCCTTCCGTCGCCATCGCGACCCCCCTCGCGCTACTGCCGCCGATGCTGCGACCACTTGGATCCTTATGCCTCGGGCTCCGCTCCCTACTACCGCCAGCCAGAGGTTCGCACCGTGGTCAACATGACCATCCTCAAAGGTAAGCGACATCTAATCCCTCACTCAGAATTTGGACCACCATTCAAATTCACACTCATACTTACGGGCAATTTTGAGTGTCCAATCAACCTACCATGCATGTTTTTAAAAACGTGGGAGGAAACCGGAGTATCCTGAGAAAACCCACAAATGCACAGTGGAGTGACCTGGATTCGAACCCAGAATCTCAGAACTGTGAGCCCGACACACTAACCCCTCATCCACCAAGCCACCTAGTTAGTTGTAATATGTTAAATATAGGTGGCCCGGTAGTGGTTACCATGTTTACCTTCCAGTTCTGAGATCAAGTGTTCAATCCCAGGTAGGTTCCGACCTTCCTGTGTGCGTGGGTTTTCTCCGGGTACTCCGGTTTCCTCCCACATCCCAAAAACATGCAAGGTCGGCTGGTGGAATACTCTAAATTGCCCCTAGCTACGAGTGTGAGCATGTATGGTTGTCCTTTGTCTGGCCACCAATTCAGGGTGGTCCCTGCCTCCAGCCCATAGTTGTCTGGGATAGGCTCCAGCACCCCCATGTGAGGATAACTACAATGATATTGCCTGTGCCAACGGAAACTTTGCCTTGCAGGTGACAAAGGCGATCGGGGGGACAAAGGCACCCCGGGTAAACCTGGGCTGGAAGGCCCCTTCGGCCCAGCGGGACCGGCGGGCCCTGAGGGCCCCAAGGGCCAAGCAGGTTCCCCTGGGGACCCCTGCAAGAACCCGCGTGCCGCTTTCTCGGTGGGGCGTCGCAAGTCCCTTCACAGCGTGGACTACTACCAGCCGCTGGTGTTCGACACGGTCTTCGTCAACCTGCACGAGAGCTTCAACATGTTCAAGGGCAAGTTCTACTGCTACGTGCCCGGCGTCTACTTTGTCAACCTCAACGTCCACACGTGGAACTTCAAGGAGACCTACGTGCACCTCATGCGCAACCAGGAGGAGCAAGTCATCCTCTACGCACAACCCAGCGAGCGCTCCATTATGCAGAGCCAGAGCGTCATGATGGACCTTCGGCTTGGGGACGAGGTCTGGGTACGCCTCTACAAGCGCGAGCGCGACAACGCCGTGTATGGAGATGATGTGGATGTTTACATTACTTTCAATGGCTACCTCGTGTCCCCCACCGTGCAGTGACCCGTTCATCCACGCGGGAGCAGATTCCAAACCACTTTCTTAATAAATAAATAAATAAATAGTCGCCGAAATAGCTCTTATGTCTCAGAAAATGTGACCGATTTGTTCTTTTTTTTTGCATATTACTGAAGTCCATTCACTCCTTTTCTGTACTGCTTTTCATCCACTAAAGTCCTTAATAATGTTTATTCTTAGAACTGTACTTAATGAATATTATAGTAAGAATAAAGTCTCTCGAAAAACTCAGACTTCACTCTTGGCAAAAAAAAAAATCCTTGAAAACCCCCCACAACTATCCAATAAAATAACTATGCTGTAAATTTGCTTTAATTGTTAACAATACTCTTCTGCGATCAGGGAGGTAGGTGGTCAATGCTCAACCTTCACTGGACGCTCACACGACAATAAAAAAAAGTGTAGGTAAATTGGGTTCAAAGGTCACATTAGTGTGCAGGCACACCAAATGAAATGTTCATTTCAATAGCACACTCGTGTGGCTGCCTTATGTCATCACACCAAATCCTGTCATCTGTTGTTGTGATCCGTTTCTCCACGTTTTGTGGCCATCTTGTTCTTTCCATGTTTATAAACAGAAGAGAGATAACAAAAAGAGGAGCAAAAAGTGAAGCGGGGCGGGGCCAACTTCATTTGTACACGCCACATGTTATGAGCGCTGTGATTGGATGGAGGCCAACGTGTACACTTTCTCTTCTGTTATAAATTTGTTCTGTTGTTCAATACATGAGGCCACAATGGTGACTATGCCACTACTACTACTACCACTACTACTACTACCACCACTACTACTATTACTACTACTACTACTACCACTACTACTACTAACACCACTACTACCACCACCACTACCACTACTACTACTACTACCACCACTACTACTACTACTACCACTACTACTACTACTACCACCACTACTACTACTACTACTACCACCACTACTACTACTACCACCACTACTACTACTACCACCACTACTACTACTACTACTACGACTACCACCACCACAAAATATAAAAAATACATGCCCAAATATTATCCCAAAATATTTCAGAAAAATATTACAACAAAAATATAAATACAATGACAACCTATTACAAAAAAACATCAAACATTAAAAGAGAAAAACAAACATATCACAAAAATATAGACAATAAATTAAACTGAAATCATAAAGCCATCGATGTGATGAAAATAAATAACAAAATACACACCATGATTTATGCAAAGGTGGAGAGAATTATGAACAGTTCCAAATTGAGTCGGTGTTCACATTCATGACCTCAATAAAAGCCTCCAAAGAAAATTTGAACTTTGGAAACTTTATTGAATTGATTAGAATTGAATGTTTTTATTTTCATTATACCAAAGCCAAGGATCCATCCTATGGGCGGACCTCAAGGGGGGGGGTGTAGACTTTTAAAATTCCTTGCACATCGTGTGCAACCTTCCCCATCTATGCATGCATCAGGTATTACAAAATAACATGTCCTTGAATCTTGATCTTATTACCGACATGCAATTTTGCTCAAAGCCTTGAGCAGGAAAATGAGATTAAAACAATCCACGAGTGAATGCAACAAGCAAAAGTACTTACTCTTTTTGTTTTATTTTGACGAACACTTACTTGAACGCAGCACGACTCCAGTTCCTCCTCTGAATCCGCCCCACTTCTTCGGCGATGCCCGGCCTCCATGTTGTTCCGTCAGCCCAAGCGAACAAGTGTTCGGGCCCCCAAACTCTTACGTTGCAACTCCCAAGTTTTCGTTGAAGTGAGTTTGACCCCCCGCGAATCAACATGGCAGACTACCGGGACGACACCGGAGCTCGGGCCCTGCTCGCCTTGCAGTCGGCGCCGTGCAGCCCCGTACGAGTGGCCGTCACCACGCACGCCTTCCACCACCAGGCGCCGCTCGCCTTCCCGGGTGCGCCGCTGACGGGCTCCGTCGGCGGCGGTGGGATGCTCCCCGCTCGCCTGGCGTCTCCTCTCCCCCAGGCCCTGGCCCGACTCGAGGGCCGGGACTTTGAGTTTGTCGTGCGCCAGAGGACCGTCACCATCGGCCGGAACTCTTCGCACGGCTCCGTGGACATCAACATGGGTCACTCGAGCTTTATCTCGCGGAGGCACCTGCAACTTTGCTACGATGAGACGAGCGGATTCTCGCTGCGGTGCCTGGGCAAGAACGGCGTGTTCGTGGACGGCGTGTTCCAGCGGAGAGGGGCGCCGCCACTACTGCTTCCCCGAGAGTGAGCTCCGCCTGTAGCGTGTTAGCTTAGCATTAGGAAGAAGTTATGTTAAGCATTCTCCGGAATATTTACTTTTGGCGTTAGTATGTTGTCGACTTGACGTGATAAGGGGTTTCTTTAGCACATTATCCAGGTTTAAATAAAAAAAAACGATTTGTTCCAAATTTCCTCTACAAGTTGATTTGGAATTGTATTGACTTTTTCTTTTTAGATTTTAAACAGTACACCATTTCTCAGATGAATGTATTTCTTATTATTTCCACATACATGTGGACTGTTTCCTCACTTTCAATTGAATGAACTGTAATCAGTACATTGTAATTTAGGCGTTTAGTTTTAAGTCCAAATTAATTATTAACTTACTCATCTCTGTTTACTTATTTCACTTATTTTTTACGATTGGGAGTGTAATATGAAGTAAACAGCTAACATTTTACAGCTTTCGCAGGCGTGTTGATGTCAATGTAAACATACGTACCCCTATGAAGTTCACACGGGCACTCTTGTGCGGGAAAAACGTTTCGTTTTTCATGAAAAAGAGGCTTGTTTGAAGTCAAAATTTGTTTCGATGTTGCATTTTTGTTTTCTATTTTACTCAAACTAATGGTGGGTATTTTTTTTCAACATTGTAGCGACTACAAACACGTTGAGTCCATCGGCTGTGTTGTGACTGTCAATCAACGAAGGGGGCGGGGAAAAGATTGAGACGTTAACGAAGTAGGCGGAGCGGGGCGCTCTCCACTCTGATTGGCTACTTGCTGGGGATCCAAACCCGGAAGAAAAAAGAAGAATGACAAAAAGCCCAATGAATAAACACAAGAGCAGTATGCTTGAGAATATAATTCATATTCATGAATGGAATTAAAATTAATGCTAACCAATATTTTATGTAATGAAAAGAATGATGGCTGTACACATTTTGATTAATTTGAGAGAGAATGCATAGTGTTAATGTTATTAGTTCCACTAAATGAATGGTAATATTGTAAATAGTAGTATTGAGTTTAAAAAAAGTGAGTGCCCTCTCAATGATTAAATTTTATTATTTTTATTTGATGCTTTAGGCAAATTAGAACCCCATTGAATTAAAAAAAAAACTAGATATCAGCTGAGATGTCATGGGTTGTGAAGCTTTTTACAGTGGAATTTAGTGTTTAATCAGGTCCGACTCAATGTTTGGGCTGGTCGTTGTCTTGGCGCGCATGCTGCTCTTCTCTGTTGAGTCTGAGTAGAGAGGGCTTTTGTTTTTAATTGTTTAGTTAGTTAGCGAGATTAGAAGAAACTGTTGGGTTGATTTATTGCCGGGCCGAGAACAGATTAATGGCATTCCCATGTATTTTTAGTAGTGCCAGGATAAAAGGATAAAGTTCCTCCTGTAAAACTAATTTGACTTTTTGAATTTTTTTGCAATGTCAACTAATACAAAACACACCTCTATTCCAACAGGTGCATTTTCCGCTTTCCCAGCACGGTCATCAAGATCCAGTTCATGTCGCTCATCCCGCCCGAGGAGCTGCGGGAAAAGGAAGCGCCCTCGCCGCCGATGCGCCCACTTTTGCCTCACATATCCCCGCTCAAGATCAGCATCCCCACGGCTCAGCAGCACGAAGAGCACATCAGGGCCTTCGGCTCGCCGCTGCCGTCCCCCACGGGCACCATCAGGTAGGCGTAGACACATGTAAGATAAGTAAAAATAAACACTGGCGTGTTTGGGTATTTACACTTGCCTATTCATGGATCCTGGTCATGACTTGTATTGTAAAAAATAAGATAAAAGCGGTCATCAAAATCATTAAATAGATGAAAAAATGCATTCTAAAAAGGTAAACTCAATCTAAGTTAAAATATTGGATCATTGGATTGAATTAAATGTTTTTTGTCATTATACAGGTATAATGAGATTTAAAGCTTCACCACAAAGTGCACAAATAACAACAACAAACAAACAGACAAATTAATAAATAATATCAATAAATAAATAATCAATGAATATGTTTTAAGTAAATAAGTAGTCATAACAATCAGTTAACAACATAAGTAGGGATGTGCACAAATAACAAATAAGTAGTAGTCAACATAAATAAATAGTTTAGTAGAAAAATGGCAAATTTCAGCTTGCATTGGGAAAAAATATTGGTGTACAATAATGCTTGCTTAGTGGAAAATTAGGTTTAAAGTCCTTAAAATTAACATTTAATAGTCCAGGTACAATTTGACTGTTTGTGTCCCAATTTTGCAACTTCCTAATTTAGCATGTCAAATGGCAGGTATTGGAACCACTTCCTGGTCTCAAAAGTTAACAAAAAATATATATAATATGATATTAATTTGACACAAATAATTGTTTGAACATGGCAATTGTTTAAACTGCACATGAGCAGGTGAGTGATGGTATTTGCTATATATTGTTTGTCCATAGATTTACCCGTCCATACACTTTGGATACTGTATACACGAAGGTTATACAAAGTGCAACTTGACATGTGACTGGGCGGAGGACTTTGCGGTGTGTGTGTGTGTGTGTGTGTGTGTGTGTGTGTGTGTGTGTGTGTGTGTGTGTGAGAGAGTTATGTTGACATGAGCTCATTCATATCTCGACACATAGTTTTCCCTTCTCGGTGGAACATTAACTTGACGGTTAATGTCACGAGTGTTGGAAAGATCCCCTCCTTAAGGCACTTCCTTGTCACTGCAGCGCTTTGCCGCGGAGGCACAGGCCTTTTATGGCAGGGCTGCAGCCTCACTTGGCCTGATTGGTGGAGGAGAAGAAGGTTTTGCTGTGGAGGCCATTTTTTTAAATGACGTTCGCTAGTGGTTTCCTTTGCTAGCTCGACGCACACGCACCCTCACAGACACACACACATCATGCAATTAGGCTTTTAAGGGGTGCTGCCCCCAATTATACTTTCAATTATATGCTTTCCATCATGTGTAATTAACAGATTTTATTCCTCCCAGGTTTTTGACTATTTGTCTAAGAAAAAATGATTTAATTCTCTGAAGGTTGTGACTTTTTGCTCCAATGAGCAATTTATTGACATGAAAATGAAAGTTAACAATATTTAGTTTTTGCTAATTTGGGAAATATTGTTCCAGGCTTTATCCTGAAAATGTGATTATTTTTGTAACCTTACATCTTTTGGCTTGGAAAAATGTAATGTTGACATTTTAAGATAGACCAAAAAAAGTCACTTCATTCCGCAAATAAAAAAAAAAAGCGTCACGTTAAAAATACAATTAAACTTAATTTTTATTGTAAGCAACTGATTTTTATCTTGAAAAGAAATCTGTCATTACGCTTGTATAATTCTTATCAGTGAAAAATCTGATGTCATCTTCTAAAATGACCTTTTATTGTTTAAAGAGCGACCTTATTCACTGGTGACATGATTTTGTTTAAATGCGTGTAGTGCGTGTGTGTGTGTGTGTGTGTTGTTAATGCCAAATCAGAGACAGGTTATTGACTTTGCAAACACCAGCAGCTGTTGGTGGTTGTTTAACATGGACATTGGCCCATAATTAGCATGCTCCACTGATTATTACTGTGTGTGTGTGCGCTTTTATGCTTTATGTGGGGTCTTGATTTTGGCTGATCACCAGTACGCTGAAAATGACACTTCTATTAGTTCAAAACAATCTTTTATCCTCATGACAATTTCCCCTAGTAATGAGACTTCCATTTTGCTAAAATAAAAAAACCCCAAGGATTGGAATAATTATGGGCCTAATTGTGTTTTTTTTCCCCCTCAGCGTTCCCAACTCGTGCCCGGCGAGCCCCCGCGGCGCCGGGTCGTCGGGATACCGCTATGGCCGTAACGTGACGAGCGACCTGCAGCTCGCGGCCAAAGCCGTTTCGGAGCAGAGACGGAACATCGTCGAGCAGCGGGGTCCGACCGGGGAGCCCCGGGGGGAGTCGGGGGGCGGCGGCGACGACAGCCCCAAGGTGATGAAACTCTTTGAGGTTAGAGTCTGCTTCATCTGCTGACTTGCTGACCTTTTTTTGTGTCCAGGATGAGTCCAAACCGCCGTATTCCTACGCTCAGCTCATCGTTCAGGCCATCTCCTCAGCGCCAGACAAGCAGCTGACGCTCAGTGGCATCTACACTCACATCACCAAACACTACCCCTACTACCGCACTGCAGACAAGGGCTGGCAGGTGGGGGCTGCAATCTACACACACCTGAACACAATTTTTTTTCTACTCACAATGCCTTTTCATTCATTTGGTTGTCTCATCACTTTCTTCCATGTTGGTAGAGGCTAGGAAAACACTAGTGGAATTGGTTTGCCAGGAAATCGTGCACTTGAGGGGTTGATAATGAATCATAATGAACATGTTGAAGTCCCACCTGAAATTGTGAAGTTTGCCTGACATGGTCAGGAGAAAAAAGGACTGCTTTTGAATTTGAGCTGGATTCATTCAAGTGTAATTTTTGTGGCTTGCCTTGTTGTCCTCAGAACTCCATCCGACACAATCTGTCGCTGAACCGCTACTTCCTGAAAGTGGCGCGCTCGCAGGACGAGCCGGGCAAGGGCAGCTTCTGGCGCGTGGACTCGGCTTCCGAGAGCAAGCTCGTGGAGCAGGCCTTCCGAAAGCGACGGCAGAGGGGCGTGGCCTGCTTCCGCACCCCCTTCGGACCCCTCTCGTCCAGGTAAGCACCTCCAAATAAGCCAGGGTCGAAACGTAGACGTGTACTTGTCCTGTTCACATCGCGTGATAGGAAATCAAGCTTGTTTTTTTCTCCGAGGATCGGAAGGTTGGCTGAATTCATTTTGTTTGACCATAAATGAACCAAAATATCTTCATTTTGTTTTATAAATTGTCTTTTAGGTTACTCTCATTTAGATCTAGCTCTTTCCTGAAAGTGCTTTAAAAAAAATTCTGAGGGAAAATATTGTGAAAAATGGTAAAGAGAAGCATTATGTAGTCTTAGGTAACAATTTTGTTTGTCCTTCCTGCTTCTCGTCGTCATTTGATTGGACAGGACAAAGTAAGTGGCGCTTCTTTTTCCCCTTTTCAATGATACCGTTGTCTCGAATGTTGTTGTTTCTTCTTCTTCTAGGAGTGCCCCCGCGTCACCCACCCACCAGGGACTTTTTTCTCCACCGTCCAGTGGGCTACAGACCCCCGAATGTCTGAGTAGGGAAGGCTCCCCCATCCCTCATGACCACCACGAGCAACTTGCACACAAACTGGCCTCTGTACCGGAATATCGTTACACGCAGAGTGCGCCAGGTGAGCTACAATAAATTCAGCCTTTTTCTCCTTGAATGATTTTGATTTGGGGGTTTCTTTCGAAGCAATTGCACTTCATTTGGGATTTGCCACATGTCCTCGTAGGGTCCCCGGTCAGTGCTCAGCCTGTCATCATGGCGGCGCCTCCACACCCGAGCGCCCCACTGGGCAAGGCCGTGGCTTTCATCCCGGGGGGCGGTGGCCAGGTCCACCTTCTCCAGAACCCCCCGCCGTCCTCCGTCACCATGCTGCGCGTGGTCGCCGGACCGACCCCCAACGGTTACTGCGCCCCGGCGTTGGTCACTGCCGCGTCGTGTGGCGTCGAGCTCAGAGGTTGGTCTCAAAATGGTGATTGACAGCAGTACTATGGTCAGGGGGTGGTGGGTGGTTTGTGTTAATTATTCTTATTTCTGCAAAAATATGACACAATATCATTTTAGATCCTCCCAAAAGAGATGCCCGTCTTAAAATAACGAAGTCTTATTTAAAAAAAACTGAACATTTAAGTAAACGACCCTTAATCGGTTCAGAAATGTAATTTCATACTAACAGATCAGACCAAGTAAATTAACACATAAATGTCCCTTTTTTTCCCCGTTCAGAAGCGCAGCTGAAGCGGGAGCTCGTCATCCAGACGGCCGACGGCACGCCGCCGCTGGCCGACGGCCGCAACGCGGCGCTGGGACTGCATCAACTCGCCGTGCACCCCGTCATGCACAACGGGAAGCTTGCTGCCGTCTCTACGGCTGCTGGCCTTGCCACTTTCACTTCAGGTACGTGTCTCATTAACTGGATTTTTGTTTGATTTTTATCTGAGAAAATACAATTCTACTGTGCGCATAACACCGGAGGAAAAGAAAAAAAATCTCAATTACAATTTATGTAAAAGGTATATAGTCAATGACTTTCCTGGAAAATTGAATCACATTCCAGCATTTCATTTTTTAAATCTTGAGATGGAAAGAAATTATTTGTAAATTTCTCAACCTCAATAGCGCGTCAGCCTCACAGTTGGAGATCTGGGTTCAAATCCAGGTCGGTCCACCTGTGTGGAGTTTGCATGTTCTCCCCGGGCCTGTGTGGGTTTTCTCCGGGTACTCCAGTTTCCTCCCACATTCCAAACATGCATGGTAGGCTGATTGGACACTCTAAATTGCCCTTAGGTATGGGTGTGAGCGTGCATGGTTGTTTGTCTCCTTGTGCCCTGCGATTGGCTGGCCACCAATTCAGGGTGTCCCCTGCCTCTGGGCTGAAGTCAGCTGGGATAGGCTCCAGCACCCCCCACGACCCTAGTGAGGATAAAGGGGTTCAGAAAATGAGAGAAATATTCTTCATTAGCGTTAGCATTAGCATTTTTTTTAAACCAAAGTGGATACATCTTGGTGAGAGCCATTTGTTCATGTGGCCTTCAGGTCTAAGCAGTCCTCTCCAGATCCTGGCAACTCAGGCCTCCAGCTCCCCTCCGGTTGTGGTGAGTCATCCACTTTCCGCCATGCAACTTGGCGCGGGCGGCGAACCTCAACCCAAGCGGACTAAGATGGATGACGGCGAAGCCACCGCCACCCAGCAGCCCGTCATCGTCGCCATGACGTCGCAAAGCTACGTGTCCAGGAAGTGAACACGAACACACACACCTCACCTTAAAAAAATATATGCCCGTAAAAAAAAACATATTTTATCGGAAGATCAGACTTAAAGAAGAAGAAAATGATGCAAACACTACTTGTGAATGTTTTTCTCGGGCAAAGAAATGAGATGACTGAGTCGTCAAAGAGACTTCGATGTTGTTGTAACTTACGTTCACTGTCGAAAATCCTAAAGCAGGGGTGTCCAAACTTTTTCTTCCCTGGGCTGTTTTGAGAAAAATCAAGGCATGCAAGGGTCAACTTAAAATTCTTCAACTTTCATTTGTTATGTATATTTCTGTGAGTATTTATCTATGTATATTAAAAAAGAAAAAGTCCAATATCATATGGTCAACTTCATGCCAAAAACAAACAAACAAAAAGGCCGCAGGCCGTAGTTTGGACACCCCTGCCCTAAGCAATAACATTGTTTTAGATGATTTGGAAACGTAAAAAAAATGTATCTATGACTTACCCTTTAAAAAGTATAGCAAAAGAATGCTTAAATGTTTTTTTTTTTTAAACATTTTGTTTTCTTTTTTTTTTTTTAGCTTTATAGAATGCTAACGTGACATTTGTCGCGTTAGCCAGGGCACATACTAACATTGCTACTAGAAGCTATTTTTTCTTAAAATGTAATTTTGTGTAAAAAAAAAAAAAAACTAACAAAAAAACATCATTAATACATTCAAGAGAGATTATGTATTTTTTGTAAACACCCCACAGCTGTTGTGATTAAACTGAATGTAGCACAAAATTAAAGTTATACTGATTAAATATGTTTAAATATAAAATAAGATTTTAGGGTTTTTGCTTGAGTACAAAACATTTGTTAAGTTATGCTTGAGATTTTTTTCCTTGGAAAATTATCCTAGAATTATGCCTTAAAAAATTACTTTTAATATTTTGAGAAGCAATTTATTTGATTGGGGGAAAAGAAAACTGAGAATTTTCCGGTATAACTTTTTCTCTCTGACCTTAATCCAATCAAAACTGACTTCTGAATGATTTTTTCCAGTCCTGATACCAACTTGATAGAAATATACTAAAAACATTCCAACTTTTCAGCTTCAAAACGTGCTTAATTTTCCCTCACAAACAAATATTTCCCATAAAAATGTGTCTGATTATTTCTCTAGCTTCCCCCCCAAAATAGCAATTTTATAAATCCATGTCGACTGAAAACATTGAGTCTTTTTATTGGCAAATTTCCCTCTCTGACCAAACGGGAGGAATTGTTTTGCGTCTTCAAATATAATCAGAAGTAGAAGAGGGTGCAGAAAAGCGGAGAAGAAAAACATTCTAATGATACCCTCAAATGTTTTATAATGTAAAAAAAATGTCAGCTTGTCTTTTAAATACAATCAGGAATTAAAGCTGCAGGCAAGGATTGGCGGTGAATTCTCATACCAAATCGGCCTGTCAATTTTGGGCTTGGTTTCTTAAGACAGTTTTACGTACATTCAGAAATCGGCAAAACCAGTGTCAGGGTTGACTTGGTTCCCAATCTTGTAGGGGGCCCTAATTCATAAATTGGCCTAAAATGGGGTCTTATTGTCAGATGTGTAATTCACATCATGGGTCTTCGAGACAAATTCACCCAATGTCCGTTCGATAAATTCAAATAATGCGAGGAGCTTTTCACCATGGCTTGGCCCTCAACAATAAAAGCAGAAGAAAAATACTACAGTTCAAGTGTTCCACGGTGCTGACATCATTACCTTCATCCGTGTCAGTTAAAGCCAAGGAGGCGGAGCTTACTTCAATCAACCAAAAGTTCCGAGTTCTGCCCGATTCCAAACATTTTACGTCATGCGCCATCCGGTAAGTGATTTCGGTTCTACGACTTTCAAGGGTCTGTCAACATCCGTCAACAGGAAGAGGCGCTGATCTTCTCCGACACTTCCGGGTCCGACTTTGCTACCAGAAAGCGGAGGCGACCCCCTCCAAGGCGGATCAGATCCACCGCACTGCCCGCAAAGAGGGGGGGATGAGAAGAAATGGGTTAAAAAACGGTCCAACCTTTTCCTCGCTCATTGTTCGGCGTAAAAGAAAAGTGCAAAATTGGAGGAGGCTTTAAGTCAATTTAAATAGGTGTGCTTCTCAAGTAGCGTGAAATTTAAAATGCTATTCTCTACCTACTGCTGTATATTCTGCACTATAAGGTGCACTAGAATACAAGACATCTTTTAATAAAATGGCCTAATTTAAAACAGTTGCAGTGCGGTAGATGTGGTAAAAGTATAGTAGTTTTACTTTATGCATCCAATAGATCACGTGTCAAACCGATTCCGCCGAGGTCCGCAGTGGGTCCTGGTCTTTGTTCCAACCGATCCAGTGCCAACATTTTAACCAATCAGGTGTCTTCTAAAATAAGTTGCACCTGACTTTAATTAACTGATTACACTTGCAAAAGGTATCCCCTTGTTGAGTTGGAATGAAAACCTGCACCCACTGGGGCCCTTTGAGAACCGGTTTTACACCCCTGAAGAGATGGAACTGTGAAAAATTGAATGTTATACCATGATTAACCAATATTGATCCATACATAAGGCGCATTGTCATCTTTTGAGAACATTGAAATCTTTATGGTGCCCCTTATAGTGTGGAAATACAGCCTAATTTACTCCCTACGCACGCACCTCTGGTAGTCAGCTCCTATCAGACTGGTCCCGTTGACGGCCAGGATCCGATCCCCGATCCTCAAGCGGCCGTCGGTCGCCGCCGGCCCCTCGGGGATAAGCGTCCGAATGTAGATGCCCGGGGCATTGAGGGGCGTGTGCTGTGAAAAGGAGAGGAAAAATTATAGAGGTAATAGCGCACTAATTTGCATATTTTCTCTCAGGTGGAGATTTTATAGAGAAATAACATTGTCTGATGCTATAAAATGCAAACAAACAAAAAAGGTAAAAGGATGGACATCCACTGTTTGCTCTGGTATGGCTCCAAGTCAAGTGTGCTTTATAGTGCACGAATTGCAGTCGTTATCTCCCATGATGAACTTGAACAGGTGCCAATAACAGTGAGTAGGATTGTACGGGTGCGCTTTTGTGGTTTACTACGACCATTTAATTACACCGATGAGTGTTTGGAGTTATATTGTAGGTGTGCCGACGGAACAAATTGCGTCTGTAGTGCAAATAAAAGCCAACTCACCAGGCCGTCGATGAGTCCCATGCCGAGTCCGTACGGTCCTTTGTCCAGTTCCACTACAAACACCACACACATGTCATCAGGGAAAGGAGGGATGCCGGGGGAGGAGGACACGGGGAAAGGGAACTCACTACTAAAACAGCCTGCAGAGGACACACACACACACACAAACACACACGCACACATCCCACACGCAGCGCACACAGAGGGTCTTGCTGAGGGGTTCACACACACAAAAACGGTGGTGCAGGTGCAGGTGGGGGTTTCCTGAGGAGCTCTAACACGCACTTCTCATACGCGCCTGCAGACGTCAATGTTTAAAATTGCATATATACACTGCTGCAGTGTTCCCTCTAAGCTGCGCGCGTGCGCAATTGCGCACTACTCTCGTCCTCGCTGCGCAGCAGCAATCATATGGCGCGCAGTAAAAAAAAAAAAAAAAAAAATCGGATTTTTTTTTTTTTTTTTTTTTTTTTTTTTTTTTTTTTTTTTTTTTTTTTTTTTTTTTTTTTTTTTACCCTTTTCCCCATAATGGCGCCGTTTAAGCGGCAGCAAGTGGCAGTAGCTCTGTCCACTTATGTTTTTCGTGTTTTACAGCATGTTTTACATGAAAAACGGACAGGTCGCCGAATGGACGTTCCGCCGAACGTTCATTCGGCGACCTGCCCGTCTGTCAAACGTCCGTCGGCGAAACGTCTTTAGGCGAATCATCCGAGTACCGATGATGTCGCTCACACTGGTACTCAGTGCGCTCAGGGAGGTTGACTTTCTGCTCAGACCAACGAAAAATTAGAGGGAACATTGCACTGCTGTAAGATTCATGTCAAAGAACGGATGATCTTTATGAAAAAATCAAACGCCAAAATAAGGCAATTTCCCAGTGTTTAATTTTTCCATTGTAAAACTATGTATTTTAGTCTTTTTGACTGAAAAAGGCACTAAAACTGTACAACAGGTCAAATTGAAGACTAAATGTCGGAAAATAATTTGTGCACTTTACGAGCAAATTTGCAGAACCTCTTTAAGGCCTGCAAACTAACTCCGCCCCTAACAGTCAATTTGACACAAAAAAGGATTGCAGCTGGTGACGCATTAGCTCTCATTGGAGACCCGGCATCACCGGCACGATGAAAATTGGGTGTGTCTACCTTC